>NW_027507686.1:88503012-89175512 GCF_037356315.1 Lithobates pipiens
GTTGGTCCAGAGGCATAAAACAATGGTTTGCATGGCTCCATCCACTTTCCCAAAATGAGGAATATTTCCCTTTTATGTGGGGATTTGTGTTAGAATGAGACATGTAAATTCCTTCTGTTATAAGAAAGCTCTGCTGTGCTTTTGCACCGGGTCAGTGAGGTCCTCTTGGTTCTTTATGTCCCACCTCACCATAAGCTGTTAACTGTTGTGATTCTGGTTCCAGTCTTGTGTTTAACTAAATAGCATGCCCTTGAATTCAGTGGCATCACTATGGTTGGCGTCACCTAGTGTGGAAAAACATGGTGTCACCCCCCCCCCCCCACCAACTATAGTCTGCCCTCAGTATAGACCTCCCTCCACCAAGTACAGAACTCCCTCCACTAAGTACAGACCCCCCTTACTAATTCAGAACCCCCTCCACTAAGTACAGACCCCCACCACCAAGTAAAGACCACCCCCTCCACTAAGTACAGACCCTGCTCCCTCAGTATAGACCCCTCCCAGTACAGACCCTCCTCCCTCAGTATAGGCCCTCTCTCAGTACAGACCCCCCCTCCATCAGTATAGACCCTCTCCCAGTACAGACCCCCCTCCATCAGTATAGATCCCCTCCATCAGTATACACCCCCTTAGTGCAGACCCCCCCTTTCAGTACAGACCCTCCTCAATTAGTATTGACCACCCTCTGTACAGACTACCCTCTGCTTGTGCTAGTACGAAGGGGAATTGGATATGTGCTGGGGTGGTGCTATGGAAGGGGAGAGGGCTTGTATTGTTGTGGGGGGTTGGTATTTTTAAATTCAACCCCCACTCCTGCATAGGACCTTCTACGGCTCCAATAGAGCCCCCCCTGTAGCACATGTCCCCTTAATCCCCCTCACCAATCACTCCTCCATCTTTTTTTAACTGGTCACTGTCCCCCCTCCTCTTTCCTCTGACAATGTACATAGCTCAGATTAGCGTGGGACATGCACAGCTGTGTCCTTCCTCCTGTGTAGATATAACAGCCAGGAGGGGGAGATGGCTTCAGTCGGCTGTGTGTCTGTGAGACAGCCTGAGCCAGTGCGATGCAGATCCGTGTAGGGGTTCGGTGTTAGTGCTGCTGCCTACAGGTGTCACCCCTCTGGCAGGTGGCCCGCACCCCCTAGAAATGCCACTATTTCGCGCGAGAGCCCAACTCCATCATACAGATTTGCCTTTTCCTGTGGGATCCCACCTCCTGCACACTCATTGGTCTTTGCCACAATGAGAGTCTACCTTCAGCAGACATACAATGTCTCTTTGCCTTTTATCCTTTTTCCAGCACACAAAGTCTCTTATTCCCCCCTTGAGAGCCCTCATTCTGTAGTTCTACACACACCACACAAATTATATTTTGAACAATGTCAGTGTCCTGCCCACTGAAATTGCCGCCTGGAGCACTTAGAGTGAAGCTCATTTCAGCAGCAGTCTCTGCTTCTCCCCACTCTCTGCCAAATATAAGATAATGATAACTCCTTTCCCCATCAAGGCTTACTCCACCAGAGCAATGAGTGCCTCTTGGCCTTTTTGCCATCAGACCTCTGCTGTTTCTCAGATCTTTGAGGACCCAACCTAATGTTCTATATTTTATATATACTTGTGTATATATACAGCGAGTAAAATAAGTATTGAACACGTCACCATTTTTTTTCGAGCTAAATATTTTTCAAAAGGTGCTATTGACATGAATTTTTACCACATGTCGGTAACAATCCATGCATACAAATAACTGAAAATAAATAAGTTCAGAAATTAAGTTTTGTGTAATAAAATGTATTGACACTGGGAAAAAGTATTGAACATGCTAGCTGAAATGTATTTAATACTTCATACAAAATCCTTTGTTGGTAATGACAGCTTCAAGATGCCTCCTATATGGAGAAACTGTTCGCATACATTGCTCAGGTGTGATTTTGGCCCATTCTTTCACATAAAGAGTCCTAAAATCTTGAAGGTTCCGTGGGCCTCTTCTATGAACTTTGATCTTTAGTACTTTCTTTTGTTTCTATTGGATTCAAGTCAGGTTTTTGGCTGGGCTATTCTAGCAGCTTTATTTTCTTTCTTGGAAACCAGTTGAGAGTTTCCTTGGCTTTTTGTTTGGGATCATTGTCTTGCTGAAAGGTCCACCCACTTTTCATCTTCATCATCCTGGTAGATTGCAAAAGATTTTTTATCAAGAATGTCTTGGTACATTTCTTTATCGTACATCACAGGACAAAGAGACATAGTAGTTACTATGTGGGTTATAGGCCACCCTTCAGGTGATGGACACTGGCACACCCTAAGACAAGAAGTCCACTCCCTATATAACCCCTCCCACTACTGGGAGTACCTCAGTTTTTTCGACAGTGTCTTAAGTGTTGTCACGAGTAAAGATGTACTGTGCTGAGCCCCACTGGAATATTCCTTGCTCAGGCAGGCTATGCAACCAGATCCATTCAAAGTGTCTTTTCAGGCCAAATTGAATGGTACCCAGGCCTCATGGAGGAAAAAATGAGGTTTAGCCCATAACGCTTCTCTTTTTAGAGAGCTTTGGTTTTTTCAGCCATAAAGTTTTCCTGGTATGGTGCTTTATGGGTCCAAAAGTGTGGATCGTCCCATAAAAAGGTTTTGTTAACGGAGCCCACCATGAGGGGTGAAGATTGGGTCTGTTGGTTATACCACAGAATCCCTGCGGCGGGAAAGGTAAGTGGAGATTTCTAAGGAATTTTTAATTCTCTTATGAATTGTCTCCTTTAACCTCCCTGGCGGTACGATTATTTCGGATTTTAGGTGCTAAAAGCGGTACAATTATTTTGCATGAAAATTTAGCGTTTTATATTGTAGTCCTGTAACTCTTAGCAATAACGCACTTAAATCTGTCCAAACCAGAGTCTAGCAGACATCCCGGGTATGATAAAGTTTTAAAAATGAAATCATAAATTATAATAAATAATTATAAATACTTGTACCAAATAATGTAACAATAATAAAAATTATTCATTATGCAATCAAATCAAAAACACTGAAATTTGCTCAGTTGCAGAATTGTCATGGCATTACTTTTCAATATTTGAAGACAGATCTCCCCACAAATCACTGTTGCTCAATTCTGCAAGTGATTCCAATTTATTATCGCTGTTTTCTAGCTGGTCAAAAATAATTTTTGATGTAAAGGGACAGTTTTGGTTGCTATGGACAGTCTCCAGTTTCCAGGCATAAAGAACAGTTTTTATTATATAAAACTACTTGCAGGACACTGGGCAGAACACTAGGGACAAAGGGGATGTGAAATGATTACATACAGCAATGTAATCTGTAAGATTACATTATACTGTATGTATACTGTGTGTTTCACTTTTTGAATTTGGTGCCGATCTCCGTCCCCGTGCATCGCAACGCACGCAGGGAACGGAGATCGGCTCCATGATAGATCGAGCGAGACACGGCTCGCTCATACAGCGCGGGGTCATCGCTGGATCCAGGGGAGAAGGTAAGTAAGCGTCGTCCTGGATCCAGCGATGCGGTCCCGAGTCTGGCTCGGGATTACCGCTTTTGGTATAAAAATTCCACCCCGAATACCGCCAGGGGGGTTAAAGAGTAAATGTTGTCATGTCTAAAAGTCACCACTGGGAGGTGTATAGAGCACGTACCTTTCATGGTTTCCTCAGATCACTCTGTAATCAGCAGAAACTGCAGACTCCCCTCCGGCGAGCAGTCCTAGGCCTCCGGTAAGGTGTCGGGGGGAATTTTTTCCTAAAACACCCCCACCTGGACAGAAGCTCTCACCCTCTCTCCAGATATAAGGGGAAGCCATTATCCACCGCCTGCACGGCAGTTTGTCACGGCCTTCTTACCCCCCCCCCCCCCCACACACACACACTGATCCTGGATTTTAAGAAAAAAAAGGGATGAGGGGGGCATGATGGGAATACATAGGGGGCGTGGCTTAGTGTGGCATTGGCGTGCAGCACTGCCAGCATGAGGTCTCCACCATGACAAAGGTGGTCACGAATGAGAAGTACTTACTGAGGGAGTGGGGTGCTCCACCCAACGGGATTTGGTCAGAATCTATACAATAGACAAACAAGATATTTGGGGGGCACACCCTAAAGACCATCAACAGAACAAAAATATTACAGCGCACACATGCAAAACTAACTTTTACCTCCAGCAAGGCTTTTTAAAACACAGACATTTTCAAAAAATATGGGGATTTGGTCACACCATATTCCTATACGGTGCTTAAGCCCACTTACTGCAACAAAGTACCCCATGATTAGTGGGTCCTACACTATCCATAGACTAACCCATGGTTCAGAGAAGCAGGATCTCCTAGACATCACAGAGCTGGCGGATGTTAGAGACCTTGCTCTCCTCAACCTTCCGTTTGAGAAAGGCTCAATAGGGTTTGGGTCTGGAGACATGCTTGGCCAGTCCATCACCTTTAGCAAGGCAGTGGTAGTGTTGGGGGTGTGTTTGGGGTCGTTATCATGTTGCAATACTGCCCTGCGGCCCAGTCTCTGAAGAGAGGGGATCATGCTCTGCTTCAGTATGTCACAGTACATGTTGGCATTCATGGTTCCCTCAATGAACTGTAGTTCCCCAGTGCCGACAGCTCTCATGCAGCTCCAGACCATGAACCTCCCACCACCATGCTTGACTGTAGGCAAGAACTGCTTGTCTTTGTACTCCTCACCTGGTTTGCTGCCACTCACGCTTGACACAATCTAAACCAAATAAGTTTATCTTGGCCTCATCAGACCACAGGATATGGTTCCAGTAATCCATGTCTTAGTCTGCTTGTCTTCAGCAAACGCGGGCCTTCTTGTGCATCATCTTTAGAAGAGGCTTCCTTCTGGGGTGACAGACATGCAGACCAATTTGACAATTTGTTGCTCTACATAAAGGCCATCTTTATGTTGAGCAACAATTCTTTTTTCAGATCCTCAGAGAGTTCTTTGCCATAAGGTGCCATGTTTACCTGTATGAGAGAGTGAGAGCGATGACACCAAATTTGGCACTGGTGAGGGAAATTGGCTAATTGGGTCCAGTTTGGACATTTTCACTTAGGGTTGGACTCACTTTTGTTGCCAGCGATTTAGACATTAATGTCTGTGTGTTGAGTTATTTTGAGTGAATAGCAAATTTACACTGTTATACAAGCTGTACACTCACTATGTCACATTGTAGCAAAGTGTCATTTCTTCAGTGTTGTCACATGAAAATATATAATAAAATATTTACAAAAATGTGAGGGGTGTACTCACTTTTGTGAGACACCGTATAAAAATATTTATTTTCTTTCTAAGTTTTACCAGGTGGATGTTTCAGCCTCATCAGATGGCAACAAGGTTTTGCAGGGAGCTTTGTGAGTTCTTCCAACTGTTCTTTCTTGGTTTTAGGTTTCAGCTCCTCTGTTGTGGTTTGCTTTTGGCCATTCTATTGTATTTTATTAGCAATGCTGCATCCCTCAGTTTTTGATAAAGACAATATTTTTTTTACCTTAAAATCTATCTCGGGGTCCATTCTGGCAGTTTTTACCATTGTGTCATAGTCCCTTTTTTTCAGTTGTGTTCTTTTGTCATACTGCTTGCTTCAACTGACAAGGCTTGGTATGGGAAGGGTTATGGCCTCTAGGGGCTGTCTTCCAGGTTGTGTGTGCCCACATTATATATAATTGTAATGGAATCTGGCTGCATTACATTAATTGATATGCCTCTCACACACAAGCAGCCCAGCTCTCTTACAACACCCCCTGAACACTGTTCTAATCAGCACCACTTCTCTGCAAGCAAGATCAACATTGATTAGAGCAGTGTTTCTTAAGGTAAGCTGAACCACAGAAAAGTCAGGCTGCTTCTTGAATGAGTGAAAGCCCTGGGCCAACTGTATTTTCTAGCTACATTTTTTTTAACCCTTGCTGCAGCACTTAGCTGAATGGAAAGTAAAACAGAGGCATGTTTATTACTGTATTTACACCCTGACTGCATTTCAGTAAAAAACAAGGGTTCACTTGGGCTTTAAGGTCCAGGTTTATGGTTTAGGGGGAGCTTATCGGTTAGAATCAGTGATAGGTACTGTATATAACACAGGTGATAAGTTCTGTATAATGGGAAAAAAATGTGGTTGCTCAAGTATGCATACCAAATAAAACTTTTAAAAAAAAAAAAACTTTGTAGGCTGTTGTGGTACCACTTACAAAGCTTTGTCTATCAAAAAACTGGTGAAAGCTAGTACATATAAGTTAGTTTGACAGAATTCAAAAAAATGTTTAATAACCTATTTGTTAAACGGTGCTATGTTATTCTAGCAGCTAATGTGCTGAAAGCAAAATTCTGTACCTACATTAAGTCATTGCATGTAATTTCAGAAGTTAAATTGCTGTATTAGTCTCTTGTGTTATCACTCTACTTCAGTTTATAACAACTGCTCTATCTGTCTCTTGTGTCATCATTATGCCTCTATTTATTCATAGCACTGGGTAAAGTTTTTTTGTGCAATGCTTGTTTGATTCAGCTATTTTTAGAGGTTTGTTTATTGGGTTTTCAATTGATTATGTTTAATGATTTTCACAGCTTTCCTTTTAAAACATTATCCAGCTTATTGTTTAGCCAAGTTTTTTGAGCAATAACAGGCAAAATCTATTTGAAAATCTTTACCCAGTGCTTGGGCACAGCATAATGGGCAGTCTTACGCTGCCACTTGCAGATGCAGCCGAAGTCAAATAGATTTTTTATGACAAAGTAGCATTTAGGCAAAACTACTTTGTGAGCTAATAATTTTTATTTGACTATTATCACCAGTTGGAAGACCACATACTTTACAACTATTCCTACTGTTTTTTTTTCCCCATACAGACAGTAGGAATGTAAAAGCAGTTTGATGCAGGTCAGGAGCAGGACAAAGCACATGTGAATTTGGATGGAACTCAAAAGCATGACAAATCAAAATTATTATCATACAGGATTTATATAGTGCCAACAATTTACATAGTGCTTTACAATATAAAAGGGAGACAACACACTTACAATACAATAAAATACAAGAGGGTTAGAAGGGCCTTCCTCAGAAGAGCGTACAATCTAATAGGGTCGAGTAATTGGTACAAAGGGTTGTAACTGTGGGGAATGAGCTGATAGTAATAGATTAGTTAGAATTGTGATTGGCCTCCCTGAAGAGATGTGTTTTCAGGGATCGCCTGAAAGCAGCCAGAGTAGGAGATAGCTGGACAGATTGAGGTAGAGAGTTCCAGAGGATGGGAGAGGTTCTGGAGAAGTCCCGGAGATGAGCAAGGGAGGAGGAGACAAGGGAGCTTGAGAGCAGAAGGTCTTGAGAGGAGCAGAGAGGATGGTTTGGGTGATTTTTGGAGATACAATGTAGTTTGGGGCAGAGTTGTGAATGGCTTTGTGTGTTGTAGTTAGTATTTTGATGGGCTATGGGAAACCAGTGTAGGAATTGGCAGAAAGGGGTGCCAGACACTGAGCAGTTGGTAAGGTGGATAAGTCTGGCAGTAGCATTCATGATAGTCTGAAGAGGGGATAGCCTGTGTAGAGGTAGGCCAATGAGAAGGGTATTGCAATAGTCAAGGTGAGAGATAACAAGGGAGTGAATGAGTAGCTTGGTGGTTTCATTTGTTAAAAAGGGGCTTATTTTAGAGATGTTATTAAAGCGAGAGTCCGCCTTTTTTCTTTTTTAAAGCCAGCAGCTACAAATACTGCAGCTGCTGACTTTTAAAATAATGACACTTACCCGTCCAGCGCGCCCACGATGTCGGCACCCGAAACCGATCTCTCGATTGTCTCTCGGGTGCTGCCGCCGCCATCTTGGGTATGGGAATCAGGAAGTGGAGCCTTGCGGCTTCATTTCCCGGTTCCCTACTGCGCATGCGCGAGTCGCGCTGCGCAATAAGGATTGTCCCAGCTGTCTCTGGGATCCGTGTGTTTCCCAGCAGGCAGCGGGGGACCTTCGGAAAGGGGCGTGGCTTCTGCAGAATCTATGCCGGAAGTGGGTGCAGATACCTGTACTGTACAGGTACCTGCACCCACTCCCCCCTGAAAGGTGCCAATTGTGGCGCCGGAGGGGGGGAGGGTTCCAATGAGCAGAAGCTCCACTTTAGGGTGGACCTCCACTTTAAGGTGAAGTCTGCAAACTTTTGACCGCAATTGGATTTGGGGGTGAATTGACATGTCAGAGTCTAGGATCAAGTCTAGTACCCTGGCATGGGGGGAGGGATTCATGGTTATATTATTGATTTTGATAGAAAAAGTCATGAAGGGGGGCACAGGTAGGGGGGCATATTACCAGCTCGGTTTTAGAGAGATTTCGTTTAAGGAAGTGGTGCGATGTCCATTCTGATATGTCAGTCAGTAGTGCGAGAGGAGACTGGAGGAGTAGAGAGATAGATTTGAGTGTCATCGGCGTATAGATGGTATTGGAAGCTGTGGGCAGTTATCAAGTGGCTAAGGAAGGAGGTGTAGATAGAGAAGAGAAACGGTCCAAGAACAGAGCCTTGGGGGACCCCCACAGAAAGGGCCAATAGAGAGGAGAAGACAGAGTTGTAGGTAACAATGAAAGAGGAGAACCAGGATAGAGCAAAATCTTGGAGACCAAGGGAACGGAGTTTATTGAAGCAGTGGCCATTGGTTTTAGCAGTTAGTAAATTGCTAGTGAGTTTCAGTAAGGCAGGTTTTGTGGAATGCTGCAAGTGAAAGCTAGACTGTAAGGGGTCAAGAAGGTTATTTTCACTGAGGTAGGAGCTAAGACGGTTGTAGACTAAACATTCTAGAAGTTTAGAGGTGAATGAGAGCAATGAGATGGGTCTTAAGTTGTTTAGATTGGTGGGGTCCAGTGAGATCTTTTTAAGTATGGGAGTGACCTGTACATGTTTTGGGGGGGGGGGGGGGATGTGCCACTAGAGAGGGAGAGATTGAAGAGGGAGCATAGGATAGAATAAGAAAGTGACCGTAGTAGTTGAGAGGGAAAAGGATGCAAGGGACAATTGGTTAGATAAGCATCTGAGAACAGTTTTGTAACCTCTCCAGTAGTAGCCAGTTCAAAAGAAGAGTGTTGACTGTGCTGTTAGGCAAGGTATGTTGGGTGGGGAGGATGTACGCTCAATGGAGGTGTTCTCACATATTTCATCAATCTTGTCTTTGAATTGATTGGCAATCTCTTGGGCAGTGAGTGAGTTAGTGCATAGAGGGGGTGGAAGTCCAGACAAAGCTTGTTTGGCTGTACTTCTCCTATGGATCACAGGAGTGCAATCTGTTTTGCATGCCTTTGGCCCGTTTTCAGCACAGAGCAGGCTGAAGTCCGCTCTTTGCTGACGCCATGGATTTCAGTAAAGTCTGGATCCCCCAGGTGCCGTGGACTCACAAACCATGTCAGCCTCTCAGCAAGCCGCCGAGAGCCTGAGATGGTCCGTTCCGCCCCCTCCACAGCTCAGCATTCCAGTGAGCACAGAGGGAGATGAGCAGAGAGCTATGACTGACAGTCTACAGCTCTCTGCTCATGGATCTGTGAAAACCGAGCAATTGGCGATGTTTGATTGCTCAGTTTTCAGTGCAGATGTGCCGGGGGATAGATGCAGCATCGAACCGATGCTGCATCCACCCAAGTAAGTATGAAACTGCAAAAAAAGAGAAACCCATACTTATGTTTTAAAGGTGGAGAAGAGCTGATGGGGACTGGATGACGAGATATTAATAAGAGATAAAAGTAGGCTTGTTTGGCAGGATGGAGGCAGGAGTTGTATTATAGGAGGGCAGACTTATATAAGGTGAAGTCATGCAGGCATTTGGTTATACACCACAGTCGTTTAAGAGAATGGTAATGTCATAAGATAGAATAGGAGGGTGAGCGTAGTAGTTGCGAGGAAACAGGATCCAGTGCACTAGCTATTCAAATTGATTCTAAACACAAGCTGAATGTATGCAAAACTATGCTGCATTTTTCTGTCTACACAAGCGCTAAGGACACCAAGTCAGAAAAGCTCTGTTGAAACACTACAATTTTTAAAGAGGAAGTAAACCCTGATGGGTTTACTTCCTCTTTGTTTCCCTGCAAAGGTAAAGCATAATGGGCTACCATGCATCGCATAGTAGCCCATTATGTGTCACTTACCTGACACAGGAACCAGCGATGTCACCGCTGTCTCCTCTTCCACGGAGCATCCATCTTCTTTCCGGCGCTGTGATTGGCCAGAGCCGCAATGACATCACTCCCGCGCATGCACATGGGAGTCACCACTAACGGCATATCGCCATTAGTAGCGGCATGCTCAGTGCGCCTGCTCGCCGCTGTCTACGGCGCATGCCTATCTTTTTGCTACACAGTTTAGGAGATATTTCTTGGATCTACAGGTAAGCCTTAATCTAGGCTTATCTGTAGGTCAAAGTGGTCTCCAAGGGTTTACAACCACTTTAGGCTTAGCCATGCATATAGGCAACTTCTTTGGATAGTAGATGCTGGCTTTAGCTTATGAGAAAACAAAACTGGAGCATAATCCTTAAATCCAGAGCTGAATAACCTGAGTAATGGTTGTCTCTTTTTTTTTTTTTAACAACACGGTTGGTTTTATTGAGAAGACAGAACATAACAAGCAATATGCATACATCTCAGCAGACTGGTACAGAACAGAAGTAATCCAAGAATACCATGACATAACAAATGAGCCAGAACAGCAAAATTGCACATGAAAAAGAAAAAGGAGTGTGCCCATACAGCAAGCTCACATGCAAATCCCCCACATACCCTTACCAAAAATACCAGTGCAGAGGAAAAAAAAAAAAAGGGGGGGGGAAGAGGGGGACGAGGGGGACGAGGGGGGGGGGGGGGGGGGAGGGGAGGCTCAACCGCAACATTTCAAGAAATCAAAACTGTTCCACCCAAGGTAACCATACCCGGTCAAACTTCTGGGTGCACCCTCTAACCAGATAAGTCAATTTGTATAGGGAGAGGAAAGCATTAACTGCCGCATCCCACAGTTCCACCGTAGGGGGAGAGGATGATATCCAATGCCGAAGGATCTCCCTCCGGGCGTAGAACACCAGGAGGGAGAGCAACAGCTTACTGTACCGAGGACGCTGTTCATCATCCTGAATCCCCAGGAGGGCGAACTCAGGCGTCATAGGAATCGTCAGTTGCAGGCGAATGTTTATACAGTCAAAAACATCCCTCCAAAACCAAACAATTCGGGGGCAGTCCCAAAACATGTGCAGAAATGTGCCTTCAGGGTAATGACACCTGGGGCATTCCGGGGACCGATGGGGATACATTCTGTGCAGCCTCTGCGGCGTAAAGTATACGCGGTGTAAAAATTTCGTGTGTATCAACCGGTCCCTAGAGGAGATCAGCAGCCGGGACCCATCCTCGAAACACTCCTCCCAATCCTGCCTATTCAAACCAGGGATGTCCGCCCGCCACTTGTCCCAGAGGGTATTCATCCTAGGGGAATCGGAGCGCAGCAGAACCTGATACAACGTGGTAAGGGTCATAGTGAGAGTTTCCTGCGCCAGGGCATCTTCTACAGGGTCCGCACACAGCACAATAGGCCCGGGAAACTGAGCCCTGGCCGCATGTCGCAATTGGTAGTAACGAAACAGCATAAACCCAGGAAGCCCCGATCTGTCCACTAAGCTCCTAAAGGGCAGTAAGGACCCCTCGGCATAAATATCCCTGAGGGTCCGAATATTATAACGGGCCCACAGCTGCGGGTCCGGAATCGACTGGAAGTGGGGGAGACTCGGATTACCCCACAACGGAATAAAGGGCGAGTATCGATCTTCACGAAGAAAACGCTTTCTGGCCACCGCCCAGGCCCGCAGGGTCGTCGCAGTAGCCGACGGAAGAGAACGATACGCCCTGGGACCCCTGTACACCAGATTCCCGAGCTCTCGCATAGAACCCAAGGCCGCCGCCTCCAGTCCCACCGCCGCATTATCCCCCGACTGTTCAAACCACCATCGCACCGACACTAAAATCGCCGCCCAATAATACACCTGCAAGTTCGGCAAAGCCAAGCCCCCGCACCTGACCGGCAGCTGCAGGGTAGCTCTAGCCAGTCTGGGGGCCCTGCCACTCCACAGAAAAGTGCTCAGATATCCCTCCAGCTCTCTAAAAAAGGAGCTAGGGAGCCACACCGGGCAGTTGCGGAACATGTACAAAAAGCGCGGGAGGAACATCATCTTAAAAATATTAATCCGACCCAGTAGGGACAGGGGTAAATCTTTCCACTTAACACAATGGTCCTTAAATTTCGCCACCAGGGGTTGAAGGTTAAGCCGGAGAAACGTCCGAGTCTCCCTCGCGACCAACACTCCCAGATATTTAAACTCTTCTACCCAAACCAGCGGGGATGGTGTCTGCACCGCCCTCGCCTGTGAGTCCAGAGGGAATAAGACAGACTTAGACCAGTTGATCTGGATGCCCGAATATCTGCCAAACTCGGTAAAAATAGCTAGGGCAGCCTGCAGCGAGGCCCCCGCATCCTCCAGATACAACAGGGCATCATCAGCATAAAGCGATATTTTCTCCTCCAGAGGGCCCACACGAAGACCCTTAACCGCCACCGAGTCTCTAATTGAAATCGCCAAGGGCTCAAGCGCCAAAGCAAACAGGCTGGGTGACAACGGGCACCCCTGCCTGGTGCCCCTCTGGAGGAGAAAAAAATCGGAGAGGGTGTCATTTGTGCGAATCCTGGCCCTCGGACTCCCATAAAGCAACCGTAACCAACCTAGAAATTTAGGACCTAGCCCGAACCTCCGGAGCACTTCCCAGAGGTAGGCCCACTCCACCGAATCAAAAGCCTTCTCTGCGTCCAGAGAGGCTATGACTCGAGTACCCATGTTGTCATGAGACATGTCCAAGTTAAGAAAGAGCCTGCGAATGTTGATATCAGTGCCCTTCCCCGGCATGAACCCCGTCTGGTCCCGGTGGACAAGGTCCCCCAGGACCTGCATCAACCGGCATGCCAAGATTTTGGCCAGCAGCTTAGCATCAGCATTAAGCAGTGAGATGGGCCGATAAGCCGCACAGTCCTCAGGGTCCTTACCAGGTTTGGGCACCAACACCACCACCGCCTCGGACATGGACTCCGGGAGAGCGCCCAAATCCGCAAACTGGGAAAAAAGGGAAACCAACCTCGGGGCCAACAATTCCTGATGCGCAGAATAAAATTCGATTGGGAGACCATCCGGTCCCGGGGCCTTACCCGCCTGCATACACCCCATCGCCATCTGCACCTCCTCAAGAGAAATATTACGCTCCAGGTCTTCCCGCCGAGCCGGGCTCAGGCATGGGATGTCCACCCCATCCAAGAACCCAGCCAACTCCGCCTTCGAGTAACCGACCCTAGAGGAGTACAGTCCCCGATAATAGTGCAGAAATCGCTCATTAATCGCCTCAGGGGTGGTCAGGGGGGCTACCCCGGCATCCCTCAAGCGCCCGATGTGGGTCACCGGGCACTGTCCCCTGGCCAGCCAGGCCAGGAGCCGCCCGTTTTTATCTCCATATTCGAACACCCTCTGGGCACTGGATAACATGGACTTCTTGGTCAGGTCAATCCTGAGCAGCGACAACTCCCGAAGGGCACCCTGCCAAAGGGAGTAATTATTAGGCTGCGGGTTGGCGACAAACCCCACCTCCAGATCCCGCGCCCGGTCCTCCAATCGCCGCAGAGACTGCACGTATTCCCTCTTTCTCTTAGCAATCCTACGCATATATTCGCCCCTAACCCAGGCCTTGAAGGCATCCCAGACACATAGGGGGTCAACCGACCCCTCATTATGCAACCAGAAGTCGCACAGCGCCTCTGGGATCTCCTCCCGAATACCCACCTCCTCAATCCAGTACTTCGACAGCCTCCACAATCTCGGGCCCGGCGCCCTACCCCCGCCAACCGACACCAACAAGGGAGCATGGTCCGATATACCCCGAGAGAGGATCTCCGCAGAGACCGTCTCCCGTAGCACAGCGGAGGACGCAAAAGCCATATCCAACCGAGACAGCGTCCTATAGGTGGCGGATAGGCAGGTGAACTGTGCATCAGAAGGGTGGAAGTGCCTCCACAGGTCCGTTAACCCAAATGTAGAGGCCCAGTTGGACAGGCCACTACTGGACCCAGGGGAGGGATGAAGCCTATCTAAGGTATTAGACATAACTAAATTGAAATCCCCAACCAATAACACTCTCTCCACCCCCAGCTGGGCCACCACCCTCATCACAGTATAAAGCAGGGCACTATCTGCCGGGGGGGGCAAGTACAAGCCCACAATAACAAAGGGGATGCCAGCAATCAGCGCATGAATCGATACATACCGACCCTCCGGATCCGTTTTGATCAGCAAGGGTCGGAAATCAAGGGACCTGTGCACTAACACACTAACACCTCTGGCATAGTTAGAGTAGGAGGCATGATAATGCGCTCCCACCCACGCCTTCTTCAAACCCAAAATCTTGGAACCAGTGAGATGCGTTTCTTGGAAGATGCAAACCTTGGGAGTGTATCTTTGCACAAATTTAAATACCAGGGAACGCTTCACGGCGGAATTGAGGCCACAGACGTTCCAAGACAGAACTATCAAATCAGCCATGATCTCCGTTCCACAAGGCGATCAGGATCCTCCACAGCATAGCAGATAAACAGCCCACATATATAACCCACACATGTCTTCCCAAACCAACCAAATTAATAAAACAGAACATAAACAAACCCAAACACCATAACCCATGGGTCGCAACAGGCGTCCCCTCCCTCCCCCCTCCCCGTGCACCTCCCAACCATGGAGGGCACATACACCCCCAAATAACAAACATGAACAAGTTCAAATAGGGCTAATGGCAGCGGACTCGCACCCGCTCAGGTTCGCACCAGCAGTCCCAACCACAGAACCGTGGAAGAATGTGAAGAATGAGAACCACAGTCAACATCTCCGTCCCGAGTTGCTGGATCACGGAGTAAACTAAGTAAATACAAAAATATAAAAGTGCCAAGAAAAAAAGGAAAACCTGTGAAAGGAAAACAAAAGGATACGTCCCAGTATGCCGGAAAAAGTCCAGAGAGCTCCCCGGGAGTAGCCCAAGAGCCCCGGGGCGATAAGTCACAGACAAGGGAACGTGTTTAGTACCACTCCAGGGAGTCCAGAGCAGCCAGAGCAGAGAGCGAAATAGGAGGAATGAACACATAAACCGCAGGCAGTCAGAGGAGGCTGCTAGGCCCCCCAACTAAAAACAAAAAGAGGGGAAAAAATAAGGCATCCTCCAAAACTAAACGGGTAAAATAAAACAAAAGCAAAACATCCCTCCAAGGCAGTCCTTGTCCCGTACATTCCAAGCGTGAAATGAAAACAGGGTAAGTCCCGACACCTCAGTTACAACTCACCCACGAGGAAGGGTGTCCAGCCAAGCACTAGCATCCTTAGGGCTGGTAAAGATCCGCACAGTCTCGCCGTCAACCACCCGTAGCTTGGCCGGAAACAGGATGCTGTACCAAATGTTCTTGCTCCTCAGGGCGGCCTTGACCGCATCGAAAGATCTGCGTTGTCGCTGTGTCTCAAGCGTATAGTCAGGGAACAGCATAAGCTTGGCATTCTGGTAAGGAACATCGCCCGCCACTCTGGCCGCACGAAGAAGTTCATCCCTGTCTCGGAAGTTCAGCAGCCGTAGGATCATCGTACGTGGAGGGGCGCCCTCTGGGCCAGGCCTCGGTGGGACCCGGTGTGCTCTTTCCACGGTAAAGTATGGGGAAAGTTGCGCGGTCGGAAGAACTGAACGTAACAGGTCTTCAGTGAAAACGGTCGGATTTCTACCACAATACGAAGGTTATTACGACGGCTTCTATTCTCGGCGTCTTCCGCTCGGTATTCCAATGCTCTAACCTTCGTTTGAAGCGCTCGTATGGAAGCCTCGTGACTGGTCACCGCGTCCTCCGTGTCACCGATCCGCTGTTCCGCCGCCGAGATCCGGGATCGGATCTTGTCGATATCTTGGCGCAGCAGCCCGACGTCAAGCTGCATGGCCTCGATCTTGTTCGTCAGCGCAGCCTGACACGCCGTGATAGCCGCCATCACCTCCGGGATCCCAGGCGGAGCGTCCTCCACGCGGTCTGTCTGAGACGCCATGTTGGCCAGGGACAGAGCAGCAGGCCTCTGTAACGGGGCTTCCAGATGCTCAACGGGTGGGAGAAACTGCAGCTTCTTGGCCCTTCTGGGACCCCCCGAGCTCCTCGAAGGCATACACAATTTTCTGGCAGCAATTAACTCCACAAACGGATGGTAGGATGGATAATTCTCCAGCAGAGCTCAGGCAGCACGTCTGCTCAGTCCACCATCCCGGCCACGCCCCAATGGTTGTCTCTTTAAAGTGGGTACTCATACAGCTTATAGTGTGTGTCCGTTACAATTAGGGGTTACACTTCCAATTTGCCCATTCATAGGGCAATTTTTGGGGCAAGTTTGTCTAGGCAAATTTTGGAAAAAAAACTGTAATGCCCAGCATTTCCTTTGACTATGGGCAGCAGATTCAAAATAGGCATTAAAGAAGTAAGGTATAACCAAGCCCTATCACTATAAAGGGGTAGGTTTACAGCAGCCAAAGAGTTCAGGTGTTTGGAGATGATGTTGTGGGAGCATAGAAGAGCTGACAAACTGGGAGAAAATAGTGTAGTCTGATAAACTTACATAAACAACATTTAGTTATCTGAATTCTCTATCTTTTTGTTTTTTGGGGGTAGTGGTAGATGGAGCATTACGGTCTTCTACTTTTTTTCATTCTTTGTAACGTCTTTGCGCTACTGATCTTCTACACCCTCAATGAAGTCATATAACGATCTATATGCACTACAGCAATGGCTGCATGTTATTTCTTAGGCTAGGTTCATACATATGCTGGCTGCTGTTCATGTGTTTTCCCAAGGCATTTTGCTTTTTTGATGCATTTTTTAGATGTTTTTAATGCTTTTTTGATGCATTTTGGGAAGCGTCTGCTGTCATAGAGGAGAAAACAAGTAAAAAACATTGAAAATGCAAGCACTGTGTTTTTAATGCTTTTCTGCTGCATTTCTATTGAAGTTTATGGAACCAAAAACGCAACCTGCTAGGGAAAAAAACGCACCGGTTGAAGACCCCCAGATGTGAACATGACCTATGTTTCTGAATAAGGTACTTTTGTCAGTATTACCAGCTTGCTGCTGTATTCATCAGCAAAGCAGACCTAATTCCAGAATATGTGCTGCCAAACGTACTGTCACTGAGGCTGGTTCTGTTTTACCACACCGATTTTCAATGTTGTCTTAAAAATCCCCCCCCCCCTTCTTTTTTTTTTTGCATTGCCATGGTTCCATACCTACAGCAGTACCCCGTTTTTAATGATAATGGCAAAACGCCCAGTAGCCTCAATTTGCCACACTTTGTCTCCCATTAACTGTGATGTGATTAGAGATTGTTCCTAATTGTAAAATTATGCAGGCCTATTTGCACATTTTCAAATTACTGTACCTCTCAAATTAAAGTGTTTAGTGAAGACCAGTTGTTAGATACGTTCTGTGTTTTAGTGGCTCAAGGCGCACCTTGGAAGGACATAGATCTACTGCTAGAGGACTTTAATTAGTTGAAGGATAAATCACCCTAAAATTATTATCTCATTTTTAGGTTAACATTTTCAAAACCAGTGCGCACAAAACTGTAACTTTGTTAGTACAGAGATGTGTAATGTACACATAGGAGTTTAATGTACACAATAGCTTTCCATGCACTTTCATGAATACAGACAATGCAATTTTGCTCTCCACCTGCTCTGAGACATACAATACATAGCAGCTAGGCTCAAAATCAGTTTACTGCAGCAGATCAGGCAATGGTTGCCAGAGGTTACAGCATATCATTACCGCTCACTGAATGGTTGTTAGAAGTTACAGCACATTTCTCGTTTGTTGATAGATGTTACTGCACATTATTACCACTCACTGGTTGCTACTGTTCATCTAAGCTAAGCCCAGTTCGGCTTTCCCCTCCTCTACAGCAGGCAGGTGCCAATCAGGCATGTCAGTATAGGCACATGATGGCATGAGTGCTTTCTCTGTGGAAGGGAATGTAACTGTCACAGTGGGGTTGTGGGTGGTAAAAGGAAGTGCACGGCCCCAGACTCCCAACAAGAGGCAGCGCCCCCAGTGGTAGTGAAGCTGTGCAGAGCGAGGCAGAGGACAGATCACTGCCGTGACAGGGATGCAGCCAGTACTAGAGGAGCAATATTGGCAAATGTGGCCAACTGTGGGAGGCGTGGCCAGATGTGATCGAGGCGGCACACGTCTCTGTGGAGCTCCATATATCATGATCTAATCTGCCATTTTGGAGTGAACTAACTCAATTTTCGCAAAACAAACAACACCTGGGGGAAGGTGTGAGGATCATAACCATGCAGTCATCTGCATCTAAGAATACACAGAAGCCTCCTAAGGACCAACGCAGACACACTCCACGAAGGAGATGGAGCGTGACTCCGCCCTGCCATCTTGCCTGCACAGAAGGCGGATCAGCATGCCAAGCAGAAGACGGCCAAGATGGTGCAGTTAGGGGACCCGGCGGAGTCAGGCCCTGAGAATGACATCACGGAGGAGCAGTTGCTGGCAGTGGACATGGACACAATTACAAGGCCATTCCTAGAAGCCATTAATGCGAGTAAGTCAAAGCTTAGGGCCGCATAGATCACTTGTCCTCAGAGTGCACGCTGATTAGACATGACCTAGAAAAAATCCGGGGCAGGCTCACCATGGTGGAGGACAGAGTCTCAGGGGTGGAGCACACATCCCACACATAAGGCACCCACATAGCCAAACTCCGTGTCCTGGTGCGTTCCCTCCAGCACAGAGCTGACGACGCTGAGGACACACAAAGGAGAAATAATATCCGGGTGGTAGGCCTGCCTGAGGGAGTGGAGGGAGACAAACCTGTACTGTTTGAAGCCTTTTTTTTATTTCTTTCACTGGAGGATTTACCCCCCACTTATGTCCCCACTGGAAACAGACCTCCTGGAGCCTACCCTAGGCCCTTTCTAATCCAGTTCCTGAACTACAGGGACATGATATTGGCCCAGTCCAGGAAGATCCAGGAGCTGAAACATGAAAATGCACTGGTAATGCTATTTCCAGAGTTTTCAGTGGCCACACAACAACAGCGCTGCTCCTTTAATGATGTACGCAGAAGGCTCTGTGAAAAGGAGATACAATATAGCATGCTATACCCAAGCAGACTTAGAGTCCATTCCAAAGGCAGTATGAATTTTTTTTGATAACCCTACAGGGGCATGTGAATGGCTGGATAAGGAACTCTCCTAGCTGAATTCTGCATGACGGCTATATTGTGGAGGCCGCATGGTACTGAATTATGGTTGCACCAGTTGTGCCTGTTAATTATACATCACTTTCTACTGACATGCTAAAGTTGGATTTTAGGATTTTATAACTAAAATGAAAGAGGGTCACACCCAATTGTGGTACCAGCTTAAGTGAGTGCAAGCGCACCATACTGTAAGATGCAAAGTAGCTGCATAGTGAATGGTGGAATTTGCACCCGGCATCAAGAAGGTCTGCTAACACAAAATGACGCCTTGATAGGCTTACATTACTGGAGACAATATCTGCAGTAGCCGGCGCATTTTTGTTTCTCCTTCCCAAACACAAGTGGCCCATTCCTCCTACATGTCATTTTTCTTTTCTTATATTTTTGTTTTTATCTTCAGGATATCCAGCATATCTTTACCTATTTTTTTTCACTCTAACAGAGGTTAACATTATATCCCACACCTGGGGGAATTACCCCCCAAAGTTGTTCGGATCCTACTGGTCTAGGGTTTTTTTTTCCTTTTTTTTTTTTTTCTTTTTCAATTTTTGTTTCTGTATATTTGCCTTAGAGGAACTCCGCCTTTCTGTTCAATGGAGCACATAGCAGATGTGACAACTACACCGAGGAATCTGCCGAACTTTGATTCGGCTGCAACTCACCCAGTTGGCTGAAAAATGAACAAGTGGCAATCTAGCTGGAGGAAGCAATTAAGTCCTATTGGAACACAAATGTTAACACTTCAGAATCACCAGTGGTATGGGATGCCTTTAAGGCAGTTGCTAGAGGAGAGTGTATATCAGCCATCAAGACAGCAAGGGTAAATGATAATGAGGAATTCAATAGATGAATCAGAGCAAACGGGTCTGTGCTGAGGCTCTTCTGGAGGCAAAGAGAGACCTATCCTTGCACATCAAAGGGCTGACAAGTGCGGAGCTAACTAGAAAATCCACACATGATTTTTGCATAAGGAGATAGGAATGGCAAGCCCCTGGTTATGTTGGTGGTGGACCATTATCCAATCGCGCATATCCCTGCCATAAAGGCTAAAGGTCACTGGTCACTGGTCCCTGATCCCTCACTCATCATGCAGGAGTTTGTTGACTTCTCTTCCACCTTATACTCACCCATCCCAAAATATGACACCGGAGCATTGGACTCGCTACTAGTAAATTTACCCATTCTAAGACTGTCTGAGACATGAATGTTATATGCTGACGGCATGCTCCCATTTCTAAACGACCCAGATGCCTTGTTGAAGGTAGTGCTGAAGATCCTAAATTAATTTGCCAAATTCTCCGGGTTGAGAGGGAACTGGAGTAAGTCGTCAATTTTACCATTGGACATTAAAGCTAGGGAGAAAGCTGATCCAGACATGCCGTTGCAATGGGTTGCATCCCTCAAATATCTTGGGGTAAAAGTTACCACTAAGGTGCAGGACTAACTTTCTCTAAATCTACTCCCTCTTCTGACCTTCCTCAAACAAAGTGCAGGCTTGGAGCAAGTTACCACTCTCCCTAATAGGTAGAATCAATTTGCTCAAAATGAAGATCCTTCCGGTAATAATATACTTCATACGACATGCGCCAGTATGGATACCTAAAACATATTTCAAGCAGATTGAAGGGATTGTTGGCTCTTTCCTCTGGGCTTCTAAACCCCCAAGGATAGGGACTAAAGTGTTACAAGGACCAGGGGGCCTAGGGGGTCTGGCACTGCCGGATTGGCACAGATATTTGGCTGGCCAAATGGTGTTTGCCCACAGATGGCTATTGTCAGATGATGGGGATGCAGCCACAGTACTGGAGGCAGCTCATCTGGTTCCTATGAAAGTCTGTGCCCGGCGCTATCTAGGGGTAACAAATCTGACTTGCCATTGATGTCGACAAAGAAGGCCACTATTAGGTCATGGGGACTAGCGATGAAACTGGCATCTCCCAGCTATAAAGGGATCTCTCCATCCACGCCAGTTTGGATGAACCATGCATTACCTCATTTCTATAACATACAGGACCCTGTGATCTGGGTGGTCAAGGGCTTTAAAACGCTCAAAGACATTACTTAATATGGAGACCTCCTGACCTCCTCCCAACTGCAGACCAGACATGAACTGCCTAATTCATACCTCTTTAGTTTCTTCAAAATCAGACACACCTATCAGGCGCGATTTGGAGAATTGAGAGTAGAATCTCTGCAATCAACTCTTGAATCCCTACTGTCAGTGGAGGACTTGAATACATTTCTCTCAATGACTTATAAAGAATTCTTTAAAACTACACCAAAAGCAGTCACAAACTGTAGGGCTAAATGGAAGTTAGAAGTTCCAGACATTCAGGGTGAAGACTGGGATGACTTATGTACTCAGCACCTGGTGTCAGCCAGGGACAGACTGATACAATTTAAATTTCTTCACAGGAGTTATTATTCGCCAGTCAGACTCGCGAAGATATACGGCAATGACTCTGTGGAATACTGGAGAAGCTCTGCCTCTCCTGCAGACGCTGAACACATTTTCTGGCAATGTACACACATTCAAGGTTTCTGGAAGGAGATTACAGCATGTGTATTTGACCTCCTGACAGTACCCATACTGTGACTGTGAGGGTATGTTTATTAGGACTGGTGGAGGAGGTGGTCCCAATGAGGGCACTGAGAACATTACTTACTATTTTATTGTTCTATGGGGAAAAAAAGCCATACTGCTTAAATGGAATAATGCAGGTGCTCCCGATATCAATTTTTGGAAGCGGTTGGTGAACTACATGCTGCCTTACTATAAAACTAAAAACATTTGACAAAGTGTGGAAAGTTTGGTATGAGTCTGATACTATGGTGTGATAAATGAAGAACTAGGGGTTTGTCCATCTAGAAGAGGTACCAGGCGGCAGGACTTGAGAGCATATTACAACATAACAATACTGTGTTACAAGATTAGATAAGGCACGATGGTTGGAACATAATACACAGATAAATCACTCATTGATGACATTATAATGGAATGAAATATGTAGAAACGAAACAGAATTGTGAGTAAGCATTAATAATTTACTATGCACTATGAGCTGTGACAAGGGGGGAGGGAGGGAGTGTAATAGTGCGTTAGTTGACTATGTTAGTCAGAATAGATATACTGGGCCCTGCGGCGGCACTGGTTTTCAGGGGAATGTCACATTGACATGACCCACTGTTTGTATATTTCACTCAAAACTGTTTAATAAAAATAATTTTTAAATAAAAATTTGACCAACTGCTCCTTCCTTGGTGCCTGCCCAACACTGCAAGTGTCTTTTGGTGGAACTGTGGAAGTGCCTGCCAGTGCTAAATATATTGTTGGCAACAATGGGTAGCATGTGCTTTGGGCCCCACAACAACGATTGGGCCTGTGGGCAGCTTCCCCTTTCCCCCACCTTAAAGACATCCCTGCTCCTGCACGTAGCAGAAATTTAGTGGACAAGAAACTTCTGTGCATTTTCTGTCCTTGCCAAACCTTCAGTTTGTGGAAACAACTTGTATTCAGTGTGTAAATTAGATAAAAACAAAACAAGTGAAGCACACAGACTAGGGCAAGCAAAGCAGTTGTAAACCACTGGATTTTTTTTTATTTCCTTACCTGCAAGGTAAAGGCATAATGTGCTAGTATGCATTGCATACTAGCACGTTACGTGAAACTTAAACATTACTTATACTAGCACATTATGTGAAACTTACCTGAAAATTAAGCCTTCCAGCGATGCAATGTCATCACTGGAGGCCACTTCTACCTATTTTGCTTCCGGGTTCCCTGACTCCAGCTCTGTGACTGGCTGGAGCCGCGATGATGGTTTCAGTATAAATCGCACAAATCTGAAACATAAGGGGAATGCAGACACTGAATTTTAAAATAGCCAACATTCCTAAACTATGAACTTTGCTAGAAGATATTAATTGGACTAAAATCTTAGGAAAAAAGAACACAGAGGTGAGATGGGTTTGCTTTAATAGCATATTAAATAAGGGCATTAGCCAGTGCATCCCATTGGGAAATAAATGTAAAAGAGCGAATAAAAGTCCTGGGTGGTTTAACTCCAATGTAAAAATGCATATAAAAGCAACAAATGCAAGGCTTTGAGGGGTCATCATCAGCATTCAAACATTACAAAGAACACAACAAGAAATGGAAGGGTGCAAAAGGGCAGCTAAGATAGAACACGAAAGACACAACGCAGTCAAGTATTTGCCAGACCATTGTTCCTAATTTTTACTGACAGGCTACTGACTGGAATGGTACTAGCTGATTGGAGAAAAGCCAAAGTAGCACCAATATTTAAAAAAGGGCCAAAATAAATCCCTGGGAATTTCAGACAAGTTAAGCCTAACATCAGTAGTATTGGAGGGGGTGATAAGCAACTATATACAAAATTTTTGTAATGAAAACTGTATCATTAGCAGTAATCAACATGGATTCACAAAGAATAGTTCTTGCCAAACCAATTTATTAACCTTCTATGAGGAGGTGAGCTGCTGTCTAGATAATGGAAGGCCCGTAGACCTGGTGTATCTGGATTTTGCAAAAGCATTTGATACAGTTCCCCATAAACGTTTACTGTACAGAGTAAGGTCCGTTGGCATGGACGATAGGGCAAGTACATGGATTTAAAACTGGTTACAGGGGCAAGTTCAAAGGGTAGTGATAAATGGCGAGTACTCTGAATGGTCAGAGGTGGACAGTGGGGTCCGCCAGGGTTCTGTCCTAGGACCAATCCTGTTTAATTTGTTCATAAACGACCTGAGGGATGGGGTAAACAGTTCAATCTCTGAATTTGTGGTTGATACTAATCTAAGCAGGGCAATAACTTATCCACAGGATGTGGAAACCTGGCAAAAAGATCTGAACAAATTAATGGGATGGGCAACTACATGGTAAATGAGGTTTAATGTAGAATAATGTCAAATAATGCATTTGGGTGGCAAAAATATGAATGCAATCTACTCATTGGGGGGAGAACCTCTGGGGGAATCAAGGATGGAAAAGGACCTGGGGGGTCCTAGTACATAATAGGCTCAGCAATGGCATGCAATGCCAAGTTGCTGCTAACAGGCAAACAGATTATTGGCATGCATTAAGAAGGGGATTAATTTTCCCACGCTACAAGACTCTGGTCCGGCCTCACCTGGAGTATGCGGTCCAGTTCTGGAAATGGAGTGAGTACAGAGAAGGGCAACAAAACGAATAAAGGGAATGCAGGAAATTATGAAGAAAGATTACGAGCACTGAAATTATTCTCTCTGGAGAAGAGAAGCTTGAAAGGGGATATGATTTGAATTTACAAATACCATACTGGTGACCCCGCAATAGGGATAAAACTTTTCTGCGAAAGGGAGTTTAATAAGACATGTGGCCACTCAATACAATTAGAAGAAAAGAGGTTTAACCTTAAACTGCGTAGAGGGTTCTTTACTGTAAGTGTGGCAAGGATGTGGAATTCCTTTCCACAGTCGGTGGTTTCAGTGGGGATCATCAATAGTTTCAAAAGTCTATTAGATAAGCATCTGAACAACCACAACATACAGGGATATACAATGTAATACTGACACAAAATCAAACACATAGGTTGAACTTGATAGACTTGTGTCTTTTTTCAACCTCACCTACTATGTAACTATAGGTAAGCCTTATTATAGGCTTACCCATAGGTAAAATTTAGTGATGGGAGCTTACTTCCTCTTTAACCACCTAACAACCGCCCTATAGCCGAATGACGGCTACAGGGCAGTTTCTTAACTCTGGGAGGCCGTCATATGACGTCCTCCCAGAATTCCGCTCTCGCGCGCCCCTCCACAGGACCCGGCGCATCACGGATCACGGTAAACGCCCGCTTATAGCGGCTGTTTACCACGTGATCGCTCCGTCAAATGACGGAGTGATCACTTGTAAACAAACCGGCGTCATGTTATGACGCCCGGTTCCTCCCTCCCCCTCTCTGTACCGATCGGAACAGCGGAGGGGGAAGAGATCGGTGTCAGCAGCGATGTGGGTGGCATCTGCAGTGCCCACATCGCCGAAAATTAACCCCTCAATTCCCTGCCAATACTCTGCATTACTCTGCAATACCCTGCATTACTCTGCAATACCCTGCATTACTCTGCATTACTCTGCAATACCCTGCAATACTCTGCATTGCCCTGCAATACTCTGCATTACTCTGCAATACTCTGCAATACTCTGCATTACCCTGCAATACCCTGCCATACCCTGCAATACCCTGCCATACTCTGCCATACCCTGCAACGCTCTGCAACACCCGCCAATACCCTACAACACTCTGCAATGCTCTGCAACACCCGCCAATACCCTGCAACACTCTGCAATGCTCTGCAACACCTTGCAACACTCTGCAATGCTCTGCAACACCCGCCAATATCCTGCAATGCTCTGCAACGCAATACTCTGCAACGCCATACTCTGAGATACCCAGCCATACTCTGAGATACCCAGCCATAGTCGGTGATACCCAGCCATAGTCGGTGATACCCTGCAATACCCAGCCATAGACACCCCCCCCCCTCCCGCCGCCCTCCAGTGCTTCTACCGACTCGCCAATACGATCAAATCCAGAATCTTTTTTTTTTTTTCAGGCTTCCCAGCTTAGAGGTGAGATGCGGGGTCTTATTGACCCCATATCTCACTGTAAAGAGGACCTGTCATGCCATATTCCTATTACAAGGGATGTTTACATTCCTTGAAATAGGAATAAAAGTGATCAAAAAATTTATTTTTGGGGAAAAAAATGTCAAACTAAAATAAATAAAGTAAAATTAACAATAAAAATGTTTTTTTTTTTTTTTAAAGCGCCCCTGTCCCCATGTGCCCGCATGCAGAAGCGAACGCATACGTAAGTCCCGCCCACATATGAAAACGGTGTTCAAACCACACATGTGAGGTATCGCTGCGAACGTTAGAGCGAGAGCAATAATTCTAGCCCTAGACCTCCTCTGTAACTCAAAACATATAACCAGTAAAAAAAATTAAATCGTCGCCTATGGGGATTTGTAAGTAGCGACGTTTGGCGCCATTCCACGAGCCTGTGCAATTTTGAAGCGTGACATGTTAGGTATCTATTTACTCGGTGTAACTTCATCTTTCACATTATGCAAAAATTGGGCTAACTTTACTGTGTTTTTTTTTTAGCACAAAACAGTTTTTTTTCCAAAAAAAAGCATTCGAAAAATTGCTGCGCAAATACCGTGCGAGATAAAAAGTTGCAACGACCACCATTGTATTCTCCAGGGTCTTTGCTAAAAAAAACATATACAATGTTTTGGGATTCTATGTAATTTTCTAGCAAATAAATGATGATTTTTACATGTAGGGGAGAAATGTCAGAATTGTCCTGGGTGCTCCAGAACGCCTGATGGCGCTCCCTGCATGTTGGGCCTCTGTATGTGGCCACACTGTGTAAAAATCTCACACATGTGGTATCGCCATACTCGGGAGTAATAGCAGAATGTGTTTTGGGGTGTAATTTGTGGTATGCATATGCTGTGTGAG
This sequence comes from Lithobates pipiens, assembly GCF_037356315.1. Taxonomy (NCBI): domain Eukaryota; kingdom Metazoa; phylum Chordata; class Amphibia; order Anura; family Ranidae; genus Lithobates; species Lithobates pipiens. The sequence continues at coordinate 88,529,875 of NW_027507686.1, forward strand.
AAATAAACTGATAATATGACAATTTTGTGAAAAAAAAAAAGTAAAAAAAATCTTGATTTTGCAAAGAATTGTGGGAAAAAATGACAACTTCAAAAAACTCATCATGCCTCTTACTAAATACCTTGGAATGTCTTCTTTCCAAAAAGGGGTCATTTGGGGGGTATTTGTACTTTTCTGGCATGTTAGGGTCTCAAGAATTGAAATAGGCCGTCAGTACTTCAGGTGTGATCAATTTTCAGATATTGGCACCATAGCTTGTGGACTCTATAACTTTCCCAAAGACCAAATAATATCCACCAATTTATACTTATTTTTACCAAAGATATGTAGTAGTATAAATTTTGGCCAAAATGTATGAAGAAAAAATTACTAATCTGCTAAATTTTATAACAGAAACAAAGAAAAATTCATTTTTTTACAGAATTTTCTGTATTTTTTCTTTTATAGCACAAAAAATAAAAAACCAAGCGGTGATTAAATACCACCAAAAGAAAGCTCCATTTGTGTGAAAAAAAGGACAAAAATTTCATATAGGTCCTGTGTTGCATGACTGAGTAATTGTCATGCAAAATGTGAGAGCACCGAAAGCTGAAAATTGGTCTGGTTATTAAGGGTGTTTAAGTGCCCAGTGGTCAAGTGGTTAATCACTTTTTATTTTTAATTGTATTTTTATTGAAAATATAAAGATAACAAGGACACAGTAACTTACACTTGTATAAGTGCACATGGAAACAGTAAGTCCGACATATAAGACAAATCAAAAACGGGGGGGAGGAGGAAGGAAGGAAAGGGGAGGGAAGAAAGAGGGAGGGGGGGACCAGGATATTTCAGCACATTCAGTATGTCATCAAAAGATTAACAGTTATTTGCGGTACAGATCATCAATCGCCACAATCAAATATGCATGTAACAGTGAGCAGGGGATGTGGAAATGTCTTTCCCTTAGAAGGATATGAAATTGTTTGGTCGGTCAATTTGAGCATTAAACTCATCGTAAGAGGGCATAGAGTAGTAATCTATATTAAGCATCAGTATGCAGTTTAGAGCGGTGCCACAGATCCCAAAAGCATAGTATCGTGGACTATGGCTGTAAGCTTCTCCATACAGCCGATATGTTCTAGGTTCTGCAAAACTTGGGGGAGAGCGGGCGGAGTATGGGATAACCACCGTATAGGGATGGCTCTTTTAGCCGCTAGTAAAATAAAGGTGGCGAGCTTCTGAGCATGTCTAGAGAGTCCAGGAATTGGTAACCCTAATAGAAAATACAGAGGGTCTAGTGGAAGAGAAATCTCAAACAAGTCTTGGATGAAGGATAGTATTGTAAGCCAGAATGGGCGAATCAATGGGCATTCCCAGAAAATATGGAAATGGGAACCTGTATCTCCTCGGCACCTCCAACACAACGCAGGGGTCATGGGGTCATATTTATGTAAAATTTCAGGCGTTCTATACCAAAAAAGCAATATCCCTTAAGACGTTTCCTTCTGTAATACGCAGCGTGATGTCTTAGAGACGGCTGCCCATATTCTCTGCCATTGTGGGAGTAAGATGGGGTGTTTTAGCACTTACGACCACTTCCGCATATAGGAATGGGAAGATTCCATAATGGGCACCGATTCATGGAGTATTCTATATATGTCAGAGATTAAATGGGCCTGGCATGGGCCCTGAGCGCATAAAAATTCAAATGGGGTTGGCTTGTCGAGACTTAGGGTGGGGGATTTAGAAGCAAAATAATGTCTGATTTGCATATAGGAGTGGAAAAGTTGTTTGGCAATTTGGTGCTGTTTCTGCAATTCCGCAAACGATAGAAGCCTCCTGGTGAGAGGATGCACTATGTTGCGGAGCTGAAACATACCAGCTTGGGACCAAGGAATCATTCTATCGTATGCCAGGCTGTCCTGGATATCTGGGTTAAACAGTATGTTTATCATAGGAGGGTATTGGGAGGCTAGAGAGAATAACTTTAGGCATTTCCTCCAGACATCCAAGGAGAACAGCATCGGGGCTAGACAAATGCTACGAAGTGGGCCCATGGAGGTTCTAAGGTCCGCCCAAAGCATGGCACAGATGTGTGCAGGTCTGGTGATGCTCATCTCAATTTCAGCCCACACTGTAGGGGCTTTCCTTGATGACCAGATAATAATTGGTTTAAGGTGTGTAGCGTAATAATATTTGATCAGATCTGGGGCTCCCAGACCTCTGTGCCATCTTGGAGCTAACATCACCGGACCTGCAACCCTACGTGCTCGATAATGCCATATAAAATTAAGAAAAGTTCTCTGAACAGCCTTTAGTTGGGACATAGGGACTGGGATCGGGAGAGTGTCAAAAAGGTAGAGGAGTCTAGGCATCACCGACATCTTCAGGACATTAATACGGCCCAGAAGTGAAAGGGGGAGTGAATCCCATTGCTTCAAAAGCCTATCAATGTCACGAAAAAGTGGGGGGTAGTTAGCCAGGTATAAGGTTGAATAGGAGGGAGTAATGTTAATCCCCAGGTATTTAATGGAATCTGTGCACCAGTGAAAGGTATAGTTATCTTGCAGTAAATTGAGAGCAGAAGCGTGAATATGTATAGGTAAAGCTTCTGTTTTACTTGTTAATCTTGTACCCTGATATCGAGCTAAAGTCTTTCAGCAGGGATAAGAGGTTCGGAAGTGAGATGTGGGGACTAGTCAGTGTCAGGAGGATGTCATCCGCAAACATGGAAATTTTATATTCCCTGTGGCGTAGGCATACCCCTCTAATGTCTGGGTGTACGCGGATGGCCTCCGCCAGGGGTTCCAGGCAGAGGATAAAAAGAAGAGGTGACGGGGGACAACCCTGTCTAGTGCCGTTACTCAAAGAGAAGGAGGACCATAGGTAGGATGCCAATTTGACCTGGGAAGAGGGGCAGGAATAAAGGGCTTCAAGAGCTGCAACAAAAGGGCCTGTGAAACCATATCTAGAAAGAGTGGCAAACATATATGGCCAACTAAGCCTGTCAAAGGCCTTTTGAGCATCTAGACTTAGGATAAGGGCTGGGCGGGAGGTTTTGTTCAGTAGATCAATCAGGTCTATCGTGCGTCTGGTATTATCTCCTGCGTGACGGGTTTGTACAAAGCCCACTTGGTCTCTATGGATAAGTGTAGGGATTATATGGGTCAGCCTATTAGCCAGGATCTTCGTAAAAATGTTATAGTCTGAGTTTAACAATGCTATGGGCCTATACTTGTCCGATAGGGAGGGGTCCTTACCAGGTTTTGGAATGACCGAAATATGGGCATGGAGGAATTGGGCGTGGGGAGTAGAACCTTTAAGTAGGGAAGTATAGAGTGAGATCATATGGGGGCTCAGGACAGGTAGGAGGTCTTGTAATAGGAATAGGGTAACCCGTCAGGGCCTGGAGCTTTTTGGCTAGGGAGCTGCGTGATTACTTCTTCAAGTTCATCGGGCGATATGGCTGAATTCAGGGTTGCAAGATGATCGGGGAGGAGTTTAGGTAATTGCAAGTGTTTAAAGAAGAGTTCAAATCTCCTTAGTGTAAAGTCATAATTAGGGTCCGTCTGTAGGCAGTTATATAAGTTATGGTAGAAGTCTCCAAAGATCTGGGGGCAGTAGGTAGGTGAACCATCGGGATGTCGTAGAAAGTCGGGAGAGGGTTGAAAGGGGCATGGTGTTAACCTATTTACCAGCAGCTTATGAGGTTTATTAGAGAATTCATAAAACTTCTGTTTGGACCACAGAAGAGGTTTGTCTATTTTGCTCATGGCTAGGGATTTGAGCCGATTGTGCAGGGAAACGACTTTCCGGAGCCTGTCCACCGTGGGGGAGGCCAACAGCAATCTCTCTGCCAGGCGCAAGTCAGTCAAAATGGCAGAACGCAGGGATGCCGCGTCTTTTTTAAGACTGGATCCCAGCGCTATGCACTGTCTGCAAAAAACAGCCTTGTGGGCCTCCCACAGGGTGGAGGGCTCCGTGACCGAGCCAGTATTAAGTTGGAAGTATTCCGTGAGGTCATTTGTCAAAAGACTTTTAGTTTCTGGAGAGTGAAGAAAAGTCTCATTCAGTCTCCAATGACAGGGCTTAGGAAAGGTAGATGAAAGGTGGATATCTAGGTGGACTGAAGAGTGATCGGACCATGTCATAGGGTTGATTTCGGAGGAGACCGCTGATGTTAATAGGGCGAAGAGATAAAGAAATTATCTAATCTGGAATAAAGCTTGTGAGGATGTGAGAAAAAGGTATACTGTTTGTGAGTAGGATGTTTTATCCTCCAGATGTCTAACAAGCATCTAGACCTGATCAGCTTACGGAACAATTTAGATAGGCGAGTGGCTCGGGGTGGGGAAGCTGAGGGAAATAGAGTGCATCTATCTCTGTCTGATGACATCGTCATATTAAAATCTCCTCCTAAGACCATAAACGGTTGAGCAAAGTGGTCTAGACCGTCAAAGACTGAGCACAAGAAATTAAGCTGACTTGAGTTAGAAGCATAAATGTTAACTATGGTAAGGGATTTAGCAAATATAATATAATTCAGAATGATAAACCTTCCATGAGGATCTAAGTGGGATGATGTGACCTTTAACGGGCAATGCCGACTAATCAGTATAGCAACACCCGCCTTACTCGACGGGTCAGATGCTAGAAAGGAGGTCAGGAAATGTTTGCTAGCAAACTTAAGAGCGCCTCCAACACGGAAGTGGGTCTCTTGGACCAATATCACATCCGCCTTGGAAGCTCTAAACTCCTTCAGAGCCAGCCATCTTTTTTGAATGGAATTTAATCCTTTAACGTTGTATGTTAGGAGTTTCAATGCCATAGTAAGTCAGCTAAGGGCCCCAGAGCATGACAGAAAACCTCACAAGTGCAACAAGCAGGGTATAACAGTGGACCCAAAACAAATATATATTACATAACAGAGCAATGTGCATGACACAAATATCGATGTGATCATTTACAAAAATCTGTACCAAAAGCAAGCAGACCCAGTGGCAGACAGGGAAAAATCCCAGTGTCCCACCAACAATGAAAAAAACGTACCATAAAAGGAAAAGGAGGAAGAACAGGGGTAAAATGAGGGGTCGAGTTTAACGACCAACCAATAGAAACCTGGATGGCTAGGCGCCACCAGGGAGCCCAGGTCAAAGCCATGGGTCCTGAGTGGAGAATTGTACATCTCCAAAACACGCAAAAATAAAAAAGAGAAACAGGGACCGGGGAATCCCCAGCCTCTCTCCAAAATAAGCAGGTTGCCCCCAATGTGAACAGGAGACCTTGGTTGTGAAAAAAAAAGGGAACTATGCATATACATGTACATACCCACAGATATGCACACATATATACACAAATACACAAACAAAAAACATTAATACTATAATTTCTATCAGGCAAAAATATCACAACCTGTTGAGGAGAGAAGAAAAAAATTTGGTCAAACTGGAGGCAGCGTCAGATAAGTCCGGCCACCTACCCCCCGGGCCAGGGGGTAAATATACCCACTAGGGGGTGTTGACTACCCATAATTGCAGTTGGGTGTCAAGGTAAATAAGGCATCCAGAGTGAATCAGGAGGGGACAGTTCAGGTTGGGAGTCTGGAGGCAGGACTTTTCCGGGGTGTATGGTTGGATTTGGACGTCTTCTGTCGCACCGGGGTCCAGATGCAGCTTGGAGCCAGCGGAGGCTTGGGCGTAGCTGGAAGAGGCTGAGAATCTTCTTCTGGAAGAGGTGGAAGCCCCAAGTTGCGCAGGAAGGTGTCACATTCTTGCAGATCGCGTAGGGAATATTGGATGCCATCCTTGGAAGCGGATAGGCAGAAAGGGAAGCCCCACCGGTAGGCCACTTTGTGAAACTGTAAATGCAAAGTTAATGGACAGAGGGTTCTCCTCCTCGCCAGGGTAATGGGTGACAGATCACTAAAGATTTGAAGCTTGGAGCCTTTAAATTCAACTCTGGACTGATTGCGAGATGCTAGAGTCAGGGCTTCCTTGCTGTCATAGTAGTGAAAACGCACAATCACATTTCTCGGGTTGGCCCCCAAAGGAGGTTTTGGAGTCAGCGACCAATGCGCTCTGTCCAGGTGCCAATCTATGTCTGGGATATTTGGGGCTACAAAGTTGAAAAGGCTTAGGAGGTAGGTGCGCAGATCCTTGTCTTCTACCGTTTCGGGAATGCCTCTGAACCTAAGGTTTTATCTACACTCCCTGTTTTCCAGATCTTCCTACTGGGCTTGTAATTGAGTCACAGTGTTTTTAATGGTGGCGTTGTCGTCCTCGAGAACCTGGACATATTGCACCATTTCGTCAAATTTATATTCCAGGGAGTCTGTGCGTTCACCCAGCTGATCAATCTCCCCTCTCAATTCCTTGGCCACCGCTGTCAGGGGGCCCCCCGGGTGGTCCTCGGAGGTGGCGGGGGATCCGTGGAACGCCGCGGGCCGGCGTTAGGCTTCCGAACCTAGTAGGCCCCAAGATGGCCGGCACCGCACCTTGTGCTGCGGCCAACTACGGACCAGGATTTGGTGGCTGCGGGGTCCGATTTAGGCACCGGACCATGCCCCTCTCTGGCGGTAACCCCCTATTGGCGGCAGGGAACCTCCAGGGAGCTCGCTGGATTCGCGTCCACCTTCCTCCGCTTCCGGTCACGCCCCCCTCTTTAATCACTTAGAAATATAAAAATAATCCACTCACATGTTTCCAATAAAAGTTGTGCCTGTAATCACCTCACAGTATTATAATCCCTTAAAGTCTGGCCGGAGCTACAGTGCATCACACAGGAGCCCGTGTTCTCGCTCACAACGCTGTGCTGATAGACCAAGGAAATTTTCTGTGTCTGCTCCCAACGTCCGAATGCTGTGCTAGCAAAGCTTGTGGAAGAAGCTGTCAATGTTGGTGGCCATGGTAACAGTCAGGCATTTCCTTGTTGGGCTTGGAAAGCATGGTGCGCTGCCACGATATACACGTTTTGGGGGCATTTCCCCCCTTACTCAAATTTTCCAACACCGTCCTCTATGTTTACCTAAATAGAGAGAGCCAAAGCGCTCAGAATAAACCACTTAACACCTTCCTTCTCTCTTGGAGATGTAAACAAAAGATGGCTGCTCTGCAGTGTGTTATTACATAAGGACTGATGTCACTGTTTGCTCTGTATTTGTTGACTCCAGAGGTGCTGGACCCATATCAGACAAAAAACAAAAACAAAAAACAAACCCGCACCAGCCTGCAAAGTCCCTAACTTAAAAAAAAAAATATTTGCATAAAATTTACACTTAAAGCATACTCCAAGAGCAACTCTACCCAATAAAAAACAGTTTTAATGCATTTCCTTCCAGACCACTGTATTTAAAATATGTAAATTATAAGAATACATATAGATGTTCCATAAAATATGTATATGTTAAACGATTATGATTAAAATAGAAGATAAAAAGAGTAACATAAAATACCATCAATAATCAATAACAACCTCCATCTGCCTAATAGATAACTGACACATAAACATATGGCCTTCCCTAAATAAACCTCACACAAAAACTCTTCCTTCTGTCAGAAACCATGAATCAGACCGAGACAGAAGTACAATTAAATCACACTTGTTTATGAAATAAAAATAAAAAGGTAAATAGAGTAAGCGTAGTCAAAGCATAGCCAGAGTCCAGTAACCAGATCGAGTAGTCAGCCAGGCCAGAGTTCAATAACCAGATCGGGTAATCAGCCAGGCCAGAAGTCAGGGATCCAAGTGGAGCAACAGCAAGCAGGATAAGGAGCCAGAAGGGATGTCAGCAAACCAGTCTTTAAACAGAACCGCAAGAGATGGTTTCTTGTGATGTGACCAAGGCAAAGGCAGAGATGAGGTGAGCTAGACAGCTTTAAGTAGGCGAATCAGACGAGCAGGATTAGGAACAGCTGGGTAACTATGGGGATGAGAGCTGGCAATTAGCTGACAGCTGAGCAGCCAGCCCAGAGAAGGAAGGGCTAAGCCAGCCCTGACACCTTCCCCTTCTATATTGAATAAGAATATACAGTGCATCCGAAATCGTTGCAATTGTATTAAAAATGAAAAAAAAAATCACATGTACATAATTATTCACAGCCTTTGTCACCAATTACAACCTCAAGTCTTTTTGAGTATGATGCTACAAGCTAAGCACACCTATTTTTTGGCAGTTTCTCCCATTTTTCTTTGCAGGACCTCTCAAGCTCCATTAGCTTGGATGGGGAGTGTGTGTGCTCAGCCATTTTCAGATCTCTCCAGAGATGCTCAATTGGGTTCAAGGCTGGGCTCTGGCTGGGCCACTCAAAGGCATTCACAGAGTTGTCCCATAGCCACTCCTTTGTTTGGCTGTGTGCTTAGGGTCATTGCCCTATTGGAAATTGAACCTTTGCCCCTGTCTGACATCCAGAGCACTGTGGAGAAAGTTTTTATCAAGGATGTCTCTGTACATTGCTGCATTCATCTTTCCCTCAATCCTGTACTATCCCTATTCCTTGCCTGGATGCCCGCCGTGCACTGGTGACATAATTTCCGCTTCCACGCTCCAGAGTGGTTAGCGTGGAGCTTTCCATCCAGTGGATGCTGCAGAACATCCTGTGACCAGATCCAAACCCGCCAATGGCTGAAGAAACGGCAATGGCTGAAGACCCGAGCTGCCAGTGCAGCACCAGCACATCCCAGGACATCTCCACTTTTGAAGGATACCTCCACCCTGTGAACCTGTAAGTGTATTTACTACACTAACATTTAACTGCATAATAGGACTATTACAGTTGGTGCCTCCACACCCCCCGCCTTCCTCAACATTTCCCTCAATCCTGATTAGTCTCCCAGGGAAACATCCTCACAGCATGATGCTGCCACCACCATGCTTCACTTTAGGGCTGGTATTGAACAGGTGATGTGCAGTGCCTTTTGGCAAACTTCAGGCGGGCTGTCATGTGCCTCTTTACTGAGGAGTGGCTTCCGTTTGGCCACTCAACCATACAGGCCTGATTGGTGGAGTGCTGCAGAGATGGTTGTTCTTCTGGAGGGTCTCGGAGGTGTACAGACAATTTGTTGGACTTCATGGGTTGGTTTGTGCTCTAACCTGCACTGTTACCTGTGGGACCTTATATAGCAACAAAAGAAGTTATAGAATCATATGATCCATTCCAGATGACTGTGATGTCATTAATGTAGTGACCATAATATACCATATGTGACTTGCAAAAGGGTTGTTGGCCCAAATGTTTAGAAATTTGCTCCCATCTCTGTGCTAACCTTTTACAGGTAAAACTTATCCAAGAACTGAAAGTCATTTTGCTTTAGAGCAAAGCATAAGTTAACAGATTAAAAGAAAGGGCTTCAAGCTGTTCAACCATACAGTATATCTAAACTGCTCCCAGTAAACCAACGGATCAATGGTCCATTGAATCCAGAGAATATCTGATTGCCTTACGGGGGTCTCTGGATATGACGCTAAGCAGGTGTACTCAGCTTCTGTGGTCAACCATGGGCAGGCATGTTCTGAGGGGAACCTGACCTGTTAAACTACTGTATGGTCTTGGCCACTATGCTGCAGCTCAGTTTCAGGGTCTTGGTAATCTTCTTATAGCCTAGGCCATATTTATGTAGAGCAACAATTCTTTTTTTCAGATCCTGAGAGAGCTATTTTCCATAAAGTGCCACGTGGAACTTCCAGTGACCAGTATTAGAGAGTGAGAGTGATAACACCAAATTTAACACACCTGCTCCCTATTCACACCTGAGACTTTGTAACACTAACAAGTCACCTAAAATCGGTGAGGGAAAATGGCTAATTGGGCCCAGTTTGGATATTTTCAACTAGGGGTTTACTCACTTTTGTTGCCAGCAGTTTAGACATTAATGTGTTGAGTTATTTTGAGGGGAAAGCAAATTTACACTGTTATACAAGCTGCACACTCACTACTTACTACTTTACATTATACCAAAGTGTAATTTCTTCAGTGTTGTCATTATAAAAGATATAATATATTTACAAAAATGTGAGGGGTGTACTCACTGTTGTGAGATACTTTGTGTGTGTGTGTATATATATATATATATATATATATATACACATACAGTAACCTCTTGGATTGCGAGTAACACGGTTAACGAGCATTTCGCAATATGCGCTATTATTTTTTTTAAATCCTGACTAGCGTTTGGCCAGAAGTGCGGGATCGGCTGTGACATTCAGATGCACTCATAAACACTCTGTTCCTGAGTGTTTCTGAGTGCATTGGAGCAGCTCCAAGCAGTTTCCGAGTGTTTTTCGTGTCTCCGGCGTACCCCCCACCCCCACCTCTGGCCACATGCAGCACTGCATATCATAGAAGTCACTGTAGAACAAATTATCTGAGTTTCCATTGACTTCCATGGGGAAACTCGCTTTGTTATGCGAATGCTTTGGATTACAAGCATTCTTCTGGAATTAGTTATGCTCGCAATCCAAGGTTCCACTGTGTGTGTGTTTATATATATAATGGGTTAAATAAGTATTCAACACTTCACCATTTTTCTAGGTAAATATATTTCTAAAGGTGCTATTGACATGAGATTTGCACCACATGTCAGTAACAACCCATACAATCCATACATACAAAGAAACCAAATTAAAAAAGTTCAGAAATTAAGTTGTGTAATAAAATGGAATGACAGAAGGAAAAAGTATTGAGCACACTAAATGAAATGTATCTAATACTTGGTACAATATCCTTTGTTGGTAATGACAGCTTCAGGATGCCTCCTGTGTGGAGAAATTAGTTGCATGCATTGCTCAGGTGTGATTTTGGCCCATTCTTCCACACAAACAGTTCAAATATTGAAGGTTCCGTGGGCCTCTTCTATGAACTCATATCTTTAATTCTTTCCATAGATTTAAGTCAGGTGATTGGCTGGGCTATTGTAGCAGCTTTATTTTCTTTATTTGAAACCAATCACCTTGGCTTTGTGTTTAGAATCATTGTCTTGCTAAAATGTCCACCCTCGTTTCATCTTCATCATTCTGGTAGATGGCAGATTTTCATCAAGAAAATTTTTCTATTCATCCTTCCAACAACGATATGAAGTTTACCAGTACCGTATGCTAAAAAACAACCCCACACCATGATGTTCCCACCTTCAAACCTCACTGTTGGTATGGTGTTTTTGTGGTGATGAGCAATGCCATTTGACCTCCAAACATGATGTGTATTATTGCATCCAAAGAGTTCCATTTTGGGGTCATCTGACCAGACAAATTGGACCTGCTAATTCCAGGTCTTTCTGAAGTTCTCCTCAAATGGTTCTTGGCTCTTGGACAACTCTTCTGATAATTCTTTTACTCCTCTGTCAGAAATCTTGCGCCTGGTTGTAGCCTGTTTATGGAGAAATTATGTTCTTTCCACTTTCGGGTTATGGCCCCGACAGTGCTCATGGGAACATTCAGATGTTTAGAAATCCTTCTGTAACCAATGCCATCAGTATATTTTGCAACAATAAGGCTGCAAAGGTCTTTAGAGAACTCCTTTGCTTTTACCCATTATGAGATGTTTCTTGTGTGACACCTTGGTAATGAGACTTTTTATAGGCCATCAGTTCAGACTGAACCAGCTGATATTAATTTGCCCTGACAAGGGGCAGGGTTTCTTTCTAACTACTGATAGATTTCAACTAGTATCTGGGCTTTCAATGCATTTTTGCACCTCCCTTTCTTTGTGTTCAATACTTTTTCCCTGTGTCATTCCATTTTATTACACATAATTTCATTTCTGAACTTATTTGTTTTGGTTTCTTTGTATGTATGGATTGCATGGGTTATTACCAACGTGTGAAAATGTCCTGTCAATAGTACCTTTAGATATACATTTATCTAGAAAAATTGTGACATGTTCAGTACTTATTTTACCCACCATTTATATTTACAGTCGTGGCCAAAATTTTTGAGAATTACACAAATATTTTCACAAATTCTGCTGGCTCAGTTTTTATGTTGGCAATTTGCATATACTGCAGAATGTTAGGAAGAGTGATCTTATAAGTCCCTCTATGCCATGAAAATGAACTTAATCCTATAAAAAAAACGTTTCCACTGCATTTTCCACAGCTCCTCGCAATAGGGAGTTGACCATACAACCCCATTGCGAAGACATCTTATATCTTTTACACAGCTAACCCCCCACCCCCCCCCCCCTTCCAGAGTTCCCTTCCCCCATTTTACTTCCTCGACATCCCCCCATCCGAGTTTACCCCTTCCCTTCGCTAAACCTTGGTTGAAAATGGACTGTCTCAAAGTATACTCCATTAAGGAGAAAGGCCTTAACGTGCCAGAGAAGCGACGTGCTGATAAATCACTTAAAAGAAGCTTGGTGGATATAGCCTTCATTCAGGAAACTCACTTTAAAGAGGACCGTTTGCCAGTCCTCAAAAACAGATTCTTTCCCCTAACCTATCACTCTACCAACAAAACTAAATCCAGAGGTACCTCCATCCTTCAGTCTAACAGAATACAGTGATTCACTTGCGATTCTATGTTAGATGCGGAAGGACGATTTACGTTCATTAAAGGCTCTGTAGGAGACGTGCGATTGACGTTGGTAACCATTTATACCCCGAATGACTGTCAAGACACTTTTATATGACACACTCTTTCTAAATTGTCCAACTTTCAGGAAGGTCAACTAATTTTGGAGGTGACTTCAACATCCCACAAGCCCCTAATGTAGACACATCCTTGGGAACATCCTCTTTATCGACAAAAGCTGCACATGAATCGCTAAAGACCTATAGGAAGCACAGTTGATTGACGTGTGGCGCCTCCAACGTTCGGGCGAAAGGAACTACACATTCTATTCCCCTCCCCATAAACTATATACAAGGATAGACTATTTTCCTGATACCCCACGGTCAACTTCCTGCTGTTCAAGACTCCACTATAGGTCTTAGGACATGGTCCAGTCATGCCCCATAACATTGACCTACAAGCGCTCCAATAACCCCTCTCACAGGACTCTCTTCTACCGGTTAAATGAAAGCCTCCTACAAAACCCAGAAGTTATGGGAGAGGTAAACAGAGAAATGAAACTCTACTTCCAAACTAACACAGAAGTAGACTGCACCCCGGGGGCAGTGTGGGAAGCACAGAAAGTGGTCATTAGGGGTATCTTCATAAAACGTGGCGCTCGTATTAAAAGAGAAAATGGAAAACACACAACATAGTCACAACATAAAAGTGCCCCTGACCCCCTAGTAGAGGCTGAACTCGCCTCCCTTCGCAACCAGATCAATGAGCTCCTCAATTACCAGGGCTAAAGCAGCACTACAAAAATGTCGCCTCATAACCTAGGAATCGGGGGAATAAATGCGGGTGAATTCTAGCAAGGGTAGTTAAAGAAATTAAGATGCACGCTTACATTGCTCACATTAAGACAGCAACTGATACGAAGGTCAGTTTATCACATCAAATAGCCAACACCTTTAAGGAATATTATGCAAATCTGTATAATATAACGGCCCCTCCCAGAACACAACCCCTGATAAAGGCTTATCTATCCTCCGCCCAAATTCCCATACTGACACCAGAAAATATAGCTGAATTAGACGCCCAATTACGTTGGAATAATTAGAACTGGCACTAAATTCAACTAAACCAGGTAAGGCCCCAGGGCCAGATGGCCTTTCCCTACAGTATTACAGAACATTACTCTCATCCCTTGGCCCCTAAATGGTGACCTTCTACAATAAAATGGGGAACACAGCAGCCTTTTCCAGCGACACCTTACGGGTACATCTCACGGTCATCCCTAAGGATGACAAAGATCCCACATTATGCAGCAGCTACAGACCGATGTCCCTCCTAAACACGGACCTTAAGCTGTTTACCAAGATTCTAGTGACTCGACTAGCCTGCCACCTACAAACTTTAGTCCACTTAGATCAAGTGGGCTTCATCCCCACTAGATAAGCTAGGGATAATACAATTAAAGTACTGAATCTAATATATGTAGCCAACCAGACCCACACACCTTCTGTCTTCATAAACACCCACGCGGAAAAAGTCTTCAATAAGGTTAACTGGGAATACATGTTCTCAGTCCTTAGATATATAGGACTAGGGGAAACCGTGACTAGATGGATTGCCCAAAAATACTCCACCCCTACAGCACAAGTTAAAGTAAATAGAATCCTATCTGACCCCTCTTGATCATGAACGGGACTAGACAAGGCTGTCCGCTGTCACCCCTCCTTTTCGCCTTATCATTAGAGCCATTCCAATGTAAAATCAGAAACAACCCAGACATCCAAGGCCTTAAGGTGGGAGACACCCAATACAAGGTTTCTCCCTACGCGGATTCCTTGCTTTTTTCCCTTACAAACCTGTCATTTTCCCTCCCAAACCTCCTCTGTGAATTCGATACCTATGGAAACATATCCAACCTCAAAATTTATTATAATAAGTCAGAAGCCATGGCCACAAACTGCTATGCAAACACCGTGCTCCAATTTCAATTTTAAGTGAACATTGACTGCCCTGGAAAACCCGGGCACTTCCATTCCAGCTAATCTTAATCATACCTTTTAATCTGAATTTCCCTCCTTTACTAATCAAAACCTGAACCTTACTAGAATCATGGCACAAGGGCTTCCACTCTTGGTTGGGCAGATCTTATCAAGACATGCATTCTACCCAAATTCCTCTACTTATTACAGGCACTTCCAATCTATATCTCAACTTCGTTCTTTAGACAAGTACACAGTTCAACAAATTTATACAGGTAAATATTAAACCAAGGCTACCCCGTATCCTACTCTCCCTGCCCAAGCTTAATAGAGGCCTAGCGGTCCCAGATGTGAAGAAGTACTACCAAGCTGTACAACTAGGTAGGATATTAGACCGGTGCCGTCATCAAGACCTGAAGTTATGGACACATCTGGAACAAGCTCAAACACAATTACCCCTGCAGGGAGCTGTTTGGTGTTATGAACATCTCTCGTCAGGCGTAAAGAAACATCCACTGATAGGGATGACACTCCTCATAGGGTCACAAGCCTGTCTCACACAGTCACTATCCACACCTAATTCTCCCCTATATCCCATTATAGGGAACCCAACATTTCCACCAGGTCTGGACCCCCAGGTCAGCAATTCTTTAAAAGATATAAACTGTACACAAGCACGACACTTCTTGATAAATGACTCTTGGCCCTCTTTAGAAACACTAATGCCGTGTACACACGGCCGGACTTTTCAACAGCAAAGGTCAAATGGAACAAATCAGTCAGAAAATTTGATTGTGTGTGGGCTTCACTGGACCTTTACTGTCGAAAAGTCAGATGGACTTTAGTTTTAGAACATGTTTCAAATCTTTCCAACGGACTCGAGTCCAGTCGAAAAATCAATTTGTCTGTATGCTAGACCGACAGACGAAAACTGACACTAGGGCAGCTATTGGGTACTGGCTATGAACTTATTCTAGTCCGGTCATATGTCAACACAGTCAAATTCATCGGACTTTGGTGTGGTTGTGTGTGTCCAAGTCCATTTGTAAGGTAAGTTCATCGGGAAGACCGTCGGACCTAGTATGCCGGAAAGTCTGGTCATGTGTACATGGCATTAGAAGCGAAACGGCACCTTTAAACTGGCGTTTTTAGACGGCTGACCAATTAAGAAACTGCCTCACATCCATACCTAACCCGTAAGGTAAACCTTTGAGGACTTCTGCTCGGAGGAAGGTGTACTCCCGAGGACACTATGCATAATGTACAACCTTCTCATTTCCCCTACGGAAAGCATGCACCCGCCCTTTCTGAGTAAGTGGGAGAGAGACCTAAACTGTACATTTACTTCAAAACCAGACCCAGCGTATCATAACGTTTTCCCTAAGATCCTCCATCTGTACAAAAGCACAAGAAACTAATTATAAGCTCCTGACAAGGTGGTATTTGACCCCACATGTCCTACATACTACCCGAACACTTCCTCACTGTGCTGGAGTTGCCAGAGAGACAGGGGTACTTTGTTACACATATTCTGGTCTTGTCCAAAGCTGTCCCATTTCTGGTCTACAGTCAGAATAACCATTCAGAAGTTTACGGAATACACTATCCCAGATGACCCAGCATTCTTCTTACTGCACGTAAACACAATATCAACTAAGAGCCACAAAAAATCTATTCTACGCCACTTGTTAAATGCCACAAAATCCTGTATCCCACTTCAATCGAAAAGTCAAACCCCACCAACAGTGGCTAGTTGGATCCGGATAGTAGAGAACATTAGTAAAATGGAAGACTTTGTGCTTACTGCAAGACAACAACAAGAAAAATATAAAGAGGCATGGGCGCTATGGCACCAGTTCATCTTATACCTCATAAGGTACTCCCCTTAGGACTTCTTGATGAAGTCAGTACCCGAATAAAGATGAAATCTGAGGCCATCCTGAATCAACCAGGGCCTCCCTATACACTCCTCATCCCTACCCCACCCTGCCCCCTGCCCCTCCTGCTCCCTCCTTAGATTCCCCCCTTCCCTTCCTTGGGGAGTCCCCCCTTCTCTCCCCCTGCCTCTGGAGATGGAGTTCCACCTGGATGGGGTGAGCGGCATTTGGAGGGTTGGGAGGAGGGAGAGGAGATGAAAAGTGACCAAGGTTTTCCAACCTTCATCAACTTTTACTAGAAGATTCATCAATGACATGAACCCTGTCTGATCTCTCCCTCGATGTGTTAATGTTGATCGCGTTTTTTCCCCCTCCCCTTTTGAATGTTTTTATATATATTTGTACTTATTGTCATAGCCCATGTTTGGCATCAATAAAAACTTATATTTAAAAAAAGATAAAATATTTGGCAGAACACTGTTAAAGTCTATGGGACGCGAACAGGAATAATCAAAAGTGCTCATTTTAAAAGCTTATATGCAAGTTATTGTCATAAAAAGTGTTTGGGGACCTGGGTCCTGCCCCAGGGGGCATGTATCAATGCAAAATGTATTTTTAACCACTTAAGTCCTGGACCAGCTAAAGGACCAGGCCCCTTTTTGTGATTCGGCACTGCGTCGCTTTAACTGACAATTGCACGCTCGTGCGATGTGGCTCCCAAACAAAATTGGTGTCCTTTTTCCCACAAATAGACCTTTCTTTTGGTGGTATTTGATCACCTCTGTGGTTTTTATTTTTTTGCACTATAAACAAAAATAGAGCGACAATTTTGAAAAAAATTCAATATTTTTTACTTTTTGCTATAATAAAGACCTCCAAAAAATATATAAAAATTATTTTTTTCCTCAGTTTAGGCTGATACGAATTCTTCTACATATTTTTGGTTAAAAAAAATCGCAATAAGTGTGGTAAAAAAAATCGCGTTTATTGATTGGTTTGCGCAAAAGTTATAGCGTCTACAAAATAGGGGATAGTTTTATGGCATTTTTATTAATATTTTTTTTTTTACTAGTAATGGCGGCGATCAGCGATTTTTATTGTGCCTGCGACATTATGGCGGACACGTCTGACAATTTTGACACATTTTTGGGACCATTGGTATTAATACAGCTATCAGTGTGATTAAAAATGCACTGATTACTGTAAAAATGTCACTGTCAGTGAAGGGGTTAACACTAGGGGGCAGTGTAGGGGTTAAGTGTGACCTAATTTGTGTTTCTTACTGTAGGGGGCGTGGCTTGGCATGTGAAGTCACTGATCGTCTTTCCCTATGACAGGAAACAGACGATCAGTGACAAGCTCACTAGGAAGCACGGGGAGAGGTTTGTATACACTTACCTTTCCCCGTTCTTCAGCTCTGTGACCCAATCACGGGACACCGGCGGTGATCGGGTCCGCGGGTGCCACAGTCACGGAGCTCAGGACCGGGTCGTGAGTGCGGCGGCTGGGCTCTTAAAGGGCAACGTACCTGTACGTGCTTGTGCCCAGCCGTGCCATTCTGCCAATGTATATCAGCGTGAGGCGGTCCTTAAGTGGTTAAAACCGCTGTTTTTTCGGGAACAGTGACTTTTTTTTAATGCTTAAAGGGAAAAATTAAATATTCCTTTAAATATCGTGCCTGGGGGGTGTCTATAGTATGCCTTCAAAGTGGTGCATGTTTTCCGTGTTTAGAACAGTACCACATCAAAATGACATTTGTAAAGGAAAAATTGTCATTTAAAACTGATCGCAGCTGTAATGAATTGTTGGGTCTCGGTAATATAGATAAAACTCATTGAAAAAAAAAAAAGTGGGATCCCCCAGTCCATTACCAGGCCTTTGGGTCTGGTATGAATATTAAGGGGAACCCCAAACCAAAATATAGAAAAAAAAATTGCATGGGGGTCCCCCTAAAATCCATATTGAGACCTTCAGGTCTGATATGGAAATTAAGGGGAACCCTTCACCACATTATTTTTTTTTTAAATGGCATGTGGTCCCCCCAAAAATCCATACCAGACCCTTATCCGAGCACAAAACCTGGTAGGCTGCAGGAAAAGAGGGGGGGGCGAGAGAGCGCCCACCCCCTCCTGAACCGTACCGGGCCACATGCCCTCAACATAGGGAGGGTGCTTTGGGGTCTGACTTACGTTCGACTCGTACATCAGTCTAATCCCTAGTGGTAAATGAGCTTTAATGTTGATAAATGTAAAGTTATGCACTTGGGGCTAAACTGCAGTTTCCAAAGCGAGCAAAGTCCTTTCTTGTATTAAGAGAGGTATGGGCTCCAGAGAGAGAGAGATAATTTTTCCCCTGTACAAATGATTAGTAAGACCTCATCTGGAATATGCAGTTCAGTTTTGGGCCCCAGTTCTCAAAAAGAATATAGGGGAACTGGAGAAAATGCAGAGAAGGGCAACCAAATGGATAAGAGGCATGGAGGAGCTCAGCTATGACAAAAGATTAGAGGAACTGAATTTATTCACTCTTAGGGAAGAGGAGAATAGGGGGGGATATGATCAACATGTACAAATACATAACTGGTCCATAGAGTGAACTTGGTGTTGAGGTATTCACTTTAAGGTCATCACAGGGGACAAGGGGGCACTCTTTACGTCTAGAGAAAAAGATTTAATCTCCAAATATGGAAAAGTTTCTTCACAGTAAGAGTTGTGAAAATGTGGAATAGACTCCCGCCAGAGGTTGTTCTGGCCTGTTCAGTAGATTGTTTTAAAAAAGGCCTGGGTTCTTTCCAAAATGTACATAATATAACTGGTTACTAACATTTATAGTGAAAATCATAAACCATTATACTGCGCATATGACAAAGAATCAAAAAATGTATGAAACAAGTGCGAGATATTTTCACAATAGACCAAAGAAAATAAAAAAATGTTGCGTTAAATATATCAAAGCAGTGTTGAATATATATAATGAGCTCAGGCTGGACTTCTCCTTTAAATGTTTCAAATATGCAAAAATGCTATGTAACAGCACTGTAAAAGTCTCTATAGAAAGAGATATGTGCAGTATGTATGTGAGGATTAGCACCAAGAGTTTTTAGCTTTTTCTGTTTGGGAACTTTCTTTGCCTACTTTTATTAAAAGTAAAGTTCTTTAAACTCAGATTTCCCGCTCAGGGTTTCAGCATCACGCAGTGTCCAAAGTAAAACTACAGCCTCCTGGCTATACAGCAATCAAAGCATAGGATTCAGGGGCAGTCAGCCTAATCAATCTCAGTCTTCATGGCCAGAATGCCAGAAGTGTTGGCTGCGCCTGAAACATCTGTATTTTCTAGGTGTTGGCCTGGTCAGCATCAGCACACAGACATACACTTCTAGTCTGTATGTGCACCTGCTGCCCCCTAGCAGTACAATGGTTTCTTTGGGGGATGGAGCCCTGAACCATATTCAGTTCCAGTTCTAAGAGGGCTGTGCACACCTTTACAATCACAATGCTGTTTGTTTGCAAAATGTGAAGCCAGGGTTTGTCAACAACATATCCAAGTATGGGTCCTGGAGCCCAGATATACCAATTCAAAACTGAAACCCCAATTTTTTATGCTCAGTGCATCTCAACCTACATGAGACACTTCTTACTCATTGATGGGGCACATATATTTATTTCCAATAATTTATTTGTCTAGACAGCTAAAGCAGAATATATATATTTTTTTTTTTTACAGATTACAGTATATAATAATTATTGCAGATTTGTCATTAGCTGTTAGTTACTTAGAAATTGGGAAAATACGACTGCGAAATAACTGTAAATGACTAAACTAAGATCTAATTTTCTAGGTCATGTGATGGTGAATGGTCCAACTACACCCATTCCTGTTAAGGCCAAGCCATCTAATATTGATCCTGTCGTGCCCCTTGTGCCAATAAGTAAGTTTTGATTTTACTTGAATTCTTTATGTACGATCCCAATAACAAATGTTTAATCACTTTGTGTATCACTAAGGCCTCATGCACACTGGACATTTTTACAGCTGTTGATTTTGGCTTCAAGCATTATTCTCTGCAGCCAGTAAACTCCCCAGCATACTATACTATGTGTCCATGCACACATAGGCTTTTATCAGCAATTTTTGGAAGAGGTGTTTTCTGGCTGGGAAAAAAAATCCCCAGCACTAGTGGGGTTTAAGAGGAGTTTTTCAGCTGCAAAAACGCTGAAAAAACGTTAAAAAACTTGTCTATTCTGCGTTTATTAGGGTTTTTGAGCCATAAGCGGAAGTATAGTTTTGATAAAAAAACGCTGAAAAACACTACTGCAAAAATCATTCTACAGCTAACGCTATTGTTATTTTTATAACATTCAGTGTACATGAGTCCTAAAGGTTAGCTTTGATTAATGGCACGGCATCAAGTAAGCCTCACGGATATGTGTTTGTGTGTGTGTAACAGGTTGATGAGTTAAAATTGAGTTTTTGTTCTATTTACAATTTTTTATTCATATGTGCTAGGTCAGCCGCCTCCTGGATTTAGGGATATCCTGCTACGAGAAGGTCCACAGGGGTTTGCCAAGGCTATACGCAAGCACCGTGGACTTCTTCTAATGGACACGACCTTCAGAGATGCCCACCAATCTCTTCTTGCCACCCGCGTTCGTACTCATGACCTAAAAAAGATCTCTCCTTTTGTCTCTCACAACTTCAACAATCTCTTCAGTTTGGAAAACTGGGGAGGTAAGATATAATAGTGACAGAATATTTTTAGATTACCAATTATTATTCATAAAATCTTCTGCAATATTCTGTCTGTATTTCTAGTGCATTTGTTATTTGCTTTTCCTGTACTCCTTAATCTGTCACTGGGCATGGTAACTATGCTGGATCAAGGTATCCAGATTTAGACAGTTGGACAGCTTTTCAGTGCGCCAATAAAGAGGACCTGTAACAAGTGACATGGGCTCAGTGTTTGTATATAATGATGGCAATAGTTTGACTAACCAATCAGATTTGCTTTAATTCCTCAATGAATTAAAACCTGAATTGGACGTTATGAGTAAGTTACTCCCGTTTTTAAAAACATACAATAGAGTAGCATTTCAATCATAGTGGAGCACAGCATTTTTTTTTATTTCAGCATATTCAAAGATCCGATCATGGACTTTTTCTTGCCGTGTTTTTTAGCATTAACTATATCACTGTCTTGATAAATTATTTTCATAGGAAATATTATTGATGACAAAATTTTGGCTTTTTTTAATCTCCTCTAGACCAGTTTTTAACACATTTCAGCTAAGCTATTTCAGTGCTTTGACATTCTATTTTCATGACATTTTATGTCCAAACTCTCCTGGTTTTATATATGTTTACTTAAGGTTAGATGACATTTTTTCTGTTAAATGCCAATGGTATGCATGATTTTGTTGTAGTGTGACAGTATTTATGGTCTCTTTCTAAAGGTGCTACTTTTGATGTTGCCATGCGCTTCCTTTATGAATGCCCTTGGAGACGTCTGCAGGAAATGAGGGCGCATATTCCTAACATACCCTTCCAGATGTTATTGAGAGGTGCAAATGCTGTAGGATATACAAACTACCCTGATAATGCTGTGTTCAAGTAAGTAACAGGAAAAGTGACAACTCTCATTTATCCTGCCTTTTTGCTTATTACTTTTTTTTTTGCTATTTTTTTATATCATTATTATTATTATTAATAATAATAGTGTTTATGTCAATTAAAATGTGAACAGACAGCAAATAAAAGATGCTTAGTTTTGGGGGTTTGTCCCTTAGACCCTCTGCTTAACATATATTTTTGCGTTTCATAGGCCGATAACTAGTCAGGTAGTGGTATGTGGATGAAAAGATAGCAAAAAGCCCTCAAATAAAATATGGCATTGCTTTCTTTAAAACAAAAGGTATATTTTTTGTGTTGATCACTTTCATCAAAACTCCAAAATACTAAGGTTTATTCCTTCTTTTCAGAGAGTGGGCGCACATATAGAGCCTTGTATACAGCTGCTTCAGGTTTCAGGTTTTTTGACTAACATCAGTGAACAATATAAAATATATGGCATCTTTATAGTAAGGCTTGGAAAGAATTAAATCATGTTTATGTTGAAGTGGCCTAAAGGCTCTTTAAAATGCTGAAAAATACAGCACTGCCTTTAAAGAAAACTTTTCCTGGGAGAAGCTTGAAGGCTGAAAATACCGTCTTCGCTGTCTGAAAATGCTAGTTGCCTGGTGTCATGCTGACCACCTTGCTTCCTTAAAGCCCAACGTCAGACCCACCCTTACATTATTGCAATGCACTTAAAAGCACCATATGCACATTAGTGAGTTACAGTGCTATTCATATTCACACTAGGGGATGCGCATAAGCACAAGTCAACACATAGTAATGAACTGCCATGAGTTGGGGTGCGCTGCATTGCTAAAAATGTTTGCATGTTCTTTTTTTTCTGTTCCATTGCTTTGGCAGCCCATTGATATGAATGGCCTGCCTTAATAGGGCACACTTTAATGTGGACCATAACAGGTGTCCGCACACCAGAGCAGAAACGTGTGGATGACTCCTTGGGCAGTCATCAATGGACATTTGCCCCCATTGGAGGATATTTCCCCACTTAATACTATGGTAACAACTCTAGAATTTCTAATTCCCTCTCACTTTCTTTAGAGGTTGTATTGTAGCAGCAGGGACACAGATGACAATAAAAACCTGTCAGAGTGTCTAATTTTCCCTACTCTATCCAACTCCTTACTCTCTTGATCCACACATTAGTTCTGGGTCAGTGACTAAGAAATTATCGAAGACATAGGTTCAGTATAATAGCCAAGCAATTAACATTTTTACAAGTAGGTAAACAATTACCCTCATTTTCTAAAATACCTTTTTTTTTTAAAACAATAACAAATAAGTTGATAGAGTCATTCATATTATAAATGTATGTTATTTGTGCAGCTGTGCGTGCAGATTATGAAAGCAAGAATTTCCCAGCATCAGCAAATTTTTTATTGGTTGTGTATTTTTACATGGACTTGGTCATTTTAGCTATTTTTTTCATACAAACAGCCAATGAAGATAATGGGGGAATTAAACTTGCATGAGTGGTGTGCATCACATTAACAGAACAGATTTTTATCAGCCATCTCTACTACCCATGTAAGTTTAGGTTTCAGGGTTGAATGTGCCTCTTTGTTAATTCCACCATTGTCTTTACGTTTATCTACAGAATGTAAAGGTTAGAGATTTAGTAGTGATATTTTTTAATAGTTAGATTCATGCAGCAGTAACAACATACAGCCTATATATAAAGGGTGTCTGAAGTCTTCTGTATGTGTCACAGATCAGTAGATCATTGAATACCTGACAGGTACACTTTAAAATAAGTAGAATCTGTGCTATGAGATTAATGTACTGCTTGTTTTTTTTTTTTTTATTTCCTTAGGTTTTGTGAAGTGGCAAAAGAGAATGGCATGGATATTTTCAGAGTATTTGACTCTTTGAATTACCTACCAAACATGATCTTGGGTATGGAGGCAGCAGGCCAAGCTGGTGGCGTTGTAGAGGCTGCTATTTCCTACACTGGTGATGTTGCAGACCCCACTCGTACTAAATACACATTGGACTACTATGTGAACCTGGCTGAAGAGCTTGTGAAAGCTGGAACCCACATTTTATGCATTAAGGTATAACAGTAGTAAACTATTACTGGGTCGTTATGCTTACAGTGGTTCTAAAGGCAGGACATTTTTTACATTACAGTAAAAAAAAGTCCCAATAATTGTATGCCCCCCAATATACCCGTGTCCTATCTTGATTTCTGAAGTGCCACTGGTCTCTGTTCCTGGACACAGAGGCAGCAGCGGGAGCCATTGGCTTCTGGTGCTGTCAATCAAATCCTATGAGGATGGAGTGCTGGGCTGACAGAACCATGCTGTGTTCGTCTGTTGACACACACATCAAGGCTCTGGTGTGCACCTGCACACAGCTTGCTATGGTGGTACAAGAAGGAGGAAGAGGAAAAGCTGAGAGCACCAACAAGGGACTCCAGAAGAGGAAATTCCAGGGAGGTCCTGTGCCATACTATAGCACAGAGCAAGTAAATACGCCATGTTTATTATTTGAGGGTAAAATAAACCTTTATAACTGATCCAGGGAATACCCGATTGCCTGGCTCAGGAAGGTTTTTTTTTTCCCCTGCTGGAGAAAATTGGATTATGCGTGTTTTCGGGGGGGGGGGGGGGGGGTTGCCTTTGGATCAACTGTGGGTATAGGTCTGTGCACATATATGGGATTGTATGATTTTTGGTTGAACTAGATGGACTTGTGTCTTTTTTCAACCTGACTATGTAACTGCTTTGCATAGTTTTGCCACCTAGATTGCCTACAATGTCCACTTACCTAGATAAATCTGTTCCCAGCAATGTTGCAAATAGACAATATTTTGTATATTATGTTTTGCGTATATTTCCATGCAGCACTGTGAAAATTATTATTTTTCAATTAGTATTACATGTTTGGGGTATAGTGATACTGCTAGTAGTATTGTTAAAACTGAAGAGTTACCTGGTTTGGACACGATGTGATTGGGGCATTTTAACAGTTAGTTTCTATCATTTGCATACCTGGCAGAAGAATGTCTATTGAATTATATCTAATGCAAAAATCCTATTTATTTAAATACATTACATTTAGTAATTACAAAACCTTATATATCCTTTTTTAGCATTGTCCCTATGACTATGCTGTTTTTAAATTCTTACAGCGGGTGCAGGGGGAAGATACCTCACACACTTTCACAGGGAGGGGTTATCGGGGGAGGAGGCAGGAACTGGAACATGTTACAATCTCCACCCTGGGACCAGTTGGCTTGCCCCCGAGGGTCCTTAGGGAACTCAGTCTAGTAATTGCCAGACCATTGTTCCTAATTTTTACTTTTATATTTAAAAACCAGTTAGCCTGTAATGAAAACTGTATCATTAGCAGTAATCAGCATGGATTTATGAAGAATCTTTCTTGCCAAACCAATCTATTAACCTTCTATGAGGAGGTGAGCTGCTATCTAGATAAAGGAAGGCCCGTAGATGTGGTGTATCTGAATTTTACAAAAGCAACGCTTACTGTACAAAGTAAGGTCCATTGGCATGGACCATAGGGTGAGTACATGGATTGAAAACTGGCTACGCGAAGGCAAGTTCAGAGGATAGTGATAAATAGGGAGTACTCGGAATGGTCAGGGGTAGAAAGTGGGATACCCCAGGGTTCTCTGCAGGGACCAATCCTATTTAATTTTTTCATAAACGAGCCAGAGGATGGGGCAAACAGTTCAATCTTTGTATTTGCAGATGATACTAAGCTAAGCAGGGTAATAACTTCACAGCAGGATGTGAAAACCTTGCAAGAAGAGCTGAACAAATTAATGGGGTGGGTAACTACATGGCAAATGAGGTTTAATGTAGAAAAACTTAAAATAATGCATTTTGGTGGCAAATGTATGAATAAAATCTACTCACTGGAGGGAGAACGTCTGTGGAATCAAGGATGGAACGGGACCTGCTGCTAACAAAGCAAACAGGATATTGGCATGCATTAAAAGGGTAATAACTCAAGAGATAAAGTGATCATTCTCCCACTCTACAAGACTCTGGTCCGGCCTCACCTGGAGTATTCTGTCCAATTCTGGGCACCAGTCCTCAAGAAGGATGTACTGGAAATGGAGCGAGTACAAAGAAGGGCAACAAAGCTAATAAAGGGACTGGAGGATATTGGTTATGAAGAAAGGTTGCGAGCACTGAACTTATTCTCTCTGGAGAAAAGAGATGCTTGAGAGGGGATATGATTTCTATTTACAAATACCATACTGTTATTTAATAGGGATAAAACTTTTCCATGGAAGGGAATTTAATAAGACACGTGGCCACGCATTAAAATTAGGAGAAAAGAGGTTTAACCTTAAACTGCGATACTGGTTCTTTACTGCAAGAGCAGCAAGGATGTGGAATTCCCTTCCAGGCGGTGGTTTCAGCAGGAGGCATCAGTTTAAAAAAAACTATTAGATAAGCACCTGAACGACCACAACATACAGTGTACATTGTAATACTGAGATATAATCACACACACAGGTTGGACTTGATGGACTTATCTTTTTTCAACCTCACCAACTATGTAACTATGTTCCAAAGGTAAACTTAAAAGTGGTTTGTGTCATCCATGTTAATTCTCCTGGAGGGTTTGTGCTGTAAAAAGAAATGGATCTCGATTACCAGCTGAAAATAGATTTGGCCAGTTCCTGCTGATCCATCTATGGGAAGGCTGGTTGTACTGGTCGATCCATCAATAAACTTCAGTACAAGCAGCCTGTTTTTTTTTTCCTGTGATCACTCCCTGCAGTTATAGCTGTTGGCAGTGATCACTGTATTCTGACGGCTGGGAAAACTCTCACTGAGAATACAATAGCACAGCATTGAAGGCTTACCCCATCAACATCGAGCAATTTTTACAGGTTGAAGAAAATAAAATTGTATAACGTATGGCTTGCCTTAGTCATCCATCACATCTAAGAATTGGTAAGATGCAATATTATACATTTTTGCTTTTGGGTTTGTTTTTTTTTAATCCAAAGAAAAAGTTTATTAAAGTAAACATATACATACAGACCCGATCAGTTTCAACCGGCATTCAAACCCAATAACCTACCCATAACCAGATCCTCCGGGACAAGCCCAGGTACATGAAGCCATGGGCCACAGAGTTTTTCAAAATTCTGGGTGCATCCCCTATGTTGGTATATGACTTTCTCCATCTGGAGTATATTTCCCACTGTTGTGATCCATTCATTATTTGTAGGAGGGTCCTCTGACTTCCAATGTATCGTTATTAGCTTACATGCCAGTAATAAGGTTCTGATAACTGCCACTCTAGTACACTCTTCTCATTCAATCTCCAGCAAATTGCACAAACAGGGATTTGGGTCTAGATGCATAGAGATCTGAAATATCCTGTTTATGGTGTCCACCCACTCCCTTCCAATAGGAATGTAATTTTGGGCACCTCCACAGTAGATGGATCAGGTCACCATGGTCTTGTTTACATCTAGTGCATAGCGGGCTGGGCCTGAGAGAGTTAATCTACGTTCCATGGGGGGTATAGTACACCCTCAGCATGATGTACAGTTGTGTTATCCTCTGCAAGACATTCAGTGAACAGATTGGCACCTCCTGGAGAGCTTCCTCCGATTGGTCCCAATCCATCTGACCTACATCTCTCTCCCATGTATCCAGCATACATAGAGGGTGCTTTTTAGAAAATTCTGTATTAACATACTATAACATTGTGATATAAATCCCTTGGTGGTAAAGGCTCTTTTGATCAAGTTAAACAATGGTCTCGGAGAAGGAGACCATTCAGAACATCTACTTTGAGCTGTCACGGCATGATTCCCCAGGGCATAGATTCCCCAGGGCACAGAGTCATTGCATATAATAAAAGCATATAATAAAAGTACATGGAAGATGGCAAACCAAACAGCTCCTGCAGAGCTTCAAATGACAACAGTACTCCATTATGAAAAATATGTCTAATATATAGCACCCCATACCTCTTCCATAAGGCCCCATGTTGCAACTTGAAAATTTCAAGGTAGGTTCCATTAGACCAGATCGGGCTTGTCAGGTCACCTGAGACCAGGTGACAGATGTACTCCGTAGGAGTCGGAAGTGCACCGCTAAGGTAGTCGACCTTAGGACTGACTGCTGCGGATTGTACCCAGAGAGATTTAGGATGCAGGTCTACTGGATCACTAACACAGATCCCAGTGGGAGCTAGAGCATAAATTCCCCAGAGTGCGGAGTCTAAGAGCCAGCAAGTGTTCACCAAAGCCTCCAGTGGTGAGGATGGACTTCGCTGCAGTCTGGCTCTGGGTCGCAGCCCCCAGGGTCTCACAGCTCACGCTCACTGTAGACTACAGGAAAAGGAAGCAGCAGGCTGGAACAACAAGGATAGTAAAGGGATAAGGCAGAGGTCAAGGCAACTAGCAGACAGGTACAACAGAGTACACGCGAAAGGTTCAGGGTCACAGGCAGACAGGGATGGTTGGGGACATGCCAAAAGGTCAAGTTCACAAGCAGACAGGAATAGTTGAGAACCCGCCAAGGTCAGTATTAGAGACAAACATAGAGCACACAGCAAGCGGGAAACGGGAAGCAAAACACACAGTGAATACACAATGGTTGATCAGCACCGCTGATACTCCACCTTCCAGATGTATTAGCCCAGAGCGTTTTTCCGGACAAAGAGAACAAGTGTCACGGAAATGACCTTTGGCCCCACAATAGAGGCAGAGCTCTGCACCTAGCGCATTCTTCAGGAGATAACTTGGTCTAGCCCAGCTACATAGAGGTTCCTCAGCAGGCAGGGGGTGCTCCTCGGATCAAAGAGAAGGGACTGGGAGCTCAGGCTGCCTAAAGAACAGGGAGTGTTGGTGTCTTTTTTTCCAGGGCCCTCTTCTGAAAGCGAATATCGATCTGGTTACACAAGGTGATGGCACTAACCAGATAAGCAGGAAGGGATCTTCCTGCTAATTCATCCTTCACTCTATCAGAGAGGCCATGTAAAAAGGTTCCAACTAGGGCCTCATTATTCCAGCTCAATTTAGCTGTGAGGATACAGAACTGAAGAGCATACTGTCCCAGAGAAGCAAGCTAGAAACCACTGGATCATTCAGTTCCCACAGAGGGGCAGCCCAAGCTAGGAGGGATATAATATATTCTACTTTTGCCAAATCGGACAGGAAGTTTTGGGGCTGAAGTTCAAAATGAATTGTGCACTGGCTAAGGAACCCCCTGCAAGCCTTGGAGTCCCCAGAGAAACAGGCTGAAGCTGGCTGCGACTGGTGCGATAGGTGCAGCAGCAGATAGTGGTTGAGGTTGTTTAACCGGGGGTCTTAATGAGGCCTGAACCTGTTGAAAACGGGATGCCAAATCCTGAAGGAATCACATCACCTGGGTCTGATGCAATTCCTGGGTCTCAAGTCTGCGAACTAAGCCCTGCAACGGATCATCTGCGGGTAGCGGCACGTCAGCCGGGTCCATGGCTGATCAAACTGTCAGGTCACATGAGAGCAGGTGACAGATGTACTCCGTAGGAGTCGGAAGTGCACCACTAAGGTAGTGGACCTTAGGACTGACTGCTGCAGATTGTACCCATAGAGATTCAGGATGCAGGTCTACAGGATCACTAACACAGATCCCAATGGGAGCTGGAGCATAGATTCCCCAGGGCACGGAGTCTAAGAGCCAGCAGGTGTTCACCAAAGCCTCCAGTGGTGAGGATGGACTTCGCTCCAGTCTGGCTCCAGGTCGCGGCCCCCAGGGTCTCAAAGCTCACGATCATGGTAGACACGGTCTACAGGAGAAGGAAGCAGCAGGCTGGAACAACAAGGATAGTAAAGGGATAAGGCAGAGGTCAGGGCAACTAGCAGACAGGAACAACCGAGTACGGGCCAAAGGTTCAGGGTCACAGGCAGACGGGGATGGTTGAGGACATGCCAAAGGGTCAGGGTCACAAGCAGACAGGAATTGTTGAGAACACGCCAAGGTCGGTAACAGAGACAAACAGAGCACACAGCAAGCAGTAAACAGGAAGCCAAACACATAGTGAATGCACAATGGTTGATCAGCACCGCTGGCTTGTAGTGCACAGATTAATATAGGGTTCCCTGATAGGGCCTAGGGTGGAGCCATGCTTAGAGGAGAGGTTATAAAAACAACCAGGTGGAAGTGGCTGGCCTCTTAGTCTGAACACATGAGGAGAGGTAAGCAAACAGAGGAAGATTACTGCATAACCATGACAGGGCTAAAGTCCATGTATCCAGTCACTCACTGCAGATATCTGGTTTTATTCCATACTTTTTGAATAATGTTATAAGTTAGGTATATTTTATGTGTTTTTTTTTTTAAGGGTTTTGAGTTACCCTGGTTCCTCTGTGTCTTTTTGCTGCGGCTCTCTTTAGCTTTCTCAGCACCCCTCGGCGTGTGCTGTGCCAGGGCTATGGCGGCGCCATCTCGGATTTTGAAACCCGAGAAATCGTCATTTTGCGTGTGCATAGGGTTGACGGGTGGACCAGGAGGTTGGCCAGGTCGGTAGCCAGCTGTAAAGTCATCTGTCACCACTGGATAGCTGCTGGGAGAGGATCTTTGTCTATGCTGGTGTGGCGATGCGAGAAGCACTTCCTCTCACATGCTGGTCCTGGCCACACCCCTCTTGCTTTTGGGTTTACAGTGTTTGGAAATAGTTTCTTACAGGGTTGGGTTTACGTTTGATTGATAATTTTTAACATATTTATTGTTTTACTTTATAATTATAATCTAATCCTTATCTTTTCTAGGATATGGCAGGACTGTTGAAACCTAAAGCCTCAGATTTGCTAATACGAGCTCTCAGGGACAAGTTCCCAGACATCCCAATCCATGTACATACCCATGATACAGCTGGAGCTGGAGTGGCCTCTATGCTGGCCTGTGCAGAGGCTGGAGCTGACATTGTTGATGTGGCAGTTGATTCCATGTCTGGGATGACTTCTCAGCCTAGTATGGGAGCTATGGTGGCTTGTACAAAGGGTACATCGCTTGACACAGGTAATTCTTCATGCTTAAAACACTTTTGTGTTGATAATACATTTTTTGTTATATATATTTCTTGTAACTAGTTGAGGTTTTGCATCTAGGTCTAAGCCTTTAGATGTGCTTCTGGTCACAGTCTACGAATTTATATTTTGGCCAGCAAAATAAAACTGTTGTGCATGCTTTTTATTGCAGAAGAAACCTTACCTGATCCCTACCTGTGTGTGTGCTATAAACGGTAATCCTTACCCTTACTTTCCAAAGCCCAAAAAAAAAAAAAAAAAATGATATCTTTCCTGAACTTCAACTATACCAATTTGGTCAAATTTTTTTGACCTACTGTATATCTTTTCTCTCAAGTAAAATCCTAGTCAGCAATTCATCTTAACCCTAATTTACCCATTCTAATTAATCGCCAAGTACCAAGTTGGATTCCTTCCTGGCCATCAAACAAGAGATAACAATTGTAGAATTGTTACAGATTTGCCAAAACAAGAAATAGCCCCTCAAAAGGCTTTTGAGTCTACATCTTGCATAAATGGGGATTTGGTAAGATTTTTATAGCACTGATTCAAGCCCTATCTGCTCACCCACAAGTCTTATTAGTTGTGAGATAGATAGTTGAAGAGGTTTTGTTCATCATTTAATTTTATGCCAAAGGAATCTTACACCTTCTTCTCATATTGTGGGATCTACATTTCTCTAATGGTCTTCCTGAGAAAGTCTCTTATAAGGAGAGTATTATGTTGTTTCCATTATAAGGACAATGGCCTTATAAGTTAAGTCAGACATTTCTGTCCAATTTTTGGGTAGCACTAGAAATTGTGGAATAGTATGCACTCCTCTAACTTTCCACTAGCATAGATTGACCAAAAAACGAAGAAAGATGCCTAAAAAAAAATCATAATAAAATGTTGCCTCTTTGGCTAGGGGTATATGATCTTTCCAAATTACTTATCCACTGGGCTCATAAATCTGGACTCATCCTCTGGCCTCATACCTTTTGTCATTATCACATAACAGATTCATTTTAAACGAAAACTCTACCTTTTCACAACAGAACATAAATTCATTGTTAAAGGATAAGTTCATCTTTTGTAAAAAAAATATAAATAAATCAAATTTTTCAGGTAAAAAAATGTGCAATTCTTTTTTTTACACTGCAGCCTGTAAAGCATTGCACCCGTGAATACTGGATCGTGGGTGCAATGCCAGGCTCTTGGGGCAGACAGTTTCTCTATTTCAGGAAGAATCTATGAACTGCAAGAGTGCTCACCAGTGCCTTCGCAATTCATTGAGAACTGCAAGCTGTCCGCTGCAGCGGAAGACAGTATTTGTAGTCCATTCATTCACAGATCTGTTTGAGTGAATGAATGACATGGCTGTGTGGGCAGAGCCCTGCACAGCCACCCTAGCTTTAAATTGTGACAGAGGGTATAAGGAGAGGATCCCTCGCCTGCTGTCACAGTGGGGGATCAGAGGGTTGAAGGGACTGGAGAACAGTAACATGTTACATATAAAACTCTGAGATTAATTTATACCTCACAATTTTTTTTTAACAAATGGCATTAGCTTTCTGCACACTAAATAGTGCCTGAACACTCAAAACCTAAAATATCAAATTAGGCGCACTATCCCTTTAAATATCAAACCTATAAAATAAAGTGCATCAAACATATATGTGCAAAGTGCAATATTAATAAATAATACCTAAAAACTAAATTCCCTAAACACCCACTAAAAGAATAAATACATCTAGTCACTATCCCTTTAAATATTCTTCACAGCCACTCAATTATATACACTATATTGCCAAAAGTATTGGGACGCCTGCCTTTACATGAACTTTAATGGCATCCCAGTTTTAGTCTGTAGGGTTCAATATTGCCTGGGGTGGATTTATGCACTTTAAGGATTAGGGACTGTTTTTATAGACTTTAATTTATTATGAAATTTTTGTTTTCTTCTTTTTCTTAAGAAATATTTATTATTGCACTTACACTATGTTGTCGAAAGTATTGTGACACCTGCCTTTACATGCACATGAAACGTTAATGGCACCCCAGTTTTAGTCCGTAGGGTTCAATTTTAAGCTGGCCCAACCTTTGCTGCTAAAACAGCTTCAACTCTTCTGGGAATGCTGTCCACAAGGTTTAGGAGTGTGTCTATGGGAATGTTTGACCATTCTTCCAAAAGCGCATTTGTGAGGTCAGGCACTAATGTTGGACGAGAACGCCTGGCTGGCAGTCTCCACTCTAATTAATCCCAAAGGTGTTCTGTAGGTTGAGGTCAAAACTCTGTACAGGCCAGTCAAGTTTTCTCCACCCCAAACTCATCTATGTCTTTATAGACCTTGCTGGGATGCCATTAAATTTCATGTGTGTGTAAATGCCGGTGTCCCAATACTTTTGGCAACATAGTGTAAGTGCAATAATAGGTAATTTTTAGGGGAAAAAAAAGAAAACAAAAATTTCATAATAAATGAAAGTCCTTAAAAAACAGTCCCTGATCTGTAACAAAGTGCACAAATCCACCCCACAGGCTATTTTCACCAACTTCAGTGTGCCATCACCACAAAAATGCAGACCATCTGCTCACCAGAGCAAAAGGCCTCCAAAACCATGAGGCCAAAAACACCTTTATTCAATAAAGGCAATAACCACCTTCTACCAGGATAGGTACATGAAATTGCTCATAACCACTCCATATGGAAAACTCCTTACTACTGTAGCTTCTAGCCACTCCACCAGATACAATGGTTGGCCACCATTGTACCCAGTGGATCAGCTAGGAGCTGCCGGATTTCCCATATGGAGTGGCTATGAGCAGTCCCTTTTACGCATTCTTGGAGGAAGGTGGTTATTGCCCTTATTTAATAAAAGTGCTTTTTTGCCTCATGGTTTTGGAGGTCTTTTGCTCTGGTAAGTTGATGCTGTGCATATTTGTGGTGATGGTACACTGACATTGGTGACAATAGTCTGCGGTGGATTCTCTTTGTTACAGATCACTGACTTGTTTTTTATAAACTTTCATTTATTATTATTTTTTTTTTATGATTGCACTTATATATCTGATTCACTGTGCATGATAGTTATAGGGATAGTGCACTAGATTTGTTCTTTTAGTGGGTTTTAATTTATAAAATTTGGTTTTAGGTATTTTTTTATTATTATTGCACTTTGCACATATATATTTAATGCGCTTTAATTTATATATTTGATATCTAAAGGGAAAGCGCACATAATTTGATATTTTATGTTACATGTTACACTCTGTTTATGGATGTAACCTGTTACAAAAGGTGAACCTAAACTTTAATAATTTAAATTCCTTATATGAATCTGTGTCTAGCATAGGGATGAGCTTCGAGTTCGAGTCGAACTCATGTTCGACTTGAACATTGCCTGTTCGGCGAACAGTGAACAATTTGGGGTGTACGTGGCAAATTCGAAAAGTCGCGGAACACCCTGTACAAGTCTATGGGAGAAATCTAAAGTGGTAAATTTAAAGGCTAATATGCAAGTTATTGTCCTAAAAAGTGTTTGGGGACCTGGGTCCTGCCCCAGGGGACATGTATCAATGCATAAAAAGTTTTAAAAACATAAATTTTTTCTGGAGCGGTAATGTTAATAATGCTTAAAGTGAAACAATAAAAGTGTATGCCTGTAAAGAGGCGCATGTTTCCCGTGCTTAGAAATGTCCCTGCACAAAGTGTCATTTAAAATCACTCGCGGCTCCCCGCAATACAGAGCACAGTCATTGAAAGTCATTGATAAAAAAAAAAAAAGCATGTGGTCCCCCCAGATTCAATTACCAGGCCCTTCAGGTCTGGCATGGATATTAAGGGGAACCCTGAGTCAAATTTAAAAAAAAAAATGACGTGGGGTTCCCCCCAAATATCCATACCAGACCCTTCAGGTCTGGTATGGCTTTTAAGGGGAACTCCATGCCAAATTAAAAAAAAAAATGGTGTGGAGTTCCCCCTAAAAAGCCATACCAGACCCTTTATCCGAGCACGCAACCTGGCAGGCCGCAGGAAAAGAGGGGGGGGGGGCGAGAGAGCGCCCCCCCTCCTGAACCGTACCAGGCCACATGCCCTCAACATTGGAAAGATGCTTTGGGGGTCTGTGACCCCTCAAAGCACCTTGTCCCCATGTTGGGCCTCATCCATTTCCCCATGACAAGGGCCTCATCCCCACAACCCTGACCAGTGGTTGTGGGGGCCTGCGGGACGGGGGGCTTAGCAGAATCTGGAATCCCCCTTTAACAAGGGGACCCCCAGATCCCGCAGGTTTCCGTTACATCAGAGGGGGGTGGGGTCATCCACACGTCATTGGGGAAGCCAGGCTTTCCCACTTGCGTCAGAGGGGGGTGGGATCAGGTGACGGGTGGCCCGCCCTCCTCATATAAGAAATGTCAGGCTGCCGGGATCCCCGCAGTGTCTCCGCCAGTGGAGACAGAGGATGGATGCGCTGCGCTGGAGGGAGAGATCACCCATCGCTGGATCAGATCAGCCATCGCTGGACCCCGGAGAGATGATCATCCGTCGCTGGATAGCAAGAGTGGATTACCACCGCTGGAATCTTTTTTTTTTTTTTTTTTTTTTTTTAATAAAGGACTATTGCATTGTTGTGTATATCTTTTTGACGCGGGGTTCCCCTTAATATCCATACCAAACCTGAAAGGCCTGGTAATTGAATTTGGGGGAACCCCACGCTTTTTTTTTTTTATCAATGACTTTCAATGACTGTTGTCTGTATTACGGGGAGCCGACAATTCATTATAGCCGCAAGTGATTTTAAATGATTTTTCTCCTGCAGAAATGACACTTTGTGCAGGGACAGTTCTAAGCATGGGAAACATGTGCCCCTTTAAAGGGCATACTATAGACACCCCCCAGGTACGAAATTTAAAGGAATATTACACTTTTATTGTTTCACTTTAAGCATTATTAAATTCACTGCTCCCGAAAAAATGGCAGTTTGTAATAATTTTTTTTTTTTGCATTGATACATGTCCCCTGGGGCAGGACCCAGTTCCCCAAACACATTTTAGGACAATAACTTGCATATTATCCTTTAAAATGAGCACTTTCGATTTTGAACATTCGAGTCCCATAGACGTTAATAGGGTTTTAAAGTTCACACAAAGTTTAGGTCTGTTCGCAGGTTCTGGTGCAAACCGAACCCGGGGGGTGTTCAGCTCATCCTTAGTCTAGAATGTATTTATTATGTTATTTCCCTGATAACTTGAGTAGGAAAGGGTTTAGAACCTTTCAAAATAATAATGCTCTCTGCTTCCCGTTTGTGAAGATTTTCCTTCACTTTTTGTATTCTCTCTGGCATGATACATCAAGACAGGAAATGAGGAGAAATCTATAATGGAAACTCAGACTTCATTAACCACATCCCACCGCCTGTACACTTATATGCAGCCTTCCTGAAGTGGGCCTTCTTCCGTGAGGCCACATATACATACATGTGTTTACGCTCCCAGCACTGAGAGCCCCAGGTCTCATATTAATGATTGGGAACTGTTCTCTGTGATAGCTATCATGGTGATCAGTCACTGTACGGCCCACCCTGTGATTTTTTTTTCTCCCTGCCAGAGGAGAAGCAAGCAAAAGTGTGTAAAATAATAATAAAAAAATAAATAAAGATAAAATAGCTGGATTAGGGTTTGATCTAAAACATTTTTTTTTAATTTGTATCGGTGTCAGTTAGTGTCGGAGTGTTTTCGGTAGGCTTAAAAAAAAAAGAAGCAAAATGCACACCACTGTTTCTGGGCCATACTACGGGTACAGACAACAGAGAAGAATATAAGATGTGGTATTGCTAAAATTTATAGAAGTGGAAGAATTTATTACTGCATGATGGGTTGTTCTTTGGTGGTAGGTGATATATATATTGCTATTTGGAGCCAGTCTTCCCTTGATTCAAAAAATAAATAAATAAATCAGGAGACCTTCATTACCATTTACTGCCAAATGAAAGCCCAATTTGTCATGGAAAAAAAGGTATAATCCAGCTGGATACACTAAGCAGTTGCGATATGTACAATTTTAATAACATATGTGAAAGATGCAAAACTGTGTTCATTTATTAGGATTTATTTTGCCCTCGTCATGAAGGGGTTAAAAAGCTTACTGAGGTTCTAATCTTTCCCTTCTCAAGTAAAACACAAGACAATCAGTATTTAAACAGTATAAATGCAATATGGAAACACTGACAATACACATAACAAGTAATTTGTTTGGTTTGCACCTACAAAAGTCAACACAGCATGAAAAATGATCAGAACCTGACATTTACGGACAGTTGTAAAAGCCACAGATTTTTACGAACTGCCTGCATGGGAGAAGTTGAAAAACTGTGCATTAAGAGGAAAACATTTTTGTGCTACAGCACCCCCCCCCCCTTTTTCTTACCTTAGCCCGATCGTTCCAGTGACGGGGGCAAGCACAGCGGCTCCAGCCGCTGTCTAGGTCCTCATTGGATAGATTGATAGCAGCAGGAGCTATTGGCTCCTACTGCTGTCAATCAAATCCAGTGACATTGGGGGCGGGGCCAAGTCCTGCTGTCTGTGTCAATGGACACACGAGTGCCCCCATGGAAAGCGGCACTCCATGGGGGGCACTCCAGAAGAGGGGAGCCAGGAGCGTCAACCCCAGAAAAGGAAGATCGGGACCACTCCGTGGAATGCATGTAGTAAGGGGAAAAAAACCTTCTGCGCTGCAGCTGTCCCCCCCCCCCCAAGCCCCCCTTAACCGCATGGGTATGGAAAGTGTCAGGGCTGCTCCATGCAAAACCTTTGCACAGAGCAGTGAGAAAAAACAAGTCCTGGACGGCCGCACATCGATAAGACACCTTTTTTGTAGATAAAATCTAATACAGTCAGTTCGTATTAGCAAAGTCAGGGATAAATATTGACGCGTTTCACACCATATATTGGTGCTTAGCCATAGCTATGACTAAGCACCAATACATGGTGTGAAACGTGTCAATATTTATACTTGCCTTTGCTAATACAAACTGACTGTATTGGATTTTATCTACAAAAAAGGTGTCTCTTATCGGTGTGCGGCCGTCCAGGACTTGTTTTTGCTCTCTGATTCATTGCAGAGCCTGCACCTGAGTGTTCCTACAGGGTGTATGCTTTAAGGGGATTTGGGTTTGGAGCGGCAATTATCTTCCTGTTACTTTGCACAGAGCAGGTAAGTATAACATGTTTGTTATTTAAAAAAAAAAAAACAACCCTTTACAACCACTTTTACCTCAGCAACTCTTCTGTTTTACACACTTCAAATAGGAAGTGAGGGGCAATTTTTGCAAGGGGTACAGGAAGCAATAAAATAGGCACAAAGAAAGCAATATGCGCATGACAGAGGTAACCCTTCCCCACTGTCCAAAACTTAAAAAAACTGAAATGTTTTGTCTGCTTTAGGTAGAATCATTTCTTTGGATTTGTAAAGGTGTGTTTACTTCAGTGTATGTTTAGTTATGAGACTTGGTAGTGTGAAAATACCATCATTTGATTTCCATGTAAATCTGGTTCTAAATGTGATAGCTTTTTTAAAGGATTATCCTTTGCACATGGAGGGAATCCACTTCATTTTGCCTGTGTAATAATGGCCCCCCCTGTGCTCTCCCTGGCAGTCATTTTGGCAGGCTGTCTGGGTTTTAAAAGCAACAAATTGCAAGTGTTATGTGTACCATGGGAGTTTTGCCTCTTAAGCAGTGATTAGCAGCTGGCATCTAATTCTGTATGAAAAGCCTGGCATGGGGCACAGTTGGGCTGCATGCTGTGTGTTTTCTTTAAAACACACTCACAATTTCTATAGTAAGCGAGAAATCTGGGTGCTGATATGTCAGTTTCTGTAAAATTAGTATGCACATTCTATACTTACCAATGTGTAAAGGTCATCCTCATATACAGACGTGTTAAGTACGCCCTGTTGAAATTATTGACCTTTTCAACATATTTGAAGAGGCATACATCTTTATTCAAACCGTGCCTACACATAAAGGTAATATAGTTGAAGATAAAAAACACAAGACAAATATATGCAACACAAATATTAGATGTAATGGTATACTGTGGAAAAAGTAAGTAAACTCTCGGCATTATTCGCTAGTATTGCCTCATGTAGCAGAAATGACAACTTGTAGGCATTTTACATAACTGCCCACCTGACATTGACTAACTAAAATTTTTGACTACATCTCTATGCAAAATTCCTTTAGTTGTAAGACGTTTGTGGGTTTCCGTGCGTGAACTGTCCATTTCAAAATCACCCAAAAATATTTCATGGTAAAAGTCTTGACTAGGGCAGTCTGTAACCCTCCACTTTTTTTCTTTTTAATCACTTCAGCCCTGGAAAGGATTTACCCCCTTAATGACCAGACCAATTTCTTTTTCTATACGGCATTGCGTTATTTTAACTAACAATTGCATGGTCCTGCAAAGTTGCACCCAAACAAAATTTACGTCCTTTTATTCCCACAAATAGAGCTTTCTTTTGGTGGTATTTGATCACTTCTGCAGTTTTTATTTTTTTGCGCTATGAACAAAAAAAGACCGCCAATTTTGAAAAAAAAATCTATATATATTTTTTACTTTCTGCTATAATGCATATCCAAAACAAAAATATGAAACAACGAATGTGTTCATCAGTTTAGGCTAATATGTATTCTTCTACATAATTTTGGTAAAAAAAATTCCAATGAGTGTATATTGATTGGTTTGTGCAAAAGTTATAGCGTCTGGTAATGTCAGCGATCAGGGACTTTTAGTGGGATTGCAACATTGCAGCGGACAGATCGGACAGCTAACTGACTTTTTTGACACTTTTTTTGTAAACCAGTAACATTATTACAGTGATCTGTGGTAAAAATATGCACTGACATTGTACATTGGCAGGGAAGGGGTTAACTTCAGGGGCGATCAAGGGGTTAACTGTGTTCCCTGTTTGTGATTAACTGTATGGGGCACTCTGTGACTGGGGAAACACACAGATCCATCTTCCTGCTGATCTCCGTGTCATCTCCTTTCAGAAGGGAACGATCGTGGGCAGCTGACGGACATAGAGTCCGCCAGACCCGGTGATTGGCTCCCCTGCTTCCCAAGTGGAGCGCGCACCGCCGGAGGTGCGCACGCGCCTACGAAAACTGGTGCATGAATCGCCGTACTGGTTCAGCAATTTGCGCAGCCTAGCCACCTTGTCGCAGTACATCAGTGGTGGGTGGTTGGCAAGTGGTTAAGCCATACCACCACAACAATTTACAGTTATGAGGTTTTTTTTTATCCTCTCTTCGGGGTTAGTAACACACGTCTACAGTTACTGTGACCAAATAACTTTTTTTTTTATTAATCAGTCTTCTGCACATTGTTTCAGAAGGCCTGGTCACAATATTGTAGTCTTGCTCTAATGTTCTTTATGGACAGCAAAAGTTTTTTTTTCTTATCACAACTCTCGTCTAAATTGGCGCATTCTCTTTATAATTGTAGTTACATGCATTTGACCACTACTGAGATCCCCACAATGAAATTTTGAGGTTTTTGGAGACGACTTTTAGTATCAAACATGTGCTTTTGACCTGAATTTGCTGGGCTGGGAAGTCCTGAACAAATTAGCAGTTTGAAATCTATGCCACTTGTAGATTTTTTACTTACAGTGAAATGACTGATTTTAAATCATTGTGATCTTTTTAAATTGCTTGACAAACACATCTCTCTTTATTTGGGTCTTGGAGAGTTCTATTGATCTAGGCATGCACTCTGGACTCTGGATATCTGAAGGCTTAAGCTAATCAATGGTCATAATTTAAAAGCATATGTTCATTTCCACATTTTATTTCAATTATTTCTAGCCTGCTTCTATTAATCTGAATGATCCTGATGTTTAAAAACGTACTTTGCAGAGATCCCAATGCATTTACTACTTTGAGTTCTGTGAGACGTATTCACTATGCCCTGTGACAAGGCACTATGGTTTCACAGGTTGAGGCTGAAAGGAGTAGTTTCAGGAGGTGGAGTTAGTAAAGGTATTACTGCTTGCAGGCAGCAAGGTACCATGGGCTATGTAGTCCTTAGAAATAGAAGGCATTAGCAAAGGAGAAGCTGCAAAGCATGAATGGAATCCAGGAGGTTGTAGAAAGAAATTGACAGCACACTGGCAGTACTCGCAACAGGAAAGATATTTAAAGTAAACTTATACTGGATTGTCAAATATATATATATTATTTGTATTGCTTCTACAATGTTGGCATCACAAAAGGGAAAGCGTATGAGTTGGCCCTAGATCACCTTTAAATAAGAAAGGTTCCACCAGCTACTCCCAAAGGAGGTTCTAAGTTTTGGCACCTAATCTTGAACTCCTAATTCTAATTTCATGTATTTGAAGTGGTGGTAAATGAAGGGGTGTACTTACTGTTTCCATATTACAAATCTGCATTTTTATTAATTTAGAAGATTATGGAAATGAATACACCATGCTGATTAATACTGTATATGTTATTTACTTTTTCACATGACTGTATGTGAATTTGACATACATGCAACTATGTATTGAAGACCTCACTTGTCTTCTCATTTTCTGTGTGTGCTTATGTGCTTTGAATAGTACACTGTGTATAAATCTGCATTGATAATCTGACATATTAAAGTGTATCTGTAGCCCAAACTTTTTTCTTTATTGTTTAACGTACAAAGGATTTTGTTATTCTGAAGACAATTGAGTTAAACTGCCACCTACAAAAATAATTGGACACTGACAAACAAAAAAAGGCATTGCCCTGCAAAATATAACCCTGTCCACTCCGAGCATTCTCCAGTTTTTCCTATTGTCCTAGGATGATGGACTTGTTTTCGCTATTGAGAAAATTGTATCTAATTTTTGTATGCATTTTCTGCTTTTTACAGATTTTTTTTTTTTTTTACTGCAAGGATAACTCCATATTGTAATTTAAGGCTGCATTCAAACCTGAGGGTTTTCAGCTCATAAAACGCCTGAAAAACACCCAACAAGCAAAATCCCATGTATTTAAATGGCATCTGTTCACATCTGAATGTTTTGTAACCTGAAGCAAAACTGCTGAAAAATACCCTAAGCTCAAAAAAGAACATGAGCTTCTTTGGGGCACATTACAGGTGTTTTTATGCCTTTTACATTGATGACCTGAACAAAATTGTGGCAAAATATGGTAAAAATGCGCAACTTTAAAACACTCAGGTGTGAATGCAGCTTTAATGTTACTTAATATTACCTTTCCTTTTCAATCTGAAGCACTGTCATTTTCTGTAAAATACAATAAAATATGGCAGCCTAAAGGCGTTCTGTACACAGAGGTTGAACAGAACGCCCCTATAAATGTAATTTCCTGCTTGTGTGATTGGCTTAGTGATTTTTCCAAAAGTCTGCACTAAGATACAAGTCAAATTTTTGTCATCCCCTGCAGCAAAAATGTAATTTAAACCTGGCCACCTCCAGCCATTTAAATCTCTCCTGCTTTCAGCAGCTGGTTTGTGAGTTTTTACATGCTGTCATCTATTAAGATGTCACTGCACTGCATACTGCAGTGCAGCATGTTGAATCCCAAGTACAAGGAAAGCAGTTCTGATTCATTTGGTCTCCTCAGGGACCACAGAACAAGGAGTATCTTAAAAGCATACCTTGATATAGTCGGATATGTTGAAACATGTTGTGCTGTGGCTAAATGTAAGTAGCAAGAGTGATGGGCAGTGACTGGACCAGAGTTGATTCTTGACCGGTGGCAGAGTGCTTTGGTGAGAACCCATTAATTGTCAGTGTGTGGTGTTACCTCTGCTTATTGGAAATCGAGCTATGTGAAAATTTTAGATGTGCCTGTGTCAAGAAATTTTCTGGTGAGATATGTTCTAGTGGAATAAAGGATTTATTTGAGTTTTACTGCAGAACGTTTTTCCTTTTCATGTGAATCTTGACCATTAACACCAGCTTTGCAGTTGCTGAGTTGAATAGAGGTGAAACGGAGTTAGTTGAGAAGAGGTGTGTAAGGGCTTCTGGCGTGAGGACATGTTGCCTGTCTGAAAAATTACAGACATTATTGTCTGGTGAGTGTTTTTACCTTCATTGGGAGGAGGAGTCTGCACAGTGTGACCACTTTTGGTGTGATGGAAGAAGGCATCCATGCTATTATTTACATTTGAACTTTTATGCCGTGTACACACGACCGGACTTTCCAGCAGAAAAGGTCCAACAGAATCATTCCGTCGGATATTCCGATCATGTGTGGGCTTCATCTGACTTTTTTCTTCAAAAATTCAGACGGACCTAGAAATAGAACATGTTTCAAATCTTTCCAACGGACTCAATTTCTATCGGGAAAACTGTTCGTCTGTATGCTGCTCCGACGGACCAAATATGACGCAAGGGCAGCTGTTGGCTACTGGCTATTGAACTTCCTTTTCTAGTCCCGTCGTAAGTCATCGCGTTTGAAACAAACAGACTTTGGTGTGATCGTGTGTGGGCAAGTCTGTTCAGTCGGAAGTCCATGGGAAGTCTGTCAGACCTTTTCTGCCGGAAAGTCCAGTGGTGTGTATGCAGCATAATTGTTCGCTATATTATTGGACTCACTAATTCACAATGGTGATTTGAGAAATGTGTT
The DNA here is from genome assembly GCF_037356315.1 of Lithobates pipiens. Taxonomy (NCBI): domain Eukaryota; kingdom Metazoa; phylum Chordata; class Amphibia; order Anura; family Ranidae; genus Lithobates; species Lithobates pipiens. The sequence continues at coordinate 88,573,474 of NW_027507686.1, forward strand.
TGCTTATTATGTAAATGTTTATATATAGTTACATATGTTTATTTTTGTAGATTTTCTACACATCTATATAGTTTTTAGGGTGAAATCACAGCGCTACTAGTAACTTATTATTACTAGTTACCTTTGTAGTAGTACCCCTGTAGGGGCTGCTGAGTAATTGTGGCCCACCTTGTCACCCTGCCCAGCCCGGCATTCACTTCCAGACTCCCATGAACAAGTCCATCAGCTTTGTTTTTTTATTTTTATTGAGGGATTAGAGTTTGGATTGGGTTAAGGAATTGATGGAGTGCTCCGGAAAAAGATTCTTGCGTGGTTTGGGATAATTTAGATACTCTCCTCCTGTGCAACACTTGCTGCAGAATATCTCTCCTTCTCCCTCCAGCACAATTATGCAGGTGCAGCTAGCACATGGTTAGGCCTGACTCTGGTTTCAGCCAGGCCTTAGCAAAAGTGTTATTATTATACACAATTTATATAGCGCCAGCAGTTTACGCAGAGCTTAACAATGTAGAGGGGGGACAACACAATTACAGTACAGTTCAATACAGAAGGGACAGAAGGGCCCTGCTTGTAGAGCTTACATTCTAAAAGGGGGGGGGGGTGGTACAGAAGGCAATAGATGCAGGGAATGATTTGATGGGGGTGGCTCTGGGACAGTTGTTAGGTGTGTGTGTGGGATAGGCTTCCCTGAATAAGTGAGAAAAAGTACCTCTTTATAGGCAGGGACTGCAAGCTCCTATGGTGTAGCAAACAAAGTTCTAGTGTTAACTGCCCTCTTTGGTGGACTACTGATCCCAGACAGCCCTCACAGCTGCAGCGACCCAACTTCACTGCCAGTAACATCACAATCTCTCCCGCTGGCTCTACATTCATCTCAGACTGCACACAGCTCTCCCGACTGTGCTTTCCACTCATCAACGCCTGGTGGATTCCTCCTTCCTGGCAGTATTCCCCACTGTCCTCTCCTCCTCCTGGGCTGGGCTGATTCTGGGTATTTAAGGAGGCCTGCCCCCTGCCAATCCAGGTTGGGGATTGGTCAGGGCTCCTTGGAACACCCCAGACAGCTCCACCCTGCTTCCCCACCTTCTTTCTAGAAGCAGAAGGGAGGTAACCGAAAGATGAAACTAGCTGTGAGTCACCAGCCTACTCTAAGCCACTCCCAGCCCCACGGATCAAAACAAACAGGCCTAGCTTCTAGCCAAGCCTGCCTAAATTAACCTGTTCTAAAAAAATCTCACTTTAGCACCTACACTAGGTAGAGGGTGCTACAGTTTTTTGGAACAGAACAAGGAATATGTCACCAGCAAAACAGGAACTCCATAATAGGGTCCAACAATTTATTGAGGACCCCTTTATCAAGCAATTTATAGCGCATGCCCCCCCCCCCAACATGCTAATGATGTCTTAAAGGGATATTAACCACTTAAGCTCTGGACCCTTTTGCTGGCCAAAGACCAGAGCACTTTTTGTGATTTGGCACTGCATCATTTTAACTGACAATTGCTCGTGCGACGTGGCTCCCAAACAAAATTGGCGTCCTTTTTTTCCCACAAATAGAGCTTTCTTTTGGTGGTATTTGATTACCCCTGCGGTTTTTATTTTTTGCGCTATACACAAAAAAGAGGTACAATTTTGAAAAAGAAACGCATTATTTTTTACATTTTGCTATAATAAATATCCTCCAAAAATATATAAAAAAAAAATGTCCTCAGTTTAGCCCCATACGTATTCTTCTACATATTTTTGGTAAAGATCGCAGTAAGTGTTTATTGATTGGTTTGCACAAAAGTTTTACAAAATAGGGGATAGTTTTATGGCATTTTTATTAATATTTTTTTTACTAGATCATCAATTTTTATTGTGACTGCGACATTATGGCCGACACATTGGATATTTTTGACACATTTTTGGGACCATTGTCATTTATTCAGCAATCGGTGCTATACAAATGCATTGATTCCTGTATAAATGACACTGGCAGTGAAGGGGTTAACCACTAGGGGGCAGTGTAGAGGTTAACATAGTTACATAGGTTGAAAAAAGACACAAGTCCATCCAGTTCAACCTTAAAAACAATAAATAAATAAAATAAAAAATATTGTACCATCCAATATACCCAATTTTATACCCACAGTTGAACCAGAGGAAGACAAAAAACCCCAGCAGAGCATTCTCCAATTTGCTACAGCAGGGGAAAAAATTCCTTCCTGATCCCCCAAGAGGCAATCAGGTTTTCCCCGGATCAACTTTACTGCGTAAAGTTGATAGATGTAAAGAGTGCCCCTGTGTCCTCTGTGTTGACCGTAAAGAGAATAACTCAACACCAAGTTCACTATGTGGACCCTTTATAGATTTGAACATGTTGATCATATCCCTCCTTATTCTCATCTTCTCTAGAGTGAATAAATTCAGTTCCTCTAATCTTTCTTCATAGCTGAGCTCCTCCATGCCTCTTATCAGTTTGGTTGCCCTTCTCTGCACTTTCTCCAATTCCCCGATATCCTTTTTGAGAACTGGTGCCCAAAACTGAACTGCATATTCCAAATGAGGTCTTACTAATGATTTGAAGAGGGGCAAAATTATATCTCTCAAGTATGTCCTGGGGAGTGATTCTAACAGTCGGGGGGCGTGGTTATGTGTGACATGTCCCTGATCTCTGCTCCCAATCACAGGGAGCAGAGATCAGTGACACTGTCACTAGGCAGAACGGGAGATGTTTGTTTACATTAGCATCTCCCCATTCTTCCTCTCCATGAGACGATTGCGGATATCCCTGCGGACATCGGGACCCGCGACCCGACTCACGGAGCTTGCCGCAGGTGTGCATGCCCACAGGCCGCCTCTTAAAGGACAACAGACAGGTACGTTCGTTTGCCTGTACGAGCCCTTCTGCCACAGTATATCGGCAAGTGGTGAAAGGCTCCCTTTTTTTAAATTAATAAACATTATTCCTGTCCTACCCCTACAAAGCTTTACACAGATCATGGCTCGGTCCCACCCCCACCCCCTCCTCACTGCCTGTGATTGACAACTGTGTCTCAGTCAATGAGAATCTTTTGAAGATGTTATCTACTGTAGATGATGATTTATTTAAAGTACTTGCAATTTTATGGTCAGGATCAATATTCTGAAATTGTTCAACAATTTTTAGACGCATCTTTTAACAATTGGTGAACCTCTGCCCAACTTTATTTCTGAAATACCCTGACTCTCTAAGACCCCTTTCACACTGGGGGCTGCCCGTGTTTTAGCAGGGCTTTTGCAATGCTTTTTGGTTGCTGGCGGGGCACTTTTAACCCCTAAATAAAATAGTTAAAAACGCCCATATTGTGGCACTTCGGAAGAGCATTTCAGGTGCTTCGGACGTGTGCCCATTGATTGCAATTGGCAGTGGCATTTTGGGAGCACTCCCAAACCGCCCCAAAGGTGCTTCTTGCAGAACTTGTGTGAAAGCACCCATTGCAATGAATAGGAGGCAGATTTCAGGCGCTTTACAGGCGCTATTTCTATTGCTAGAATGCCTGATTACTGACTCAGTGTGAAAGGAGTCTAAGATGCCTTTTTATACCCAGTTATATTACTGACCTGTTGCCAGTTAACCCAATTAGTTGCAAAATGTTCTTTCAGCTCTTCCTTGTTAGTACCGCTTATTTTGCCAGCTTTTTTTTCCACTGTCCCAACTTTTGAGATTTGTCACTGTCATCAATTTCAAAATTATCTTTTTTGTTTTCTTAAACCGCTAACATTTCTCAGTTTTAAACACTTGATATATCTTCTATTGTCAATAAAATATGGCGATATGAGATTTGCAAATCATAGAATTCTGTTTTTAATGTAGATCTTACACAGCCATAAGACATGTTTTGTGTTTGAACACAAATTTCTGACAAAGGCTTTACTAACAGGTCAACAAATTACACCATAACACTACATGATCATTGTAAATCTTATGCAGGGGAAGACCCAAAAGTGCAGGTAGAAAGGTTTACAATTGCTTTAAAACTACTGAGCAGCTGCTAGTTCTTAAGTGAGCCTATTTCTCATTTTCACACCTCTTACTGTGAAGAAGCCTTTCTGTATGAGGAGGTTGAACCTCTTTTCTTCCAGATGAGTGCGCCCCTACGCCAAGTTTACCATATGTACTTCGTATGTATGGATCTTCTCTCCCGTGTCTGCTTCCACAATTCAAAAAAGATCTCTGTGGATGGAAAACTCCAATGTCCGAAAGCCTTTGCGGCTGTCGGCTTGTAGTTTTCAATTAACTAGCACGGCACCGTGAGTGCTGTGGTAGTTCATTGAGTCTACCTATCAGCATGTATTGCCTTCCTCATACGAGGTACGAGGAAGCCGATACACTGACAGATCTGCAGGAGACCTGCATGGCATCAGCAATCTTTTAATGGATGATGCAATGCTTTGCAATGCAATGTCAAATGGTGAACTCATCCTTTAATTGCTTCTTTAAAATAGAGAATACATTGAGTTCTTCTTTCCTTATAGCTAAGGTCTTCCATGCCTCTTAGTTTGGTTACCCTTCTCTAAATTTTCCTCAGTTCCCTAATATATTTTATCTGAACTGGTGCCAAAACTCCAGGTCTCTTTGTACAGGGGCACAATTATTTCTTACTCTCTCTGGTATCCCTCTCTCTTATCCATCTCACTCTCTCATATATCTCTCTCTCTCTTATGTAACACTGAACATTGTGGATGTAACCTACAATGTAAATCTCTCAAATATTTTAAAGAATACTGTGGGATTACTTAAGTAGTAATTCTATCTCTTTGAAACTGTATGTACTATGAACTCTGAATGCTGTCTGTAACCATAAAAGGTTGTAAATGTGTTCTAAGAATAAATAAAATATATTTAGTAATGTGTTTATTACATATCCAAAAACATAAAAGTTTTTAGTGCTACATGGCTTAGTGATTGTGCCCATATAAAAAGCAGTGCTATGTATTGCAGGTACATGTGGCATCATACTGGACAAACTTGTAACAACCAATACAGAAAAAAAACACATTTTTTAATGCCAGCATGTGATTGATGTCCACTGTCCAGCAGCAATATAATTTATACCTGTTATAATGTCAATCGTTTTGGCATTGATGCCATTTTTGTCAGTCGTTGTTAGAAATCATTGTGGTTATTTATTTTGTCAGTAGTCGTTAGCAGTTTTTGAGGTTATTAAGCTATAAGTGATGTTGCTTCTGACTTGGTTTGGAATACCATTGGTAACTATTGGCAGGAATCCCAGACTAAGGAAGTCGTTGCTGTGTACAGTAATCCTAATAATAAGCCACTAGTATATCTTTTGCTGTTAATCAGGGATATCCATAGTTCTCATTATTACCATGTTTGATAATTATGTAAACTGACTATCATTTATTAGTAAAATGAATGTACAAATCAACTTGAGATATATACTTTTTAAGGTCTTAGTTCATGTATAATGGGTGCTATACTTTCATAAAGTTGAAAAACTCTCCCTTATTGTGTTGCAGTAGTTTGATGTAATTTTGTGATTATTCATTATATAACAATATCTGCCATAATTGAGATATATACAGTTATGAAGTTGTTTCATTATATTTCCTCCTAGTTTTTGAAACGGGAAGGAATTGCCTTAGTGATTAGCACATCTGACTGGCAGTCTTTGGTTTGAATCCAGGCCAGGACTTTATCTGCATAGAGTTTGCATCTTCTCCTGTGCTTGTTTAGTTTTCTCTTCCATCATGAAGACATGCTTGTGGTTAAATTGTCTCCTGTCTAAACTGGCCCTAGTATGTGTGCGCATATATATATATTGTGTGAAATGAGGACCTTTGATTATAAGGTTCTTGATGACAGAGACTTATGGGAATGTACAGTATGAAAAGGGTGTGTAAATTGAATGATGAATGTCTGTAATAAATAAATACATGTGTAAAATGTGATATACACACAGTATGTGCCCTCTTATCCTTCTATGATGTTGATAGTAAGTACAGAGAAGTTCTTGATATCCCTATCAGCCAGTGGAGGTACACCATTTCCCAAATATAAAAATGGGTAATAGATAGGCATTATGTGCAAAGACCAATAAATGTAAGCTGTTATAAAAATCCTATTTTTTTGAGCTATAAACAAAAAAAGACCAACAATTTAAAAAAAAATATTTTTTATTTTTTTGCTATAATAAATATCCCCCCCCCCCCCCCCCCCAAAAAAAATTCTTTCTCAGTTTAGGCCAATATGTATTTTTGGTAAAAAAAAATTGCAATAGGCGTATATATATATATATATATATATTGGTTGGTTTATGCAAAAGTTATAGCATCTACAAAATAAGGGATAGAGTTATTATTATTTGTATTTTTCTTCTACTAGTAATGGCGGTGATCAGCAATTTTTAGTGGTACTGTGACAGACAGATCGGAAGCTTTCGACACTTTTTTGGGACCAGTGACATTTATTCAGCAAGCAGAGCTAAAAAATAGCCACTGATTACTGTATAAATGTCATTGGCAGAGAAGGGGTTAACACTAGGGGTGCGATCAAGGGGTTGAATGTGTGTCCTAGGGAGTGTTTCCAACTGGGGGGGTGGGACTGCCTGGAGGAGGAGACTCCTTGCTGTTCATAAGCAGTATGAACAGCAGATCTGTCTCCTCTCTCCTGACAGAATGGAGATCTGTCTGTTTATATTACCAGGCCTCCATTCTGTCTCTTTTGGGAGTGATCGCGGGTGCCCAACGGACATCGCGGCCACCGAGCATCGGTTCCATCGCTGCGCCTCTGGCAGCACACACACGCCCCCTGGAGCTCTTAATGCGGCCGACGTACAGCTATGGTGATTCGCCCGTGGGAGCCAACCTGCCACAGTATAACTGTGACGGCTGGTCCTTAACTGGTTAAATTACAATATGGCTTGTGTAGCAATTGTATATGCTATAGTATTTTATTAATTTGCCATATTTTTCCCATGAGAATGCAGTATATGTTTAAGAACTCCTTTGCCAATGTACCTACTTAAACTGAAAACGTGTTTTATTAAGCAAATTCCCTTTTTCCTCTCCCTTTTTTTGCTTCTAAAATACATGCTAGAATAGCTTTTTCTTTCATTCTACATCAAGCACGACTTTGTCAACCTACCTAATATTGAATAGGTCCTCCCTTTCTGTCAAAACAGACCCTTTTGCTGCCAAAACAGCCCTGATTCATCTGGGTATAGATGCCAAAAGACTACAAACAGTATGCTGTGGTATCAGACCAGATCAGCGTCTTCCATTGTTCTGTAGACCAGTTTTGATGCTCACATGCCCATTGTAGGTGCTTTTGGCTGTGTATACAGGTCGGCATGGGACTCGTGATTGGTCTTTGGCTATGCAGCCCCATACACATCAAACTGCAAAACCCGTTTTTTGTGCTTTGAACACATCAACTTCAGGGGCAACCTGTTTAATTGATGCCTTATATATCCCACCCACTTTCACGTCATTGTAACAAGATAATCATAATCATTGTTATTCATCTAACCTGGCAGTGGTCATAAAGGTATGACAGATCAGTGTATATTAAGGTACATGTATATCTCTCTTTTAACAATGTATATTATTCCATTCTCTCTATCAGTCTTATGTCTTTCCTTTTTGTAACCTCTCACTAGTTACCTTTATTTCGTATCCCCGTTTGTATTAAAAAAACAAACAAAAATTAGCTAGTGTAAATTTTAAGAAGTTGGAAAAAAGAACAACAATCCTTAATGTGTGCTTTGTTCTGCTATGGTAATCTGTTGTGTTGTGTAAATGATATAAAGTTTACATTCTTTTTATCTAGGAATCCAGCTAGAAAAAGTGTTTGACTACAGCGAGTACTGGGAGGTCACTAGAGGTCTTTATGCTGCCTTTGACTGCACAGCGACCATGAAATCAGGAAATGCAGATGTGTATGAGAATGAGATCCCTGGTGGCCAGTACACCAACCTTCACTTCCAAGCTCATAGTATGGGGCTGGGCAACAAATTCAAGGAGGTGAAGAAGGCATATGCAGAAGCAAACAAACTACTTGGAGATGTCATCAAGGTACTAACATTTATTGTATGATTTGAAGTAGATTTGTAAAAAGTGCTTGGTATGTGTGGGCTGGTAAATTATAACTACCGTATATACTCGAGTATAGGCCGACCCGAATATAAGCCGAGGCCCCCAATTTACCCCCAAAAAAACTGGCAAACTTATTGACTCGTGTATAAGCCGAGGGTGAGACATGCCTGTCCATCCCTGTGTGTGTGTCCGTCCATCCCTGTGTGTCCGTCCATCCCTGTGTGTCCGCCCATCCCTGTGTGTCCGTCCATCCATCCCTGTGTGTGTGTGTGTCCATCCATCCATCCATCCCTGTGTGTGTGTGTCTCCATCCATCCATCCATCCATCCCTGTGTGTGTGTGTCTCCATCCATCCATCCCTGTGTGTGTGTGTCTCCATCCATCCATCTGTGTGTGTGTGTGTGTGTGTGTGTGTGTGTGTGTCCAGCCTACCTGTGTCCCGAGCCTTTGTCCCGAGCCTCCGTCCCGTGCCTTGCCTCCTTGCCTCCGTCCCGTGCCGTGCCTTGCCGCCGTGCCTTGCCTCCGTCCCGTGCCGTGCCGTGCCTTGCCTTGCCTCCGTCCCGTGCCCTCTTCGTCGGCGCCTCGGCGGCCATTGTAAAATTCAAAAGCCTCCGCCTTCGCCTGTGATAGGCGGAACACTGAATTTCCCAGCAGCCTGTGTTCCGCCTATCACGGACATCGTATCATCCTCGTCCGTAGTACGAGGATGATACGATGTCCGTGATAGGCGGAACACAGGCTGCTGGGAAATTCAGTGTTCCGCCTATCACAGGCGAAGGCGGAGCCGGAGGCGCGGCTTTTGAATGATAGCATGGCCGCTGTCTGTCTGCTCGACACGCTGATCGAGCGGGCAGACAGCGATGACTCGAGTATAAGCCGAGGGGGGCACTTTCAGCCTCAAAAAAGAGGCTGAAAATCTCGGCTTATACTCGAGTATATACGGTAGTCCTTTTTCACATGAAATAATTGTTTATATTATGGAAATGGCATTGTCAGCTTCACCCAGCAAACAGATTTTCTCAGCTATTGAGGCAACAAGCCAAGTGCCAGTAGTGATTATCACTTGGATCGGTTAACTATCTACACCCACAAACATTAGCTGCCATCACATTTTGTAACAGAAATATGCACCATTCACAGTAAAGTATCTTCTGTCACATTTCTGACCCTTAGGAAGTGCCTGAGACACTCGCTGACACTCAGACAGGAAAGTAAATGAGTTTAAAAAGTTTAAATATTAACAGTTACCAATAAAAAAATAAAAATTCACCAGGAAAATAATGCTTAAGGGTGGAAGTTAATTGGGGCTGATTGGGTTATCTAAGGGTTGTTAATGGGTTAAACACAGGGACACAGGATTCAAATTAGTAACTGTGCGTTATAGTGCCACCAATACTTAGAGAAAATCTGAAGGCCAGCCCTAGGGGATTTTAGACACTAGACATCCTTTAGTTTTGCTTAGTGTCCTTAAAGTATAGCTAAGGGCAAAACTTTTTTTTTCTGTTTTAGATAGCGTGCAGAGGGATTAGAATCCTTGCCAGTTTTTATTGCTGTCTGTGCCCCCCATTAAGGAGATTCACCCCCTCTATTTGTCCTATTTACCACTATCATTGAAAGTAAAAGAAAATCCCTAATTTTGGGTTGTCCCCAAAAAAGAAATAGAGGGGAAATCTTCCAATAGGAACCCTAGTTCTTGTGACCTGGGGGTCCCCAAGAAATTTCCTTAATTTTGCAGGGATTTCCTCTCACTTCTGGTTTGGCTATTGGACAGGAAATAAAGTGAAATCTCTGTAGTAGGACATAGATGGCGTAAAAAAAATCTGACAGGAGTTCTAACCCTCCTTTTCGCTATCCAAAATAAAATAAAAAATGTCTATAGTTCTACTTTTAATAGACTGGATATCTTTTTCCCAGCTATGTTGTTCTACTGTTCAGTATTTCAAGAAGTTGTCTTTCCAATCAGTAGCTGTGGTAGATCTACACTTTTCTTGGGTGATACATGGGGAATTGTTTGCCACAGTTATCTGCAGGACACCCCTGGGCAGGGCTGCTGTTATCTCTTTGAAGCCTCTAAGTGTCAGACCCTGATGCGGTACTGACAAAACCCTGGGAAACCAAACACTCTGTTTTCTTTGCGCTAAACAGAATTTCTAGAACTCCTCAATCTGCATCCTTGATAATGCTTTGTACCTTTTAGCTCTTTTCCACAGTGGCAGTGATTAGCATTATCACAGCAGACACAACACAACATAACTTACAAAATTCCTGCAAAATCTAAAAGGTAAAACTGTATTAATTTAATAAATAAAACTCTCTATGTGAATGAGGTCTTGGGGCTCATGCTCATGGGCACTGGGGCATGTACGGTGTGAATCAGTGGTTAGTTTCTGTGGCTGGAGCCACCTGGAGCTATGTGCAGGCAGCCTATAATACGCAGCAGCTGTACAAACACAGCCACAAGCATGTGGGTGCAGATGTTCTGCCCTGAACATATATAGTGCATTTCCCAGGCATATCCCAGGCCATCACACCTGTAAAATTAGGACCTACAGCTATGTTTTTACAGCCACTACATCCACATAGACTGACAGGCAGCGGCATGAACAAACCACTAATTCACATGACCAGAGTAATTTTGTGAATAAGCTCTTAGGGCTCGTTCATATGTGCCGTGGGGGGCAGTAAAATCCACTTTTGAGGAACTGAAGACAGGTCCCTAAATCTTTCTCTGCATCTTCAGCTGCTCTGCAGGTGGTGCTCTGTACAGAGGCATCATTTTCTTTCACAAACAAATGCATAGTACTCACAGTTTACCATGCTTCAATTATAAATCAACTCAGGAGTGATTGGTATCAATCACCTGCTTTGTTTAGTCCCTTATAATCCTTCTTGAAATGATCCCTCTGTGCCACGCAGCAGCTGCAGCCAGCAGAAGGAAGAGGAGGAGAAGCCAAGTGTGCTGCAGGGGGCCCTTAGGTGGATCAGAGAATCGAAAAGGGGGTATGATTTGAGTGGCAGAGTGATGGGGTGCAAATAATGGAACCAATCCCTCTGAGGCTCCCCCCGTATTAGTTTAAAGCCAGGGAGAGGAGAAGCTGGCTACACTGCAAAGAGGCCACAAGGGAATGTGTTTCAGTGATAAGGGGCAGTACAGGTGACGCTCATACTCATCAGATGCCTGGGCCAAGGCCCGTACAGGAGGGCTTGTACTATGTTCTGTAATTTGTGTCAGACCATGTGGGCTGTGATGTCACTGAAAAAGCACTTTTAGGGCCAGAGCTATAACAGCCGCTGATAAGCTTGGCCCTGCTTCTAAAAACTCACTGTGATGTGAGTGTGGTGATGGTGCAGACTGTGATAGGTGTTTAGCCTTTTTACTAGAATGCCACATTTGGTGTCTTCACTGTCTTTTCTGTTCTGCTCTCACTGGGAGTAAAGAGTTAAGAATTCTTTGGGTTCAAGCTGCTAATAGCACAGGGGGAAAGGGAGGGGGGAGAGAGTGCACATATGAGCACTTTGGGAAGAGTCGCCTCTCATAAGTTGTACCTGTTTATCTGTAGCCATTTATCCTGTAGAGCTTTCTAAAACACACAGATTAAAGGATTTTTCTCAGCAGCAGAAAAACGGGAGCAGGGATCTGACCTCACACGCTGCTGAACTAGAGCACAGAGCGGCCTGTAATCTGATAGCTGAATGGGGGGATAGAACACACCCTCCTGTACACAGGCTCATAAAAAACATACAGAGCTGAGGCTGTGAGCCACCTGCTGTGTGCTGGAAGGGGGGCAGGCCATCTCTCGGGAGGTTGTTTTGTCCACTTAGAGTTCTATCAGTGACTCATGCGGAGAGATTAGAGAGCAACCACACTCGGTGCTTTAAATTGAGGATAGTACAAGGCATAGAGGGATGTGGTTTGTTCTTTTTTCATGCCTGAGGTCTACAACCACTTTAAAGATGTTTATTTTCAATATACAGTAAGTGGCTACAACTACATTCACAAAAACCTGCATACAATAAAAAAAATGGTTGGTGTAGAATTACTATTCGGTTGTAATTTAGTAAATGGGACCTAACAAATAATTGAGATCTTCTTTCTTGAATTAGGGTTAGAATGTTCATGCAAATTTATTTTGTTTTTATGTATATTAACTTTAAAAAAAAAAGTGTTCTAATTTCCCTCAGTGAGGAAGGACCCTAAACCTTTTTATAAGGGTAAGGGGTAATTCGTGACAAGACGTTTTGGTATGCAGTAATTTACTGAACAACTTTTCTCTTTTGTTCATTGACAGACACAGCCTTCTTTATTCAGAATCATAGGTTATATTGCCCCGTACAGGAGTAGGACATAGGCAGACCAAAATACTTGGCTACGCCCATGGACAGTCCTAGGTGATATGCACCCCCTCTCTGCTACAGGACTTCAGTCAGGAGTAAGGACCTAGTTCCCTGTTGGGATCTCTTGTCCTGGCAATTTTATTTATTTATATTTTTCCCCTGGATTTTTCTGGTGAGATCTACAATCAACTGCTGGGCTGGGCGACGGGCTGGACATTCGATCTAATGGTCACCCCAGTATGGCCAGCGAGCGCGTGCATACCGCAGCTACGCGCTAGGTCGGCCGTGACATAGCCCCACTGGACAGGGGCTGGCCCTGCGAGTTAAACGTCTTGCGAGGTTGCATACGACCAAGTCTCAGCTCGAGTCGCAGCATCCCTCATGGCCGACAGCCCTCCCACTTCCGTGGCGAGGAGGTTCTATCTGGAGTGATGCCCGCTTGGTCCTTGTATGGTGAGTAAAGATCCCCCTCTCCCCTTAGGGTTTTTTTTGTGGCGGACGCGGGCACTTCCCCAGGTTAGTCAGTCCTGCGGATCCCCTCTATCCCTGCACCCTCTTTTCCTAGCCCCGGTGGTCCCTTCCTTGGAGCCCCCTCCATATGAGGTAGTGTGCCGGTGGGGGGGTTGAATACTGGTGGGCTGGGGGTGTGCACCGCCTAGGTGCTGTGCTTACTGGGGGAGAGGCACTGGGTCCAGTGCCCAGATCCTCTCCTCTCTCTCGCTTTCATCCTAGGAGGCTACAGGGTTCACCTGCATGGTAGACTCATTTAGCACGGCCGGCGGCCATTTTTCCGTAGCTGGGGTCCTCTTCCCGTAGCCAGCATCCTCTTCCCTAGTGCCTGAGGACTTCCTGTGGCCGGTGGCCATTTTGCCGTAGCCGGCGTCCTTTTCCCTAGTGCCTGATGACTTCCTATGACCGGTGGCCATGTTTTTGTAGCTCGGTGACCATGATATGTTGGATTTTTGGCTCAGGTAACGGTGACCATTACTGTGTAGCCCAGGGCGCCGTTTTTTTGCAGACGGAAGACCCTCTTTTTAACCCAACATAGACTCCTGTGCTTTCTTCTTCCTAGGACGCCACATGTGTGCAGGTTGACATCTGAGGCGGAAAGCACTACGGTAGTGGGGTGGTGAGTCTGGGGGATCCCTCCTCTCTGTGCTGCAGGCTGTGGGGTGTCTTGGTGGTCCGATATCACTACCGGTGTGGGGAGTGTCCCAGTGTAGTGGTCACTCTTGGTGTGGGGCTCTCTTTTTTTTCTCTTATGGAGTCTCGGGAGCATGTTTCCCCGCCTGACCCCCTGTCAGAGGCTGCAGGTCCCTCTGGGTCCCGGGTGGAGGTGGCTCTTGGGCGGTGGACTAGCAGGAAGCCTCCACTGCTTCATCTGTCTTGTCAGATCCTGAAAATGATTCGGCTGCCATGGACGGGCCCACCCTGTGGGGTCTACGTGTGCGCTACTAGATCTCTCAGACAGTGAGGATGATTCCTCGGCCCCAGTGGCTGCGCACAAGATGGTGGATGCACTGATTGCTTCTGTGCGGGAGACTTTAAATATGGAGGCTGCAGCCATGGCTGCGGTGGAGGTGTCGGTTCCTTTTGGCACTCACAAGCCACCTCGCATGGCAAAAGTGTTCCCTTGGCCCTCCGTTTTGACAAGTTTTTCTATAAAGATTATAATATATGTCCAAAACGCCCATTTGTGATCCCAAAGTGTTTCGCTGTGCGTTATCCCTTTGAGGAAAGTCTGCTCAAAAAATGGACAAGTCTGCCTGTGGTGGATCCCCCAATTTCCCGGTTGAACAAAACCACTATGATTCCCTTTGAGGACTCTCCAGCTTTTAAAGACCCAGCTGACAGGAAGGCAGAGTCTCTGAGCCACACTGTTCTCTATTGCGGCTTCGGCCGATTTTGGCTATTGCTCTGGTGTCACAAATGCTAACAGAGTGGGCAAAGCTGTTCCGCCGTGACCTGGAAGGGGACCAGTTTCCACCTGCCTTCACGGAATTAGCGGACCAACTGGTCCAGGGGCAGCAGTTTGTCTGCAATGCCTCTTTGGACACAGCTCCCTTGCTTTCTAAGCTGTCTGTTTTAGCGGTAGTGCTTCAACGGTTATTGTGGCTGAAGTGTTGGACTGCGGACCAGGCGTCATCAAAGGCCCTAGCTGATCTGCCTTTTCAAGGCGATCGTTTATTTGGGGCCACTCTGGATGATATCATTAAGAATGTCACAGGGGGAAGAGTAATTTTCTCCCACAGTCAAAGAAAGGGAAGGAGCCAAGTTGCAAGCATGGCCCTTCCTTCTCGGCAAGGATGCCTACCTGCACATTCTGAATTGTGCACAGCACCAGCGGTTCCTCCACTTTGCTGTGGGAGAGGAACATTTTCAGTTTACGGCGTTATCCTTTGGTCTCGCCTCCGCTCCTTGAGTTGTCACAAAAGTGTTGGCCCCTTTTCTGGCGCTGCTGTGCCAGCGGGGAATTTCTGTTCTGGGCTATCTGGACGACCTTCTGCTGTGAGCAGAGTCCTCAGCGGCCCTGAAGGGCGACGTGGAGATCACTATTCAGACTCTGGCAGATTTTGGGTAGCTGATAAATTACCAATAGTCTGCGTAGATCCAGTTCGAAAATTGGTTTATCTGGATCTGACTCCGGATTCCGCTCGGACCAGAGTGGTCCTTTCCGCAGGACAAACTCCAGAAATTACAGGCGGCAGCCCGCTCGCTGCTGTCCAGTAGGTGGATCTCCCTGCTGACTTGCATGTGGGTACTGGGCCTGATGGTGTCTACATTTGAGACAGTCCCGTTCGCTTGGTTTCATAGGAGACACCTGCAAAAGGAAATCTTGTTAAAATGGGACAAATGTGCCGAGTCTCTAGAGTCAAATACGCCTGAGTCCAGGAGCCAAAGGGTCCCTGATCTGGTGGCTTTGTTCCCTGGCTCTTCGGCAGGGGAAATCTTTTCTCCCGCTGTACTGGACGGTGGTCACCACTGATGGCAGTCTGTCCGGGTGGGGAGGAGTCCTGGGCCTGAACTCGGCTCAGGGTCACTGGACGCTGGAGGAATCCAGGCTACCTGTCAACATCCTGGAACTCTGGGCGATCAGACTCTGTCTGGATCATTGGACGGATCAGCTTCAGGGGCTCCCGATACGTATCCAGTCAGACAATGCCACGGCAGTGGCCTATGTCAACTACCAGGGAGGAACAAGGAGTGTGTTAGCCGGCCTGGAAGTAACCGGCATTCTATGATGGGCAGAACGTTTCGTCCCGGCCATCTCCACCGTTCACATTCCAGGGGTGGACAACTGGCAGGCGGATTACCTCAGTCATCAAGTATTGGACAAAGGGGAGTGGTTTCTCCATCTGGAGGTGTTTCAACAAATTTGCCTACGCTGGGGATCTCCAGAGGTGGATCTAATGGCATTCCAAAACAACAGGAAGGTGCAGAGGTTTGTGGCCAGGTCTGGAGACCCTCTGGCGGATGCCTCAGATGCTCTTGTCGCTCCATGGGGCCAGTATCGTCTGATCTACGCCTTTTCTCCTCTCAGGCTTCTGCCAAAACTGTTGCACAGGATCCAAGTGGCCCCAGACTGGCCCCGTCAGTCCTGGTACGCCAACCTGGTGCGTCTGGCCCCCTGGCAGCTGCCTTTCAGGGAGGATCTGCTATCCCAAGGGCTGTTCTTCCACCCTGCCTTACCATCGCTGGCTTTAATGGCCTGGCTATTGAAAGCCAGGTTTTGAAGGATAGGGGCTTATCTGCGTTGGTAATTCCGACACTGCTCAGAGCTAGAAAGTCTTCTTCCAGGAAGGTATATTATAGGACTGGGAAAGCGTATATTTCATGAGTAAGTGGGGTTTCATCCACGTTTCTTTTTGGTGGCTTGGATTTTGACTTTTCTTCAGAGGAGCGTTGAAAAGAATTTGGCCTTGAGTACGGCCAAGGGCAAGGTGTCGGCCTTGGTGGTTATCTTTCAATGACCCCTGGCTTGGCATTTCCTGGTGCTACCTTCGTTCAGGGAGTCCGACATCTGGTTCCACCAGTGCGATCTCCCTTGCCGCTGTGGGACTTGAATCTTGTACTTTCAGTTCTACAGAAGCCTCCATTTGAGGATATTTAAGAAATTCCCTTGCTCACGCTATCACAGAAGGTGGCCTTCTTGGTGGCTATTACTTCTGCTCACAGGGTGTTGGTGGCACTATCCTGTCGCCGCCTTACCTGGTGATTCACAAGGATAAGGTGGTGCTTTGTCCTTGTCCTTCTTTCCATCCAAAGGTTGTCTCTGATTTCCATTTAAATGAAGACATTGTGTTGCTTTCTCTATGTCCCTGGCCGCAACATCCGAGGGAATTGGCCTTGCACACTTTACATGTGATACGGGCAGTCAGGGAGTATTTGGTGGCCACTGAGTCTTTTCGAAAGTCAGACTCTCTGTTCGTGATCACGGACGGGCCAAAAAAGTGCCTACCTGCTTCCTCAGCGACCATCTCTAGATGGATCAGGCAAACGGTGACTCAGGCCTATGCTATCAAGGGTCAGGTTCCTCTCTTCCCAGTAAAGGTGCACTCGACTCGGGCGCTGAGCCTTCTGTCATCAGGCCTCATTAACGCAAGTTTGCAAGGTGGCCATCTGGTCGTAGATGCACACTTTCACAAAATTTTACAAAGTGTATGTGCTAGCATCTGCAGATGCTTCTTTTGGCGGTCTAGATGTTTTTTTACCTTGTGAAGGTTTTTTTTTTGCTGGTCAGGTGGGCTCCAGGTTGTTTTCACTGAGTTCCAGGTTGTCTGGTTGTTTGTTTTTGTTGGCTGCCCCACCCCTCATGTTTGGCACTGATTTGGGACATCCTTATGGTTCTGAATAAAGAAGGCTGTGTCTGTCAATGAACGAAAGAGAAAATAGGATTTTTGACTTACCATAAAATCAGTTTCTCTGAGTTTATTGACGGACACAGGACCCACCCCTCTATGGATTTTTTAATACTTCTGATACTACTTGTTACATAACTGAAGGCCTGTAGCAGAGAGGGGGATGTACATTACCTAGGAAGGCCCATGGGTGTAGCCAAGTCTTTTTGTCTGCCTAGTGTCCTACTCCTGTAGGGGGTGATATAACCTATGGTTCTGAATAAAGAAGACTGTGTCTGTCAATGAACTCGGAGATACTGATTTGACGGTAAGTCAAAAATCCTATTTTGCATTCCTTTGCATACTAAAATTATTTTTACACCATTTTATAGCATGTATGGGGGCTTCAGTTCAGTAATTTGTTTTAAAAAATACCCTAAATACATTTCTTATAATAAGCAGAGAAATTAACAGTTTTGTTTAATGCATGCCTTATATTGTATAAATACTCCTCCAAATTCACCGCCTATCCATGCGTCTGGCCCCCCAATCTACATGCAGGGTGCTGGGTGCATGGATTCCAATGGGGCGGTGTTTTATTGACGCACGTGATTAGAGCCAGAGACTCTAATAGGCTTAAAAAAAGGTTGGGTTCAGGGGACACAGAGCACTGCGCCCGAAGCCCACCCAGTTGTTGTCACACTGATTCGCCGTCCTGAGACCCGTTTCCCAATTGGCCAAAAGTAGAAGCGATTTTTTTATTGCACCACAACGAGGAGAAATGTGGAGGGAGGAGACAGGGAGGCCACTGGAGGCGATGCAGGGGTAGAAGCCGTCGCCCGGAGGGAAGTGCTACCCATGGTTAAGTGCGGGACTCATTATTCGACCCAGACTGTGGAGAGAGAGAGAGAGAGAGCAAGCGCATCGGATTTCGAGAGGTAGAGAGAGCCCCCCCCAAAAAAAAGAATATACTACCAACCGCCACTGATATTATGAATATTTTTCAATGCAAATGAACAAAACTATAATCAGGCCTAGCATGTTTTTGGTTATTGTTGCACTTTGATTACACATTTCTTAGTGACATCCTTATAAAGAGCTTTGGTTTGTTTGGATAAACATCCAAAAACAGTACATGTATATGCAATGTAACACTTTTTTTTAAATAATATAAGTATCAGTGAGGATGTCCACTAAAATAATTGTTAATCAAGCAATCACAGATGCAACTGAATACAGAAATCCGACAACTAACTGAGCATTATTAAATGATAATAAAATCATATGACGTATAGTGAAAGAATCTTAATTTATATGGATATAATCCATGCAATTCAGTCAGCTTGGATGAAATAAACCAAAACTACTTAGCGTCAGTAAGTCTTGCAACTGAAATCCTTCAGTCTTATGTACTCAACTCGTCAGCACTGTACTGTTAAAATCAGGCAAAGCTGACTTCAAAGGTATATTCCATGGACATATTATCAGGGTATATCCAAGGAGAGGTCCAAAAAAAAAAATACATGCATGATTGACATGTTTAATATTCCTACAGACTTATTTTTAGTAATTCACATTTTGTATGATCCCAAGTGATATGTTGGTATATGGTAATCAACATTGTTTTTACCATTTGCATATTTCTTGCATAAATGTGATGATTATGGGTAATCATTAGCTAATAACATCAAAATGATGCATGTTGAACTAAGGTATGTAATGATTCTCAACAGTGATATCCAAGAGTATTTTCACTATCTTTCACATATCATATATGTATATGTGGTCTGTTTTGTTATATATTTTCTGCATACAGATGGCTAAAACCATTGTTTATTATTTTTAAATCTTTACAACTAAATGTAATGTTTCTGTTATGAAGGCTTACCAGCTGGACCTGTTATTAAGGCTTCTTAGCTTGACCCTGTACAAAGCGTATTTCAGTTTTGACTGCAAACCGATATAGTGCAAAGTATATAATGTAACATAATCAAACACAAAGGATCTAAATAAATTCCCCCCCCCCCCCTTTTTATTTTTTTTTTTTTTTTTTTTTTAGGTAACTCCCTCCTCCAAAATTGTTGGAGACTTGGCACAATTTATGGTACATAATGGACTTTCAAGAGAACAAGTGGAAACTATGGCAGATGAATTATCCTTCCCATTGTCTGTAGTGGAATACTTGCAGGGCTATGTTGGAATTCCCTATGGTGGCTTTCCAGAGCCTTTGCGATCAAAGGTAAATGCTTCATTCCATATATGTGAATCGTTTAGTCATTGCAATTTATTATAATTTACAGTAATCTTAAAAAATCCATGATCTGATCTACTGACCTTTTACAAACCTAAGAAATTAGCCACTTAAGGACCGGAAGGATTTACCCTATTAATGACCAGGCCACATTTTGCAATATGGCACTGAGTCACTTTAACTGACAATTGTGCGGGTGTGCGACATTGTATCCAAACTATTTATGTCCTTTTTTTCCCCCACAAATAGAGCTTTCTTTTGGTGGTATTAGATCACCCCTGTGTTTTTTTGTTTTTTGCACTATAAACAAAAAAAAAACGACAATTTTGAAAAAAAAAATACATTTATACTTTTTGCTGTAATAAATATCCCCAAAAAAACGAATTTCTTCATTAGTTTAGGCTAATATGTATTCTTCTACATATTTTTGGTAAAATATCACAATAAGCCTATTTTGATTGGTTTGCGCAAAAATTATAGCGTCTACAAAATAGGGGATAGATTTATGGCATTTTTATTATTATTATTTTTAGGTTTTTTTTTACTAGTAATGGCGGTGATCAGCGACATTGGGACAGACAGATTGGACACTTTTGACACTTTTTTTGGGACCAGTGACATTATATTACATATTACAGTGATCAGAGCTAAAACATAGCCACTGATCACTGTATAAATTACACTGGCAGGGAAGAAGATAGCACTGGGGGGTGGCAAACAAGGGGTTAATTGTGTCCTAGGGTGTTGTTTCTAACTGTAGGGGGAGTGGACTGACTGAGAGTACAGAGATCACTGTTCCTGATTACTAGGAACAGACAATCTCACTGTACTCTCCTGTCAGAATGAGGATCTGCTTTGTTTACACTGGCAGATCCCCGTTCTGCCTCTCTGAGTTGTGATTGCGGCTGGCCAGCTGTGCAGCGTGCGTGCACACCCACAGAGATTAATGCACGAAATGACATACAGGTACGTAGTTTCACACAATAGGGCTGCTCTGCCTCAGTATATATGCAGTGGGCGGTCCTTAAGTGATTAAAAGTAAGCATTGAAAAATTAAATCTAAAAACAAATGCAAATCAAAATCCATATTCAGTCCTTTAAGTGAAATATGGGTAGATTTACTAAAGCTGGAGCACTCAGAATCTGGTACAGCTGTGCATGGTAGCCAATCAGCTTCTAACTCCAGCTTGTTCAGTTAAGCTTTGGCGATAAAACCCAGACTTGGTTTCTATACAGAACTGTACCAGATTTTGCACACTCCAGTTTTAGTAATAAAACCACATAGTGTCCAGTTGTGATATCCACTTCACACCTTCCTTTGCTTTAATTTTAACTCTGTTTCCCTTTCTCCTCAGTCTGGGCATATGATCAATGGCAATACATTTCAACTGAGCTACAGTGTGACCACATTGTTTGAAATGTTTTGCTACCGGCAACTCAGATTGTGGGGAACGAATAAATATTTGTGCTGGGATATCTTATCCTTAATTTTCTGAGTTGCCTTTGGCATTTGAAGATATACACCACATATCCACTCTGGCATGTGTAAAACTCCTTGATATCAATAGGTTTCCCTGAGTGGGGATGTGAAACTGAGGTGCTTCTAATTAGAATTGAGCGAATGGTTCGGGCTGAGAAAAAGTTTGGCCCGAACATCGCCGTTCGGTGAACACCCACGCTGCACAATACATTCTGAGCCCTTATTGGGCAAAGCTTTGCCCAGTCAGTTGCAGAAAATAGCTGGTTGTTAAGGAGCAGGCTGGGAAGCTGGCAACGGCATCCTTAACAACTGATGAGTCCTCAGCTGTCAATGGGCTTCCGCTGACAGCTGAAAAAAAAACAACACTGCCAGCAATTCAAAAGGGAATAATTTAAGAAAAAAAGACATTTCCCCCACCCCCCAAAATCATACCAGACCCTTATCTGAGCATGCAGCCTGGCAGGCCAGGAAAGGGGGGGGGGGTGAGCGAGCGCCTCCCTCTCCTGAACCATACCAAGTCACATGCCCTCAACATGGGGGGCTCTGCCCCCCCTCCCCAAAGCACCTTGTCCCCATGTTGATGGGGACAAGGACCTCATCCCCACAAACCTGGGCTTTGGTTCTAGAGGTCTGCAGGCAGGGGGCTTATCGGAATCTAGAAGCCCCCTTTATCAAAGGGGCCCCAGATCCTGCTACCCATTCACCAAAAAGTTATCACAAAGTATATAAAAAACAGAGACAGTTTAGACACCCCAAGCCTTTTTTTTTACATTTTTCTATTGCCGGCAATGGTATTGTATTGCCAGAAATGTAAACATCACTTTGTGGGGTTTTTTTCTATAGAAATATCATTTTTGCTGCAGTATCTTCTTTACATGCTACAGATGCGCCACTTTACAGGTAGACGAAGGGAACCTCCCCCCCCCGGCACTATATTTAAATATTTTTATTGTTGCACTTTAAGAGTCATTAAATTCACTGATCCTGTTAAAACAATCTTTTAAAAAAAAGTTTGCATTGATATGTCCACCAGGGCAGTACCATACACTTTTCATGGTCAATTACTTGCAAAAAAAAGCCTTCAAAATTGTGACTTTTGATTTTTCTCAAGTTTGGTTCCCATAGACTTCATCTCTACTTCTGATGATATTTGAACACAATAAGCAGGAGGAAGATCCATTTCTTTTAAAACATTACCTGTATATTTTTGACATTTGGTTTTCAATGGAATGTAACATAATTATGCATTTTTGCTTCATATGGTCAGTTAAAGCGGTATTAAACCCCAAACCAAAAGTGTAATATATTGCAGCTTTCCAATCATTAGTTGTGGTGGTTGCACTTAAATAAAAGTTGATCATTGTAAGCCCCCTTGCCACAGTTAAAATGGTTTGCTTCAACCCTCTAACTGCTACATTTGCGGGAGAGCTTGGTCTGCTGAAATACATCAGACTCTAGTAAGTCACCAGGTAAAAGTAAAGAAAATAGTTGGTTTAAATAGTTTTAGACAAAATTTTCATATAATAACAAAGCTATCCTGAAAGCAAGCAGAATGTGCAGATGGATCCCAGTGGCTTTCTGTTGCATTCATAGAACTTAAAGCATATCTAAACTCAAAATCAAAAATACTACAGCTTACCAAGAAATCAGGAGGTGGAAAGACTAAATTTGTAAGTAAAAGCAAAAAATGTTTAATGAATGCAGGATAATTTCATATCCGCATGCAGTGATTTTAGTATGCTGGTGTGATATTTGGCAGGAGGAGTGTCTCAACTGATGCAAGGGAAGCTTGCATGTATCATCCACCTTGTGAGTTGCAGGTCGTGGCTTCTGGACCTTACTTGGTTCCAATGCAGGTAAAGTCAAAGAAAAAGTGAGTCCCTGCTGCTTATTTTCACAATAGTAGGTTTGGTTTTTTTTTTTTGAGCTGTTGCTAAACCTACAGTTGGGCAGATGAGGAACATGAACCCATTTTTTATTTGACATGTCACAGGTATTATGTCTCTATTTCTTAAAAGAAATCCAATGCAGTTGCCACATCTACAGTAAGGTCTGGTAAGTTGCAATATATTACAAAAAATATATTACAAAATTAGCTTTTTGGGTTTAGATATACTTTAACCACTGGACCTCTGGAAGATTTAGCCCCCTTCATGACTAGCCCATTTTTTTACATTACGGCATTGCGTAATTGCGTAGTCATGCAACGCTGTACCCAAATAAAATTTTTAATTTTTTTCCCCACAAACCGAGCCTTCTTTTGGTGGTAATTAATCAATGCTGCTTTTTTATTTTATTTTTAGCGCTATAAACAAAAAAAGACAGTCAATTTTGAAAAAAAAAATAATAATTTTCTTTCTGCTATAAAGCATATCCAAAAAAAAAAATCAAATTTCTTCATAAATGTAGACCAATGTGTATACTGCTACATATTTTTGGTAAAAAGAAATTCCAGTAAATGTACATTGATTGGTTTGCTCAAAAGTTATAGCGTCTAAAAACTATGGTATATGTACTGGAATTTGTATTTATTTTTAAACTAGTAATGGCAGTGATCAGCGACTTATAGCGGGAGTGTGATATTGAGGCGGACATTTGAACACTAACTGAAACATTGTGGGAACTAGTAAAACTAATAGAGTAATCAGTGCTAAAAATATGCACTGTCCATAGGCAGAGCTCCGTTCTGTGTCTCTGCCCGATGATCGGTGGGTGCCAGCAGACATCTATTGCCGGGCACCCACAGATCGGCTTCTGCTGTGAATAATCACAGCAAAAGCCAGGTGGGATGAGCGCTGCCCTGTAGCAGCATATCTGCTATGGGGTGGCATGGAAGTGATTGTGCATTGTTGCATTAAATACCGACTGGGCTGATCATTTGAGGTAAAACTATTATCTAGGAAATTTTAAATGTTTTTTTTCTTAATTATACATTAAGGGACACAGGAGGAAGTGGTCATGCTGCTTCCTTCAGGAGATTGAACACTGGCAAACAAAGCTGAATGTCTGATATACAGTAACTTGTATAGCTGATCCTCAGCATTGCCACAGAAGCTGAGGAATATGCCCACCAGAGGGGCAAAAACTATCGGTAGAGACATGCTTCCAGGATCTTTCCTCTATCCAGTGTGGGCTAATGCGCAATAATTTGGGTTGGCGGAATGACATAACAGCGACACCCCCCCAACCTCCCCCCTGGGGAGATGGACATGAATGCAGGAAACATCAAACACCAGCAACCCCGTGCTGGAGATGGACAGCCTCCTTACCTTAGGTGTCCTGATTTCCTGCCAGAGATGACTCCGATCTCCCCTCCTCCTCCCTCCCCTGTCCATGCCAGGGAGTGCTGGATGGCTGTGCCGCTGTGGGTGAGCCATCCCTGGAGTCACAGTGGCGGCTGGTGGGTCGGTCAGGCTACCCGTGCATTTTCTACCTCCTCCTCCTAGGCTAATAGGATTGCTTCTCCTTTCAGACAATCAGGAAACTGGTGTCATGACCCACTTTCCTTATTGGCTGGGAGGAGAATCAGTTTGACAATAGCGAGTATTTTTTTGCTATTGTGACACAACTGGGTGGGCTCAGGGCCGCACCACGAGCCCTCCCTTTTTCTCTTATATTCACCGACCGACACAGCTCCTCTCTGTAACAAAATGGGTTGTTAGCCCTATCACTGGAGATTACTAGGCAAAGTTGTTATACAACACTTCAGAACTTTTAGCTCCGCCCAGGGGGTTGTCCCTAGGCTACAATCCCCACAGTCTGCCCTAGCAGCCTCAGTTGTATTTTGCCTAGTGAAGGAGATACACCTTTGAACCCTGCGGGCCCATAGGTCCGTGTTTTTTTTTTTTTTTGATGCAAAAGCTTGGCTTTTTGCACAAGATGAATGATCCTGTGATTTTCTATCAACAGCCGGCTGTGTGACAGGCTGGTTCACTTATCCTTGTAGTCTCCTCAGTCCGGCCATCGAGCGTGTGCAGGTCGCAGCTACGGCTCGGCAGGCCACGACATACCTCAGCTCCAGAGGTGGTTGGTGAGCTTTTATGCTCCGGGGCATACATATGACCGGGCTACTGATGTCTGCATCACAGTATGCCGGGCCAGTAGACTTCCCTGTACTGATCAGGAGTTGGCTACAATGGAATGTCTCCCAGCTCCTCAGGACTGGTAAGTGCAGCTCTCTCCCTCTCTCGGCAGGGTTGAGCAGCTGGGCATTCCCTGGGAGGTCGATTCGGGGGCCCCCTCACCCCCCTCTCTTCTCTCCCCTGTCCCTAACTCCCCTCCTTTCCCCCTCACAGGGGGGGGCTGTACATGTACTGAGCGGTATGTGTGTGTGCCCTGGGCTCTCACCTGGGTTCTGGCTGTGCTGGGGTGCCTGGGTCCTGTGTGCTTTAATCACCGGAGGGTGTCTGTGAGGTTTGCCCCTGTGTTGGTGCAGTGCCGTGTCTGCCACATATTTTCTTTCTGTCTCTCATGGCACTGGCTGGCGGCCATTTTCAGTGTGGGCAAGGGACAGCATGTTTCTGGGCTTCAGGCGGCCATTTTCCCTGTGATTCCCTATTCAGAACACTGGCAGCCATTTTCTTGAAGCCAGACCACATTTTTTTATGCTCTAGCAGCAGCTCCTGTGCCCTTAGCTTCCTGTTTTGTCATCACAGAGCACTGGGAGGTCTTCTGTGTAATCTGGACACGTGTTTCAGATCGCTCAGTGATCATTCACCTATTGTGCTGACTGACTGCCACCGACACAGCTTTGGTCCCTCTGCATCTGGGAGCACTAGGGATCTACAGGCACTGCTGTAAAACAGCGCAGAACTCCTCAGGGCGATGAGTCCAGCGGGTTAGAACACCTCAGTCAGCGGCAGCAAGGAGGGTGGGACTGTCACTGTCCTAAGTCCTCTTCAGGTGGCAGACAGGGTAGGGTCAGCATGGCTTCAGAAACTGGTGTTTCTTCCCCCAAAATCCAGGCAGTTGCAACCGGGTCACCTGCGGACTGCGCGGTTCCTATGGACACCCTGACCGCGATCCTTAATTCGTTTGTTGCCAAGATAGAGGCGGTACGTGGGAAGAAAGTTGCTAAAAAGTGGCCCCTGCCCCCCATCCTCTGGGGAGAGTTCTGACGCAGACTCAGGTCCTACTGAGGTCGGTGACCCCTGCTCTGTCTTGTCAGATGACGCTGACCAGGACCATTCGGACAGTGAGGATGAGCCCCTGTCCGGGTCTGTGCGCGACAAAGCGATTGTTGGAGCACTTATCACAGCTGTGCGTGATACCCTGAAGATTCAGGAGCCAGCAGATCCATCTGCTGATGTACCAGTCCCTTTTGGGTCCCGCAAGCCAGCACGTTCACCTAAGGTATTCCCGTATCTGCTTCCTCAGTCAGCTTAGGATAAGTAGGATGTACCCTCTCTTTATTTGAGGCATTGGCACAGTAGGAGTCTCACACTGCAGGCAACTCCAAAACCATCATGGTCATTATTGATGCAGACAGTTAATGCTTAGATTTGGAACAACCTGTGTCAGGTACACAAAGTTACTAAACTGGGTTCTCTAAAAGGCCCCGCACCTATTAAGACCTTTGCAGTTCATTCCCTATGATATCTGGCGCTGTATAGTGAGTGGCCTAACCCAGATAAAGTCTTCACTGTTCCTAAATGTTTTGCCCAGCAATACCCTACAGAGGGGGGTTCCTAAAGAAGTGGTATGTCTCTCTTGTGGACCTGGCCATTACCTGTTACCTCTTACCAAGATACAGTGTAGGAATTGCTAGTGCAGTTCCTAAGGCTATATTCTCCCTCCCATGATTCACCACATTTCTAGAATGGGTCTCATCTTTGTACACGTGGCAAATGCATGCAAAAAACACCTTTTTGTGTATGCTCTTTGATGGGGAACACTTTAATGTCAAATCCCCAGAAAACTATATCTAGGAGGTGGCTGAGGCGAGGAGAACCCTCTTGTCCCCATAAAAAGACAGACTCTCCATCTAGTAACCCCACAACTCCTGAGGCTAGTAAGTGTTACTTTAATTTGTCTCAGTTGTCCAAGGCAGAGCCCGGAACTTTGTTCTTTTTAATGTGTGGGCTCCAGAGAATGATCTCTGATGTTTCAAACCTTCTTGCAGGTGGGGGATTCTAGATGTACTGTAGATGTTCTGGTTCAACAACAAGTTGAGCAGAATTAGCAGGAAGAAAGGGTATAATCCAAGATTAGCATTGCCAAACAGATCAGAAGGGTATGTGCCACAGAGAATAAGTTCATCAATATGGTGATTCCATTGGAAGAGTTCATGATGAACAGAATCAGTCATCGCAAAAGAGGCATATTTTAATAGTTGTACAAAATGAGTTGCGCTATCCCTTTAAATGATAATGACAAACATGTTATAATGCGTAATACGCAGTATCCAGACCCTTATAAGTGGCCGGTGTATTATGTGAAAAACACAAGATGACACTATAACAGATGCTGATACTCCACTGTGCAGACTGTGTGTAGAATTCAGTGCTCCAACACCAGAATCACACACCAATTACTTACCAGATAATATCACCTCCAGATGATGAGGTTATTTACGTGTATAAAACTTTGCCTAAAGGCCATGGATGGATGCCATCAGCTTCGCAGCATTCCTGCATCAAATTACAGCATCAGTTTAACTTAAATGCTTGGCCCCTTTAAATGTCACCAATGCCCCCTGCGCAAATACAGTGTGACAGAAAGCATTGCAACGACCGCCATTTTATTTTCGAGGATTTTGGCGGGGGGGGGGAAATGATATATATATATATGTAGAGCATATATATAATGTTTGGGGGTTCTAAGTAGGGGGGGGGGGAGGGGGTCAGAGGATAAGGTTGTCTTTAGTTATTGAATGTGTTAGTTGTCATTCAACATTTATATCCTTGGTAGTGTGCATCCCATACTGCTGTTCGGTAAGCTTAGTACAGTGGTTGACTTGTGCAGACCAAGTTGATTTTACAGCTACCAACTTTGTTCCACTTTTAAAGTCCTCATCGCAGTTTAACTTTGAGGTTCAGATTTCATGGTACAAAGGATGAACCATCAATTTAGTGTAAAAAAAAAAATGAATAAAAAAAAATTGCATCAGTTCACATAGCTAACCCTGGAGAGTTAAAATTTTTAAGCAACTAACATAATTCATGAAAGATTTACACTTTGTTTGCATAGGTCTTGAAGGATTTGCCACGTATTGAGGGAAGACCTGGAGCTTCACTTCAATCAATGGACTTTGTCAAGCTAGAAGAAGGACTGCGGAGCAAGTATGATGATATAACACCAGAAGACATTATGTCTGCTGCTATGTATCCCAAAGTTTTTGAAGAGTACAAAGATTTCAGCACTCAGTTTGGCCCGGTCGAATGCCTCAACACCCGCCTCTTTCTAGATGGACCCAAGATAGCGGAGGAGTTTGAGGTATGTGGTTCTGTAAAAGTTAGTGTAACAAAAATATTGGTAAGTAAAAATATACAATATACTGTTGGCAGTTTACGTACAGCCACATAAGTCTTTGTCTAGGCCTTGCCATATACAGTACATTTATATATACAGTACATTTATTTAATTGTACAGTGAAATGTACTATATATTTTCTTGGTATGAAAGATAAGAATTCTTTGGTATGTGGGATGAGTGAACTCATTGTCATTGTAGATCCAGAACAACCACCACATTGCTAGAAATCATAAAAATCCTTAATAATGTCTTCAATATATAGCGCTTATGGAACACGAACCCCCCCAGAAATCAACCTTTGAGGTAAGTATTCAGATAGTGAATCAAAAAAATAATATGTGAATAAACACTAAAAGCGACAGGTGCATGAATATTACCAAATATACTCATAAATATATGGTACTAGCAAATATTGAAAAATACATGCAATAATGAAACACAAAGTGAAAAATTATATATTTGTGGTGAATAAAGCAAACGTCTATAGACTCCTTTGTCTAATGACATAAAGTCTATTAAAAAAGATGGTGGAAGATGTCTCTTCTAATGATGCTAAATGTGATAATATAACATATATTGAGGAAAATAGTAGATGTTTCTTCCAATAATGTTAATGGAAAAAGGCAGTATAAACAAACAAATGCCTGATTAAAAATCACACACTAACAGCGCTAATTTAAACTAACCGCAATAGCATTCTCAGTTATCTATTGCTATATATGCCCTTATAAAACCTCATGCATATGAAATATACAGTATACAATATTAATAAAATATAATGATATTGCTCTTGCTTCATACACCACAATATATTCTATTAAGTATATTACTTAGCGCCTGCATGCAAAAGATTTTATATTTTCATTATTCAGGTGCATTTCTGTGTCCATGCAAAAACTGCTTCTCAGTGTCCATACATATCAGCAAGCCAGATTGAAGTGGGTGTAGTCAGAGTGTCCAAACAACTCCAGATTGTAAAAGTGTCTATTCTTGTCCTCTACACCTTCACCGTTCACACCCTGTGCATTCCCCTTACGTGGCTGCTTACCAGAGGATATATGCAATGTGGCTTTACTATGACTGTCTCTCAGCTTATGTCGGCTTCTCCCTCCTCCAAGTATGGTCAAGTTATGTCTATCTCACCGCCGGCTTTTGTTTATACCTGATCGGTCGGATGAGTCCCGGGAGACACAGACTGTCTGACTGCAACGTTGCGTGGCCACATCCTGACACGTTTTGTTATTCCGTCTCTGCGCCCCCTGAAGACGGAATTACGAAACGCGTCAGGCGTGGCCACGCAGCGCTGCAGTCAGACACAGTCTGTGTCTCCCGGGACTCATCCGACCGATCAGATATAAAGAAAAGCTGGCCAGCGGTGAGATAGACATAAGTTCACCATACTTGGAGGAGGGAGAAGCCGACATAAGCTGAGAGACAGTCATAGTAAAGCCACATTGCGTATATCCTCTGGTAAGCAGCCACGTAAGGGGAATGCACAGGGTGTGAACGGTGAAGGTGTAGAGGACAAGAATAGACACTTTTACAATCTGGAGTTGTTTGGACACTCTGCTTGACTACACCCACTTCTATCTGGCTTGCTGATATGTATGGACACTGAGAAGCAGTTTTTTGCATGGACACAGATATGCACCTGAATAATGAAAATATAAAATCTTTTGCATGCAGGCGCTAAGTAATATACTTAATAGAATATATTGTGGTATATGAAGCAAGAGCAATATCATTATATTTTATTAATATTGTATACTGTATATTTCATATGCATGAGGTTTTATAAGGGCATATTTAGCAATAGAAAACTGAGAATGCTAATGCGGTTAGTTTAAAGTAGCGCTGTTAGTGTGTGATTTTTAATTAGGCATTTGTTTGTTTATGTGGGATTTTTTGTATTGATAACAGCTGCTGTAGGGTTAGTAGAGGTAATCCATTTAGCGCTGGGTTCAGGAGTACATAGTATTTTCTGAAATTATTTATATATAATGAAAAAAGGCAGACTTTTCCTTGCAGCAATCCAAGGTGTGTACCTGGGACAACAGAGAGAATGAATACTCTTACCCCAACAGGTGGACACACATGCCATACAGCGGTGGGTCAAACTAGCATTAGACCGTCCTTTCAGACTGACACCCCAACAAGGATCCTTGCAGTGCGAAAGGTGTGCGCCTGCATCTGTATGGAAAGGGACTGGAGCTGAGAAGCACTGCTCTGGAGCAACTGCACTTGCAAATTTCCCAGTTTATTTGCCTTTAGTAATTCATCCCCAGTGTGTGAATGGGCCCTTAGGCGATTAGACGTCAGCATGCAGAGATATCTACAGAAGTATAATTTAGGAATGGGGGAAATGTCTACTTTAATTAATTTTTATTGAATGAAAAAGGCAATAGTGGAAAAGCGAAACTGTCCCTGGAATGCAAGCGATTCATTTTTTAGGAGAAGCTGTTTGTGGGCTCTTTCGTTTAGTAACACTGACCGTATTACTGGTGAGGAGAGGTCACGAGACTCCAGACAAGTAAGTGAATGACACACTGCTGAGGAAACAGTGGAGGAATGATCACAGCACAAGGACTCCATTGAAGAAGGAACTTTCTCGGGGGATACTGAGGGGAGAAGGACTGTAAACACCTGGCAGTTCGAGGTCGTTTTGAGGAACATGAACACCTATCAGCTGGATTTCCTGGTGTGAAACATCTATCCTGATCCCTTTCCATACAATTTCCTTTATTCACCACAGATTTATCATTATTTTTCACTTTGTGTTTCATTGTCGCATATATTTTTCAACATTTACTAGTACCATATATTTATGAGTATATTTGGTAATATTCATGTACCTGTCACTTTTAGTGTTTATTCACATATTCTTTTTTTGATTTACTATCTGAATACTTACCCCAAAGGTTGATTTATGGGGGGTTCGTGTTCCATAAGAGCTGCATTTTAGATTTCTTATTTTCATACACAACTTATCACGTTGTTGATGCTAGCTGCTGATTTTCTATTTTCTTTTGGGATTCACCAGTAGCACAACTTTTTCACAATTCCTTTCAATTTGCACTGCTCACAAAAAATTATAGGAGCACTGTGAAAACACATCAGATCTAAATGGGGAAAATATCATGCTGTATATCTAGATTGATATGGACTTGGTAATGTGTTAGGAACAAAAGGATGCCACATTGTTTGGTGGAAATGGAAATTATCAACTTACAGAAGGCTGATTTCAAAGACACCCCAAAAATCAAAGTGAAAAAATGATGCAGCAGGCTAGTCCATTTTGCTGAAATTTCATTGCAGCAACTCAAAGTAGTTTGTATGGCCCCTACGTGCTTGTAT
Source organism: Lithobates pipiens (assembly GCF_037356315.1). Taxonomy (NCBI): domain Eukaryota; kingdom Metazoa; phylum Chordata; class Amphibia; order Anura; family Ranidae; genus Lithobates; species Lithobates pipiens. The sequence goes on from NW_027507686.1 coordinate 88,605,287, forward strand.
GCATGCCTGACAATGTCAGGGCATGCTTCTAATGAGATGAATGCATGGTGTCCTGGGATATTTCCTCCCAGATCTGGACCAGGACATCATTGAGCTCCTGAACAGGCTTAGGTGCAATCTAGTGGCATCGGATGGACCAAAACATAATGTCCCAGAGATGTTCTGTTGAATTTAGGTCAGGCGAGTTTGGGGGCCATTCAAAGGTATCAATTTCTTCATCCTCCATGAACTAGCTGCATACTCTCGCCACATGAGGCCAGGCATTGTCATGCACCAGGAGGAACGCAGGACCCACTGCACCAGTGCAGGGTCTGAAAATGGGTCCAAGGATTTTATCCCAATACCTAATGGCAGTCAGGGTGCAATTGTCTAGCCTGTAGAGGTCTGTGCGTCCCTACATGGATATGCCTCCCCAGACTATCACTGACCCACCACCAAACCGTTCATGCTCAATGATGTTACGGGCAGCATAACATTCTCATGGCTTCTCCAGACCCTTTCACGTCTGTCACATGTGCTCATTGCGAACCTGCTCTCATCTGTGAAAAGCACAGGGCACTAGTGGCAATCAAGCTCCAAAGTGTCGGGCAGTGAGCACAGGGCCCACTAGAAGACGTCTTGCCCTCAGGCCACTCTCATGAAGTCTGTTTCTGATTTGTTAGTCAGTAATTCACACCAGCTGGAGGTTATTTTGTAGGGCTCTGGTAGTGCTCATCCTGTTCTTCCTTGCAAAAAGGAGAAGATACAAGTCTTGCTGATGGGTTGAGGACCTTCTATGGCCCTGTCCAACTCTGTTAAGGCCCGTACACACGATCTGACTTTTTGACAACAAACATGCAAATTAGCTGTTTTAATGCAACATCCGACTGTGCGTACAATCCATCGGACAAACTTTTTTGCTTTTCATCTGACTTTTGTCAACTGTGCGAGCGATCAAACTTTGACAACATAAGTCCGATCATGTGTACAGAAAACCATCGGACTTTACAAACACGCATGCTCAGAACCAATGCAAAAGATCAGACAACAATACAGAAATTGGCCAAAGGTGGCGGTAAAGAGCAGGAAAACCACTTGATTTGGTGAAAGTTGGCTGAAAAAGTCTGATCGTGTGTATGCTTAACAAGTTCAGGGCCAACACCCTTTGTACAAAAGTCCACGGGAAAGTTTGTATAAAGTCCGATCGTGTGTATGAGGCTTTACAGTAATTGCCTGTCTCCTTGAATCTCTACCGTGCTCTTGAGAATGGGAGGGCTGGGACACACACACACACACACACACACACACACACCTGACCAGACCAATATCTCAGGAGTTTCATTGACTTGATATACTCTGATTAAAGAGTGTTCCTTTAATTTATTTGAGCAGTATATAATACTGAATAACTACATAATATATACATACATACGTTTAGACAAAATATACAAAAATTGCTGAAGTCTCTACAAAAATACCAATAATAAGTGGAATGCAGTGGAAGGAGCAGTTAACCCTGAAGTACAGTATGTATTGGTTTCTGCCACCGATATTTTTAACTCAATAGGTGTTTTGTCTTTATGATGTTTTTAGGTTGAATTAGAAAGAGGAAAGACGTTGCATATTAAAGCACTTGCTCTGGGCGATCTGAACAAAGCTGGCCAGAGGGAGGTGTTTTTTGAGCTCAACGGTCAGCTCCGATCTGTCCTTGTAAAAGATACTCAAGCTATGAAGGTAAGAATTTCCATGCTAGGAATGCAGAAATGAGGCTGGAGGACTGTGAAACTAGCGTATGGTGTTTGCTTTCTTTTAACATCTTCAAAAACTGTACGTTGTTTATCTTTTACATTTTAACCCAGTTTTTTGGATCTGGAGGGCCAAACATTTGGTCCTAACTGATACACAGAAAAAGGAAAAAGTAGAAAGCGTATGTATGTGGCACAGGAAAGCAAATAATGGATGGCACGTCAGTGTATGGCAGACAAAACCTAGCTTGCAATATAGTTGTGCACAATTCAATCAAAACTCTTGTTTACACTGCTGCTTTGTGGTGAATCATGTTATGTACATTGGTACACTATGATGCATTCATTCTGATTACTGGTCATTTTGAATGGCTGCCCAATGCACCTTCACAGGGCATGGCAAAGGACTATTGTGCATTGTGGTGCACTGTAATAGCAGCGATTAATTTTGTTTTAGCCCATTGTGAGTTGGGTGGCCTATTCAAATTCATGAGCTGCCTTGGTACAAGGCTTGTGAAGGCAATCAAATGTATCTTGTGTAAATGGGCTCCATTTTACAATTCACTGTACAGTATCCTCCCTGTTGCCAGCTTTATGGCTATGTTCCATTACCACAATGTGGTGCCATGACACCACACAATTTGAGGTTTCATTTATTGTACAGTACAGCCAACTACCCTTTAGCACTAATGTATGCTTGTATTTCATACATCAGTCCTGTGAATTTCACTGCAACTTTAGTGTGAACTCTATGGTTTCAGTCCTGAAACTTCAGCTTCGGCCCAGTAGATATCATATGTATTTTTAGTAAAGTAAACTACTATAATCTTAAAGCTTAACTGTAGTTTTAACAAAAAAACCCAATCACAACTTTTGTCCTCCTGATGTAAACTGTAATTGAAATTGCATATTTAAGATGCAGACAAAAGTTCCTTCTGACTGTATTGCTTACAACGAGGGCATAAGGAATGGGCTCCAAGAGTGCTACCATATGTAAACACTGCACTAGTACAGAGCAGAAAGATATTTCTCGCTGCATCTGATCTGTAGTTCCATTTACAATTTTGATCTGAAGAGCAAGATAGGTTGCATAGAGATTTTTTTTTTTATAACTGCAGTCTAAATTTAAGCAATTAACATAGTCCTTTAACAATGGAAACTTGTAGATTGTGTTAGTCAAATAGTAGCAGTGTCACATGGTAAAATTACTTAAGGGTACACATAAACTATGGAGTCTGAACTTCAGGGTGCTAGGTCTTTAACTTGTGTAGATGTGGTCAGACCTGAAAGACAGAAGTTGGGCATCGGAGAAGAAACGCAGCAAAAAGCACTGTTTACAGAGGGGCTCCAGGCTCCTTTGGAAAAAATTAAAAGTTAAAACTTTTACTATAAGGACACTTACCTGTCCAGGGATCCCACAATGTCAGTACCCCAAGCCAATTCTTTAATAGGCTTCGGATGCAGGCGCGAGCATCTGTAGTAAGGGAAACAAGAAGTGAAGCCTTGAGGCTTCACAGCCTGTCTCTTACTGCACATGTGCAAGTAATGCTGCGCTTTCTGAATGGTTCCACCATCTTCTGGAACCTGTGTGTGTCCCATAAGGCAGTGGAGGGGAGGAGGAGGGGCCTGAAGTGTTGTAGGTTGGTAAGCTTACCTGGAGGTGGGAGCGGGTACCTGTCAAAACCAGGTACCCCCCCCAAAGTACCAATTGTGGTTATGGGGGGGGTGTGGAAACAAGCGGAGCTTCCTCTTTTGGGTGAATATTCTTATGCAGTTTCATCTATCCACTTGTTCTATATCCATAGGATATTTTAATCCCTTGTTTGTCCATTAATTAGCCCATGGTGGTGCATCTCTATGTAGCCTTTTATAAGGATCAGTGTTGCAAAAATCTTCACGAGCATTTATGATATTTTTGTATTTGTGTTTAGGTAAGTAGACATGGAAATCCAAGTTGCAGAAATAGATGTGTTACAGTTTGACATTGTAATTAAAAAAAAGGGACGATTTAGGAAGCAACAGCTAGTCTACATTCAGGAAATGTATGTGTAGGAATAGTCTAATTTTTATGCTGTTAAATGGTCACTAGACAAGCAGCCATTGGCCAAACCAATAAAGTGTGTGTTGCTCATAGCAACTAATCACATATTTGTATTATGTTCTAAAATATACTAATATGACAGTAATACTACTTTTTATAGCCAAACCTTTTCTTTAACCACTTCAATACCGGGCACTTATACACCTTCCTGGCCAGACAAATTTTGAGCTTTCATCGCTCTTGCACTTTAAATGACAATTGTGCAGTCATGCTACACTGTACCAAAACTGAATTTTTATCATTTTGTTCCCACAAATAAAGCTTTCTTTTGGTGGTATTTGATCGCCTCTGGGATTTTTATTTTCTGCTAAACAAATGTAAAAAAACCGAAAATTTGGAAAAAAACATGTTTTTTTTTGGGTTTCAGTTACAAAACTTTGTAACTAAGTCCATTTTCTACTTCACTGATGGGCACTGACAGGGCTGCAGTGATGGGCACTGATGGGCACCGATGATGTGGCACCAATGAAGTGGCACTGATAGGCGGCACCGATAGGTGGCACTGATATGCGACACAGGCACTGATAGGTGGCACGGATTGGCATTGATGGGCGGCATGGATAGGTGGCACAGATGGGCACTGATAGGCAGCATGGATGGGCACTGATAGGCAGCACCGACGGGCACTGATAGGCAGCACGGATGGGCACTGATAGGCGGCATTGTAGTGTACAGTATTGTAGAGATGGATGCCAAACAATAATGCATGGCAATCAGTGATGCCCATTGTGGGCACTGATTGGCATCCATTGACATCCCTGGTGGTCTAGGGATCATACCTGGTGCTGGGCATCCCTGGTGGTCCAGTGTGGGCATCCTCGGGGGGCTGCGCAGATAATATATCAGCACAGACCCCCCGTGAGAGGAGCAGCCGATCGGCTCTCCTCTACTCGCGTCTGACAGACACAAGTGAGGAAAAGCCGATCACCGGCTCTTCCTATTTAAACTGTGATCAGCCGTGATTGGACACGGCTGATCACATGGTAAAGAGTCTCCGTCAGAGACTATTTACCGAGATCGTAGTTGCGGTGTGTCAGACTGGGGCGCGCAGTGGCTTAATATCCTGATCACTTCATATGACGTCTGGTCAGGATATTAAAACCACTTTGCCACCGTCATTTTGCTATAGGGCGGGCGGCAAGTGGTTAAGTCTACACAAGTGATCCAGCATTTTCCTAGCTATGTAAAACTGGAAATGTTTTTCTGTAAGCTTAACTTGCATAAGTAGTATTAGGGTGATTTAATATATGTGATAAAGTCACTGACTGAATCTGGTTGGCTAGAGATGGTTTAATGAATAACTCTACATGCTATGTGCTTAAAGTTGTTGTAAAGTCAGAAGGTTTTTTATCCATGTACTAAGATAAAAAGCCTTCTGTGTGCAGCAGCAACCCCCCCCCCCCAATATTTACCTGAGGTCCAGCGATGTTTACGAGTGTCTCAGCCATCTGGGACTTATCTGGGACTCTCCCTCCTAATTTGGCTGAGACACAGCAGTGGTGCCATTGGCTCCCGCTGCTGTCAATCAAAGTCAGTTAGTCAATCAGGAGAGAGGCGGGGCGGGGTCAAACCGAGGCTCCATGTCTGAATGGGCACATAGAGCTGAAGCTTGGCTCGGAAGCCAGGGGCACTGATGAGGGACCCGAGAAGAGGAGGATCATGGCTGCTCTGTGAAAATCCACTGCAACAGTGCAGCTAAGTATGTTTTTTATTTCTATATAAAAAAAAAAGTGACTTTAGTATCACTTGGCTGATCATAAGCTTGGCTGATACAGATGTCATTACTTATGCCATGATCATTTGAACCTGGGTGCGTTCTGAGTTCTTCAGGGGTTTGCCCTGGCAAAATGCCTAAAAAGTGCAATAAAGTGCCCAAAATTTGTCAACAAGCTGGCAAGCGGATAAAGCCCGCCTTTTTATTACACAAAGCTACAGTTTTTATTGTGCAGCATTATAACCTTGGTCACCATGAGGGCTAGCCACTGGCATCCTAACAATCAATGACACCTGTTGATAAGTAGGATGTTGGGCACCTGCACACCATCCTTGTTTGCCCCTTCCCTGTCCCTCTACATTGCCACTGGGGTAAGGTTAGCAGAGAGAGGGAAAAAAACTGAGGGAGAAGAGAAAACTAGAATACTAGTTCGTACAAATTTGCAAAGGTGGAAGAATAAACCCCCTCTAATTGTGGGTGCCCCACATGTGTGGGTACTGCCATGATATGTAAACCTATTAGTTTAATTTTTTACATTTTAAAATCGGGTGCTTCAAGATTGTGCATAATTTTAAAAAGATGCTGCTAGTGCTAATCAAAAAACATTGAGAAAAACTGATTTAACCACTTTACCCCCAATTCTGACATTTCTCACATACATGTAAAAATCAGCATTTATTTTGCTAGAAAGTTATTTAGAACCCCCAAATATTATAAAAAAATTTAAGCAGAGGCCCTAGAGAATAAAGTTGTAGGTGTTGAAATTTTTTATGTTATACCATATTTGCACAGCAGTTTTTCAAACTCAATTTTTTTGGAAAACACACACATTAGTGAACACAAACACAATATAATACTCATTTTTTTTGTTGGAATATAAAAGATGATGGTATACAAAGTAAATAGATACCAAATATGACACACACAGTAAAATTGTGCATGCCATAGAATGGTGACTAACTACGGTACATGACATAATTCATAGGCGCCACTTTAACCCTTTCGCTGCCATAGCCATTTTTGCACACGTTTAAAAAGGCCATTTAAGGCCTGAAGATTACACAAAATGCACAAATATTATATATTTTCTGAAAGCAGACACCCTAGAGAATAAAATGGTGGTAGTTGCAATATTTTATGGCACACGATATTACTGCAAAGGTCTAGGAAGCGCAAAATTTCAGTAAAAAACACACTAATGTGAATTTTAGGGCAAATCTAGACAATAAATTACCCAAATTTTGGTAAAATATTAATATAAAAGACAAGGTTGCACCGAGTAAATAGATACCCAACGTGCCAAACCTTAAATTTATGTGTGCCCGTGAAATGTCAACAAACTTCAGTACCCTATAGGTATCAGTTTAGTGTTACAGAGGAGTTCTGGTGTTAGAATTATTGCACTCACTCGGCGTACACGGCAATATGTAACATGTGTATTGCAATCATATTCACCCGTAGGCTCCCCAACTAATGCATTTTTACATTCATGCTTGTGTATATGTGGAGGCCTCACATTTTTTGGGGGGAGGGAATTTTATGTGCTTGGGTGTAACTTTATTTTTTTGCAAAAAAGTATTTACTTAACTTTTTTTTCATCACATAGGAGACAAACAGTCCCCTATGTGATGATTTTAGGTGACAGGTTCTCTTTATTTACCCTGCACATCTCTCCTGTACTCCACTGAGTAATAAACATCCTTTCTCTGCAAAGCGAGTACCAAAAACGGCAACAAAGCTAATAAAGGGACGGAAGGATATTAGTTATGAAGAAAGGTTATGATCACTGAACCTATTCTCTTTGGAGAAGAGATGCTTGAGAGTGGATATGATTTCAATTTACAAATACCACACTGGTGACCCGGCAATAGGGATAAAACTTTTCTGCGAAAGGGAGTTTAATAAGACATGTGGCCACTCATTAAAATTATAAGAAATTAGATTTAACCTTAAACTGTTTAGAGGGTTTCTTAACTGTAAGAGCAGCAAGGTTGTGGAATTCCCTTCCACAGGTGGTGGTTTCATAGTTTCATAGTTTGTTAGGTTGAATAAAGACACCAGTCCATCCAGTTCAACCTGAGTGAGTGTCTACAATTGCCCCTATCCCTGTACATTGCACACTCACATTGGTCCCTACCCTCAAGGAGCCCACAATCCAAGGTCCCCATTCATATACTAGGGACAATTTTAGACAGAAGCCAATTAACCTACCTGCATGTCTTTGGATTGTGGGAGGAAACCGGAGTACCCGGAGGAAACCCACGCAGGCACAGGGAGAACATGCAAACTCCAAGCAGGTAGTGTCATGGTTGGGATTTGAACCAGTGACCCTTCTTACTGCTAGGTGAGAGTGCTAACCACTATACCACTGTGCTGCCCAACGGGGAGCATCGATAGTTTCAAAAAACTTTTAGATAAGCACCTGAAAGACCACAACATACAGGGTTATACAATGTAATACTGACATATAATCACACACACAGGTTGAACTTGATGGACTTGTGTCTCTTTTCAACCTCACATACTATGTACTATGTAACTATGTAATATACAACTATGATCCTGGTATAACCACCTCAATACAATGCCATATGTATATATATAATATGTGTGTGTGTATATATATATATATATATATATATATATATGCAGCAGTACTGAGTTGGTAAACCAAGACAACTGTTCAGCTGGTGAATGTATTTATCTGTCATCTTATGCTGTGAAAACTTGCAGAACATTTACCTGGAATGTTGGTAGTTAATATTAATTCTGTAGTTGGGTTGCTACATGTGATGTTGGTTTCTTTTTCTTCACAGGAGATGCATTTCCATCCTAAAGCCCTTAAAGATGTAAAGGGACAGATTGGGGCTCCAATGCCAGGAAAGATAATTGATATCAAGGTTAAAGAAGGCGAAACAATTGCAAAGGGTCAGCCTTTGTGTGTTCTCAGTGCAATGAAGATGGAAACCTTGGTCAACTCTCCAATCTCTGGAACAGTGAAGAAAATCTATGTAAAACCTGATATGCACCTGGAAGGGGAAGATCTTCTATTAGAAATTGAATAATTTGAAAAAGTAAAATGGACAGTTTTACTGGAAATAGGTTGGGTGGTCTTAACATTATTCATGCTTTTTGCTTAATTCTTATTTGAGTGAGGGTGTGCTTGCCATTAAATGTCAGCTGTTCGAACAGTCTGATCATCATCATCATCATCATTGGTGGAATGGGTATTGTACTTTATTGCAAAGTTATTGATTTTGGTAGGCAGCCAATTGGGACTGTGAACTAAAAGGCTAGGTATAACAACAAAACCATGCTAAGCCATGGTTTAAAAATACCTTTAAATTCAAACCTCTATTGTACTTTGGTAGGATTTTATGCAAATTACTAAATGTTCTATTTAGAGGTTGCTCAATAACTAAAGTAAATATGTATAATATAATTGTAAACCTACGTTTACCATGCGTCTCTTTGGTGATGATTGATAACCTTATAAGCAAAAATGTGCCATAATTTATTAGCTGAATAGCACAACGCTAAATAGCACAAACTCCTCTCTATGTCGTCTTGATATTTAGTAATGCATCTAGTAAATATGTACTCCATGCAGCTGCTAGCAAGCATTTTCATGTGCTGTGATTAGACAGCAGAATTTGTAGTGTAGTGTGCGTGTCCTCCCCATGTCCAGCCTTCTTATTGGTAAACCACCTCTGCCTTTCATTTCCTATTTTGTCCATTATTTTCTGTAAAACTTAAAACTTTGTTTCTGAAACATTTCACCCAATTTGGTAAAAAAAAAATGTAGTATTCGTATAGTATTTACCAGTTTAACTATATGAATCCCCTGCAATGTGACATGAAACAAAAGCTTATATGGGAACAGTTCCCTGTTTCTCTTTCACTTTTTCATAAATGGAATATTGAAACTGCTTTTAACAAGGTTCTTCTCTGAAAACATTACTTAATAGATTTAAACATTTTTCCTTCTAAGCGTCTTTTTATGAACATATTTCAAGTAACTGAGCTTCTGTTACTCAATATATACTTTTGTATTTGCTTATGGCCTGCAATTTTGTGTGCAGATATAGTCTGCTCTGAAATGGCACCTTTGAGTTCTGGGACTGTATCCCTTTAAACTCTCATTTAGTACTGCTAGTACATGCACAATATATCAAGGGTGCAGTCTGTTCTGCTTCAAGATTTTTGTTGCGATTGTCACTCATGGGATATTTTTTTTTCTTTTATACCAAAATGTAAACGGAACAATCTATCAGCATCTTTATAGAAAAAATAACCACTATTAACATTTGAATCTCTGATGAAATCTATACAAATATATATATATTTTTTTATTTATGTACAATAAGAAAAAATAACAGTAATAAATTAACATCCTTTGTTTTATTAAGGCAGTGCGAAAATACGCAAAGGACAGTCTGAGACTAATCTTGATTAGTTTAAAGCAGTCACAATAATGAAAGATGGTTTCTGACGGATTTACTGTACTTTCCTTCAATAAATAAGCCTAAATGACCGAATCATGATTTAATTGGGTTATAAAAAAAGTTACATGCTAACAGAATTTTTTTTCCTTCATCGCCAAGAGGGTTACATCACTCTTTACTCTGTACAAGAATTAGTGGTTATGTGCAGAAAGCTATTCCTGTCTTCTTTGAATATTGCAGTATGCTGGTATTAAGATGGGTGCTGTCATGTTAACATAATTATAAATTCCTATGAGAGCCATAACATCTGTAGAGCAACTTGGAGTCCACATATCAGGCTCAAGGGTTACAATATCGATGCAGTCACATTTTCAAGTCCCTATTGCTCAGTTTGTCTTTATAAATGACAAAATGACAAATGTATTAAACCTAAGCACAGATTTCCGCTTACTTCTGCTGAAAGAGAAAGGCTATTGGGTAACATGTCCTCATTTTGCTACCTCACAGCAATGTATGTACTAATTTATTTAGGGCTGCAGCTGTGCATTGTGGGTGCATTCTAGTCATTTAAGGATTGTCAGCTGACTATCTGGGCTGCCCAAATTCCCATGAGTGTTTAAGCTCTGCCTATTTTAGTGTTTCTACTAACCCTTTTCACCTCATTAACTTTTTATACAGGCTTTAAGCCGTTAGAAGCTTTGAAATGCTTGTTGCATGCCTTTCAACCAGTACAGTCTTTTCAGTTTCACTTACCAACACAATAGGCTTAAATTACATAGCGTGTACATCAGGAGAAAGATACTTGATTTTTTTTTGATAAGTGACAGCTATTTTCAGTTGAGTCAAATAGGATTTGAAAATTACGGTCACATGGCTAAAATAAAACGATTTATTCTTGTGATAAAGCTTTACGAGTTGAGCCAGATGTACTGTGGTCAACACTGTTAATCTCCCAACACCTGTCACCATTTTAAGCCATCACTAGCCAGAGTGTGCAGAGCACAAGAGTACACGTGGTGGTAAACTTGGCACAACGCTGACCAGTACAATGATTTTAATCATGTTCCTATTTTTTACTGTAGTTAAATATGTTTTAAAATCAACCAGGGATTTGAATTATATATATAATTGAACAACCCAACTATCTGTACCACTTGAATCTTTTACTAATTTTATTGTCAATTGATATAATGATTTTATTTACCTGGGTGTGCAAATCATTGCCGATTTCATTTAAGGTATAACTGATAGATTCACAAATAGACATTTATGAACAGCCTCTGGGCACTATATAGCACAACACTCTGTAAAATGGTCTGACCTTTTATTAATGTTTGCGGTACAGTGAACTGTGTTTGAACTCAGCAGGGCACAAATGTGTCTAATGCAAAACTACTGCTGAGAAATTATTAAAATGTATTGACCACTATAGTTTCTCTGATGCCTGTACATTGACCTTATGCTACAGGAAGGTATTTAGTCATACGCTATACATGGTCTATATTTTCGGGATCTTAAAGAAAAAATTCCATGCCTATTTTCCAGGAAACCACATGGCACTTCTTTTTTGTGTGACTTGCTTTTTTATAAACTCACACGTGCATATATTTCTTTGTGCACATTTCTATGTATGTTTGGGCTGTATTTCCTTACTACAGTAACTTTCAGTGATTGAAAACCTAAACTGAAGAATGAGGGCAAAAGCTACAAGATTTTATTTTTTACATTGATTAACCAGATTTTATACAGTTGGTGTTAGATCTACTGCTGTTCTTCTTAAAGCAACAGTTTCCACTCTCCCCTTCTTTGCATTATTTGTGATTTGACTTTTGCTTGAAGACATTGACCAATTTTTTTTTCTAAGGATAGAGGCCTTAATATATGTAAGATAAAAAGTTATTCATTGCTTAGTTCTCATCTCAATTTTTTGTGTTCAATGACTTGCAGAACCAATCTAGAGGCAACTTTAAGTGGTGATTTCTTATGTTAAGCAACACTGGAGCATTGCTAACTGTGGACCATTAACTTTGGCTCTAAAATGTTGTACCAGTATTTTTTTTTACCTTTGTTTACATCATTAACTGGATAGTATAAGTGTATTCCTCTGCCAATGCAGTGTCTTACCTGTATACACTAATTATGCCTTTTAACATCTTGTCATTATTATAAAAATGTTACTGTTTGTCAATTAGAAATAAACATCAATTTGTGCATCTTTTAAGTTTATTGTTTTTATTATTTGTTTTTAGTGAACTTGATTTTTTTTGTTTTGTTTTTTACAATTGCACATATTTTGTGTACTGCAGTTTTTACTGTTACCCTTTTTAGAAAATAACACAGAATCAGATTGCACAATGAGCTGCTACTTAAGATCTTAACACTGCGCCACAGAGAAAACAATATGATTGGAGCAGCCACTTCAAAGGGAAGAGTATGATAAAACAGATCTACCAAACATAAGTTAAAAGATAAATAGTGGCGCTAAGTAATGCAACACATACAGTACATGAGTATTACACACACAGTGAGTGGTACTGTACAAATATAGGAGGAAAGATTTCATATGCTATGGTAATAAAAATGCAGAGTGGTATCCACGTGATAGAAATTTCAGTTGATAGACTGATTCGACACCACACCACATGATTAACACCATGTCTCCTCTCCCCAGTTAGATATAAACTCACCAGCATTAATTGCCTCACACACTCATGTTTAGCATATAGGGCAGTAAACCCCTGAGGGTTATGTATGTCCCATCATGTATCCAGAGACCCAAAGGTAGTCACAATATTTCCAGGATGAATTTGCAATGATGAAACACGTCGGCACGTGGCTGTACAGCAACTGGAAGTAACACTCTGTGAGTTTTGACTTGCTGGTCGGGTGATATTCCCTGTTTAACCTATGTCTGCCATGACTAGGTATCTCTGGCATTTGCACACCATACCAATGCAAGTTTTATTCTGTCTTCTTGTAAGTGCATTACCATTAGGCCGTGTGATTTTAATAAATTGAAAGTTTGATGTTGTTTCATTTTCTTCCAACTTATTGTGGATAACTTTGGGTCTCTGATGGGATACCTGATGGGACATACATAACCCTGAGGGGTTTACTGCTCTATATGCCAAACATGAGAGTGTGAGGCAATTAATGCTGGCGAGTTTACATCCAACTGGGGAGTGGAGAACATAGTGTTGATCACGTAATGCAGTATTGGATCAGTCTATTAACTGAATTTTCTATCACGGAGAGATTTTTATTACCATAGCAAATGGAATATTTCTTCCTATGTTTGCACAGTACCACTCACTGGGTAATACTCCTGTATGTGGTGTTGCCTTACTTAGTGCCACTATTTACCTTTTAACTTATGTTTGGTAGCTCTATTTTATCATACCCTTTTAGAAAAGCTTGTAACTTCTCTGTCCAAACAGTATACTCTGCCCTCCGTTTTCTGGAACCGTATTAACCGAAATGGGCAGTGATAGAATGTGTTAACATAATTTACTGAAGAGTGGAGAAGGGTAATAATCTCTGCCTAGTTTTCAGTGATTACAATTTGAGAGATTAACATCCCCCCCCCCCCCCCAACCACCACCACAACCATTCTATCCTGGTGACTCATGTCACATAGAACTGAAAAAGGCACACACACAGGCTGTGATAGAAATTACATATTTTTGATGTCTGACTTCAATGGAAGAGTTACTTCCTCTATACATGGCTGGTGTCAGCTGAGAATGGACCAGTCAGCAGTTAAAGCATGTCAGATGTCTAACCTCCCCTGCTCTCTCTAAAACAATAAAAGTATCTTAATCATACTGTGCAGGACACAGGGCTGTCATTCTAGACCAGTGATGGCGAACCTTGGCACCCTAGATGTTTTTGAACTACATTTTCCATGATGCTTATCTACACTGCAGAGTGCATGAGCATCATGGGAAATGTAGTTCCAAAACATATGGGGTGCCAAGGTTCACCACCACTGTCCTAGACCATGGGTTATATGCAGGCTGTCTTCAAATGATTGGACACCTGCAAACAACTTTGCTAGGGCCACCACTAGTGTACGCTCATAAATTCCACCCACTCTGTGAGACTGCAGTTTTTGCTAGTGTCCATAGTTAAGACATCTCCTTGGGAAAAGTTTTTCTTTTATTAAACAGTTAATTTTATTTCAGACTCCAATATCAAGATTTGGCTGCTTATTGCCCTGGGCTATGTATCAGTTTCTGGATTGGTAACCCTCTGTGTTTTTACCTTCGGGACTGTAGCCAGACCCATTGTGCAAGGTCAGCCTGTATTGTTTGCTTCTGGCACTGTATTCTGCAATATTCACTCGCTTTGGCAAGTTGTTGCAATGAGTATAGTTAGTCGTATGGTGTTATAGAGGTCCAGGGCCATGGTCTATCCCTATGGTTCCCAGATCCTGAAGACCCCTTTGGGAATATGGCCACTGCAATGAGCAAGGCCTGGATCCTTAACAATCATAGTAGCATTGCATAGTTATCAAGGTTGAAAAAAGACACAAGTCCATCCAGTTCAACCATAAAAAATAAATAAATAAAATAAAAAATATACAATCCAATATACCCAATTCTATACCCACAGTTGATCCAGAGTAAGGCAAAAAAAAAACCAGCAGAGCATGATCCAATTTGCTACAGCAGGGGAAAAAAAAATTTCTTCCTGATCCCCCCAAGAGGCAATTGGATTTTCCCTGGATCAACTTTACCTATAAATGTTAGTACCTAGTTATATTATGCACATTTAGGAAATTATTATTTTCACAGCTCTTACTGTGAAGAAACCTTTCTGTATTTGGAGATTAAATTTATTTTCCTCTAGATGTAAAGAGTGCCCGTGTCCTCTGTGTTGACCGTAGAGTGAATAACTCAAGACCAAGTTCACTATATGGATCTCTTATATATTTGAACATGTTGATCATATCTCCACTTAGTCTCCTCTTCTCAAGAGTGAATACATTCAGTTCCTCTAATCGTTCCTCCATGCCTCTTATCAGTTTGATTGCCCTTCTCTGCACTTTCTCCAGAGAACTGGTGCCCAAAACTGAACTGCGTATTCCAGATGAGGTCTCACTAATTGATTTGAACAGGGGCAAAATGATATCTCTCTCTCTCTGGAGTCCATACCTCTCTTAATACAAGAAAGAACTTTGCTCGCTTGGGAAATCGCAGCTTGCATGCTATTATTGAGCTTATAATCTACCAAAACCCCCAGATCCTTCTCCAGTACAGATTCCCCCAGTTGTACTCCCCCTATTATGTATGATGCATGCATATTCTTAGCCCCCAAGTGCATAACTTTACATTTATCAACACTAAACCTCATCTGCCACATAGTCGCCCAATTAGACAGAGCACTGAGGTCGGCTTGTAAATTGGAGACATTGACGAGGTAAGACAAGGGTATCCCTGTAAATTGCACCATTCCTGTCTGTACACAACAAACAGTGCTTAGCACACAAGAAGCTGCATAAACACAGGTTATTCACTTTATTATGTTAATCCCCAGTATACTTGTGTTCTGCTTTCGCAATCTAAGCACTGAAAGTATGACTTTTATAACTGATCCAGTTGGGGGTGAGATAGCTTAGTTTATAGTCTCAAAATCTTGGCAGACAGTGACTAAATCCAAGTACCAAGTTTTGGCTTAGTGAATACAATCAGATTACAATCTATTAGCACTATTATTATGTATCAGAAACTGGCAGCAAGAGGGTCAATTAATGGGATTTTTTTAGGTGAATCTTACTTGTGCAATTTACTGTTAACCTTTCATAAATTTTATTAACAATATATAATTAAAAACACTGAATACATTGTTACAAACCCGTATTGGTGTACAACAGGCAAGAAGAATCTCCCATCATGCTGCGAATTCTACATTTTTCACCATTATAGCTTTCTTCAGGAAAAGTGTGATGGGGTACTGAATATGTATGTTTACCTCATAGCTGTTGTGGCCGATTTCTCCCCTCTACTGGAATTCTGGCATCAGATCCTGGGTGTTGGGCCTGTGCAGTGCTGTAGGACAGGCTCTGTTCAATATACTCCTGAACCATTTGCCCTGTCCTTTCCAACTACATTTGGAGGAAGGGATGGGAACCTGAGCTGGCTTGGTAGGTGTAATCCTAATTTAACAGTGTCTCAATTAAAAAATGTACAATTTTTTCAGTGTGTTGATTTATGTTTTTCTCCTTGTGTTGCCTTTTTAACAAAGTATTTAGTGTTTTTAATTATATTTTGTAAATAACATTTATGAAATTTTAATAGTGAATATAAGCGTAAGTAATATTCTCCACTTAAAAAATCCTATCCATTTACCCTCTTGCTACAAGTGACTCAATCCAAATGACATCTTGCATATTTTAGAAAGCTTTAATCCAAAAACTTGTGCAGATCATAACTGATGAACATCAGGTCAAAAAATCATAGTGTGACACATAGCAGAATGCACTATATGTGGTGAATGGAGGCTAAAGCATGAAGTAAAGGGGTGGGACTAACTACATAGTGCACCCCTTAACTACGGAATGAGGTAGGGACACATTTATTAATGGAAAACAGAAAATGCATGTGTAACATGATACTCCCTGTGGAAACAAGTCTTCAACTGTGGAACCTCATATGTCATTTATCTGCCCATGTGGCCTTCTGAATGTATAATACGCACACTAAGCCCTTGTACACACGGTCGGAGAATCTGTCGGAATGAGTCTTATCGGACTGTGTCGTCAGATAATCCGACTGTGTGTGGTATGCATCGAACTGATTCCGTCCGAATCTCCGTCCGACCCAGTTTTCCAACATGTTGGAAATATTTCCTGACCAACTGGGCCGGACGGACCTAATCCAATCATGTGTAGAGCATTTTCATCGGACCAAGTGCCACGCATGCTCAGATCAAATTCCTACATCAAAGCTATTGGCTACTAGCCTGAATGTAGTCCCATCGTAACGAAATTACGTCATCACATTCTGGAAGATCGGATTTTTCGCCAACTTGGCCCGACCGTGTGTATGCAACAGTTTCGGACACAATCCGTCGGACTAAATCCGACGGGCAAAATCCGACGGATTTGGTTGCCAAAATCTCCGACCGTGTGTACGTGGGCTAAGAGTCAGATTTGGGAAATACAAATGTACCATTGCAAAAGAGGAGGAGACAGAAAAAGATAAATATTCTGTCTCTCGACATTTTAAGCAACATCACAATGGGGACCCGTCTGGCATGAGGGTTTTCCGTATTGAGGCAATAAGTGGTGACTCACTTAATGGCAGAACTTTAAAAAAAAACCTATGCAAGAGGGAAACAGATTGGATCTTTACCTAAGGATCCTTGGCCTCTGGGGGTCTCGATGAAGATCCGGAGATCCATGGCATTGTCCAGTAATACCAATTTCACCTTGGGGTCTGTACATTAGCAGCTTATGCCACCACTTGCACATAAGACTATTTAGGTTTTTGCCTAATTGTTGATACATATGTATTCTCTTATAATAAATGCCCATCACATTCCTGTTGCCTGGTGATACGCAGGCACACAAACGCTTAGACACTCATGGTATACCTTCATACGTGTACATCGATAAATGTAAGGCTTTCTAAAAATACAAGGTTGAGGGATCATCATCAGCATTCAGACTTTATAAAGAATGTAACAAGAAATGTAAGGGTGCAATAAGGGGTACTAAAATAGAACATGAAAGACACATAGCGGAGGAGAGCAAAAAAAATCCCAAGAAATTCTTTAACCACTTGCTTACTGGGCACTTAAACCCCCCTCAGTCCCAGACCAATTTTCAGCTTTCAGCGCTGATGCACTTTGAATGACAATTGCGCGGGCATACAACACTGTACCCAAATGAAATTTTTATCATTTTTTTCCCACAAATAGAGCTTTCTTTTGGTGGTATTTAGTTACAGCTCGGAGTTTTATTTTTTGCTAAACAAACAAAAAAAGATGCAAAAAAATAAAAATAAATAAATCATGTTTTAATAGTTTGTTATAAAATTTTGCAAACGGGTCATTTTTCTCCTTCATTGAAGTGCGCTGATTAGGCGGCACTGATGGCTGCATTGGTGGGCACTGATGGGCTGCATTGGTGGGCACTGATGGGCTGCATTGGTGGGCACTGATAGGCATAGTTAAGGCGGCACTAATAGGCACAGATAAGGCGGCACCGATGGGCACAGATAAGGCGGCACTGATGGGCAAAGATGGGCACAGATAAGATGGCATGGATGGGTGGCACGGATAAGTGGCACGGATGGGTGGCACGGATGGGCACTGATAGGTACCACTGATAGATGGGACTGATGGGCACTGATAGGTGGCACTGATAGGTGGCTCTGATAGGTGGCACTGCTGGGCACTGATGGGCGGCACTGCTGGGCACTGATGGGCGGCACTGATGGGCGGCACTGGGTCGCAGCACCTTTGAGGCAGATTGTGGGCACTGTGGGTGGCACTGTTGGTGGCACTGCTGGATGGCACTGTGGGTGGCATTGTGGGTGGCACTGTAGGTGGCACTGTGGGCACTATGGGCACTGATGGGGGGCACTTACTTTTATTCAGGATGGCACGGCGGTGGGCAGGTGGGCACTGGCAGGGGGCAGGTGGTCAGCTGTATTGCTGGCCGTGATCGGGACTGATGTCCCGATCACGGCCGCCGGTGATCGGCTTTTTTTTTCTCTCCTCGCGCTGTCAGCGCGAGGAGGAATAATAGCCGATTGCCGGCTCCGTTCTATCACATGATCAGCTGTCATTGGCTGACAGCTGATCACGTGATAAGGGGTCGGGATCGACCCCTTGCACGGATCGGTGATCAGGCGAGTCTCACGGACTCGCCGATCACAGAGCGCGCCGCGCGCGCCCCTCAGGGGGCGCGCAGGCCGCTCGTATCCGGGACGACGTCAATAGACGTAGTCCCGGAAATGTAGGTCCGCGCTAATGCCGTCATTTGGCAATAGCGCGGATCTGTAGTGGTTAACCACTTACAGACCGGACCATTTTGCTGGTCAAAGACCAGACCACTTTTTGCGATTCGGCACTGCGTTGCTTTAACTGACAATTGCGCGGTCGTGCGACGTGGCTCCCAAACAAAATTGACGTCCTTTTTTTTCCACAAATAGAGCTTTCTTTTGGTGGTATTTGATCACCCTTGCGTTTTTTATTTTTTTGCGCTATAAACAAAAATAGAGCGACTATTTTGAAAAAAACGCATTATTTTTTACTTTTTGTTATAATATCCCCTAAAAATATATTTAAAAAAAACATTTTTTCCCTCAGTTTAGGCCGATACGTATTCTTCTACATATTTTTGGTAAAAAAAATATCGCAATAAGCGATTATTGATTGGTTTGCGCAAAAGTTATAGCGTTTACAAAATAGGGTTAGTTTTATGGACGTTTTATTAATAATTTTTTATTATTTTTTTTTTTACTAATAATGGCGGCGATTAGCGATTTTTATTGTGACTGCGAAATTATGGCGGACACATCGGACATTTTTGACACATTTTTGGGACCATTGTCAGTTACAAAGCAATCACTACTATATAAATGCAGTGATTCCTTTGTAAATGACACTGGCAGTGAAGGGGTTAACCGGTTAAAATTGCAATCTCGATTCAACCCCCCCCCCCCCCCCCCCACGATCTTAATCCAGCATTTCCCTGATTCATCTAACACAGGGATAGGCAACCTTCAAGAGATGGAGATCTACTTGAACAACACTAAGCCCCTGTACACACGGTCGGAGATTTCCACAACCAAATCCGTAGGATTTTGCCTCGTCGGATTTTGTCCGAAACTGTTGCATACACACGGTCAGACAAAGTTGGCGAAAAAATTCGATCTTTCAGAACGTGATGACGTCATTTCATTACGATGGGACTACATTCAGGCTAGTAGCCAATAGCTTTGATGTAGGAATTTGATCTGAGCATGCGTGGCACTTGGTCCGATCAAAATTATCTACACATGGTCGGAGTATGTCCGATCGGCCCAGTTGGTCGGGAAATATTTCCAACATGTTGGAAAATTGGGTCGTTTGGATATTCCGACGGAATCAGTCCGATGCATACCACACACAGTCGTATTATCCGACGACACGGTCCGATAGGACACATTCTAACGGATTCTCCGACCGTGTGTACAAGGGCTAAGAAGTAAAAGATCACCGCCTTCCCCCCCAAAAAAACACAGTAAGACCAACCTTTTTAAAAATATATATATATATATATATATATATTTTTTTACTCAGAGTAAAAATAAAATAAGTATTACAAGAAAGTGCAGGGTTTAAGAGTGCACTATGCAGAGAATGCAGGGTTCACCATTGCAATACGCTCAGAATGCAGGGATCATGAGTGCGTTGCGCTCAAAATAAAGTTTTGCAGTTAAAATGCAGGGTTGAGCAGTGCATTGTGCTCAGAATACAGTGATCAGGAGTGCGTTGCACTCAGAATGCAGGGTTCAGGTGTGCGTTGCACTCAGAATGCAGGGTTCAGGAGTGCATTGCACTCAGAATGCAGGGTTCAGGAGTGCATTGCACTCAGAATGCAGGGTTCAGGAGTGCAATGCACTCAGAATGCAGGGTTAAGACGTGCCATACACTCAGAATAAAGCGTTGCACTCAGAATGCAGGGTTCAGAGGTGCGTTGCGCTCAGAATGCAGGGTTCAGAGGTGCGTTGCGCTCAGAATGCAGGGTTCAGAGGTGCGTTGCGCTCAGAATGCAGGGTTCAGAGGTGCTTTGCGCTCAGAATGCAGGGTTCAGAGGTGCGTTGCGCTCAGAATGCAGGGTTCAGGAGTGCGTTGCGCTCAGAATGCAGGGTTCAGGAGTGTGTTGCGCTCAGAATGCAAGGTTCAGGAGTGTGCTGTGCTCAGAATGCAAGGTTCAGGAGTGTGCTGTGCTCAGAATTCAGAGTTCAAGAGAATGCAGGGTTCAGTAGTGCTTTGTACTCAGAATTCGTGGTTAAGGAGTGTATTAGGCTTAGAATGCAGAGTTGGACGGGTGGTGGGTGTTGTGAAGGGTGGTAGAGGACCCTTCTATGGGGGTTACCCTGCCTATAGCAGTGTCCTCTGCCCCCTTCACAACATATACACACACAGTGGTGTCTTCTGCCCCCTTTCCCTTATAGTAGTAACCTCTGGCCCTCCTTCCCTCCCATAACAGTTTCTTACCTGTTTCCACAGGAGACCGTGAGGCAGCACAGTTCTGGACAGAGGGCGGGAGCTGGTAGAGTAAATTTTTATATTAGCAAGCTGGTGATTGATTAATTAGGACCACCCTGTGTCCTAGCAACCAATCACCAGTGGTTTAACCTAAAAAGTTAATTTAGCCAGTTGGCAGGTGGACAGCGATCGATGGGTTGCCGACCCCCAATCTAACAAGTGCAGTGCAGCTCTCTGCTAACAGCTGTTAAAAAAAACAACCACTGGCAAATGTTTATCAAAATTGCTCAGTACTGAGATAAAAGGAAACATTGAGGGTTATTTACTAAAGGAAAATCCACTTTGCACTGCACGTGCACTTGAAAGTAAAGTCGCTGAATATCTGGGAGGGACATACAAGAAAAACAGCATTTTAGCTTGCACATGATTGGAAGATAACATCAGCAGAGCTTCCCCTTATTTCAGATCTACCCCTTAGATTTAGAGCAACTGCACTTTCAAGTGCACTTGCAGTGCACAGTGGAGTTGCCTTTTGTAAATAACCCCCCATTGCATCATTTGGCTCTTTTAGATCAAAGGGATGAACTTCTGTCCGCAAATTAGGTCAGTTTAACCACTTAAAGACTAGGCCTTTTTCTGACACTTGTTACTTGGAACCCAAAACATTATATACAATATATATATATATATATATATACTTTTTTTTAGCAGAGACCCTAGAGAATAAAATGCCGGCTGTTGCAATATTTTGTGTCACACTATTTGTGCAGTGCAATTTTTTGGGAAAAAAATACACTATAGAAGTACACACAAAAAAAACTTCTGCTCAGTGCCTCTGTGCCAGAACTGTCAAAACTAGGTACCCCCCCCCCCCCCCCCCCAAAGAATGACATGCCAAATGGTGGCATGTCAGGGGGTCAGGAGTGCTTAAAACGGAAGTTCCACTTTTGGGTGGAACCCTGCTTTACGGAATCTACCACGAGGTACCTTCAAATATGAAAATTGCGACAATTTATCAATACCAGCAAAAACATTGTTCTCCCCAATGGTAAAAGGTTCCCAATTATTTCATTAACTGCCATACACAGGCCATTGTCTATCTTTTTCTATGTGAGTGTGGGTCATTTAACGTCGGCAAGACGATTCATGAATTTTGGCGCAGATTATATTATCATACCTTAGAGATAAGGGACCCATATTCATCAATTGGTGGTCATTCAGCAATAATTCACCAATACCGTCCTTTCATTTTTAACCACTTCAGCCCCGGAAGGATTTACCCTTCTTGACCAGAGCACTTTTTGCGATTCGGCACTGCGTTGCTTTAACTGACATTTGCGCGGTCATGCAACGTGGCTCCCAAACAAAATCGACTGCCTTTTTTCCCACAAATAGAGCTTTCTCTTGGTGGTATTTGATCACCTCTGTGTTTTTATATTTTTGCATTATAAACAAACAAAAAAAGCAACAATTTTGAAAAAAAAAAAACATTATTTTTTAATTTTTGCTATAATAAATATGCCCAAAAATATATATAAAAAATGTTTTTTCCTCAGTTTAGCCCAATACGTATTCTTCTACATATTTTTGGTAAAATATATATATATATATATATATCACAATAAGCGATTATTGATATTGAAATTTATAGCATCTACAAAATAGGGGATAGTTTTATGACATTTTTATTAATATTTTTTTTTTTTACTAGTAATGGCAGCAATCAGCGATTTTTATCATGACTGTGACATTATTGCCGACACATCGAACAATTTTGACACATTGTTGAGACCATTGCCATTAATACAGCGATCAATGCTATAAAATTGCATTGATTACTGTAAACATGTCACTGGCAGTGAAGGGGTTAACAACAAGGGGGCAGGGAGGGGTTAAGTGTGTCCTGGGCAGTGATTCTAACTGCCTGGGGGATGGGCTAGAAGTAATATGACACTGATCGTTGCTCAAGATGACAGGGAGCAGACGATCGGTGTCCTGTAACTAGGCAGAACGGGGAGATGCTGTTTACATCGGCATCTGCCCATTCTTCAGCTCGGTGACGCGATCATGGGTATCCCAGCGCCGATCGAGTCCACGGCGCGGTCACTGAGCTCGCGGCAGGCACGCGTGGCAGGAAATTCAAAGTAATGTACAGGTACGTTACTTTTCCCAGCCATGCCATTCTGCTGATGTATATGTGCTGACAGCGGTCGGCAAGTGGTTAATTTCTTTCGTACATCAGGGGACTCAGAGCCATAGTAGTTACTATGTGGGTTATAGGCCACCTTTAGGTGATGGACATTGGCACACCCTGAGACAAGAAGCACACTCCCTATATAACCCCTCCCACTACTGGGAGTACCTCAGTTTTTTCGCTAGTGTTGGTCACGAGTAAAGATGTGCCATGCTGAGCTCCACTGGAGAAATCCTTGCCGGGGCTAGCCATGCTGACCGGATCCATTCAAAGTGTCCTTTTTTGGGCCAAATTGAAAGGTACCCGGGCCTCGTATCCGAAGAAACAAGGTTTTGCCTGCAAATTCTTCTTTTAGAGAGCTGGACCCTGGGATCCAGTACTTTTGGTAGTAAGGCCATAAAGTTTTACTGGCAGGGTGCTGTTGCAGGTCCAGGATTGTGGGTTACCTCTAGGTTCCCCTGCTCCTGAAGGTTTATGGAGCCCACCGCGAAGAGTGAAGATTGGGTCTGTTGGTTTACCACAGAAAACCCAGCGGTGGGAAAGTAAATGGAGTTTTCTAAGAAAAATTCTGGAATTTGCTTATGAATGTCTCCTTTAACTGCTTGCCGACCACCTCACGCCAATATACGTCGGCAGTAGGGCTCGTACAAGCAGAATCACGTACCTGTATATTGCCCTTTAGGAGGCAGCCAGCGGGGGTGCACCCTGCGGCAAGCTCCGTGAGTCAGGTTGCGGGTCCCGTGGACTTGATCGCTGCAGGGATACCCATGATCGCCTCACATGGAGGAAGAACGGAGAGATGCTAATGTAAACAAGCATCTCCCCGTTCTGCCTAGTGAGTGTCACTTATCTTTGTCCCCTGTGATCGGAGCAGAGATTAGTGATGTGTCACACACAGCCACGCCCCTCCCCCACAGTTAGAAACATGCCCCAGGACACACTTAACCCCCACACTGCCACCTAGTGGTTAACCCCTTCACTTCCAGTGTCATATACACAGGAATCAGTGCACTTGTATAGCACTGATTGCTGTATAAATGACAATGGTCCCAAAAATGTGTCAAAAATGTCGCATCACAATAAAAATTGCAGATTGCCACCATTTAAAAAAATATATATATATATTAATAAAAATGTCATAAAACTATCCCCTATTTTGTAAACACTATAACTTTTCCGCAAACCAAACAATAATTGCTATCGTGATTTTTTTTTACTAAAAATATGTAGAAGAATACGTATCAGCCTAATCTGAGGAAAACATTTTTTTAATATATATTTTGGGGGGAAATTTATTATAGCAAAATGTAAAAAATAATGTGTTTTTTTCAAAATTGACGCTTTTTTTATAGCACAAAAAATAAAAACCGCATGGGTGATCAAATACCACCAAAAGAAAGCTCTATTTGTGGGGAAAAAGGGACGTAAATTTTGTTTGGGAGCCACATCGTATGGCCGCGCAATTGTCAGTTAAAGCGACGCAGTGCCGAATTGCAAAAAGTGCACTGGTCAGGAAGGGGGTAAATTCTTCCGGGGCTGAAGTGGTTAAGTAAATAATGGTGTCATGCCTATGTGTCACCACTGGGGGCTGTATTGAGCACTCACCGCCTCATGCTGGAAACAGCGCTGTGTCAGGAGCCGATTACTTCCTCCTTCTCCTCTGCCCGAAGCAGCAGAGCCTCCAGTAAGTAAAAGGGGGGAGGGTTTGTCTCCCCCCTGTGGCCTCCCTATGCTGAGATTCCCCCCCTCGGGGGGTATAAGAGCCGGATTCATTTTTTAAAAGAAAACAAAAAACAAAAATAAAAAAGGCAGCGGCTGCTCGGTGGCTTTCCGTAACCCCCCCCCCCCCCAACCATGCTAGCTCTGGGTCCAAAGGTACCATGCGGGGGGGGGGGGGGGGCTAACAGTGTTGGTATTCTCCCACGCCAGGTGCACATGGAGGAGGCTTTTAAAAGCACACTGTGTGCTGCTGCTGGCTGTGGAATTACACAAGATTAAAGAGGTGGCATTACTGCAGGTTTGGTGACAAAGGCATTTCCCTTGATGCATTATTACTGCTTCAGGCTGGGCATTAATAGCAGCATTATATTGCTGGACTATAGCCTAGCAGTGTATGCATTCCTTCTGGTAGTGCTTTGTGCATCAGGCTATGAGTGAAAGGGCGGCCAGGAACTCCTCAAAGAGTTTTAGGGGTTCGATTGTTTTACAACAACCTAAATCCATGTCCAAAAGAATGTCATCCTCCTCTGAGAGTGATGCGGACGGTCAGAGTGAGCCCCTGGACACTTCAGCCCCTATATATATCACACAGGAGGTTTTTTCTTCTACCATTTCTAGTTTGAAAAAGAAGATTGATGCTATGATCACTCTCCATAAGGGTTCCAAATGTAGCAGATCCCCATCCAGTGCTCAGCACCCTCATCCTCAGGTACAAAGGGCAGGGGATCAGGAAGGTCTTCCAAAAGATCTGGAAGATACGAATATGTCCTCTTCTTAGGATCCTAATATGGAGGAGTAGTCTCACAAGTGTTTACTGGTACACTCCCTTACTAAATTGGTTTGCTTAACATTTTTGCTGCCTGTAGCGCAGTCTATTGATGAGCCCATCTCTGGTTTGGGATCACTAAAGCCTCCCCCATCTGGGGATGATTTTTTTGCATTCATGGCTAAAAAAGCTGATATATTCTGAATGGGAACACCCGGATAAGCAGTGTTTTCCTCCAAAAAAGTTTTCTACACTGTATCCTATGGAGGAGGAATTCTATAAGAAATGGGGGGTTACAGCAATTGATGCTGCAATCGCCTCAGTGAATAAAAATCTCACTTGTCGGGTAGACAATGCGCAGATGTTAAAAGATCCAACAGATAAAAAGTTGGAATTTCTTTTTTAGAACAACATGTCTCTGGCAAGTTCAGTAGTGCAGCCGGTTCTTGCGGCAATTGGTGTATCTCAGTCCATAAAGGATCAGTTTGTAGAGATACTTAAGATTCTTCCTGATCAGCAAGCGTAGAAATGGGCTGGCGTATCGGATGCACTATGATTTACGGTGGATACTATGAAAGATTCTATCATTCAAGCCTCATGGCTTATGCTAGGACTAGTGCATACACGCAGAGTCCTGTGGCTGAAAAGTTGGTCAGCGGAAGCACCATGAAAGAAGCTCTTGGCCAGTTTACCATTTCATGGTGAACGGTTATTTGGAGACGATCTAGATAAATATATCCAAAGGATCTCTAATGAGAAAAGTCCTCTTTTACCGGTAAAGAAGAAATTCAAACATTTCTCCTTTAAGCAATGCTTCCTCTCCAGTGCCAGGAGCATCTGTCTCTAGGCAGTCTCGATGGCCTCCACCGTCAAGCTCAAGAGGAAGACCTCAGGGGCAGTCCCAGGACCAAAAGAGGACTTGGGGCAGAAAGCCCACAAAACAAAATGCTAAATCCTCCTTATGAAGAGGCATCCCCGCTCGCTTGAGTGGGGGGGGGGGGGGGGGGGGGGCTTCTGCAATTTTCAAAGATCTGGCAGGAACAATGTCAAGACAGATGGATGACTTCCTCAATTTCTCTAGGTTACAAACTAGAGTTACGAGAATTCCCGTCTCCTTGTTTTCTAAGAACAAATGTTTCCAGAGATCCAGAAGAGAAAAGGAAATCTCTCTTTCTAGCTCTGGATCATCTCTTATCCCAGGAGGTGATGTCAGAGGTTCCCTTAAAGAAACAGGGTTCAGGGTTTTATTAAAACCTTTTCATGGTTCCAAAACCAAACAGGGAGGTAAGACCCATTCTAGAGCTCAAAGATCTGAACCTGCACTTAAATAT
This sequence comes from Lithobates pipiens, assembly GCF_037356315.1. NCBI lineage: Eukaryota > Metazoa > Chordata > Amphibia > Anura > Ranidae > Lithobates > Lithobates pipiens. The sequence goes on from NW_027507686.1 coordinate 88,632,486, forward strand.
CCAGTCCTTTCGCATGGAGTCAATCCGATCGGTCGCCTTCATTTTGCAAGGAGGGGAGTTTTTGGCATCGATCGATATCAAAGATGCATATCTCCACGTGCCAATATTTCCCGTTCATCAGAAATTTCTATGCTTCGAGGTAGAAAATCCTAATTTTCAGCTTGTGGCTCTGCCATTCGGCCTAGCCACTGCACCGCGTGTGTTCACAAAAATCCTGGCACATCCTTTAGCCAGGTTAAGGGCTCAGGGTATAACTATCCTAGCCTATTTAGATGATTTGGTTTTAGTAGATCAATCAGTCTCTGGTCTAATCCAAAGTTTAATCTCAGTTGTAAACTACCTGGAATTCTTAGGTTGGATCCTCAACCTAGAAAAATCCTCCTTAAAACCATCAAGGAGATTACAGTACTTGGGGCTGGTCATAGATACCGTTCAGAAGAAGGTATTCCTACCCCAGGTAAAAATCAGCTCCAGAGTCGTCTTTAATATTGATTGGGCCCTGGGCAAAAATGTGCTTAGGGCCCCCCTCCCCCCATGCAATTTCGCTCTCCACCTTCTTTGAGACATACAATAAATAGCAGCTAGACTTAAAATCAGTTTACTGTATCAGATCAGGCAGCGATTGCGATTGGTTGCCAGAGGTTACAGCATATCATTACTGCTTACTGACTGGTTGCTAGAGGTTACAACACTCCTTAAGGCTCGCTGATTAGTTGCTAGAGGTTACAGCACATGATTTTGGCTTGTTGACTGGCTGCTAGAGATTACTGTACAGTAATACTGCTCACTGGTTGCTGTAGGTTACAGCACATCATCTCCTCACTGCAGGGGGCATGATATACATATGAATGTTGCCTTATTTACATGGCAATGCTGTTGGCCTCAGCTATTTACATATGCATGTCACTGCTATTTACATATGAATGCTGGTTATTTACATGTAAACACAGGGTCTGCAGGTGAGTCGTCTGTTCACAACAACAGGACTAAAACCTCAAGGGACAAGGGAATGTATACTGGGATAGTTGGCAAGTATGAGGCAGCTGCTTTGGGCCGCACAACAATGACAGGGCCCAGGGCAGCTGCCCCTTTTGCCCTGCCTTAAAGACGGCCCTGATCAGCTCCATAAAAGAATTGATTCAACTTGTCAAAGCAAAGAGAAATCCTTCCATTCGGCTGTGCATGAAATTGTTAGGGAAGATGGTGGCCTCCGAGGCCATCCCTTATGCACAGTTTCATTCAAGACTGCTACAAAACACTATTCTGTTGGCCTGGAACAAGAAGGTTCAGTCTTTGCACTTTCCAATGCACTTATCCCCCAAGGTACGTCAGAGCCTCAATTGGTGGTTGATATCCAGCAACCTCCAAAAGGGGAAATCCTTTCTATCGGTATCCTGGAAAGTGGTAACAATGGATACCAGCCTTCTAGGCTGGGGAGCAATTCTGGAAGAAGCTTCTGTTCAAGTCAGAAAGGACCTTGTCTATCAACATTCTAGAGATTAAGGCAGTATGTCTGGCCCTAGAGTCCTGGACACTCAAGCTACGGAATTGTCCTGTCAGGATTCAATCCAACAATGCCACGGCTGTGGCCTACATCAATCACCAGGGGGGTACGAGAAATCGTGCAGCCCAAAAAGAGGTGAATCATGTTCTAGCTTGGGCAGAAAGTAACATTCCTTGCCTATCAGCGATTTTCATTCCAGGGATAGAGAATTGGCAGGCGGATTGCTTGAGTCACCAACAATTGTTTCTGGAAGAATGGTCCCTTCATCCCGACATCTTTTTGTCGACATGTCAAAGATGGGGTATTCCATATGTGGATCTGTTCACGTCCACATTCAACAACAAAGTCAACAACTTTGTGTCAAGGACGAGGGATCCACTAGCATCCAGAACAGATACCTTGGTCTTCCCATGGGATCAGTTTTCACTGATCTATGCGTTTTCTCCGGTTCTGCTACTTCCGTGCCTTCTCTGCAGGATCAAGTAGGAATGGAAGGAAGTGATTCTGGAGGCCCCAGCGTGGCCCAGAATATCTTTGTTTGCCGATATCATAAAGATGGTGGTAGGAGTGCCTTGGACCCTGCCATTGTGACCAGACCTTCTCGCTCAAGGTCTGGTATTCCATCCTACCTTACAAACGCTAAATTTAAGGGTTTGGCTATTGAAACCCACATTCTAAAGGACCGTGGGTTATCCCCTTCAGTAGTGTCTACTTTGGTTAATGCTAGGAAGCCGGCCCCCAGAGTCATTTACTATAGAGTCTGGAAGGCATATGTTTCCTGGTGTGGATCCAGGGGTTTGCACCCCAGGAAGTATGTCATAGGTAGGATCCTTGAATTCCTGCAAATGGAATTAGAAATTAAGCTGGCCTTAAAGTGGAAGTAAACTCCCCTATCGTTTTCAGCCAAAAAAGCTGCCATCTTTGCCTCTGTTTAATCTTCAACTGCTACGGTGCTGCACATGTGATTCATTATGACACCAGCCATTGGATGGTTTGATAGTTTGGCTGAGAGCACAGCCAATGTGCAGTTAGCATTCCTGGCATGTCTTTTTTTTTTTTTAACTGTTTAAATCGATGGGTTTACTTCCACTTTAAGTACTATCAAGGGCCACGTCTCAGCCTTATCAGTATTTTTCCAATGGCCTCTTGCTTCTCACTCTCTGGTGCATAGTTTTATTCAGGGGTAACACAAATCAATCCCCCTGTCAGGGCACCTCTAAATCCTTGGGATTTGAAATTAGTCTTGTCGGTTTTAAAGAAACAGCCTTTTGAGCCATACGGGAAGTTCCCTTGGTTCTCTTGACAAGAAAAATAGTCTTTTTGTTGACATATCCTCTGCCAGAAGAGTATCGGAATTGTCAGCTCTGTCTTATAAAGAGCCATATTTGATCATGCATAAGGATAAGGTAGTATTGTAGCCTCATCCTGCATTCCTACCGAAGGTGGTGACAGGTTTTCATTTGAACCAGGATACTATTCTGCCTTCTTTCTTCCCAGAGCCTCGATCTAGGGAAGAGAAGGCGCTACATCCCCTTGTTGTATTAAGAACGGTCAAAGTCTATTTAAAGGAGACCGCTCATGTTCGCAAAACAGATGTTTTGTTTGTACTGCCAGAAGGTCCTAAAAGAGGAAACAGCATCAAAATCTACTATTTCCAAATGGATTTGTCAAGTGATTGTTAAAGCCTATGGTCTAAAGTAGAAAATTCCTCCTTTTCATGTTAAAGCACACTAGTGCCTCTTGGGCGGTGCATCACCAGGCCTCTATGGCTCAGATCTGCAAGGCTGCAACTTGTTCTTCAGTCCACATATTTACCAGATTCTATCAAATCGAAGTTAAAGGTCATGAGGATAATGCCTTTCAACGTAGAGTGCTGCAGTATAAGTCCTCTAGCCTCTTAATGCCCTACGTTTCTTGTTGTGTCTCCCTCCCTTCAGTTGCCATTGCTATGGGACATCCCACATAGTAACTACTATGGCTCTGTGTCCCCTGATGTATGAAAAGAAAACCGGATTTTTAAAACAGCTTACCTGTAAATCCTTTTCTTTGAAGTACATCAGGGGACACAGAGGTCCCTTTCTTCTTTGGTATACACGTATATTGCTTGGCTACAAAACTGAGGCTCTCCCAGTAGTGGGAGGGGTTACATAGGGAGTGCACTTCTTGTCTTAGCCCTTGGGCACATGGTCGGACATTCCGACGGAAAATGTCTGATCGGACCGTGTTGTCGGATAATCCGACCGTGTGTGGGCTCCATCGGACTGTTTCCGTTGGAATATCCGACCGACAAAGTTTTAGAGCTGAGCTATAACATTTTCCGACAACATGATCCAATCAGACTTTGTCCGATTGTTTGTAGAGAATTCCGATCGGACAAAGTGCCACGCATGCTCAGATCAAATTCCTAGACCAAAGCTATTGGCTACTAGCCTGAACGTAGTCCCGCCGTAACGAAATAACGTCATCACGTTATGGACGATCGGATTTTCCGACAACTTTGTCCGACCGTGTGTATGCAAAACCAGTTTCGGACAAAATCCGACGGATTTTGTTGCCGGAATGTCCGACCGTGTGTACAAGGGCTAAGGGTGTGCCAGTGTCCATCATCTAAAGGTGGTCTTTAACCCACATAGTAACTACTATGGCTCTGTGTCCCCTGATGTACTTCAAAGAAAAGCATTTTACAGGTAAGTTGTTTTAAAAATCCTGTTTTTTTTGGCCCTTGATCCCATCCTGTGTGACCACAGAGGGGCTGATTGGGAAAGGCGAGTATTACAGAAGGAGATGAGATTGATTAATTCACTGCGGGCTACTCCCCCCTGGTTTAAATGAATCCACCTCCGTTAAACCTTTCTTACCCATATGATATATTTGATATATTTGTGTTGACATTAAATGTATTTGATTATAGTGATATTTGTTTTTCTGTTTACTCTGTTTATTTTACTGTGGCTCACAAACTGTCTGTATAGTGTTTATTGTGAAAAGACCATGTTTTGAATTTTTTTATTTTTGGTTAATTGTTTTTGTTTTTGCTTTCTAGAAAAAAAAATAAAAAATTGGATTGGATTCATCTAATGCATTGGGGACACATTAGGTGATCTCTGGTTAACGGGAGCTGCAAAGCCACCATGGCCCATTGGTGTATCTGCCCCCCTTTTTTTTGTTCCAATTTATCCTGATTTATTTATTTTATTTGGTTTTGATTTGTATTTATTTTGTTCTGATTTGTCCTGATTTATTTTATTTTGGTTTATGTTTATTATTATTGTTATTAATATTTATTTTGTTGCTGGAGGTTTTTTTTTGTTTTGTGGTCTGCTAACCTCCAACCATTTATAACATCAGTGCAATGTCACTAATGTTCCCCCTTCTTTTTCTGCCTGCAGTATTGCCACTCCAGGATGTCCGGTGCGTGCACTGTTGGCCCTTGCGTGTATGTACTGATTGTTGTTGGGCCTCCGTCTCCTTGACATTGTCCACACGTAATTGCCACCTGCTGTTTTTCCATCTTTGACATGTGCAGTCCTTCTCTTCGTGCTTGCGTGATTTTGGCAGTGGCGGCGTCAGTTGTGCCCTGCTGACATCATGCATGTGTGCAGTGGCGGCCTCACCTTCATCGTGGTGGTGTGGTTTTTCTGACTGGTTTTTATCCTGGCATTTTTGTCCTCGCATGACATTTAAGGTGGCAGCTCTTGGGCCATTGGCACATAAAAGGACCTCTTGCTCAATTGCCATTTCTCTTTGCATTTCCTCACTATCCCCCATCATTTTGGCACTGACATGGCCACACATCACTAGGATTTTTTTTGTGCTCCAGCCAAAAGTATTGTACACATATAGATTTTTTTTTTTAGATTTACCAGTTGGGACACTACTATAGCTTGCATGTTTTTTCACTTTCTTTCACATTCTCGGCACTCTTTATATAGTCATTTTGAACTAGTCCCCTATAGATGTGTGTTCATGCAGTTTTTAAGTATGTTCTTTTGGCCAGTAAAGCATATATGAATTATGTAATTTTACATTATATATCTTTGTTGGTGACATGGTCTTTCCACGGATGCAAAATTGTCTGTCTCCTGATGAAGTGGACGCTGTTCCATGAAACCCATAGAGACTCCAGTTCATAAGTGCTTCAACCCAAATGTACACTGTATATACAGTATCTCACAAAAGTGAGTAAACCCCTCACAATTGTTGGTATCAAACAAATAATTACATAGTACTTAATACATTTTGAATGTATAAAAAGGTATATATATGGGCCAGTGAATAGGTAATAGACCAGACTTGACTGTGCATCCTATGGAAACTCAATGCGTTTCATGGCTATATGCCATTCATCGAGAGATGGGTACAGAGAGAAACTGTAAATACAAATGGGTATGTAGTGGCATGCCATCCATCGGTAGTTGGGTACAGAGATGAACTGTAAATACAATTAGGTATACAGTATTAGTTAATATATTCTACCTCTAAGGGGAGCAAAGACCTCATGGGGAGAAAGGGGTCTATACTCACAGGTTGGCTAAAAGGACTGTGCTTGGCTAGCATCGAGGAAGATGGAACCCCAAACTGGTTGTCTGTTCCGGGGCTGACGCAAGGAACCCTGCCCCGGCCAAGAAAACATCTACATAGCATGTCTGATCGCCACAACACTCATAGAATGGCATCAAACTTTTATCCTCAAAAGTCTCCATAGGTGATGTTTTAAAAATGATACAAGCTGCATGTTTTGCCTTACAGAGACTAGTGCTAGAATTATTGCTCTCACTCTACCAATCGCGGCGATACCTCACATGTGTGGTTTGACCACTGATTTCATATGCGGGCGCGACTCATGTATGCGTTCGCTTCTGCGTGCGAGCTCTTCGGGACAGATCGCTTTATTTAAATTCTTTATTTTAAAGATGTGACACAGACACCAGCAGTAAGACAACTTCACATTACATATAAACACTGCACATAGGCTATGTTAAGCTTCTCCAGTAAATCAACTATACAAAATAAGAGCAGGTAAACGAATGAGGCCATGTAGGCTGGCCCATATCACTAGTTGAAGTCTAATACAGGGTGGATAGAAGCTTCTGTGCCCATCACTTTTTGTGTTTTCATTGAAAAAAGGAGAGATGGAGACGAAAGAGAAAGATAGGAAAGAAAGAGAGAGAGGGAAAAAAGAGAAAAGAAAAAAAAAAGAGAAAAAAGGACTAAAAAAAAAAAAGAGGTGGGGGGGAGACAGACAGGTTGGGGGGTCACCCCCGGGGAGTCAAGATCAATAGTACTGGACAGGCGGTGGGGATTCTAGGTAACGGGTCCTAGAGCGCATTGGCGGAACTCGTCAGAGAAGCAAAAGAGATCCCAGTGGAACCATCTGGACTTATGTTCCTCTGACTTATCACGCAAGGCAGAGGTCATGTCTTCCATTCGCTCAATATCCTTCACTCTCGCGAACCATTGGGCCAACGTTGGCGCAGACTGTTGTTTCCATAGGGGCGGGATGCTTGCCCGTGCAGCATTAAGGAGATGTTTGAGAAGGGATTTATGATAACGTTTCCTTGATAGGGGGGTAAGGTTGAGGAGGACCGCAGCTGGGTTATCATGTAGGGAGATGTCGGTGAGTTTCTGTATGAGCTTGAGCACTGGCTGCCAGAAAGTTTGAAGCACAGGGCAATCCCAGAAAATTTGTAAGAGGGTGCCGGAGTGTAGGCCACACCGCCAGCAACAGTTTGCATAGGGAATATCTTAGCCAGCACAGAAGGGGTTCTGTACCAACGCGTCACTATTTTATACGTAGTCTCTTGATATTTGCTGCATAGGGAAGATTTTTGTGCGAAAAAGAGAATACGATCCTTTTGGGGTTCTGTAAAGGTGACTTGCAGGTCCCTCTCCCATTTTGCTAAGAATGGGGGGTCTTCAGTAGCGTGAAGGTCTAGTAGGGATTTGTAGGAGGTTGACAAGGACCTCCGAATCGGTCCCTCACCTAAACATGATTCCTCAAAAGGGTGGAGCTTTCTGCTGAAATGGGTTGGTTTAGGCAGAGAGCCGAGGAAGTGAGATAGTTGGTTAATCTTCCAGCGATCTAATGAGGAAGGGGTGAGCCCACCGAGCAGATTCTCCACAGTGAGCCATCCGGAAGAACCTACCAGCGAAGATGCCCTCATGAGTCCCTGCGGGGCCCGCAAGAGAAAAAATGGGTCAGTGAGGCCAGGTATAAAGTCCGGGTGCCCGATGGGACAGATCGCTTTAAAAAAAGAATTCTTATTTATTTTACTTAATTTTATTATTTTTTTCACTGTTTTATGCAAAAAAAAATCTGGATCCCTTTTATTCCTATTACAAGGGATGTAAACATCCCTTGTAATATAAAAAAAGCATGACAGGTCCTCTTAAATATGAGATCTGGGTCAAAAAGTCCTCAGATCTCATATTTGAAAAAAAAAAAAATGACATTTGAAAAAATGACTTTGAAAAAATGTGCGTTTTGACGTCGCTTCCGCCCTGCTATGGTATGGAGATGGGTGGGGGCCATCTTAGCCTCACTCGTCTCGATACCCAGACACCAAAAGGACCCGATCGCCTCCGCCGCTGCCGATGGCTCTGGTAAGCGGCTGAGGTTGCGGGTGAGTGGCGGGAGGGGTGCCCCTCTCCTGCCGCCGATAACAGTGATCTCACTGCGAATCTGCCGCAGAGATCACCATTATGGTAGACACGACTGGCTCTTGAAAAGATGGATATCTTGGTTGTGGCAGCAGGTGCTGCCATTACCGAGATATTCCTCTTCAAAGTGCCGACTTATATGTACAGGAGTCGGTCAGCAAGTGGGTAACAGAAAATAAATGAAGATTGCAAGAGTGCCATAATAAAATTTTGTGTTACATAATGGTACTGAGAATAACAGTCTTAAATAAGATAAATCATTTTATTTAACAAAAAAATGTAATAAAATACATTTATATATTAAAAACAATAAGGATAATCAATTAGCATGGCTCTACAGTCACAGAATTGTGACATTTGTGACAAAAATACCATCTGAGTATTGCTTGCTCTACATGTTTCGCAGATGTAGTTTTACTGCTTCATCAGGAGCTATAGGTTATATATAGAGCGGTTATCAGTTTATGACTATAATTCAAAAGAAAAGAAACATACATTAATAAAAATACATATCGAGTCAGACAGGAAATATTGGACATTGAATATAAAATACAGGTATACTTTGTCTGCAGTGGAAACTCTCTAGTGATTGATCATCTTACCAATGATGCAGTCATGCAAAGTGGCCCAAAGGAGGAGCCCCGCACACAGGAAGAGAATGCCACACAAGGGTATAATAAAAAAAAAAATTACTTTATAAGCATATATCAACCACATTGGTTAATATTTTTAGATTGTAAATCAGGGTGGTTCAACGTACCCAAAATTATTGACTAGGTCCGAAAACTTGATAAACTGTGATTCAGTAGATTTATGTGCATTTTTATAAGGCCTAAAAATTAAGAGTAGACGTACAAGTAAATTCCACCACTCCATCCGAAAAAGCAGTACAGGACCCACATGAAGGAGTATATTACCCATATATTGTGTATATATGCATGTAATCAGGCGGGCATATACACACGCACATTACGCCTATGCCATCAAAAGAAATTATAAAATCTCAAAGATTTTTTAAAGGGGAAAGTGCCTATACAGTATAGATGAGTATTTCAGTCTACAGTGCAGTACTAGAAGGATTCAGTATATAGTATATATATTGATACGTCTCATCTTAAAACTCAAGGCACAATATTCAGAGATAGTAAACTGCTGGGTAGAAAAGTGCGTCTAGTAATGTTTTCATGAGCAAAAGGTCCCCTAAAGTCAAACTGGAGAGTTAATGAGAAGTGGATCCATCACAGAAACTTGGACTCACATGATAGTATAGATATCCAGTCAGAGTAGTGAGCCTACCTGGGCACAAGGAGGAGTATCGCATGGGTGTCAGCAGAGAGGCTATGATGTACAGCCTCTCTATTGATGTGTCAGTGTGTGTGAGGGTTCCTGCCCAGTGAAACCCACGCCACCACAGCGACATGTGACATCACCGGACCCGACCCCGGAGTGCACGTGCGCCAGATTGGCACATGCGCAATGTCTCAGGAAGGCGATATAGCCAGCGAGGATGCAGCTCAATAGACAGCGAGGCGGGGGCCATGTAGCTACATAGACCCCCACCTCCCTCCAGGGCCATATATCGACTGGGAAGGCCAAAGAACCAGGTCAGGATGCAAAGACCACATCATGTGGGCATTGTGCCTAGAGCAGTCATGATGGAAGAGGGAAAACTCGGGCTTTGATCAAGACAGGGGTGCCCCTGGTGAATCACGGAGGAGGGACACCCTGGACACCCATCCAAATAATCCTGATGGAAACAGGGGGAAAATCATTACAGCAGACAATAATATATTACAATAAGACAAAAGTAAATGAATTAAGTTAGTATACATACATACATCTAAATCAGATAAATAAACATTTAATTATGTCATTGAATCCCCATTATTAATTCTGAGTCTCTAGAGCACAATGGGAAGAGTTGGGGCTTTATGGGCAATAAGAGAGGGAAACCAGCAAGCAGGTAAAATATATGTCTTAGACTTGTGATGGGGGGGGGGGGGGTTTGTGTGAGTGGGCCTCATTCAAGTCAGGGAGGGTCAAAGCATTGAGGTGCTCTATCCAAAGAGTCTCACGTTGTAATATCAGTTTGTCCCAACTGCCACCCCTAAGATTTATTGAAATCACCTCAAGATCAAGAAAGACAACATCTCAGTGTGGTACTTATGGTAAAGGCCTATATGCCTAGTGACCGGAGTAATAATCTTGCTACCACCTGAATAATAGATGTGATCACCAATTCTCTGTCTAAATTCACGTTTTGTCTTAGGCCGCGTACACACGCGGGGACTGTTCGCTCAACTTTGTTCGTCAAACAGTTTCAGCGGACAGTCCGCTCAAAATTAGCATGGACGGACTTGGCCACACACGACGAACGAACAGTTCGCTGAAACCGTGCGCGATGACGTATGTCACGTACGACGGGACTAGAAATAGGAGGTCCAAGACACAGCAAAGCACCCTTTGGGCTCCTTCTGCTGACTTTGCGTTAGTAGAAGTTTGGTTAGAGACGATTCGCGCTTTTCAGACTTCAGCTTAATTTGTCCGTTCACTGCGGCGCAGTCTACCTGTGAGGTTTGTATCTGTCTTTCGGTACGCGTGGATCAGTTGTACCTGTTATTAGGCGCTTCTGGTCCGCTCGTTTCTGGGTTTCAGGTCGTTCTTCATAGGTCTGGCTGTTCTTCAGTGCGTTCAGTTGAGCTTGTCTGTCCAGCCGACCGTTTCAAAGCCATGGAGTGTGGACGTACTCGGGAACGAGTTCGTGCTATATGGGGGCTTGGTGTTGGGGTTAATACTTTGACCCGAGCCCAGTCTGTGAACAGGGTGAGGAGGAGTTCATGGACAAAGAATTGGTTGCGCCAGCGTGACCAATTCTCGCATATGTCTTTACTCCGTGAGATCCGTGAGAATAATCCTGATGATTTCAGGAATTATCTCAGGATGACGGACCCCGTTTTTCACCGTCTGCTGGCTTTGCTGACCCCTTATATCAGCAGGCAGGATACCGGCATGCGGCAAGCCATCACTCCGGAGCAGAGGCTCGTCACCACGTTGCGCTACTTGGCGACAGGGAGAAGCCTTCAGGACCTCAAGTTCTCGACAGGCATCTCCCCCCAGGCTCTGGGGATCATTATTCCAGAGACCTGTTCTGCCATTATTCGGGTCCTGCAGAAGGAATATATGAAGGTAAGTTTGTTCTTTTAATATTGCATTGTATGTTTGTATTAATTTCATCATGACTTTTAATATCCATGACAGGAATATGATGTGAATGTCCCCTTTATATGAATGCATGCAATTATTTATTTATTTTTTTGTGTCATTTTTTTTTTCTTTAAATGTTTTTTTTTTTTTGTGTCATTTTTTTTAGCTTTTTACCTTTTTTGTGTATACACCCTGTGTGTGTGGAGAGAGAGAGAGAGAGAGAGAGAGAGAGAGAGAGATATATAGAGAGAGATATAGAGAGAGAGATATATAGAGAGAGATATATAGAGAGAGATATATAGAGAGAGATATATAGAGATAGATATATAGATATAGATATATAGCGAGAGATATATAGAGAGAGATATATAGAGAGAGATATATAGAGATAGATATATAGAGAGAGATATATAGAGAGAGATATATAGATATATAGATAGAGATATGGATTGTCAACTCATTAATTATTCCCCCCACTCAAATTTGTTTCATGTGTTGTATACTTAGTAATTAGTCCCCCACCCCACTCAAATTTGTTTCATGTGTTGTATACTTAGTAATTAGTCCCCCACCCCACTCAAATTTGTTTCATGTGTTGTATACTTAGTAATTAGTCCCCCACCCCACTCAAATTTGTTTCATGTGTTGTATACTTAGTAATTAGTCCCCCCCCCCCACCCCACTCAAATTGGTTGTATACTTAGTAATTAGTCCCCCCCCCCCCCACCCCACTTACCCACCTAATTTATGTCCCCTGGTCCATCAGAGGGCTGATTAATCTGTGAATTGGTCCGCCTACTTTTTTTTTTTTTGGCAGAAAACAAATTTGCAAGATTTCTGTTTAACTGTTGTTCCAAAATGTTTTTGAATTTTATTTGTTATGAATTGTTTTTATTTAATGACAAATTTTTTTTTGTTTCATGTGTTTGACTCCCCAGCTTCCTTCAACGCCACAGGAATGGCAGACTGTGGCTTCCCAGTTCGCTGCCCGTTGGGACTTCCCCAACTGCGGAGGGGCCATCGACGGGAAACATGTGAGGATTGTGCCCCCACCCCATTCGGGGTCCTACTATTGGAATTATAAGGGGTTCCATAGTGTGGTGCTAATGGCGGTGGTGTCGGCACAATGTGACTTTCTTTATGTGGATGTGGGGAATAACGGCCGGATGTCTGACGGAGGAGTCTTTAGGCAGACCGAGTTCTGCCACCGTCTTACCACTGGTGGCCTGGACTTGCCACCAGATGCCGAAAATGTGGAGGGGCTCCCGTTTGTTTTTCTGGCTGATGAAGCGTTCGGTCTGAGTGAACATCTCATGAGACCCTTCCCCCAAAGGACCCTCACCCCGGAGAGGAGGATTTTTAATTACCGGCTGGCCAGAGCAAGAAGGGTTGTGGAGAGTGCCTTTGGCATTATGGCCAGCCGGTTCCGTCTGTTACTGACAGCCATCAACCTGGCAGAATATAAACTCAACTATGTTATTCTGTGCTGCTGCATTCTTCACAATTTTCTAAGGAAATTTTCCGGTAACCAGTACCTGCAGCCTATTGGGCCTGAGGCCGGACTCAGGCTTCCAGAACTGACAGGGCTGGATCATGCCCTTCCTGGCTTAGCCCCCCAAACAGCACGTGAGGTGCGTGACCGCTATGTCAGCTATTTTAATGGTAGGGGGGCTATTCCAATGCCAGCTGACCAATAAAAAAATATTTTTCTTGAAATATGTCTTGTCTGTTCAAATTTTGAAGTTTGGTTCTTGTTTGCTTTTCACGTTGCTTTATCCTACATTCTCCTAATTCAGGGATATGCAATTGGCCAACCTCCGGCTGGTGCAAAACTACAAGTCAATCATGCCTCTGGGTCTCATGCTGGGACTTGTAGTTCTGCAACAGCTGGATTTCCACTAATTGCATATTCCTGTGCTAGTGCATTTGTATAGCAAAGTGGTTTTTGACAATAGGAAATAAGGCCCTTTGTGACAGAAAACACAAAATGACTTCCCAAACTGGTATTGTGCATTGAAAGAAGTAGACACACACACACACACCTTTTTTTTATGATTTTTTAATAGTGCACATTCAAACCAGTGCCTCTTATTTAGTTTTTTTTTGGTTTTTGTGTCTTTTTTTTTTTTTTTTTTTTTTATAAATTCCTTTTTTTTTTTTGGGGAAATTGGGTTTTTAAAAAAAAAAAAAATTTATATATATATTTTTTTTTATAAATTCTTTTTTTTTTTTTTTTCTTTTTTGGTAAACATAGAAATATATAGATAGATAAAAAATGCAATTATCACAACAATAAAAAAATAAAATCAGATTTTTAACTATTTACATAAAACAAGGGGTAAAGCCAAATTTTGAAGATGCACACCAAAAATTGGTAATGTCAACATGTGCTATGTACCATCATGAGTGATCAATGGACGTGTTTGGTGTGTGCAATCCCTTCCTCTCACATACTAGTTAGAGGAAGGGTTTGCAAACACCAAATGCGTCCATTGCGATCCTCTGATGGCACATAGCACATGTTGACACACCGTGTGCATCTTCAAAATTTGGCCTCTAAAAACTCTGTTTTTAAAACATTAAAAACGTTTTTACAAGGGAATGAAGAACATGATCGATTGGGTTTTAGGGAAAAGGGGCTTAGATTCTCCCTAAAACATCGATCATGTTCTTCATTCCCTGCCTCATAGTGACCAGTTCTCTTTGAATATTGAGAATCTGGTTCTCCATCCGGTCAATCTGCCCATTCCAGGCCATGATGTCACCAATTAGCCTCTGGGCACTGTCCGCTGAAAATGGCTCCGCGGCTTCTCCAACCACAACCAGATCATCACCTAAAAACATGTGTAGATAAAAAATTGGTTAAAATATACAGCCATTAATTGTTTACCTTAAGCTGGGTTGTCAGACACTCACTTTCACTTTGTGGGGTGTGTAACTGCACCTGTTCTTCCTCCTCCACATCTAGCCCTGGGCTGGGCTCATCTAGTGGAGCTGCGGAGCTTGGTCCAGCGGAGGATACCGAGCTTGGCTGCTCCCTCTCCGACACTGGGCTGGGCAGCTCCAATAGCGACGCGGGGCTGGGGCTGGGGCTAATTGCCCAATCAGGCTGGCGAGGTCGGGGGGTCCTGGGCTGCTCCGCCTCTTGTCTGAGTTGTTGTTCCCCTATGAGAATGAAAAAAATAAATAAATAAATAAATAAATAAATACTTGTAAGCATGGTGATATTTGAGTTCCGAAATTTGAATATGAAACATTGGTTTGAAGTGGTGTACAATTATTAGCTGGTTATTACAAGCTCCTAGTTTAATACATCCTTAAAATGACTTTTTTTTAGTTAGGCTGTGTTCAGACTGCTGCGATGTGCGAACGCTGCAAATCTACTGTGGTTTCACGCATCGCATGCGCAGTTCGCACTGCCCTATGTGACCTGCTGGGAGTATCAGTGTAAAGTTTGATTGACACCTCCAAATTAGTTCTCATTTCACAGCGCAATCTTTAACCACTTGCCGACCGCCGCACGACGATGTACGTCGACAGAATGGCACGGGCAGGCATAAGGGCTTACATGTACGTCCTTGCCTGCCCGCGGGTCGGGGGCCCGATCGGGCCCCCGCCCGGTGCCTGCGGCGGTCGGTATTCGTTCGGGAGCGATCCCGGACGAGGGCACGGCCATTCATTCATGGCCACCCCCTCGCGATCGCTCCCGACGAATGAAAATGCTCGGTGACATCACTTCCTCTCCTGTAATGTAAACACAGGCAGAGGAAGTGAAGTAATCTCTCCTCGTGTCGGTCTTTTTCGTTCCGGCACCGAGGAGAGAGGATCGTGAGTTGCACCCAACACTACACTAACAGTAGAACATGCCAGGCACACTTTTCACCCCCCTGATCACCCCCCAATCACCCCCCAATCACCCCTGCCCCCCCAGTCACAGTGACACCAATTGCATATTTTTTTTTTTTTTGCATTGGTGTCATTTGTGACTGTAATAACTGTTAGGGCAGTTAGGGCTAGCCCCCTTTAGCTCTAGGGTGCCCCCCTAACCCCCCCAATAAAGGTTTAACCCCGTGATCACCCCCCGTTGCCAGTGTCACTAATAAGCGATCGTTTTTCTGATCGCTGTATTAGTGTCACAGGTGACGCTAGTTAGGCAGGTAGGTATTTAGGTTCGCTGCAGCTTTTTATAGCGTCAGGGACCCCCATATACTACCGCATAGCCCCCTGATTGCCCCCCAGTTAACCCTTTCACCAGTGATCACCATATAACTGTTACAGGTGACGCTGGTTGGTTAGTTATTTTTTTTTTGTTTCAGGGCACCCGCCATTTATTACCTAATAAAGGTTTAACCCCCTGATCACCCGGCGGGTGATATAAGTTTGAGGGTCAGATAAGGCCTGCGTCGCCCCAGCGTCAGGTTAGTGCCAGTACCGCTAACACCCACGCGCAAAGCATACACCTCCCTTAGTAATATAGTATCTGATCAGATCTATATTAGCGTTGCCAGCATTTTAGGTTTCCCAAAACGCATTGTTAGCGGGATCAGCCCAGATACCTGCTAGCACCTGCGTTTAGCCCCTCCGCCAAGCCCAGCCCAGCCCACCCAAGTGCAGTATCGATCGATCACTGTCACTTACAAAACACAACACACATAACTGCAGCGTTCGCAGAGTCAGGCTTGATCCCTGCGATCGCTAACAGTTTTTTTGTAGCGTTTTGAAACAGTCGCTGACAGGCTAGGTGCTTTTTTACCTGTGAGTCTCACTAGTGTACCCCTAAATTTAGAGCCCAAAATGGCAAAGCAAAGGTACACTAGTGAAGAGGCCTACACGTTTCTGAGCATGACAGATAGTGAAGAGGACGTCACTCATCTGTCAGATTCAGGCTCAGAATACGATCCTGTAGAGGACAGCGGCTCCATGACAGATAGCTCTGACGACGGAGATGAGGCCTCTGTTAGGGACAGGTGTGCCCGATCCCGAATGTATTCTGTTGTTGAGGTGCATAAACCGCAGGCCACTCGTATGGAGCAGAGACGTACTAGAGCCGCTCATCCTTCTGGTGAACTGGCAAGCACCAGCGGCCTAGTACACCCTGGACCTACATCCAGCACTGCAGTAACACGTGGTGACGTGGCGAGTCCCATAAGTGCAGTTCAAGCTGGCGAGGTGGCAAGCACAAGTAGTGTCCTGCTGCCACCAAGAAGAAGACAAAGACAGGCCCGTCGTACCCATAGTGCCCTTCCTGCAGAATTCGCCAATCCTATTTGGGTGCCCACCACTTCTGCAGAACCCGTACTTCCCCCATTCACTGGCCAACCTGGCATTAACGTGGAAACAGTTGATTTTACGACACTTGACTTTTACTCACTGTTTTTCACCGAAGATCTCTATAGATCTATTGTGGACCAAACCAATTTGTACGCTGCTCAACACATCGCCACTATTCCCCAGTCCGCCCTTGCCAGACAATGGAAACCAGTTACGGTTTCCGAATTTAAAATCTTTCTGGGCCTCTCCCTCAACATGGGCATAACCAAAAAGAGTGAGTTGCGGTCATATTGGTCCACTGACCCAATTCACCATATGCGCGTGTTCTCTGCTTCCATGTCCAGGGCACGATACGAGCAGATTTTGCGGTTCATGCACTTCAGCGACAATGAACTCTGTCGTCCTCGTGGAGACCCTGAATACGATCGGCTCTACAAAATTCGGCCCCTCATAAACCACTTCAACCAACGTTTTGCAGACTTGTTTACTCCCGATCAAGTTGTCTGCGTTGTCCCTGATTAAGTTTTCTGGTCGCTTGTCATTCAAACAATACGTCCCCAACAAGCGTTCCAGATACGGGGTCAAGATGTATAAGCTCTGTGACAGGGCCACAGGCTATACACGTAGTTTCATGGTTTATGAGGGTAAAGATAGTCACGTAGAGCCGGAGAACTGCCCTGACTACATAGGAAGCGCTGGCAAGATAGTGTGGGACATGGTGTCACCCTTATTCGGAAAGGGGTACCACTTGTACGTGGACAATTATTACACAAGCGTGCCACTGTTTAGTCACTTGTTTGATCAGCAGATTGGAGCATGTGACACCGTGCGACCTAATCGCCGGGGCTTTCCCCAGCGGCTTGTAGAGTCCCGTCTTAGGCTGGGGGAGAGAGCCTGCTTGCGCAGTAATAATTTGCTCGCTATGAAGTGGAGGGATAATAAGAATGTTTTCGTTCTTACCTCCCTTCATGCAGACACGACGGTCCAAATTCCTACGGCGACTGGTATTGTGGAGAAACCCCTCTGTGTCCACAAATATAACCTTAACATGGGAGGGGTGGACCTCAATGACCAGTTGTTGGCGCCGTATCTAGTTGCCCGTAAGTCCAGACGCTGGTACAAAAAAGTGTCTGTTTATTTATTCCAATTGGCTATACTGAATGCTTATGTACTACACAAAGCTTCAGGACGGACTGGATCCTTCCTCAAATTCCAGGAGGATATCGTCAGAGCCCTTCTGTATCCAGGCGGTGCTCCACCTCACCTTCCCCTACCAGATGCAGTAAGCCGGCTGCATGAGAGGCATTATTCTTATGTCCTCCCGAGTACCCCTACCCAACGAGCCCCCCAAAGAAAATGTCGTGTCTGCAGAAAGCGCGGATTTAGGCGTGACACCCGTTCTTATTGTCCCCGCTGTCCTGGCAATCCTGGTCTTTGTCAGGGTGAGTGTTTTGAACGCTACCATGAACTAGTTGAGTATTAGCGTAGGGTACAGCATTGCACAGGCTAGGCACACGTTCACAGGGTCTCCCTAGATGCCATCACATTTTGAGAGACCCAAACCGACACAACAGAAGTGTTAAAGTTACATAAAAAAGAGTTAAAAAAAAAAAAAAAGTAAAAAAACCAAAAAACCAAAAAAAATATAAAATAAAAAAACCAAAAATAGTTGTCGTTTTATTGTTCTCTCTCTCTCTCTCTATTCTCTCTCTATTGTTCTGCTCCTTTGTACTGTATTCTATTCTGCAATGTTTTATTGTTAACCATTTTTTGTTTTCAGGTACGCCATTCAGCTGTAGCGTGGATTTATTTATCTTGACAGCAACAGCGTTTGCTCCCACGATACGTAAAGCCACGACTCCAGCGCTGTCGGAGGTGATTTCACCACCACAGTTAAAAAAGAGCATATATGCCGAAGCATGGGGGCATAAGGGGTGGAGGAGCGATTTTGCTCCTAATGCCACGTACATACAGTCAAAATTCCGACGGAGGGCTTGCCCGTGGAAAAGTTTGAATGTATGTAGGTGGCATAACTTTTTTGCGGGAGGATGCCCCCATGCTTCGGCATATATATATTTTAGGCACAGATTGTGTTAAATGTGTTATTTTTTGCTATTTTTTTTGTATTTGCTTTGCAGGTATGGTACGTCTTACTGTTATACTGTAATGTTACTTTGTTTTATTGTTAACCATCATTTGCTTAGCAGGTACGCCATTCAGTTGCAGCGCGGATTTATTTATCTTGACAGCAACAGCGTTTGCTCCCATGATACATAAAGCCGCGACTCCAGCACTGTCGGGGGTGATTTCACCACCACAGTTAAAAAAGAGCATATATGCCGAAGCATGGGGGCATAAGGGGTGGAGGAGCGATCTGCTCCTACCTTTTGCGGGAGGATGCCCCCATGCTTCGGCATATATAAATGGTGCATGTATGCCCACCATTAGAAGTGGGTGGATGAAGGGAGGTATCTAATGGTGGGCATACCCACCGATCAATATTTTTTTTTCGTTCAGCCCACAGGCTGCATGAAAAAAAAATTACAATAAGCTTCTAAATGTTGTGCATAAAATGCCAGGACAGTTCAAAACCTCCCCAAATGACCCCATTTTAGAAAGTAGACACCCCAAGCTATTTGCTGAGAGGCATGTCGAGTCCATGGAATATTTTATATTTTGACAAAAGTTGTGGAAAAAATACATTATTATTTTTTTTTTTTTGCACAAAGTTGTCATTAAATGATATATTGCTCAAACATGCCATGGTTATATGTAAAATTACACCCCAAAATACATTCTGTTGCTTCTCCTGAGTACGGGGATACCACAAGTGTGAGACCTTTTGGGAGCCTAACCGCGTACGGTACCCCAAAATCCAAGCACCACCTTCAGGATTTCTAAGGGTGTAAATTTTTGATTTCATTCCTCACTGCCTATCACAGTTTCGGAGGCCATGGAATGCCCAGATAGCACAAAATCCCCCCAAGTGACCCCATTTTGGAAAGGAGACACCCCAAGCTATTTGCCGAGAGGTATGGTTAGTATTTTGCAGACCTTCATTTTTGTCACAAAGTTTTGAAAATTGAAAAAAAGAAAAAAAATATACATTATTTTTTTTTTTCTTCATTTTCAAAAACAAATGAGAGCTGCAAAATACTCACCATGCCTCTCGGCAAATAGCTTGGGGTGTCTACTTTCCAAAATGGGGTCATTTTGGGGGGTTTTGTGCTATTTTGGCATTTTATGGCCTTCAAAACTGTGATAGGTAGTGAGGTGTGAAATCAAATATTTACACCCTTAGAAATCCTGAAGGCGGTTCTTGGTTTTCGGGGCCCCGTACGCGACTAGGCTCCCAAAAAGTCCCACATATGTGGTATCCCCGTACTCAGGAGAAGCAGCAGAATTTATTTTGGGGTGTCATTTCACATATGCCCCTGGCATGTGTGAGCAATATATCATTTAGTGACAACTTTGTGAAAAAAAAATAAAAAAAAATAAAAGTTTGTACTTTTCCCGCAACTTATGGCAAAATATAAAATATTCCATGGACTCAACATGCCTCTCAGCAAATAGCTTGGGGTGTCTACTTTCTAAAATGGGGTCATTTGTGGGGGTTTTGTGCCATCTTGGCATTTTATGGCCTTCAAAACTGTAATAGGTAGTGAGGCGTGAAATCAAAAATTTACGCCCTTAGAAAGCCTGAAGGCGGTTCTTGGCTTTCGGGGCCCCGTACGCAGCTAGGCTCCCAAAAAATCCCACACATGTGGTATCCCCGTACTCAGGAGAAGCAGCAGAATTTATTTTGGGGTGTCATTTCACATATGCCCATGGCATGTGTGAGCAATATATCATTTAGTGACAACTTTGTGAAAAAAAAAAAAAAGTTTGTAATTTTCCCGCAACTTGTGGCAAAATATAAAATATTCCATGGACTCAACATGCCTCTCAGCAAATATCTTGGGGTGTCTACTTTCTAAAATGGGGTCATTTGGGGGGGTTTTGTGCCATCTTGGCATTTTATGGCCTTCAAAACTGTAATAGGTAGTGAGGCGTGAAATGAAAAATTTACACCCTTAGAAAGCCTGAAGGCGGTGCTTGGTTTTCGGGGCCCCGTACGCGGCTAGGATCCCAAAAAATCCCACACATGTGGTATCCCCGTACTCAGGAGAAGCAGCAGAATTTATTTTGGGGTGTCATTTCACATATGCCCATGGCATGTGTGAGCAATATATCATTTAGTGACAACTTTGTGAAAAAAAAAAAAAAAAAAAAAAGTTTGTAATTTTCCCGCAACTTGTGGCAAAATATAAAATATTCCATGGACTCAACATGCCTCTTAGCAAATAGCTTGGGGTGTCTACTTTCTAAAATGGGGTCATTTGGGGGGGTTTTGTGCCATCTTGGCATTTTATGGCCTTCAAAACTGTAATAGGTAGTGAGGCGTGAAATGAAAAATTTACGCCCTTAGAAAGCCTGAAGGCGGTGCTTGGATTTCGGGGCCCCGTACGCGGCTAGGCTCCCAAAAAGTCCCACATATGTGGTATCCCCGTACTCAGGAGAAGCAGCAGAATTTATTTTGGGGTGTCATTTCACATAAGCCCATGGCATGTGTGAGCAATATATCATTTAGTGACAACTTTGTGAAAAAAAAAAAAAAAAAAAAAGTTTGTAATTTTCCCGCAACTTGTGGCAAAATATAAAATATTCCATGGACTCAACATGCCTCTTAGCAAATAGCTTGGGGTGTCTACTTTCTAAAATGGGGTCATTTGGGGGGGTTTTGTGCCATCTTGGCATTTTATGGCCTTCAAAACTGTAATAGGTAGTGAGGCGTGAAATCAAAAATTTACGCCCTTAGAAAGCCTGAAGGCGGTGCTTGGTTTTCGGGGCCCCGTACGCGGCTAGGCTCCCAAAAAGTCCCACATATGTGGTATCCTCGTACTCAGGAGAAGCAGCAGAATTTATTTTGGGGTGTCATTTCACATATGCCCATAGCATGTGTGAGCAATATATCATTTAGTGACAACTTTGTGAAAAATTTATAAAGTTTGTAATTTTCCCGCAACTTGTGGCAAAATATAAAATATTCCATGGACTCAACATGCCTCTCAGCAAATAGCTTGGGGTGTCTACTTTCTAAAATGGGGTCATTTGTGGGGGTTTTGTGCCATCTTGGCATTTTATGGCCTTCAAAACTGTGATAGGTAGTGAGGAGTAAAATGACATATGTATGCCCTTAGAAATCCTGAAGGCGGTGCTTGGCTTTCGGGGCCCCGTACGCGGCTAGGCTTCCAAAAAGTCGACCACATGTGGTATCCCCGTACTCAGGAGAAGCAGCAGAATGTATTTTGGGGTACAATTCCACATATAACCATGGCATGTGTGAGCAATATATCATTTAGTGACAACTTTGTGTAAAAAAAAATAAAAAAATTTTTTTTGTCATTATTCAATCGCTTGCGGCAAAAAAATAAAATATTCAATGGGCTCAACATGCCTCTTATCAATTTCCTTAGGGTGTCTACTTTCCAAAATGGGGTCATTTGGGGGGGTTTTGTACTGCCCTGCCATTTTACCACCTCAAGAAATGAGATAGGCAGTCATAAACTAAAAGCTGCGTGAATTCCAGAAAATGTACCTTAGTTTGTAGATGTGACAACTTTTGCGCAAACCAATAAATATACAATTATTGACTTTTTTTTTACCAAAGACATGTGGCTGAATACATTTTGGCCTAAATGTATGACTAAAATTGAGTTTATTGGATTTTTCTAATAACAAAAAGTAGAAAATATCATTTTTTTTCAAAATTTGCGGTCTTTTTACGTTTATATCGCAAAAAATAAAAATCGCAGAGGCAATCAAATACCATCAAAAGAAAGCTCTATTTGTGGGAAGAAAAGGACGCAAATTTCGTTTGGGTACAACATTGCATGACCGCGCAATTACCAGTTAAAGCAGCGCAGTGCCAAAGTGTAAAAAGACATTTACCAGCAAAATGGTCCGGTCTGAAGGTGGTTAAACTCGGACAGGAATCGGACCACATGGTGTGAACACCCATTTGATCCGATTCGGCTGTGGACTAAAAAAAAGGGCCATGTACAAGTTTGGTCCGGATGTGATGCAAATTCAGCCATACTATATGCATGGCTGAAATCGCATCACACAGAGTGCGGTGCAAATCACATTTGATCTCGTACATTGCAGCAATGTGAACCTAGCCTTTAACCAAACTGTGATACTGTATATCTTTTGTCCAAGTTTCACAGACGGACACACTCGAATCAACGCCAGGAGTACCTGTGTGTGATTATGTCAAAAATGTTCTATGAAGGCCCAAACTACACTTATAAAAGTTTCCTAGTCCAGATGTTGAACCAGCATTTTATCTATCTATCTCATTTTTTTTAATTGAGTCTACATTGCACTGAATAAATTTATGAAACTTTAGTAAAAATGTATATCCTATAAACTGAGCGTGACAATTCAGTTTATCATGAACAATACAAAAAAAAAAAATAACTAATTAAAATCTAATCCAACACCAGATAAATTTACACCATACACAAATTCATGCTATTTACGCCCACATATACGAACAACCATATGCGCCATATTTTCATACACTACCTACACGAACGATTACGATCTAATCCGCCAGATTTACATACACTATCTACACGAACGATTACGATCAAATCCGCCAGATTTACATACACTATCTACACGAACGATTACGATCAAATCCGCCAGTTTTACATACACTATCTACACGAACAATTACGATCAAATCCGCCAGATTTACATACACTATTTACACGAACGATTACGATCACATCAAACGATTATGTCCGACAGTCACGAGAAACGCGGAGTTTACTCACTTTTTTTCAGGACCTTTTTGATGCGGTAATATTGGTCCGGCTCCCTGGACTTGATGTCCGACCATCGTTTCCGCAGCTGGTCCTTTCCTCTTCGTACCCCAAATTTTGTCTCCAAGGCTGTGACTACCTCGTCCAAGATGGCGCTTTTCCGGACATTAGGTTTTGGTTAAGGGCCATGTTCCCCATCATAATCCTCCCTTTTTAAGATAGCCACCATCTCCACCATCTCTTCGAAGGCCATATTGGTGGCCTTATATCTCCTCCTTGCTCCTGAAGCATGGGGCCCATGGCTTTCCTCCGCGCTGCTCACGCTGCTCCTCGAATTTGCGTCCGCCATTTTCTACTCTCATACACCCACAGCGGAAGGAGGGTAAAAGGGGCGGGGAAACACGGTCGCAAGGAACGTCAGGGGCGGGCGACGCAGGCGGAGCCTGAACGCATGCGCTGTATATAAAGCGTTACCGCGAGGCCGTACGCTTGTCCGAACGGAAGCAGCGAGTGCTACACGCGACGGTAAGATAGTTAGCGTTTTATTTTCCTTTAATTTTAAGCCTGCGTTAGGAATGTGTATATTGAAATTTAATCTTATTGATGTTTAATTGATTTTTATGTGGGTTGGTGGTTAAGTGGGGTTGGTGTTTTGTGTGGTAGTGTGGGGGTGGGGGTGGGTGTATGTGTGTGTGTGTGTGTGTGAGGGGTTGTGTGTGTGTGTGTGTGTGTGTGGGAGGGGTAGTGTGTGTGTGTGGGAGGGGTAGTGTGTGTGTGTGGGAGGGGTAGTGTGTGTGTGTGGGGGGGGGGGGTAGTGTGTGTGTGTGTATGTGTGTGTGTGTGTGTGTATGGGGCAGTAGTGTGTGTAGAGTGTGTGTGGGAGGGGTAGTGTGTGTGTGGGAGGGGTAGTGTGTGTGTGTGGGAGGGGTAGTGTGTGTGTGGGGGGGGGGGGTAGTGTGTGTGTGTGTGTGTGTGTGTGTGTGTGTGTGTGTGTGTGTGGGAGGGGTAGTGTGTGTGTGTGGGAGGGGTAGTGTGTGTGTGTGTGTGTGTGGGGGGGGGGGGGGTACTGTGTGTGTGTGTGTGTGTGGGAGGGGTAGTGTGTGTGTGTGGGAGGGGTAGTGTGTGTGTGTGTGTGTGTGTGTGTGGGGGGGGGGGGGGTAGTGTGTGTGTGTGTGTATGGAGCAGTAGTGTGTGTAGAGAGTGTGTGTGTGTGGGGGGGGAGTGTTTGTGTGTGTGGGAGGGGTAGTGTGTGTGTGGGAGGGGTAGTGTGTGTGTGGGGGGGGTACTGTGTGTGTGTGTGTGTGTGTGTGGGGGGGGGGGTAGTGTGTGTGTGTGTGTGGGGTAGCGTGTGTAGTAGTGTGTGTCTCGCCTACATTGTCACAATATAGTGTGCATTTGGTCTGACTTTTTTTTTTTTTTTTTTTTCTTGTTTTTTTTTTTTTTTTTTCAGAAAATGCAAAGGTATACTGCAGACCCCTTTAAGGAGGAGGCCTTCCTCTCAACCTTTCTAGATTTAGTGGAGTCGCACAGCAATCTGTGGGATACAAAACACCCCCAATATCTAATCCGTGCTGCCCGGAAGAAGACACTGGAGACAGTTTTGGCGTTTGTGAAAACCCGAGTCCCCCAGGCAGACACTGAGTTTGTGAACGCCAAAATTAAGAACCTGCGTAGTGTGTATAGGCGGGAGCAAAGAAAGATCCTACAGTCCCAAACATCAGGAGCAGCAGCAGGTCAGGTCTATGTACCTAAGCTGTGGTATTATGACAGGCTGCTTTTCTGGATGACACGTCAGAAGCCTGGCCGTCACTTTCGACTCTTCCGTCTACCCTTCCCTCCACCCTTCCCTCCACCTCAGGTGAGCCATCCCTGGAAGATCCAGACCCTTCCTTGCTGGACGAAGTTGATGCGCCCAGCTGGAGCCAGGTATATTTTATTTTCTAACGTTTGGATTGCTCAAATATTAATGGTGTCAAGTTCAATGTTTGAATTGCTTCCAAATCTAGGATTTCATCACAAATTAAATTAGATAGAAGGATACAGTAGTTTACACAAATGTGGCTCAAATCTTGGTGAACTGATGGAAAAATGATGGTGTCAAAATGATAGCCTTTTGTATTTCAAGACAAAGGAATTTGCAAGTGAGAACTGTAAAATTGTTAGTGATTGATGATTTCTAAATATAGACATATTTTAGTTATTGATTTCTTTGTTTTTTACACAGGATGAGCTCACCCAGGAGGAGGCCGGGACCAGTGGTATGGAGGAGGAGGCCGGGACCAGCCACACACAAGAGCTAGCTGGGCCCAGCAGGAGTCAGACTGAGAGCCAGGTCCCTCCCCTCCGCCTAGCCAGCAAAAGGCCCAGGAGGATGGGCCGTACAGAGGAGGAGTCCTTGGTGCTGATACGGCAAGCCACACAGATTTTGTCCAAACCCCCCAATCCGGAGGAGGCCTATGCCACTTATCTGGCTAGCAAGCTCCAAGAAATGGACAAACCACAAAGAAACTTGTGTGAGGCAATCTTTTTTGATGCCATACAACGGGGTCTGAAGGGTGAGCTCACACCCACCACTAGGCTTTACAACACAGACCCTACTGCTCCTCCTCCTCCTCCTCCTCCTACCACAACTCCACCACCAGAGGCACAGCCTCCAGCGGCGCGTGGAGGGAAGGCTAGACGGAAGAGTCGCAAGTGACTGCCTGGCTTCAGTCTGCTCTGAAAGAAGACGCAGGCTGTTGTAGTACCACAGTCTGGGGACATAGATCTCATCTGCTGCTGTTCCTGGTCTTTGGGATTCTAGGACCTGGTTGTGCTCCCTATGTACATGCTACGCAGGTTCGGAATTTTGGTGTCCACTCACTTGATGTGTGCCTGGGGGACAAAAGGCTTCACAAACGTCAAAATTGTCTCCAGTGTTGCCTCCCTCTTGATTTATTTTGGTTCTGAGGAAAAATAAAAAATTATTATTTCCAAAAAATCTTGTATGTTTTTTTTATTTTTATTTTTTTTATCAATATTTTTGTATAATTTGGGGTTAAAAAACAAACTTTATTTGTGAGTAGGCAGATACATGTCAAAAGGTTATTTACAAAACACACGTTCATGTAAATATGCTAACTTCAAGTGCAATTTTTAAAGCACTGCAAGTGCACTTGGAAGTGCAGTCGCTGTAAATTTGAGGCTTAACATTTGAAATGAGGGGAAGCTCTGCTGATTTTGAACATGCAATCATGTGTAGGCTAAAATGCTGGTTTGGGTATCTATCTATCTATCTATCTATCTATCTATCTATCTATCTATCTATCTATCTATCTATCTATCTCTACTTGCATAGTCCTGCTTGGCCCAAAAAAATGCAAGTCCATCTTGTTTCAAAACCCCCACCAAAAAAAAAAAAAAAAAAAAAATGACAATAGTAGTTCCAAAAATATATAGTAATAGATAAATTCTTTTTTTTTTTTTTCTGAAATATATATATATATATATATATATATA
The DNA here is from genome assembly GCF_037356315.1 of Lithobates pipiens. Taxonomy (NCBI): domain Eukaryota; kingdom Metazoa; phylum Chordata; class Amphibia; order Anura; family Ranidae; genus Lithobates; species Lithobates pipiens. The sequence goes on from NW_027507686.1 coordinate 88,659,495, forward strand.
TTTTTTTTTTTTTATTTCTTTTTTTTTGTTTTTTTTTTTTTTTTAATTTGGAATATATTTTTTCTATAATTGGAAGATTAATCATAGGATGAGGATGAATAAAAACATGTAGTATAACTCTGTGTGAATATAAGCAGCAAAGCTACTTCACTTTTCTTGCATTACGAAGAAGAAAAGAACGGGCTATATTAAAAAACCACAAAATTAGCAGCATGACGAATATGCTAGCTTCAATACGAACACTAGTTTTACAAGACCGAGCGCTTCCGCCCTGTAAATTCTTTCTGAGTATGCGCGGAACTTAGTTTGACGAACAAGCCTACACACGAGGGGACTGTTCGCTGAAACAAGGTTTCAGCGGACAGTTTTTCGGAAATTCCGAAAAACCTTGTTCAGCAGACTGTTCGCTGAAACTGTCCGCTGAAAGCCCACACACGGATGGACTGTCCACTGAAACACTGTTCAGCGGACAAAGTTGAGCGAACAGTCCGCGCGTGTGTACGCGGCCTTACCGATGTAAAATGCACCACATCGGCAGTACATAATGTATATGACTCCTCACGTAGAACAGTCTGTTCTGTCTGTTTTGGATTTGTGCCACTGGCCATTAGGTTATTGAATACCAGGACCTCCCCTAACCCAGTGGCAGCATGGAAAACTGCCACAACAATATGTGGCCGAGGTAGGGGGTTGGCCTTCTTATGCGGTGCATAATGATTCACAGTTAACTGATCTCTTAGTGTGGTAGTTCGTCTAAAGATCAGTCCTGGAGTATGTCTCACATATTTTAAGATAGGAAGTATTCATATTCTTCAGTGAGGAAGTGCCAATTTTTTGCAATGAGAGATCATAGTTGAAGTTCATTACTAGAGAACTTTGTAACCAGGCCAACAGCTAAGGGACTGTGTTTGGGTAATGTGTTGTACAATAAGGACCCCCTTGTTTTTGCTCGAGCCCTATTGATAAGTGTCTCAATAGCATTCGAGAATAGCCTTTGGTGCAATGAGTCTGCTTGTCTCTTAAAATCCAAATCAGAGGTACAAATTCTCTGCAAACTGAGATATTGGGCATACGGAATGCTCCGAATCAGCGAGCTTGAGGGCGAGCTGCTGGCATGGAGTAGGGTACACTCAGCTTACGGTAGAGGTCTGACTGTATATATTTGTCTGGATCAACTGAAATATTAAGGTCAAGAAAAGATATGTGTGGCTCACTCACTGTGCGGGTGATTCTTAGAAACAAATTCAATTCAGCGGATTCAAAAATGTATGCAGATCCCTCTCTGTACCTGTCCAGATGACCAAAAGGTCATCAATGTACCAGAACCAACATAACATAAAGGGTAGCCAGGCACAAAGTTGTTGCTAGAGAAGATCTCTCTCTCCCATCCCAGCATGCTAATCTATACGTAGGTGGATGGGGGAGAGAGATCTTCTCTAGCGACAAATTTGTACCCTGGCTCCACTTTATCCTATGTTGGTTCAAGTACATTGATTACAGTCATTATGTACCGCATAAAGAGGCCAACCCCCTACCTCGGGGCACATATTGTTGTGGCTAGGGATGAACCGAACACCCCCCAGTTCGGTTTGCGGCAGGACATGCGACTGGACCCAAAGTTCACACGAACATTCGAAAACCGTTAAAGTCTATGATACCCGAATGTGAAAAATCAAAAGTGCTAATTTTAAAGGCTAATATGCAAGTTATTGTCATAAAAAGTGTTTGGGGACCCAGGTCCTGCCCCAGGGGACATGTATCAATGCAAAAAAAGTTTTAAAAATGGCAGTTTTTCGGGAGCAGTGATTTTAATAATGATTAAAGTGAAAAAATAAAAGTGAAATATTCCTTTAAATGTCATACCTGGGGGTGACTATAGTATGCTTGTAAAATGGCACGTGTTTCCTGTGTTTAGAACAGTCCCTGCACAAAATGACATTTCTAAATGAATAAAAGTCATTTAAAACTGTTTGCAGCTGTAATGTAATGTCGGGTCCCAGCAATATGGATTCAAATTATTAAGAAAAACTGCATGGATACCCCCCCCCCCCCCAGCCTATTACCAGGCCCTTTGGGTCTTGTATGGATATTAAGGAGAGCCCAACACCTACATTAAAAAAATAAAAGGCGTGGGGCCCCCAGGCCCTATATACTCTGAACAGCAATATACAGGCAGTTAAAACAAGACAGGAACTGTAGGTTTGTTCTTGAGTTGAATCTGTTTGTAATTTGGAACAGGTACATTTTGTAAGTGAGCTCCAGCCCAAAAAATCTATTTTAAGCGTTTTGGATAACATAGGGAAGGGTTATGACTCATGTAACATTTTGTTTGCTGTGTGTGCCCCTGTTCAGAAGATTTTACCTCACTTTCTGTCCCAATGACAATTGGATTTTGAAAATTTGAGGTTATTAGGGAAACAAGGATTGGTGATAAAGCATCAGTGGAGACACCTTTTTCCCATTTTAACTTTTACAGGAGAGAATTTCCCTTCCTGTGGGTAGATTTCCTCTCACCTCCTGTTGTCTCCTTCCATTTGTAAGTAGGAGTCATTTGTAAGTCGACTGTTTGAAAGTATATACTACACGGTTTGCCCTATATACTTTGCAGAAAATTGGGCCTTAGGTGTTGGTAGTACCAGAACACTGTAAGCCCTCACATTTACTCTTGGTGGGTGCTGGAATGGGCCATGCTGTGAAATATTATATCAATAATTATAATTACATGCCCCTGTTTAACAGGGGCAGAAAAATTGAGCCTTTGATGGTGGTGTGGTGGTGGTGCCACAACACTGTAAGCCCTCACAGTTACTCTTGGTGGGCGCAGGAACGGGCCCTGCTGTCAAATATTAGGTCAAAAATTTTAATTACATGCCCCTGTTAAACAGGGGCAGAAAAATTGGGTCTTAGGCAGTGGGGGTGGTGCCACAACACTGTAACCCCTTACAGATTCTGTCAGTGAGTGCAGGAACCAGCCCTGCTGTAAAATATTGGAGAAAATATTGTAATTACATGTCCCTGTTAAACAAAATTGGGCCTTAGGCGGTGGTGGTGGTGGCACAACACTGTAAAGCGTCACAGATACTCTTGTTGGGCGCAGGAACGGGCCCTGCTGTGTAATAATAGAGCAAATATTGTAATTACATGCCCCTGTTAAACAGGGGGCAGGAAAATTGGGCTTTAGACACTGGCGGTGGTGCCACAACACTGCAACCCCTCACAGATACTCTAGTTGTAGCTAGTGATCCAAGACTGATTCATTTTTATGAAGGTGAGCCAATCAACTGAGACTGTGGACATGCACACTCTGTGATCGGATACAAAGCCTCCAGCGGCACTGAATGTGCATTCAGAAAGAACGCTGGATGCAGGACAGGCCAGTAGCTCAATTGCATATTGTGCAAGCTCTGGCCAGTGATCCATCCTTAAGACCAAGTAACACAGTGGATTTTTGGTTGGAAAGGTCTCCAAGCCTGATCTTGCCCCTAGGTATTCCTGCACCATATAATCAGACACCTGCGATGGTTGCTGGAACCGATCAGACCTTGGGGCTGGGGACTAAAGCATTGTCTGAACACATCGGTCAGACAGACACCTTCTCCAACACTCCTTCTGTTACTGACCGAAGCCTCAGCATCACGTTGTTCAGGAGGACCAGGAAATTGTAACCTCCCAGGCTGGAAACGCATTGCACAAACCTTTGTGCAAGGCCTCCCTAAGATGTTTCATCCTCTGCTCCCTCTGTGAAGGCTGGATACGTTTCGCAACCTTACCCTTGTATTGTGGATCAAGAAGGGCTGCCAGCCAGTAATGATCCCTCTCTTTGATACCACGAATCTGAGGGTCCTTTCGGAGGCTTTGCAGGATCAGGGAGGCCAAGGTTTGCTGAGGCATTTGATCTGGAGTCCTCTGGGTCACTAAGGATGAATGATCCACAGCCACCTCCTCCCAGCCATGTATAAGTCCATGGATTTCTGGGGACTGAAAACAATCCCTTGAAGGCTGCTGCTGATGCTGAGTGCTAGACTCTACCTTCCATGCTGATACAATCCTAATCCTCCTCCTCCTCCTCTTCCTGTGTGATTGGCGGGCCCGCAGGAATACTGTCTGGATAAAGGGGGCCTTGTGAGGTAAGGAAGCCCTCCTCTTCCTCCCTCTTTTCTGCCTGAAGTGCCCTGTCCATTATTCCACAAAGAGTGTGCTCCAACAGGAAGACAAGAGGGACAGTATCACTTAAGGATGCACTGTCACTGCTCACCATCCCCATGGCCTCCCCAAATGCTGACAGGACAGTGCATGCATCCTTGATCAGTAGCCACCGACGTGGCGAAAAAAAAGCCAAGCTCCTCTGACCCTGCCCTGGTGCCATACTCACACAGGTACTCATTGATGGCCATGTTAAAAAAATACACTGCGCTATTTAATGAAATAATAAGCTGCGGCTCAAGATGTTATATGACACCAACACAAATATGCAAAAGAAGGAGCTGCGCTAAATATATCACTGCACACTCGTTCAGCCAAAAATATAAATATGCTACAAAAATAGTAAACCGTGACACTGTATTATAAGGTGAATATATCAATACTTATTAGTGAAATATATTCTATTTGATAATACAGATAATGCAGATATAAAAAAGAGAACAATATTACAAACTTATTCATGTGATTAAAAGATAAGTCCACACATAATAGCGATCACGTGCAATAGTGTAAAAAACATATAGAAAAAATGTCCATATGAAGATCTGTGATTATTTCAATGATGGTGTCACGTACCTTAAGGCAGAGCCCGGAATGCAGGGAGCAGCCTTTTGTAGACCTCTGACTCGGGAACCCCTGTTATCTCTATATAGAGCACAAAGGAGCACAAGTGCCTGACTGAATGGCAGGCGTAGAGAGCAGGAAACCATAGGTGGTAGGGAGGTGTCCTGTAGTCCGGCAGCAGGATGCGGATGGCAGCAAGATACAGCAGGCAGCACCAGCCGGATACCACAGGCAGCAGGGAGGTGTCTTGTAGCCCAGTGGCAAAGTGCAGACAGCAGGCAGGATACAGAGGGCAACATCCTGTAGTCCAGTAGCAGGATGCGCATGGCAGCAGGAAATAGCAGGCAGCACCAGCCGGATACAACGGACAGCGGGGAGGTGTCTTGTAGCCCAGTGGTGGAGTGCAGACAGCAGGCAGGATACAGTGGGCAACGAGGAGGTGTCCTGTAGTCCAGCAGCAGGATGCGGGTATCTGGCAGGTTCCAGAGTAGGTTAAACAGTTCGGGACAAACACAGGCGAGCAGATCAGGTACCAAAACGAAATCCAAAGAATGGTCAAGTCCAAAAGCTGGGATCGGAGCAGGCAGCAAGCAGAGAAGTCAGTAACAAGCCAAGTCAGATAAGGATCAAGTAATTTCAGATACAGGATAGCAGGATTCACAGGAAATGCTGTTGAGCGGTCAGCAAGACATGGATCCCCTTTAAATAGCGCACATTGGCTCCAAATGCCAGCAAGAGATAGTGTAGCACCCAATCCTCCACACAATAAGGGTAGTCCGCAGACTCAAATATGCAGCAAATTTCCCATAAAATAGATGAAAGCTTACATAGCTTAACCACTTCCCGACCAGCGCACGATGATGTACGTCGACAGAATGGCACGGGCAGGCATATTGGCGTACATGTACGTCCAATATTCGATGCCGCCCTGCCATCGGGAGCGCGACGCCGGCGGCGCGCTCCCGCGCTGGTCGGGACCCCCGTGAGTCCGGTCGCGGGACCCGCGGACTCGATCGCCGCGGGCATCCCCACGATCGTCTCACGGAGCGGCCGAATGGAGGAAATGCTGTATAAACAACATTTTTCCATTCTGCCTAGCAACTAGTGATGCTGATCTCTGCTCCATGTGATTGGAGCAGAGATCAGTGTACACTAAATGAAAGCCCAACCCCCCCACAGTTAGTAACACACCCCTAGGAACACTTAACCCCTACACTGCCACCCACTGGTTAACCCTTTCACTGCCAGTGTCATTTACACAGGAATCACTGCATTTATATAGCAGTGATTACTGTATAAATGACAATGGTCCCAAAAATGTGTCAAAAATGTCCGATGGGTCCCCGACAATGTCGCAGTCACAATAAAAATCGCAGATCGCCGCCATTACTAGTAAAAAAAAAAATAATAAAAAATTATTCATAAAAATGCTATAAAACTATCCCTATTTTGTAAACGCTATAACTTTTGCGCAAACCAATCAATAATCGCTTATTGCGATTTTTTTACCAAAAATATGTAGAAGAATACGTATCGACCTAAATTGAGGGAAAAAAATGTTTTTTTTATATATTTTTGGGGGATATTTATTATAACAAAAAGTAAAAAATAATGCGTTTTTTTCAAAATTGTCGCTCTATTTTTGTTTATAGCGCAAAAAATAAAAACCGCAGGGGTGATCAAATACCACCAAAAGAAAGCTCTATTTGTGGGAAAAAAAGGACATCAATTTTGTTTGGGAGCCACGTCGCACGACCGCACAATTGTCAGTTAAAGCGACGCAGTGCCGAATCGCAAAAAGTGGTCTGATCTTTGACCAGCAAATTGGTCCGGTCTGAAAGTGGTTAAAAAAACGTTTAAATGTATTTTATGTAAAAAGACAAATGAACACTTACAAAAATATGAAAATAACTTCAGCATAAAATGCGAGCCGGACGGCCTGTTGGTGTAGCAATAGCAGATTGCCCGCAAGTACTTGGTACACCTAACTCTACACCTTCATTCCTCTCAGTGCAGATTTCTGAGAGGACTGAAGGTATAGTGGGTTTGGAGATCCCAGCTGATAAGGAGCAAGGAGAGGTCCGCCTTGTTCTTTGGTGTAGTTCTTTTAAGTACTGTTGCCAACGGACTGCATGGGAGGTCGACATGTGTCTGGTCAAGCATGTAGTGCCCAAGTGGCTGCTGTTTTGGCCACGCTTGATACGCTTCAGACATATGTTGCAAACAGCAACAGTGTGATCTGCTGCACACGTATCAAAAAAGGCCCACACTAAAGAACTTTTCAAAATACGCGGGAAGACATGCAGCTCTGCAGTGTGATGCAGTCGGGTGGCTGCCCTTAAGCTGGTCCCTGGAGGGCATGCTGCCTCATTGGAGATGTGCCTCCTCCTCTCTTCTATCAGGCACCCACATAGAATCTGTGACCTCATCATCCCCTCCCTCTTCGTCACTGGAGCAAAGCTGCCAGTATGCTGCAGCTGGGGGAACATGACTGACAGTTTCTTGTCCTTCTTGGGCACCCCCTCTATCTGGGCTCACGTTAATGCCTTCCTCAACCTGGGTACCATCATCGGAGCCTTCAAAGCGCTGCACATCCTCCTACAGCATCACTGTGGTCAAACAGTTCGGGGGTCTCCTCCGTGCATGATGGTGGGGCTAGGGAAGGAGTGACTGATGACATTGAGCTGATGGAATAGGCTGCTTTGGTAGCTACATTGGCAGGCAAACTACTCTGAGCCTGGGTGAGAGAGGATGAGGAGGATGGGGACGGCTTAGTTATCCACTCTGCCAACTCTTCTGCATGTTGTGGAACAACAAAGCCAGCTGCTGAAGAAAAGGACAAGCGTGCCCCATGACCACATGCTGAGGATGCATTGTGTTCATGACCAGCACTGTTGGCTGTAGACACAGAGCCTGCTTGCCCTCTTTTGGTGGCCTTCCAGACATGCTATAAAAATTTATTAGCAAAACCCTGCCTGAAGTTTACTAGAAAAAGTACACCAGGAATGGCCTGCAGTCAGATATAGGCTTGGCTAGACTAGAATGCAGTGGATATACAGTATATATGTAGGAGACTGTATATATATATATATATATATATATATATATATATATATTTATTGCACTGCAGATCACGGAATCGCCTGCCTGGCTGAAAGTGTATTTGAAAACATACAACGGGAATGGCCTGCAGTCATATCTATCTACACTGGATACAGTGGATGTGTGTGTGTATATATATATATATATATATATATATATATATATATATATATATATATATAAAATGCACTGCAGCTAGCAGAATCACCTGCCTGAAATATAGTAGAGTACACCAGGAATGGACTGCAGTGAGATCTAGCTAAACTGGACACAGTGGATATATTTATATACAAAACTGACTATATATATATATATATATATATATATATATATATATATATATATATATATATATTAAATACACAGGAGCTAACTGAATCACATGCCTGCCTGAAGTATATAGGAGTACACACCAGGAACAGACTGCAGTGAGATCTAAATCCACTGTAACCAGTTTATAAATATATATATATATATATATATATATATATATATATATATATATATATATATATATATATATATATATATATATACACACACGAGACTGACTGTATATATGTATATCTATTAAAATAGACTGCAGCTAACTGAATCACCTGCCTGCCTGAAGTATATTAGAAAGAGTACACCAGGAACGGACTGTAGTGAAATCTAGCTAAACTGGATACAGTGGATATATATATATATATATATATATATATATATATATATATATATATACACACACACACACGAGACTGACTGTACAGTGTATATATATATATATATATATTAAAATATATTAAATACACTGCAGCTAACTGAATTGCCTGCCTGCTCAATCTAAATGAAATTACACTCTGTCTCGGTCAATGCCAGCGACATGCTACACAGGGCCAACATGCAGGCGGCCTTATATAGTGTGGGGCGTAGACTTAACCCCCTGAGCCATAATTGGCCAAAAGCACCCTGCCTTTGGCCAATTATGACTTTTTGCTGACGACTCTGTGATTGGCCAAAGCATGCGGGTCATAGTGCATGCTTGGCCAATCATCAGACAGCAATGCACGGGCATGACGCATCGCTCGAATTTGCCGGAAACGCCCCATAATATTCATATTTTGACGAATGTTCGAACAGTGAATGTTTGAGTCCAACTCATGTTCGACCCAAACATAAAGCTCATCCCTAGTTGTGGCAGTTGTCCACACTTCCTCTGGGTTAGGGAAGGTTCTGGTATTCAATTACCTAATGGCCAGTGGCACAAATGTGGTACATTTTACATCGGTAAGACAAAAATTTAGACAGAGAATTGGTGATCACACCTATTATTCAGATGGTAGCAAGATTATTACTCTGGTCACTAGACATATAGGCCTTTACCATAAGTACCACACTAAGATGGTCTCTTTTTTTTGTTTTTGAGGTGATTCCAATGAATCTTAGGGGTGGAAATTGGGACAAACTGATATTTGTCAAAGTATTGAGGGTCAAAGCATTGAGGCACTCTATCTATAGAGTCTCACAACGTGAGACTCTATAGATAGAGCGCCTCAATGCTTTGACCCTCCCTGGCTTAAATGAGGCCCACTCATACAAGCCCTTCCTATAACAACAAGAACCCCGCATCACAAATCTAAGACGTATATATTTTATCTGCTCGCTGTTTTTCCCTCTCTTGTTTTCTTCTTCTGCCCCTTTTTCCTTTCCTTTTTTTGCATCATCCCAAGTTATTCCCCCCCCTTTCTCTTGTTTATCTTTTTTATCGCATTAACTCTTCCCATTGTGCTCTAGAGACTCAGGATTAATAATGGTGATTCATTATGGTGATTCGTAATTAAATGTTTATTTATCTGATTTGAGATGTATGTATGTATACTAGCTTCATTTACTTTTTTCTTATTGGAATATATTATTGGCTGCTGTGCTGCTTATTCCCCCCTGTTTCCATCAGGTTTATTTGGATGAGCATCCAGGGTGTCCCTCCTCCGTGATTCACTAGGGGTCACCTGTGTCTTGATCAATGCCCGAGTTTGCCCTCTTCCATCATGACTGCTCTAGACACAATGCCTACATGATGTGGTCCTTGCATCCTGGCCTAGTTCTTTGGCCTTCCCGACAGGTAAAGTGGAGGGAGGTGGGGGTCTATGTAGCTACATGGCCCCCACCTTTTTGTCTATTGGGTGTAATGCGCTCGCACTCCGGCGTCAGGTCCGGTGAGGTCAGGCGCCACTGTGGCAATGTGGGGCATCGCTGGGCAGGAGCCCTCATACATAGAGAGACTGTACATCACAGATTCTCTGCTGCCACCCATGCGATACTCCTTGTGCCCAGGTAGACTCACTACTCTGACTGGCTATCTATACTATCTTGTGAATCTTTGCATAGTCCATATTTCTGTGATGGATCCAATTCTCATTACTCATTATTTGACTTTAGGGTACCTTTTGCTCATAGAAACGTTACTAGACTGACTTTTCTACCCAGCAGTTTACTTTCTCTGTCTGTTGTGCCTTTAGTTTTAAGGTGAGACATATAAATATATATATATATATATATATATATATATATATATATATATACAGTATATACTGAATCCTTCTATTGCTGGGCTGCAGACCCAAATACTCATCTATATTGTAAAGGCACTTTCCCTTTTATGAATCTTTTTGAGATTTTTTGATAATATTTTTTGATGGCTTAGGCGTAATGTGTGTGTATATATGCCTGCCTGATTACGTGTGTATATACACAATATATGGGTATATATGCTTTCAGATGGGTCCTGTACTGCTTTTCTGCATGGAGTGATGGAATTTACTTGTGTAAAAAGGAAAATAAAGGCACCTCTAAGTGTAGTATGCAAAACTTAATAAAGTGCACAAAGAGTTAAAAGCACTTACAAGATCATTGAGTATTAAAAAACATGACAAAATCAGGACAAAATCTGTGGCATGTGTCCATCCTTGTAAACAAAGTGGTGTTGCGCACCTAGCAATAATAAATCTGGTAATAATAAAGTGCTGTATGTAGAATAGTGAAGATATATCTATCTCCGTATCTCCTATGTGAAGATAAATATATAAAACAACCATATGATAAGGTGCAAATTCATATACACAAAGTGCATAAAGTTCTAACGTGCTAATATAAATATCATGCAACTGTTAGGAAGGCACAAAATTTATAAAAAAGAAAAGTGACTTTAAGTAAATAAAAATCTAGCTTTGGACTAAAAAACACTAAAAAAACACATGTATAAAAAAAAAAAAAATATATATATATATATATATATATATATATATAAAATAAACTATGTAAACATAAATCAAAGTCCAAAGTGCAGAAGTGCAACTGTAGTCAAGATTCTTGTGGAGACAGCAGTGAAGATTTCTTAAATAAATCACATCTGGTGATAATGTGAAAAAAAAAAAAAAGTGTGATTTCTCCAGTGTCGGTAACACTCGTGGGATATAGTGGGTAATTACCTTACTGCTGTAAGGTAAACAGCATATAGGGTTTATATAGAGATGGATCCAGTATACTACTCCTGTGTAGCAGTATCGGATGTCAGCAGAGGTAACTCTATTCCTTTCCGGGGGGAAGGGGGGGGGGGGTCCCTAGGCCTCATTCGGGCACTCAGTATAGGTAGAGAGAGAAAGCCATACTAGGTGTAGTATTTAGAATCAATTTGTTGAATTTATTTAGCCAAAAAATTACTCACATTTAGTTAAAAAAAACAGCAGTGTGGTGTATAAACGAGCATCGCGCTCGTGTCAGACATCATTTCCGGTGTCTGTATGCCTCTCTCCTACGTGCTACGTCATGTGACTTCAATGGAGGTGACAGTGACGCAACGCGCAGGAGAGAGGCATGAGGACACTGGTAGTGATGTCTGACACGAGCGTGATGCTCGTTTATACACCGCACTGCTGTTTTTAACTAAATGTGAGTACTTTTTTGGTTAAATAAAGTCAACAAATTGATTCTAAATACTTCACCTAGTATGGCTCTCTCTCTCTCTCTCTCTAACTACCTATACTGAGTAAAAAGAAAAATTTGTTGCGGTATAAAGCAAAAGAACAAAGAAACAGCAGCTGACACAATATTGCTGGACACAAAGTATTCCAAGGTTTCAGTGTAGCTCTTAAATAAATTAAACCATAAATAAATACAAAGTTCATAAATGTCATCTGTGTCAGTCCAAAGAATGAGAAAAGGAGACCATCACCAGCACCCAACAACACTGACTCTTACCATCAGTGCATTTTAATTATGCACATAGGGCACATTCCTGGACAATCAAATTCCCTGATTTCCTCCTTATCCTGACTCAGCAATCCAAGCCACAATATATTGTCAAATGGCATATATATATAGATCTTAGCTCCACCACACTCCAATAGATATATTCCCAAATAATAGTGTAATGGCCATATGCAGGGATGAAAAAAATAATCTCATTGTGCAAATACCATAAAACTCCAAGAAATTTTTATTCCATAAATCTAATAAAAATACGCTCACATTTTATGTAAAATTTGCAAGCATATAGTTAAGAAAGTAGCCAGCACTTCCTACCATCAAAGCAGAAGCCACTCCCTAACTCCTCAGCATGTCACTAGTCCCTCATACACTGAGGAGTTCGGGAGTGGCTTCTGCTTTGGGATAGGAAGTGCTGGCTACTTTCTTACCTATATGCTTGCAAATTTTAACTAAAATGTGAGTGTATTTTTATTAGATTTATGGAATAAAAATTTCTTGGAGTTTTATGGTATTTGCGCAATGAGATTATTTTTTTCATCCCTGCATATGGCCATTACACTATTATTTTGGAATATACGTGCCATTTGACGATATATTGTGGACTGGATTGCTGAGTCAGGATAAGGAGGACATCTGGGAATTTGATTGTCCAGGAATGTGCCCTATGTGCATAATTAAAATGCACTGATGGTAAGAGTCAATGTTGTTGGGTGCTGGTGATGACCTATACTGAGTGCCCGAATGAGGCCTAGGTATCCACCCCCCAGAAAGGAATAGAGTTACCTCTGCGATACTGCTACACAGGAGGAGTATACTGGATCCATCTTTATATAATCCCTATATGCTGTTTACCTTACAGCAGAAAGGTAATTACCCACTATATCCCATGGGTGTTACTGACACTGAAGAAACCACAGGTTTTTTTTTCACATTATCACCAGATGTGATTTATTTAAGAAATCTTCACTGCTGTCTCCACAAGAATCTTTACTACAGTTGCACTTCTGCACTTTGGACTTTGATTTATGTTTACATACTTTATTATATATATATATATATATATATATATATATATATATATTTTTTTTTTTATGTGCAGCCGATCTCTACCTGTCTTGACTCCTCTACTGCCTGCTCCTCTGTACCTCGCTGCCTGACTGTTATCGAACCCTGATTGTATCCAGACCTGCCTGTCTTTCTCCTGCTCAGCACCTGTTGCCTGTGTTCCAGCCAGCCTACCTGCTGCTTCAAGATTACCTACCTTCCTTCATCTACCTTCCTTCTGGTCGGACACATAAGAGAGACCACCCTATTCCCAAGCAGACTTACTGGTCAGATACATAGAAGTCTGACACAGGGTTTCCACATCCTGCAGAGAAGTTATTGTCCTGCTTAGCTTAGTGTCAGCCACAAATACAGTGATTGATCTGTTTACACCATCCCCCAGGTCATTTATGAACAAATTAAACAGGATTGGTCCCAGCACAGAACCCTGGGGTACCCTATTTCCCACTCCTGACCATTCCCATTTATCACCACCCTCCAAACTCGCCCTTGTAGCCAGTATTCAAAGCAAGTACTCACCCAATGGTCCAGGAGACGCTGGGAACCACCGGCGCCACCGGACGGGAACCAACAGCAAAAAGAGGACCGCTTCTCCCCGGGAGCCCTGTGATGTCCCCCACAAACTTCTTTTCCACGTAAACGTGATGTGCCTGAACTATTCCGACAGAGAGTGAGTGTATTACTTTACGAATAAATACCTGTGATCTGAAATACTGCACTTAGGTTGGCGCTGTTTTTTGTCTTCTGTTTGTATAAACCCTATGGTCCATGCCAACGGACCTTACTTTGTATAGTAAAGGTTTATGGGGAACTGTGTCAAATGCTTTTGCAAAGTCCATATACACCACGTCTATGGGCCTTCTTTTATCTAGATGGCAGCTCCCCTCCTCAAGTCAATCCTTTAGAAGGCTAATGGATTGATTTGGCAAGTACGCTTCTTCATGAAACCATGCTGATTACTGCTAATGATACCGTTTTCATCACTAAAATCTTGTATATAGTCCCTTATCATCCCATCCAAGGGCTTGCATACTATTGATGTTATACTAACTGGTCTGTAATTCCCAGGGATGTATTTTGACCCTTTTTAAATATTGGTGCTACATTGGCCTTTCTCCAATCAGCTGGTACTATTCTGGTCAGTAGAAATCAGGAACAATGGTCTGGCAATTACTTGACTGAGTTCCCTAAGTACCCTTGGGTGCAAGCCATCTGGTCTCGGTGATTTATTAATGTTAATTTTCCCAAGTCTATTTCTAATTCTGTCCCCTGTTAGCCATGAGGGTGCTTCCTGTGATGTGTCATGAGGACAAACACTGCAGTTTTAGTTAATGAACCCCCCCCCCCCCCCAATTCCCTTGTGAAGACTGAGGAGAAGAATAAATTCAATACATTTGCCATCTCCCCCATCCTTTGTAACCAGATGTCCTTCCTCATTCTTTATGGGGCCAATATGGTCTGTTCTCCCTTTTTTTTATTGTTTTTATACTTAAAAAATGTTTTGGGATTTTCTTTGCTCTCCCCCACTTTTTGTCTTTTGTGTTCTATCTTAGCCGCTCGTTTACATTTATTTCTCAATGGGATACACTGGCTAATGCCCTTTTTAATATGCTCTTAAAGCAAATCCATTTCTACTCCGTGTTCTTTGTTTCTAAGATTTTATCCCAATTAATATCTTCAAGCAAGGTTCATAGTTTAGGAAAGTTGGCTCTTTTGAAATTCAGTGTCCTTGTGTTCCCCTTGTGTTTCCTATTTGTGTGATTTGTACTGAAGCCAATTGACCTGTGATCACTGTATCCTAAATTGCCCCATATTTCCACATCTGTGATCAGGTCTGTATTGTTAGTAATCAGTAAATCTAGTAACACCTTGTTTCTAGTCGGTGCGTCTACCATCTGACCCATGAAATTATCCTGCAAGACATTTAAGAACTGGCGAGTCTTAGACGAATGCGTGGTTCCCTCCACCTAGTCTATGTCTGGATAATTAAAACCCCCCATTATGATAACACTTCCCATCCTTGCTGCTAATCCAAATTGTGATAGGAGGTCCGTCTCCCCCTCCTCCCACAGGTTACGGGGGACTATAGCATATTCCCAGTATTATTTTCCCCATAGCTTCATCCTTTTGGAACTCTACACCATAAGGATTCTACCTCCTCCCTAGCTCCCTTACTGATGTAATCTCTCACATTCACGTGCACATTTTTTTGATATATAGGCATACCCCTCCCCCTTTTTTACCCTCTCTTACCCTGCGATAAAGGGAATTTCCTTGAATGGTTGCCAGCTGTAAAGGAAATGTGTAAGTTCTTGTAAGGGCTTACTTTGGTTGGACTCCATAGTGCAGAGATGTATGCTCACCCTTTCAAATACACACAAATCTGTGCACGGGGGCTTGACAGGAATGTACCAAAGGATTTTTGAGGTGAAGCTATAGTCAGAGATTCCAGAAATCAGACTTAACGATGAAGGGTGCCAGGGTCAGAAGCCGGGGTCAGTCTTGGAACACTGCAACTTGTAAATAAGAACACAGGAACCTTTGGCAATACAAGAGACAATTAACTGCCAAAGCCCTCAGAGTGAGGCAATGTTTTATATCCAGCTGATAGATAAACTGTGTCAGCTGAACCAGGAGTGGCAAGTACTAATTGCAAAGCAAGATCCAGAGTATAGCCGGAAACCAGGCTGAATTGTGAACTGAGGTGTGGCTCAGAAGCAATACAACAAGAGCAGCAAACAGAAAGTCATGGGTTCAATAACTCCTTGAGCCACTTGGGGAGTGACCACGCCTGGCCGTATTGCATGGCACGGTAGGGACCGTGACAGTTCTGTATATAAAGCCCCATACACACTATCAGATTTTCTGATCCATTATCTATGTGAGCAGGATGGATCAAGGGTGACAATTAACACTAGGCAGAAAGGGACATTTTGATGTCAAGTTGTGGGATGAATTTAGGGTCAGGCACTACAACTAGTAAAGTTAAAACAGAGAAATTAGAGTTAAAACAGAATAGTTTATATGTTGTCAGAGAGGGAAGATGGGATGAGCACTATAGCTGCCCATCTGATCATAGAAGCTAGAGTATGTGAAGTATGGGATTACAATACATGGTATGCAAAGGATATCAGAACAAAATAAGGTAAGCAGAAGTTAAGCAGGGAAATATTAAAGAGTTAAAAAAAAGTGAGAGAATGATATGCATGTGTTGTGTACAAATGGGAAAAATTTAAGCGATTTTAGAGAGATATTCGTGTATGTGTGTGAATGCTGGAACCTTTAGTTCCATCTCTTGTGTTTGTCATGTATACAGATGTGACCCCCTCCTTTGCTCTCTCATGAAAGAATGTATCTGGGTCCTGGGATGAGAGATCAGGGATAAGCTGGAAGGACACCAAGCCAATTTCTGTTTTTTAGACAAAACATTTATGACAAAATGTGCCCGGTTAATTAATCTAATGATAAATAATGTGATCACAATTATTTTTTAATCTGTTTTCCAAACATGGTAAAATTAAGGTTACATTTAACCATGTATTACACAAATTGAATATCCTTTGATAGTGGGAAAAAAAGGATAAATAAGGGAAATTATGTAAAATTAAGTCAAATGTCCTAATTTAAGGTAAGGAAATATATCTCTGGATATATATTAGAATTAGAGTGTGATATTGAGATTATCACTTGAGTATTCATTTCTGATATGAGTTTAACAATTTTATTAATAATATTATTATAATATAATATTATAACTGGTTTAGACAACTTTTGGTTGGAAATGAAATGCAGGTTAATGGAGAAATTTGTAAAAATGGGATTAGTTTCGATTAAAATAACAATTTTGGGGAGTGCATGCGTGGAGTTGCCTGAGGTGGACATGTCTGCCTGATCTCTCCGTTCTGACTGAAACACGAACGGCCGATAACCCGGGTGTTGACTGAAAACCTACCTACATTTGTAACAGGTACCTTGCTAATACCCCCTGGGCATCTTTTGAGATTATGTACAATGGAAGGAAAACTAAACTGAAGGTAGGGAAAGCACAAGATTCTCTGACCAAATCTATTTAAAAAATGGCAGTACAGCTCTCCTCACAAACTCACTCACAGAAACTGTTGCAGTCTCTTGCTTCCACACAGCGCTCTGAGTCAGAATATGACACAGGGATTATTTCTTGTTCCCTACAACAGACTTCACCTAATTCTGAACGAATTAGCCAATTTGAGAGGGTCCTTCATAAAGCCCTTCAGAATACATCAGACACTATTACACAAAAATTAACTAGAGAAATTCATGAGGTAGGACGGCGCACCTCCATTCTAGAACAGAGAACTGATGAACTTGATACCACAATATCTAACCATGCTGATAAATTGAATTGCCTCAGGGAAGAATATTTTTCCCTCCAAAACTGCCTTGAGGAGTTTGAGAATAGGAACAGAAGATCTAACCTCCGTATTAGAGGAATCCCTGAAAATATTGAAGATCTACAACAGGGGTGGCCAACCCGCGGCTCTCGAGCCGCATGCGGCTCTTTGATCGGTTTCCTGCGGCTCTTGCGTTCGGGCTGGTTCATTGCGGCCCTTGTGTTCGGACTGGGCCGATGGTTCAGTGGGCTGGTTTAGTGACAGGCAGCCCGAGTCTCTGCACTCCTCCGCTCCTCCCACACATCAACAGCCAATCAGCATGTAGTGTCCCCAGCCCGCCACATTTGAATACATAGGCGCTGGAGTGAGGCTGAAGGGGGGCAGAGGAAGGAGACACACGCTGTATCTGAAGCCGATGAGATACAAAAAGGTATGACCACAAGTGTGCAGGTTACTGATCTGTCCTCCCTTCTCCCTCTGTCTTGCTCTGTACTTTTTTTTTTTTTTTTAATAACTGTTTCACCTGAACACTGATAGGATCTGCTCAGCACATTCTAGGTCTGTTGATAGTGTGACACACAGCTGGCTGTTAACCATTTCAGCTTCTTTTCACTTATTTATCCAGAGCTCTGTGTGTGCTGCATGCTTTCTGTGATGTTTTTTGGAAGAATTTACTGCTAGTTCAGGCTAGAAGACCCATTAACTATTTATTGTTATCCTGACCAGTTCACTGTTTGTAAGACAATTTGTATTTTGGAAATTAGATGAGCTGCTGTCTTCTGTCACATGGATGTACTTTCAAAGGAAGATTACTGACTTGATGAAAATGACTGGCCTGTGGTCTTTGTAGTGTTAAAACAGTGTGTGACATTTACAATAAATCCAGCTGAGCAAAAGTATGTGTGTATGAGGAAGGGATGGGGTGATGTTCATGTGTGCCCATGCGTATGATGTGGCTCTTTGCGGTAACTCGGTAAAAAATGTGTCTCTTGGTCTTCGTCTGGTTGGCCACCCCTGATCTACAATCTACAGCCACAGCACTATTTCAGGAACTGGCACCCTCTGTTCCAATAGAAAGACTTGAAATGGACAGAATACACAGGTCACTAACACCAAGAAAGGAAAATGGTCCCCCCAGGGATATACCGTATTTTTCACTCCATAAGACGCACCTGACCATAATGCTGCCTACACTCGATCAGACTATCCGGTCCGCCAGATAGTCTGATCCTTTCTTGGTGTTAGTGACCTGTGTATTCTGTCCATTTCAAGTCTTTCTATTGGAACAGAGGGTGCCCCTTCCCAAAGAATCCCCCCATGTTGAGGGCACGCGGCCTGGTACGGCTCAGGAGGGGGGGGGGCGCTCTCTCGTTCCCACCCCCTTTCCTGACCGGTGGGGCTGCGTGCTCGGATAAGGGTCTTATATGGACCTTGGGGGGACCCCCATGCCGTTTTTTCGGCGTAGGGCTTCCCCTTTAAGTCCATACCAGGTGACAGGGCCAGCGACGTGTCAACATCGCCGCCAAAGGCGGCGACATTGACTTCCTTCGCTAGTCCCAGCTACCTGGAGCTGTGTTCAAAATGAACGGACTTTCCTCCTTGTGTGGGCAAGTCCGTTCATTTCAAAAGTATGGCGGACTCCCGCCATAGTCCAGCAGACCTAGTCCACCGGAAAAGTCTGGTCGTGTGTGGGCAAGTCAGCTCGTTCGGAAAGTCCGGCAGACTTTCCCGCGGTTTGTCTGCCAGACTAAGTCCGCCGGATAGTCTGATCGTGTGTACGCGGCATAAGACGCATCTAGGTTTTAGAGGTTGAAAACAAGAAAAAAAATATTCTGAACCAAATTCTGTACTAAAATATTTCCCAGTGCCCATGAAATGCAGAGTGACCATTACCATAGAAAATGCAGAGTGACAATTGCCATAGAAAATACAGAGTGACCATTACCATAGAAAATATTGGCAGGGTATCGGCAGGGTATGGCAGAGTATTGGCAGGGTATGGCAGAGTATTGGCAGGGTATGGTAGAGTATTGGCAGAGTATTGGCAAGGTATTTCAGAGTATTGGCAGGGTATTTCAAAGTATTGGCAGGGTATGGAGGGATGGCTGTGATTGCACTTGTCACAGAGCATCACTGTGGGCACTACAGATGCAGCCCACAGCGCTGCTGCCATCTGATCTCTCCCCTCCACTGTACAGATCTGTACACAGAGGGGAGAGAGGAACCGGCATCATCATGATGCCAGTTTGTTTACAAGTGATCGATCCGTCATTTGACGGAGTGATCACATCGTAAATGGCCAAAGGGTGCACCAAGATGGCCGCCGCTTCGGAGCCTTTCCTAAGGCCAAGGCCGCGGAGCACTCCGGATCGCGGCGGGGTGGTGACAATCGTATATTCGCACCATAAGACGCAGGCACATTTTCTGGGGGGAAAAAGTGTGTCTTATAGTCCGAAAAATACGGTAATTTTTAAATTCCATTATTTCCGCACATTACTGGATGCAGCCCACAACAAAGATTCCTTAATATTTCAGGGTCATCGGTATCAAATCTATCAATACCTTTTTCAACAGACGCTTATGAAGAGAAAATAAATGAAACCTCATTTACAGGTCCTCCAATATCATCATATCTCATACTGGACTTTCCCCTTTGCAATTCGTTTTACATACAAAGGAGCTACCTATACTTGTAAAACTACTGATGAATTGCTTTCTACAATTCTGGATCTTCGCCTGTCAATACTTGAGGCAACTGCAGAAGGATCCAAACGACGGGCAAACTCTGGTTCCCCACAACATCAAAAGGACACCTCAGAACAACTTGCTTCTTCTAATATTCATAAGAGAAGTCGTTTTGCATCACCTACTCCAGACACTGAACCAATGAATTAATATATATGTTTATGCTTATAGATGTATACGCTACACTGGGTGAAGTTTTCTCAAACAGTATGAATATAAACAACACTATCCTAAAACACACACCCCTTAGGCAAGTGGATCTGGATAAAATCCATGATTGATTATACTTAGCCTGTATACAGAGTATGGATATGTCCAAATCTACTTTTTTTTTTTATTTAAGATTATATATCTCTGTTTTTAATATTTCATGTATGAACTAAAAGATTTAAATCCTTGTTTAGTTAGAAGGAATATGGCTATTAGTAATCCAAATGTTTGAACTTTAACTAATTAACCTCCCTGGCGGTATGATTATTTAAGATTTTAGGTGCTGAAAGCGGTACAATTATTTTGCATGAACATTTGGCATTTTTATATTGTAGTCCTGTAATTCTTAGGAATAACTCACTTAAATCTGTCCAAACCAGAATCTAGCAGACATCCCGGGTATGATAAAGTTTGAAAAATGAAATCATAAATTATAATATAATAAATAACTATACATAATTATACCAAATAATAATATAACAATAATAAAAAATATTCAATAATGTAATCAAATAAAAAACACTGAAATTTGCTCAGTTGCAGAATTGTCACTGTCATTACTTTTCAGTATTTGATGACGGATCTCCCCACAAATCGCTATCGCTCAATTCTGTGAGTGATTCTAATTTATTATCGCTGTTTTTTAGCTGGTCTAAAATCATTTTTGATGTAAAAGGACATTTTTGGTTGCTATGGACAATCTCCAGTTTCCAGGCATAAAGAACTGTTTTTATAATATAAAACTGTATGCAGGGCACTGGGCAGAACACTAGGGACAAAGGGGATGTGAAATAATTACATACAGCAATGTAATCTGTAAGATTACATTATACTGTATATAATGTGTGTGTTTCACTTTTTGAATTTGGCGCCGTTCTCTGTCCCCGTGCGTCGCAACTCTCACAGGGAACGGAGCTCAGCTCCGTGATAGATCGAGCGGAGCACGGCTCGCTCGCACTGCGGGGGGACATCGCTGGATCCAGGGGCGAAGGTAAGTAACATCTCCCTGCATTCAGCGATGCGGTCCCAAGTCTGGCTCGGGGTTACCGCTTTTGGTACAAAATCTCCACCCCGAGCCAGACTCGGAAATACCACCAGGGGGGTTAATATAAGATATCACATTATCTTTCATACGAGGGTGGATGGTTTACTCCCATCCTATTTCCTATGATATGAACATAGTACTTAATTGTTTATCATATCTGGAATATTGATTTTGTTCCAGATATGGATTATCCGTAACACTGATATATATCTATGAACAAAGTTACTGTTCAAATATAGATTTGCTATTAATACAATTTGCTTCTTTTAAAACTCATAAGTGAAGTAATTTTGCTTCATCTATTTCAGACACTAAACCAATGATTTAATATATGTATATGTACTATTCTAGATTCATTTTTCCCTTGATAGTATGAATATAACCAATACTATCCTAAAAAACATACCCCTTAGGCAAGTGGATTTTAATGTCCAATCCTGCTTATCATTTTACTATTTGTAAATGTTTTTTTATTATTTCATATATAAATTAAGAGATCTAAATCTCTACCTGTTTAAATGGAATATGATCATTATAGTAATCCAATTATTTCTACACTCTAACTAACTTATATAAGGTAATACATTATCTTCATAGTAAGTGGAGTAGCTTGTTCCCATTCTATTTACTATGCTATGAGCTTCATACCTAATTCCATATCTAGAATGTGGATTTTGTTCCAAATTTTGTTTACATGTAACACTGTTATATCTTTATAAACAAAGTTACCGTTCTAATATAGGTTAAGTATTAGTACCTCAAACTTTGAGTTGTCTAAGACTTGGTTATTAAATGTTTATTTTCAAATAATTTTATATGATGGCCATCGTAGTCCCGGAGATAGTCACTGCACCTTCAATACTTCCTTGAGTGCCCAACAGACTGTTTGGACACTCTTTGGACTAAGTGTACCCAAGGGTTGGTGTTTACTACCAACCTTTGGATACATGCTCCTATTAGGAGCATTTTTATTCCTGGTTAAATAACAAAGCTTCTAAATTTGTTGAATACATACCAAGACCAAGATAGATAGAATATTACCTAACCATTTATTAACATTGCTTTATTTTCCTACACCCCCTCTCATTACCCCCCCCTTTTATTTTCCAGAGAGATATAGATATAACCTATTCTTTACACGTATACTAATTGTACAATGGCTCCTCTAAATATTGTAACCCTTAATGTAGAGGTTCTAAACTCACCCCCAAAAAGAACTAAAGCTTTTCGATCTTTCTCAAAACTAAATGCACACGTGGTCTGTCTTCAAGAGACACATTTTTCATCCCATTCTTGTCCTAAATTCTTTAGCTGTAAATATCCTCAAGTTTATACTTCATCAGCAAATACTAAACAAAGAGGTGTTTTAATTGCATTTCATCATACAACGCCATTCACACAGAACTTAAAGACCCTGAAGGTCGATACATAATATTAATGGGCCTATTACAAGATACTGAAACTACTATAGTTTCATATTATGCCCAAAATAAAAACCCACTGTCATTCCTCTCCCATTTGTTCTCTATCATAGAGATTCATAAACGAGGCACACTTATATTGGGTGGAGATTCTAATCAAGTAATATAGCCATACCTATATAAATCCCCAACTCAGATTCACACTCAACGCTGTTCCGATCAACAACTACTTAATCAATATTCCCTTCTAGATACATGGAGGGAACAACAACCGGTGAGACGGCAATATACCCACTATTCCCATCCCCATAAAAAATTATTTCGCATAGACCATCTTTTTATTAATGTCAATATTTCAGCATATATCCTAGACTCAACTATCTTACCATGTACATGGTCTGATCATAATATAGTCCTGTTATCCCTTTCCTCATTGATTCCTCGACCAAACCATAAAACATGGTACATAAATGATGGTTTACTGGCACAGCCTTCATATAGACAGATCATTGAAAAAGCTATCAAAGATTATATTGCAAACAATAATACTAATGATACAAATCCTCTAACTTATTGGGAAGCTCTTAAACTGTGTATCAGAGGTGTTTGTATAAGTCAAGCATCTCACTTCCATAAACAAAAGAGATAGCTTCACAAGAAGTTAGAAACAGCATTCTATGTCGCTTCGGAGAAATTCCAATCTGATCCATCCCCGTCAACAAAGTTACAATATGACAAAACGCTGTTAAAACTTGATCTACTTCTGATGGAATCTGCGGAAAATATTCTCTGAAAATATAAAAACACTTTCTATATGAAGGCTAATAAACCTGATACTGTCCTAGCCCTTGCATTACGAAGAAAACTTACAGTCTGAAACCAATAAGATTGACACTGACCAAAGACAACTATACTAGTAACCCCATTAAAATTCTGCATGAATTCCAAAAGAGACTATCTGAACTTTATAAGGATTCCCATGACTTTGATCAAACTAGACTAAATAACCTCCTATCCTCAATTAACTTACCTTCACTTTCTAATTCTCAACAAGAATCTCTAGATAAACGTATTACCGAACTAGAAATACAAACCGCAATAAAATCATTAAAACCGGGCAAACGCCCAGGTATTGATGATTTTTCAGCCACTTATTATAAAAGATTTGCTAATTTATTGTCATAGCTTATGGTTGATGCCTTTAATTCCCTTCTTATTGGTCGCTCCTTCCGTCCAGAATCCATCATGGCCTAAATTTCTATGATACCAAGACCAAATGCAGACGATACTTCTTGGTCCAATTATAGACCAATATCAATACTTAATGTAGACATTAAATTACTGGCTAAAATCATCTCTACCACTTACTTAATCCTATTATAGGCACTTTAATACACTGAGACCAAACTGGATTTATTCCTTCCAGACAAGTAGGAGATAACATACGTCAAGCTGCAATATTAGCCCACATAGCCCCTGCTCAAAACATCCCAACTTGCTTCCTCTCACTAGATATTAAAAAGGCATTTGATTCCTTGTCTTAGCCCTATTTAAATTCAAGACTCCATAAATGAGGATTTGGTACACACTTCCTAAGATGGATTTCTACCCTATATCAAGATCCAAAGGCCGTTATATCCTATTCTGGATTCCACTCAAACTCTTTTACTATTGGAAGAGGAACACGTTAGGGATGTCCCTTAACCCCACTCCTTTTTGCTTTAGCAATAGAACCCCTAGCCCAACTTATCCGATCTTATACTGATATCAGAGGTTTGGAACTTGGAAGCAATCATCATCAAATATGTCTATTCGCAGACGATGTCCTAATTTTCCTCACTAATCCCCTTTTATCAGCACCGATTCTTCTTAAAATCCTGGCTGAATTTGGACACCTATCTGGCCTCAAAGTTAATGCACAAAAATCCAAGGCACTAAAGGTATCATTATCGCCTGAACTTCAATTACAACTACACAGCTCTCTCCTATTTACCTGGTCAATGATTCATATCACCTATTTAGGTATTAATCTCACAGCTAATTCAAGTGATCTTTATATGTCTAACTATCCCCCGATGTTAACACAACTATTCAAATTACTTTCCACATGGTCATCCCTACCTCTAGCATGGATGGGTTGGATAACTGTTATTACATTGTCCATTCTCCCAAAGATTCTTTACCTCTTCCTATAACAGTTCCCTCACACTTCTTATGCATCCTCCAACGCAAAAGCATCCAACATATCTGGAATAAACGTAGACCACGCCTACCTAAACAAACTATATATGCTCCCAAAATAAAAGGAGGACTTGGAGTACCAGAATTTATGAAATATTATTATGCAGCACAATTAGCTCAATTAAAAATACCATGCCACTAAAGAAATACCTTTATGGGTAGCATTAGAATCAGTGGACTGTGATCCCCTTTCCACTGCAAATCTCCTCTGACTTACCCCCACTTAAAGGAATCTATCACTAATCCCTACACTAAACATAGTCTCTCCATATGGGACAGGTTAAAAACTCTCTTTCCTTCATAACCCTTCCTTCTATACGGCCTGGTCCTCCCCAAAATCTTTTTCAGCTTGGACTAAAGTAGGTCTGATACGAATCCACCAATTCTTTCAATCCTCAAATATAATACATTTCCCAACTTTATGTGAGCAACATAATATACCACAAACAGAAGCCTTCAGATACCTTCAAATTAAGAATTTTCTGACCCCATACAAACCAACAGCCACTACACCTCATACATTTTCTATTTTTGAACAAAGCTGTATATCAGACCCACACAGAAGAGGACTGATTTCAGATTTATATGCCCAATTAATTTCATATACAACTTCCTCCCCTCCAATCTACACAGAAAAATGGGAGAATTATCTCCACCTCCATCTAGAAGAACAAGATTGGGCTCAAATCTGGCAAGCAACCAAATCAATCAGCTACTCCTAATATTGTAGCCCTTGAGACTAATTACAAAGTTCATACTATATGGTATTTAGTTACAGCACAATTAGCCAAATTCAACCATTAATACCCTGCCAACTGCTTCAGAGGATGGAGAACACTGGGCACACACACACACCAGGTACAAATAAATCATTGATATAGGCATAAAGAAATATGATAAATACTGCACTCCCCTTGATACGTGATTTCTACTATACCACAAAATATTACTCTCTAGTAGACATGTGCAGAGTAAAATATTTTGTTTCGTAATTTTGTTTTCGTCCAAAAAATTTACTTATTTAGTTACTCCCGAATTTCGTTATTATTTATTTCGTTTTTCGTTCAAAAATTGCATTCGTCCGAAATTCCACATGAATTATGGTCGAATATATCTTTGAAGGCTTATGGTGTCTGTCGAATGTATAGTATATAGCATACTTCGTGTGAACTTTAGAACCCTATTAAAGTCTATGGGACTCCAACGTTCAAAATCTAAAGTGCTAATTTTAAAGGCTAATATGCAAGTTACTGTCCTAAAAAGTGTTTGGGGACCTGGGTGCTGCCCCCTACATGTATCAATGCAAAAAAAAAGTTTTAAAAACTGCAGTTTTTTCGGGAGCAGTGAAACAATAAAAGTGTAATATTCCTTTAAATTTCGTACCTGGGGGGTGTTTATAGTATGCCTGTGAAGGGGCGTATGTTTCTGGTGCTTAGAACTGTCCCTGCACAAAGTGTCATTTATGCAGGAAAAAAAGTCCTTTAAAATCAATCGCAGCTATTATGAATTGTTGGCTCCGTAATACAGAGAACACTCATTGAAAGTCATTGATAAAAAAAATAAAAAAGCGTGGGGGTCCCCCAAATTCAATTACCAGGCCCTTCAGGTCTAGTATGGATATTAAGGGGAACCCTGTGTCAAATAAAAAAAAATTTGATGTGGGGTTCCCCCTAAATATCCATACCAGACCCTTCAGGTCTGGTATGGATATTAAGGGGAACCCCGCATCAAATTAAAAAAAAATTGACACGGGGTCCCCCTAAAAATCCATACCAGACCCTTTATCCGAGCACGCAACCTGGCAGGCCGCAGGAAAAAAGGGGGGGACGAGAGAGTGGCCCCCCTCCCTCCTGAACCGGGTCTGTGACCCCTCAAAGCACCTTGTCCCCATGTTGATGTGGAGAAGGGCCTCATCCCCACAACCCTGGCCGGTGGTTGTGGGGGTCTGCGGGCGGGGGCTTATCAGAATCTGGAAGCCCCCTTTAACAAGGGGACCCCCAGATCCCGGCCCCCCCTGTTTGAAATGGTAAGGGGGTACAAAAGTACCCCTACCATTTCACAAAGAAAGTGTAAAAAATAGTTAAATAAGACAAACACACTTTTGAAAAATTCCTTTATTAAAAATAAAAAAAAGATTCCAGCGGTGCTAATCCACTCTTGCTATCCAGCGATGGATGGATGATCATCTCCCCGGGGTCCAGCGATGGCTGATCTGATCCAGCGCAGCGAATCCATCCATCTTCTGTCTCCACGGAGGAGACACTGCAGGGATCCCGGCGGCCTGAAGTTTGTTATATGCGGAGGGCGGGGCCACCCGTCGCCTGACTCCGCCCCCTCTGACGCAAGGGGAAACCCGGGCTTCCCCAGTGACGTATGGGTGGCCCCGCCCCCTCTGATGTAACGGAAACCTGCCATCTCCTATTCTATATCGAACTGTTGTAACAATGAAAATGAAAATAAAGCATTTATTTATGTCGGATCTTTCGTTTTTCGGATTCTGTGCTTTCGTTATCGTTTGTCAAAACGAAAATACCTGGAATTCGGACGAAAATGCATTCGGACGAAAACGAATGCACATGTCTACTCTCTAGACGTTTTTTTCTTCCTCCCCTTTCCTATTACTAACCTTCCCCTTTCCCTACCCCTTTTTATAGTACAAATAGGGGTAGAAAATAAGTTCACTTACTTTTTCAGGGAATACCAAGCCATATAGAAGGACCTTGGCCCTGATTGTAGTTTATAATCCATTATTGTTTCATAATGCCTTATATTATTATTTAATCATTACCCCTTTTTAGCATTTAGCGTCCATAATTATACCTGACTATTGATATTATAATTGTAATTTAATTTCTATTTTGTATATTTTATTTTATATTTATTTTTTTAATATGAATATTCTAACACAATACATTATTTATTATATAATCTCTCATTATATAATATAATTTATCGTTATTTTATTAGCTCTGATTTACACAAGAAGTTTTATTGTATGATTGACTTTATCTTGTGAAACTTGTTTTTTTACAATACTGACTTACTAAAAAGAATGGTGTATACACTGCGCCCTAAACCCACACCGCTCTGTGCCTTATGGATGAAAATCACCTAAAGTTTTCCTTAAAATACACACAACAGCAGCTACTATATATTAAACAAACAATGTAGAAAAGGCAATTAAATAAGAGATGAATTAAAATCACTCAGCAAATATTGCAGCAGTGCTTAATTAAATTCCGTTCATGTAAAGCGCTGCACAAACTGTTGGCGCTATATAAATCCTGAATAATAATAATAATAATAATAATTTAAGTAGACCCCCAGATAAAAATTGCAACAGAATATAAAAAATATATAAAATTAAATATATTCAAAAATAGTCCTGCAGAGTTCTAAAAAGGAAAGGAGAGGTAAAACAAGTGGCTTGGGTGTAAAAAAAGAGAGTTCTTGCTTCCCCTTTAACTGCGACTTCCACCAGAATCCACCACGTGAATCACCAGAGATCCCCTAATGGGGATGCACTCACCAGATAAAGATCAAATACAGGCCTTTGAGTATATGGGTCTTTTCTTTATCCACCCTTTCCCCTGCTATTCTCGATTCTCACTACCAGATGTCAGCTCAGAATGGGATGGGTTTCCAAAATATATAAAAACAAAGGGACATCTGCATAGTGTAATCCTGTTTGCTTTATTAATTAAAATAGTCCCCCATCCATCACATTATGCGTACCATAAACATATCTTTTTAAGAGCATATATAGAATAAAGTGCACTGTGCCTTTTAGTGGGTTCCGGCAGCCGGAAGACTCCGAGACCACCGCTGTGTGTAATGTGGATGATTTTGTGGAAATCTTAGCAGCTGGAACGCTAGTCCTGAGGCGCAATTGTCACTTCCGGTAGGCCACATCCCTGATGTTTCGTCATACACTGACTTCTTCTGAGGGCGCCCTCTTCAGAGCTCAGTCTACATTGACCTGCCGTTCTTTAATGTTGACCAGATTTTTTCAAATTTCTTGGGGCAGTTATGTCCTGTAGGTTAGCTTGTTGAGTGGCAGAGCTGCATCTACCAGGGCCCTCCATTTTAGGAGGATTGCTTTCCGCACATAGAATGCTGTATAGAATACAAACTGTTTCTTGGCTTGTGTAGTCTCTAAGTTGTCCACAATACCCAGTAGTAGTGGCAGTGGGTCGCATGGGACCCAGAGCTTACCTATAGTGTTGATGTCAGCCACAACCCCCCTCTAGAACAATTGGAGATGTTGGCAGGACCATGTAACATGAAAGAAGGAACCTGTCTCTGAGTTACATCTAGGGCAGAGGGCGCTCCTATGGGGATATATTTTAGCTAGGCGTACTGGTAAATAGTAGACACGGTGGAGGAATCTGAGCTGGGTGTACCTATCCCTTGTCGATATCATGAGGGGGAGGTACTGCTGAATACCCTCCTCCCAATCATCATCTGCCAGCGTGGGTATGTCCGCCTACCATTTGTTAAACAGCGACCACAGAGGTATCCATGCCGACAAATTCAGCATATAGGGCTGAGAGGGGTTTCAGATCTCCGGCTATAGCCAACATACGTTCAATCCCATTAGCTTTGAGCCCAATAGGATGGGGGAACTGAGTCCGGTAGGTATGGCGCAACTGTATGTACCTAAAGAACATAAAGTTAGGCAAGTTTCGCTCCTCCTTTAAGTCATTGAACGTCCGCAGTCCGTTTGGGGAGACTATATCTGCTGTTTTGATACCATATCAGGCCCATATCACCGGGTCCAGGATTGATCGAAAGTGTGATAGCCTTGGGTTCCCTCAAAGCGGTGACCGGGTGTTGGATTTCTCTATCCTAGCCCTCATGGTATCCCACACTTTTAGTGTAGTTGGCATGGACGGGATAATGTCAGGGCTAGAGCGAGGACCCCTGTGGATCAAGTTAATGAGTTCAGAGTAGGAGCCCAGCAATGGTGCTTCCAATGTGGCCGTGGGGTTCGCTGGTTCGTCAGATAGCCACCAACGGACTGTCACCAATACCGCAGCCCAATAATATTTGATAAAACAGGGCATCGCTAGGCCTCCCAGGGATATAGGGTGTTGAAGCATGGTTTTTGCTATTCTGGGTGTGCTCCCATTACAGACAAAGGAAGTCAATAAGCTGTTTAATTTCTGAAAGAACAAAAGCGGGATTGAGATCAGGGTTTGCCTAAATAGGTATATGAATTTGGGGAGTATCGACATTTTTATGAGGTTAACCCTACTGACAGGAGTAAGGGGTAATAACCTCCAGGCGGAGCATTTCTGTTCAGTCTCTGCACCAAGACATTGGTGAGGACCTTGGTGTCGGCATTGAGCAGTGAGATAGGCTGATAAGAGGTACACAGCTCGGGGCCTTGCCTGGTTTGGGTATGACGACAATAACTGCGCCTGCCATGGAGGCAGGGAACTCACCATCCTCCAAAGTTTGGACTATCATTGCATGCAATTTAGGTGTTAATTGCTCCGCGTATTGCTTGTAGAATTCGGGAGGGATCCCGTCTATAAATCACTTAGGGCCTGTTGGACCTCTTCCACCATTATAGAGCCATCGAGAGCTTCACAGGCTTCATCTGAAAGGGTGGGAAAGGTAATCTGGTCCAGGAATAGATTTAGCTCTGCCCCAGAATAATTCACCTTGGAAGAGTAGAGGCAGTTGTAATAGGAGGCAAATCGCGCATTTATGGCCAGGGGGTCAACTACCACCGCACCGCCCGCATCTCGGATTCGGGCTATGGACGAGTTCGGCTGCTACTCCCTAGCCAACCATGCAAGGAGTCTGCCAGTCTTGCACCCCTGTTCAAACATTTGCTGTGTTTGTGCCAGATGTTGCTTGTGTGCCTTAGACACCCTGAGGAGCATTATCTCATGGTAAGCTGCCTGCATATCTAGGTACGTGATTGGGTTCTGGGATAGCACATATCTAGACTCTAGTTCTTGGGCCTTTGCCTCAGCTTACGCCAACGTGATCGTGGCATTGCCGCCGTACCTTTACTTGTCCGCCGTACCTTTACTTGTCCACCAGAAGTCATTAATGTGTGTAGACATTTCTGCCTCCACCATTGGATCTGAGATCCAATAGCGCCACAGTCTGTCTGATGGGGGTGTCTGAGTTTGTAAACTACACAGCATAGGGGGTATGATCCGAAATCCCTCTTGGTAGAATAGTGACCTTACGGACCCTGGAGAGCATCTCACCACTCATGTAAACCAAGTCTATACGTGACATAGCACGATGTGAGCTGGAGTGGCAGGTGTAGACCCTGTCCGTCGGATGTCTCCACTGCCAGACATCGGTCAAGCCGTATAGAGATGCCCATTGTGACAGAGGAGAGTCCACACCAGACCCCAGAGATAGTCTGTCCATAGAGGGGTCCGGGGTCATGTTGAAGTCCCCCGCAATGACAAGGTTATCAGTGGGGTACCTGGAAATAATAGGGGTCACCCGCACCGAGATAGAAAGCACTGACACCAGCACCATGATAGAGAGCAGACACCAGCACCGTGATAGAGAGCACTGAGACCACACCAGCACCGAGATAGAGAGCACTGACACCACACCAGCACTGTGATAGAGAGCACTGACACCAGCACCGAGATAGAGAGAGAGCACTGACACCAGCACCATGATAGAGAGCACTGACACCAGCACAGAGATAGAGAGCACTGACACCACACCGGCATCGTGATAGAGAGCACTGACACCAGCACCAAGATAGAGAGCACTGACACCACACCAGCACCATGATAGAGAGCACTGACACCAGCACCGAGATAGAGAGAGAGCACTGATATCAGCACCGTTATAGAGAGCACTGACACCAGCACTGTGATAGAGAGCACTGACACCAGCACCGTGATAGAGAGCACTGACACCAGCACCGAGATAGAGAGCACTGACACCAGCACCGAGATAGAGAGCACTGACACCAGCACCGTGATAGAGAGCACTGACACCAGCACCGAGATAGAGAGAGAGCACTGACACCAGCACCGAGATAGAGAGCACTGACACCACACCAGCACCGTGATAGAGAGCACTGACACCAGCACCGAGATAG
Organism: Lithobates pipiens; assembly: GCF_037356315.1. Lineage (NCBI taxonomy): Eukaryota > Metazoa > Chordata > Amphibia > Anura > Ranidae > Lithobates > Lithobates pipiens. The sequence goes on from NW_027507686.1 coordinate 88,691,802, forward strand.
AGAGAAAGCACTGACATCAGCACCGTTATAGAGAGCACTGACACCAGCACTGTGATAAAGAACACTGACACCAGCACCGTGATAGAGAGCACTGACACCAGCACCGAGATAGAGAGCACTGACACCAGCAACGTGATAAAGAGTACTGACACCAGCACCGAGATAGAGAGAGATCACTGACACCAGCACTGAGATAGAGAGAACGGACACCAGCACTGATACCAGCAACTCGCTGCGGGACCCAAAAATATGACACCGCTCAACCTCTTCAAACGGGCATATAGTACGGTGTGCTTTTTTTTAACAAGGAAGTGAGCCAAAGGTAGAAAAAAGGTCAGTGTGCTCGATTAAATAAATTGTTTATAGAGTTATGCATATACATAGTCTACTGGTCACATGTGTTGAATTCCTCCGAGATCCATGCCTCATTCACTTTTATAAATTTGAGGTAGTCAACACTGTCGTGAGCTAGACGAGTGCGCTTATCGGGCACGATCCCCCCTGCTGCGCTGAACCTTCTTTCGGACAGGACACTGGACAAGGGGCAAGCCAACAGTTCCATTGCAAATTGGGCAAGCTCTGACCAGAGGTCAAGCCTACCCACCCAGTAGTCCAGGGGTTCATCACTTCTCAGAGCGTCCACATTGGCCGTTAACCCGATGTAGTCGGACACCTGTCGGTCTAGGTGTTCCCTGATGCTGGATCCGGATGAGACCTGTCGATGGGTCGGCTGAAAGAATGACCTCATATCAGAAGTCACCAACACATCTTCAAACCGCCCTCTTCTTGCAGGCGCTGTTGGATTGGTACCCGCAACTCTTTCTCTGGGAGTGGGAATTCCTCCTCTGCCAGCGCACGCAAAAGCAGAATGCACCATTTCTCGAAGCAAGGTCTGTAAGTGCTCCATTCTGACAGCCCTCTGTGATGGTGGTAACATTTCCGCATTTTGTGTTTGTACCGCTGGTCTAAGTACGTTGCCACCCAGTACTGGTCCTTGACCTTTATGCTTTTTATACGGGGGTCCCTGTTAAAACACTGGAGCATGAAGGCCCCCATTTGCACTAAACTGGAAGTGGTGTGGTGGCCTGGCTCCTGCTCATCATCCAGGATAATGTCGTCCTCCTCGTTCTCCTCTCACCATCCACTGACAACAACAGGGATCCCAGAAAGGTTTAAAGCATGCTCTTCTTGCTCCTCCTCATCCGCCCCGGCACCATCCTCCTCTGACTCCTCTTCAGACTCCTGTTGTTGACTTGTCTCAGATAGAGTAGCCCCCCTGGGAATTCATCCAGCATTGCGACTTCCTCATCTTCCTGCTCCTTCACGGCTTGATCAATGACACAACGCAATGCACGCTCCATAAAGAAGGCATAATCTACGATGTCACTGATGGCACCATGGCTGCGACTCACCAGTTTGGTGATCTCATCAAATGGCCGCAGAAGTCTGCACGCGTTGTGCATGAGCAGCCACTGGCACGGTGAAAAAAAACAAGCTCCCCAGAACCTGTTCTGCCGCAGAGTTTGTACAGGTAGTTGTTAACTGCACATATCTGCTGGAGCAGCCTATCAAGCACATAGAAGGTTGAGTTCCATTGCGTCGGGCAATCGCAAGTAAGACATCTGACCGGCAGATTGTGTCGCCGCTGAATGTGAGCAAGGCAAGCCATGGCTGTGTAAGATTTTCTGAAATGGGCCGAGATTTCCTTGCCTGCCGCAAGATGTCCTGGACCCCAGGGTATTTGACAATGAATCGCTGCACGACCAAGTTTAAGATGTGTGCCATGCATGGCATGTGTGTAATTTTGCCCTGTTTCAGTGCGCTAAGCAGATTGGCACCGTTGTCACACACCACTTTACCAACTGTCAAATTGAGCGGTGTTAGCCACTGATCTGCCTGTGAACGCAAAGCTGAAAGGAGTGCTGGGCCAGTGTGGCTTTTGGCTTCCAGGCACAACAGACGCAGCACAGCTTGGCAACGTCTCACCTGGCATGTCATGTTCTGGGGATCTTGGGCAGCGCAGTGGAAGAGACACTAGCAGCAGAAAAGGAGGAGTCAGCCGAGGAGGAGAGGGAGGAGGATGGAGTAGGAGGAGGAGAAGAAGAGGCAGGCCTGCATGCAATCCGTGGCGGTAAAACTAAATCTACACGGGTTACATGCTTGACGGCCGTCAGAAGGTTCACCCAGTGGGCAGTAAAAGTTATATACCTTCCTTGCCCGTGTTTGCTAGACCACATGTCTGTGGTCAGATGTATCTTGGCACCGACACTGTGTGCCAGAGATACATTTACTTGCCGCTGAACATGGCCATATAACTCTGGGATGCCCTTCTGTGAGAAATACTTCCTTCCTGGGACCTTCCATTGTGGTGTTCCAATGGCCACAAATTTTCGAAAGGCCTTCGAGTCCACCAGTTTATATGGCAGTAGTTGGCGGGCTATCAGTTCTGACAAGCCAGCGGTCAACCGTTGGGCAAGAGGGTTATCCGGCGTCATAATTTTTTTACGCTCGAACATTTGGCCCACGGAAGCCAATTTCCAGAAAACCGTGAGGACGGCATGATGGAAGGACAATTGTGAGGAGAGAGAAGGAGAAGAAGAAGACGAGGCTGGACGGTGAGAGCCTGGAGTGTGGCTTTGTGGGTTCCATTGCTCCCACTGGGCTCGGTGATGGCAGCTCATGTACCTTCTTAAGACGGTTGTCCCTAGGTGAGTGTTGAGCTTACCGCAACTTATGCGTTGACTGCAAAGGCTGCAGATGGCAACACTATTGTCAGCAGTAGACATGTTAAAAAAAGCCCACACTGCAGAGCCATGTGTCGGCATCCTGGGAGCGCCAGATGTGACCGTACATGGTTGATGCCTCATTCCTGATACATTAGCAGTCTACTTTGTCCCTCCTGTGCAATCTAAGTTCCGCCTGTTTCTCCTTCCTATCTGCTGGTCCATATCTCCCTCTGAACTCCCCTCCTCTTCCTCTCTTGTGGGCACCCACGTGACATCACTAGACACGTCATCATAGACGTCACCTTCCCCACCATTATAATTAGAGAGCTTGGAGTAGGCAGCAACACCAGGGACCAACCTCCTCCTTGGGCTGATCTGGGTACTGTCGTCAGACTGCTGAGTGGCGGTTGTTGCTACCTCCTCTTCCTGATCCAATGCCAAGAGTGGCTGCACATCGGCAATATCTTGTGATGGATCAGAAAATAATTCCTGTGACTCAAGCGGAAGGTATATGGTGGTGGTGGTGTTGGTGGTAGTGTCTTTGGGGGTGCACACAGCAGAGAGTGAAGAAGAGGGTGCAGATCGAGAGGATGAGGAGGGTGCAGAAGAGTAAGGCTGAGTGAGCCACTCAACCAAGTCTGGTGCGTCCTTTGATGTAATCGAACACACCTTCTGCAATTTGCCACTTCAGCTCAAGCCTGTTGCTCCTGCCCTCCCCTGCAGAAGGGCCTGCCTCTTCCTCTGCCTGTGATGTTTTAAATGACCCTGTGACAAAAGTCTCTAGAGAAGTGCAGTATGTATGTGGAAGAAGGTATATAACACCCCGCTTCAATCTGTCGTTTTTGGGGGCCACTGGTCTATCACACCAGTTATAATACTTTTTTTTAATTGCGTTTGTCACTCTTTGTAGTATCGCTGCAGAACCGCTCAGCAGTCACAATGCTGCAAAGTGGAAATGCATTATATTATGCTTTCTATATGTGCAAGTATTTTATACGTGTATTACACCCTTATATACTGCACACCAAATAGTACACCTATACTAGTCCTTAAAAGGACCTTTGTGGACCTAATAGTAGCTAGCTAGTAGCTAGTGAATTGCAGACTGTCCCTGCTCCAAAAACCAAACTGTCCCTCCCTACACTGAGAAACGATAGCTGCAGAATCGGTCAGCAGCACTGCATGCAGTGCACTATAATATGCTTTCTATATTTGAAAGAAAGTATATTATACGTGTACAACCCTATATACTGTACACCTATAAAATGACCTTTGTGGACCTAGTAGCTAGTGATTTGCAGACTCTCTCTGCTCCAAACACCAAACTGTCCCTCAGTCCCTACACTGATAAAAGACTGCTGCAGAATCGGTCAGCAATCAGCTCAGCAGCACAGCAGTCAGGTATAATATGCTTTCTATATTTGAAAGAAAGTATATTATACGTGTACAACCCTGTATACTTTACACCTATACCAGTCCTTAAAAGGACCTTTGTAGACCTAGTAGCTAGTGATTTGCAGACTGTCCCTGCTCCAAACACCAAACTGTCCCTCCCTACACTGATAAAAGACAGCTGCAGAATCGGTCAGCAAGCACTCAGCAGCACAGCAGTCAGCAGTGCACCATAATATACTTGAAAGAAAGTATATTATAGGTGTATTACAACCCTATATACTGTACACCTATACCAGTCCTTAAAAGGACTTTTGTGGACCTAATAGTAATAGCTAATTAGTTATCTAGTGATTAGATGGACTGTCCCTGCTCCACACAGCGTCCTTTCCCTACACTGACAAAAGACAGAATGTAAAATGGCCACCAGATCAGGTCTATTTATAAGGTAGGGGGTATGTCCATGTGCTGAAATGTCTCAATTGACTCTCCTGTACCCCATGAAGGATGTGTCATGGGTCAAAGTTCTTCACAATGTAACCAAATATGGCCGCCGCGACAGCGGCAGAAGTCTGGCAGTTTGGCGAATCGCAAATTAGCAAAATTCGCAGCGAACCGACCGCCGGGTGAACCGCAAGGCCATCTCTACTCATTCCCTTAACCAAATAAACTCGGCACGATCAGAGCACTTAATGTAAATCTCCTTCTGGAGCTAGGAGAAAAAGGTGGGGACCCAGGGAAGGCGCCAAGGCAGTTCTTGTGTAGTTAGTATAGGCCTTAGGCTACCACCCCTTACCCGGGTGAAAGAACAGGAACCAGCTATAACATATAACTTAAAATAAGTTTGCTTGGCAAAAGCCAAGGGCACATGCTTAGTAGATTGCAACTTGTCAATCAAGGGCACGGTGGAGGGATAAACATGGCATTCTATCTGTCACGTACCTAGTTGTGAGCCCGGAATGCAGAAGGAGACCTCTCTTGCGTCCCCGACTCATGGCCCCTGATGATGGTGACAGGAGGCTCGGGAGTCAAAGGTAGCACGAGTGCCTGGCAGGATCAACAGCCGGTGGATGGATCTGGCTGACTTCAGGAACTGTAGCTGGACAAGCAGGCCCCGGTGACAGCAGACCGGAACCAGTAGACAGCAGGAGACCAACAGGAACAGGTGGATCACTCAGGGGCAGGCACACAGAAGAGTCAGGCAAGCCGGGTCAAACCAGACAGTCAGTACAGGAACAGATGCAGCAGGCAGAGGCAGGAACGTGGAACAAGACGGGTCGATAACGGATGAGCACGGATGGACCAGAGGATGAGACAGGTGCAGAGTCGTAGACAAGCCGGAGGTCAGAGGCAGGCAGAAGGCAGGGAAGGTCGCAGGTCAGGCCGGGTCAATACACAAACAGATCAGATTCAGGTAATAGTCTCAGGAACGCTGTAGATCAAGCAGCAAGATCAGAAGGGAGAACTGGGTTTAAATAGCCCGCCTGGCGCCGGTAACCGTGCGCGCGCGCGACCGCGAACGCGCGCACAAGGCACCCGCAGGCGCGCACAGACAGGCGACGGACCACTGTCCCCAGCCAGCCTTTCCTGACATTGCCCCCTCCCAAGGGGCAGCCTCCGGATGCCCAACCGGGCCATTTTCTCAGGATGGGATCTCTTGAAGGCCTGTATCAGATGCTTGGCATGTATGTTGCTTTCAGGCTCCCATGAGTTTTCCTCGGAACCGTACCCCTTCCATTTAATGAGAAATTGGACACAGTTATTCCTCTTCCTGCAATCCATTATTGCCTCCACTTCGAACTCCTCTTCACCATTGACCATGATAGGAGGAGGAGGATCTGTGGCTCGTCCTGGGAAAGGGTTAGAGATGGCGGGTTTCAGGAGAGAAACATGAAAAACGGGGTGTACCCGAAGTGTTTCTGGCAGTTCCAGTTCGTAGGCCACCTCATTGATTCTCCTCTTGACTGAGAAGGGACCCAGAAACTTAGGACCCAATTTCTTTGAAGGGCAAGCGAGTCGGAGATTAACTGTAGACAGCCAAACTTGGTCTCCAGGTTTCAGAATCAGTTCCCCCCGTCTGTTTTTATCGAAAGTCTCTTTGTTTAGTGCTTGTGCTCTGGTCATGGTTTCCTGCAACAGTTTATTGTTGATACTGAAAAAATCCACAGTCTTGAGAACGGCTGGCACAGAACATTCAGGAACAGAGTTAGGTAGAAATGATGGGTGGAAACCATAATTGGCAAAAAACGGGGTCTGCTTGATGGTAGAATGGATGGAATTATTATAAGCGAACTCAGCTAGTGGCAACAGAGAGAACCAGTCACCCTGGGAAAAGGAAGAAAAGCAGCGTAGATACTGCTCAAGAGTCTGGTTAGTTCTCTCTGTCTGCCCATTTGTCTGAGGGTGGTATGCAGAAGAAAAAGATAGCTCGATGCCAAGGGAACTGCATAGTGCTCTCCAGAAACGAGAGGTAAACTGCACCCCCCTATCTGATATGATGTTGGCTGGAACTCCATGAAGCCTGATGACTTCCCTGATAAAGACTTGTGCAGTTTCCGGTGCTGATGGTGTTCCCTTCAAGGGGATGAAGTGTGCCATCTTGGACAGCCGATCCACTACCACAAAGATGGCCGTATGGCCTTCTGAAGGGGGAAGTTCAACAATAAAGTCCATGGAGATTAACTTCCAGGGTCTCTCTGGAGCAGGTAGAGGTTTGAGCAGGCCCCAAGCCCTGGCCTTATTACCCTTGCTGCGATTACAGATGGAACAAGACTCCACATATCTTTTGCAGTCCTTTGCAACTTGCGGCCACCAGAATGTTCGTTGCACGAGGTCAGACGTCTTGGAGACACCGAAGTGGCCGGCTAGTACATGGTCATGGCAGAGCCCGAGTATGGTGGCCCGAAGATTTTCTGGAATGAAGATTTTGTCCTCAAGCCAGAACAGACCGTCTTTCGCAAGCAGCCTTGCTACTGCAGGAGGGGGGTCTTCACTGGAAGCTTGCTTAATCCGGCTTAACAGATCTTCCTGAAGAAGGAGAAAGTTTTCCGCCGACAGAATAGTATCCGGAGAGGTAGGTACTTTGGGATCATTGAACATGCGGGACAATGCGTCCGGTTTGGTATTTTTTGAACCTGGTCTGTAGGTGACATGGAAGGCAAACCTGGAAAAGAACAGCGCCCACCTGGCTTGACGTGGCTTCAACCTTCTAGCAGATTTCAGGTACTCCAGGTTTTTGTGATCCGTATAGATCAAGATCGGGTGAGCTGCTCCTTCCAGAAGGTACCGCCACTCCTCCAAAGCCGCTTTTATTGCTAATAGTTCTCTGTCTCCCACATCATAATTTCTTTCAGGAGCAGAAAGCTTGCGTGAAAAGAAGCCAACAGGGAACAGAAGAGACTTGGGGCCTTGTCGTTGTGAGAGTACTGCCCCAACGGCGACTTCGGATGCATCAACCTCCAGAACAAACGGAAGAGCCGGGTCAGGGTGTTTCAGTATGGAAGCGGAGGTAAAAAGTCTCTTAAGGGTGTCAAAAGCAGTTTGAGCTTCAGAAGTCCAATGAAATCGAACTCCCTGCTTAGTCAGCTGGGTAATAGGTGAGATGATGGCTGAGAATCCTTTAATAAATTTCCGATAAAAGTTCGAAAAGCCCACAAACCGCTGAACACCCTTTTTATCCACATGAGCAGGCCACTCAAGGATAGCGGAAATTTTTTGAGGGTCCATTTTAATGCCCTCAACAGAAATGATTAGTCCCAGAAACTTTATACTCTGTTGTTCAAATTCACACTTCTCAGGTTTTGCATAAAGGCCATGCTGACGGAGACGCTCTAACACACACTTGACATGTTGACGATGGCTACTGATGGAGGCAGAAAAGATCAAAATGTCATCCAGGTAGATGATGACGAATAGGTCCAGGAAGTCTCTAAAGATGTCATTTATAAAATGCTGGAAGGTGGCGGGGGCGTTGCAGAGCCCAAACGGCATAACTAGATATTCGAAATGTCCGAATCGGGTGCGAAAAGCTGTCTTCCATTCGTCACCTTCTCTTATGCGGACCAGATTATAGGCCCCCCGTAGGTCTAATTTAGTAAAAATGACTGCTGCCCCCAGTCTCTGGAAAAGTTCTGGCACCAAAGGAAGAGGGTATCGGTTTTTAATGGTCACTTTGTTTAGTTCCCGATAATCGACACATGGCCGAAGGGTATGGTCCTTTTTTTCCACAAAGAAAATGCCAGCTCCTGCAGGGGATGTGGAAGAGCGGATGAATCCTTTCTTAAGATTTTCATCAATATAGTCCTTGAGTGCTGCCAGTTCCAGTTCAGTTAAAGGAAAAATTCTTCCAAATGGTACTTCAGCCCCAGGGAGGAGCTCGATAGGACAGTCATAGACCCGGTGAGGGGGAAGAGTCTCTGCACCTTTCTTACTGAAGACATCCATGAAATCGTGGTATGCCTCTGGAACTAATTGGCGAGCTTCTGTATCCAGGCACATCAGAGCTGTGGGCTGGTTGGAAGTCCTTGGTAGACAATGTTGGAAGCAATAGGGTGAAGGGAAGGTAACATCTCTGTTAGTCCAGTCAATGCGAGGGTTGTGGGCCTGGAGCCAGGGCATTCCCAGGATAACAGGAAACAAGGGTGAGGTGATGATGTCAAGGCATAAAAGTTCATGGTGAAGATTGGATATGCTGGCAGAGATGGGGACGGTTTCCTGGGTGACAGGACCAGACCGGATGGCGGATCCATCAGCAAGATGTATCATTAGTCCTTGGGTCTTGGAGCGTAGTGGTATGTGATGTTTTGCTGCAAAAACAGAGTCCATAAAACAGCTGCATGCTCCCGAGTCAACGATAGCGGGAACCTGGATGTTCTTTCCGGGGAGCTGCAACAAAACGGAAAGAGCAAGATGAGGGGAAGCATTGGTGATTGCAAGAACTTGATCAGCAGAAGGAGGAAGCCACTTACGGATCTTGGTTGGACAGGACCTCACGTAGTGCCCAGGCTCCCCACAATACATGCACAGATCATTCATGCGGCGACGCTGACGTTCTTCAGGTGTGAGCGTTGGTCGTAGCAAACCCAGCTGCATAGGCTCCGGCACATCAGTAGTAGGAGTAGACTGAGCTGGTGGCATAGTACTTGAGTAACTGGGCACTCTTGGCAACATCCAGGTGGGACGTGACGGACCTGCGGCTCTCTCTGACCTGCGTTCACGTAGGCGCCTGTCAATCTGTATGGATAGATTGATTAATTCATCTAGAGTCTGAGGAACCCCTACACGGGCGAGTTCATCTTTCAGGGGATCAGACAGACCCAACCGGAACTGGTAGCGGAGAGCAGCATCGTTCCAATTGGTGTCTGCGCTCCAACGCCTGAATTCTGCAACGTAGTCCTCTGCGGCCCTGCGACCCTGCTGTAATGCATGGAGAGCGGCTTCGGCTGTTGCTGAGAGCTGAGGGTCCTCATAAATTCGGGCCATCGCGTCAAAAAAGGTGGTCAGGTTGGCAAGTTCGTCAGCCTTTCGTTCAAGAAGGCGATGTGCCCATGTCTGGGGTTCGTTCTGGAGCAGGGAGATCACAAAGCCTACTTTGGTGGCTTCCAAAGAAAAAGTCCGTGGCTGAAGAGCAAAGTATAACTCGCAGGAGTTGCGAAAGGCCCTGAATTTGCTGCGTTCACCAGAAAATCTTTCAGGCGTGGGCACTCGAGGTTCAGGGGGTAACATCACCACTGCTGGTGGAGCAGGCATGCTGGCAGAGGCGGATGGTGACCCCTGGGTAGTAGCTGGCAGGGAGAGGGCTTGAACACGTTCCTCCAAACGGGAATAGTTTTCTTGAAGGCCTTTAACTGCCTGGGTCAAACCCGCCAGATGCAAACACAGTTCATCCAAAGGAGAGGCTCCCTGTGCGGGCTCGGTCATGGCTGCTTGATACTGTCACGTACCTAGTTGTGAGCCCGGAATGCAGAAGGAGACCTCTCTTGCGTCCCCGACTCACGGCCCCTGATGATGGTGACAGGAGGCTCGGGAGTCAAAGGTAGCACGAGTGCCTGTCAGGATCAACAGCCGGTGGATGGATCTGGCTGACTTCAGGAACTGTAGCTGGACAAGCAGGCCCCGGTGACAGCAGACATGAACCAGTAGACAGCAGGAGACCAACAGGAACAGGTGGATCACTCAGGGGCAGGCACACAGAAGAGTCAGGCAAGCCGGGTCAAACCAGACAGTCAGTACAGGAACAGATGCAGCAGGCAGAGTCAGGAACGTGGAACAAGCCGGGTCGATAACGGATGAGCACGGATGGACCAGAGGATGAGACAGGTGCAGAGTCGTAGACAAGCCGGAGGTCAGAGGCAGGCAGAAGGCAGGGAAGGTCGCAGGTCAGGCCGGGTCAATACACAAACAGATCAGATTCAGGTAATAGTCTCAGGAACGCTGTAGATCAAGCAGCAAGATCAGAAGGGAGAACTGGGTTTAAATAGCCCGCCTGGCGCCGGTAACCGGCACAGCCGCGCGACCACGAACGCGCGCACAAGGCACCGGCAGGCACGCACAGACAGGCGACGGACCACTGTCCCCAGCCAGCCTTTCCTGACACTATCCCTTGCTATGCACCTGTGCCCCAGTCCTCCCGCCATCATCCCCCCAGGTCTTCCCTCAGCATACCTCCAGACCCCAGACGGTTTCCACTGAGTGACCCGGGGAGCCAGACTGTGTGGCAACTGTGCCAAAGAGGGAAGCGAAGCGTGCAGGGCCACATCTCCGGCTAGCCAACCAGGGTAGTCAGGATGCTGCAGGACTTCGTGGCTCAGTCAGTGACCGTTGTGAAGTCGGAGGCTCCATAGGGAAAGAGGATTTGTGGAAGCAGGGGGGAGTCCGATCAAAAGGGTGGGGCTTGGAGGGTGGCAATGCAGATTACGTTATTGGGTGCCATCCCAGACCACTCTGAGGGGGTTGGGGGAGGAGGAGGTCAGAACACAGGCACTGGAAAAATGAGGGGTAAAAGAAGAAAAAGAAACCTAATTCGCAGCATACAGTTACCGGGGTCTTGGTAGGGAATCCAGCCACTGGGGATGCTTCCTCAGGTGAAGTACCCTCAGCTCCCTCAGGAAGAACGACAACCCTCAGGTTGTTCCTTCTGCTCCTGTTTTCGCCTTCCTCCGCCAGAGATTCCAGCGCCTTCACTTGTACCTGCAGGGTATGTAAGGAAGCTTGATGGTCTCTAACAGCATCTTCAGAATCCCCCCCCCGCGGCGCTCGGCCTCGTTTAGGCAGTCCCGGATCTTGTTCATGTCGTGACGCAGCAGGCCGAAATCCATTTGGAGGGAGTCTATTTTGGTGGTAAGAGTGGTTTTTCACCCAGAGATAGCCTGCATTAGGGCTTGGAAGCAGTCCTCTGCCACAGTGGCAGGATTCGATGCTGGAGTCTGGGTCGCCATGTGCAAGCCGGCGAGAGAGGCCTTCTGCCATTGCTGCTGTGGCGGGGAGGCTTTAAGAACGGAGAAAGTCTTCCGTCTGGAGCCCGTTTTGCCCTTGCGCATACCCGGTGGGTGCTCGATGACACTGAGGAACAAGTTGTAGAAGTTAGCCGGATTTAAACGGATAAAAGGCTCAGGTAGGAGAGGAGCTCCAGCAGCACACGTCCGCCTAGGTCGTCAGCTTAACCACGCCCCCCCAGTGTGCAGTTTATGACCCAGAAGGATACTCTGTATTCAGAGTCATTGGATCCTTTTCCCACAGCTCAAGAAGCAGAGCTCCATGTTTTAGCAAAGCCTGTGAGCTATAAAAAAAATAGTGTATATATTCATATAGATAGTAGAGAATTAAACAACTTTTGGCTCCATTTGCAGGAACAGAAGTTTTTTTTTACATCGACAGGTAAACCAATAAAGCATGCCAAGTTAAGTGATTGGCAGTTTTCAGCCGTCCAGCTTCTTGCTGAGATAGCCATATTAACTTTAAAACTCACACAGCAGACCAGGTGACTAAGGATGCTGCATTACAGCCCCAGATGCATGCTGAGTCTGTACAACTCACAGATTCCACCCTAGTTCTGGCCCAGTATAGCTGGGATTAATAATTCAACTTTAAGAACCCCAGAACGAGAAGAACAAGTGGCCCACAGGGGGCAACCAACTTCTTATGAAACAGGACTTTGGAAAAGGTGATCATTTATGTCTGTCAGCCACTCTTTTTCCTCCAGCTTGACACATGGACTGTGTCATCAGTCACAAGCAGTTATGGCTGCCTTAGTAAATGAGTGTGGGATAGAGCCAGGGTTCACCACACTTGTTTTTTAATATACCACTTCTTGTTTTACCTGTTACCAAAAGGTTACCAAAAGTTGAACATCCCTCCCAGAGATTACAAAAAGATATATCCAAGTCAGGATCGTATGAGTATGTATTTTGTCTGTATGGACATGTTTTCTGGATGTCCAGTGACAAATGCTATTGCAAAGGCCACAGTAAAAAGTGTTATGAAAAGTCGTTTGTAAGTACAGAGTGCAGAATCTACAGAGAGTAACAGAGGAAATCATTTTTATAGGAGAGTCCTTACTAGAAGTTTTAAGTTTTATTTTTACACCCCCTACTGTCTACAATGTAGCTGCAAAAGTAAAGTAATGCCGTGTACACACGGCCAGACATTTCCACACCAAAGGTCAGACGGAACGAATCCTTTGGACAATTTGACCGTTTGTGGGCTTCATCGGACCTTTGCTGTCAAAAAATCATACGGACTTTAGATTTAGAACATGTTTCAAATCTTTCTTACGAACTCGAGTCTGGTCGAAAAATCCGTTCGTCTGTATGCTAGTCCAACGGACAAAAATAGTGGGTTATATAGGCACCTCTGGTGATTGGACACTGGTTAACCCCCAATTAAGGAGAATTCCTCCCCTATATAACCCCTCCCATATGGGAGGCACCTCAGTTTTTTCGCCAGTGTCTATGGTGGTTGGTCACGTAAAACATGTACTCTGAAAAAAGCTCTGTGCAGGTCCCTGTGGGGGCTTAAGGGCTATAACAAACCGGATCCATATCTCGGGCCGATATTTTGACTCCCAAGATGGTATGGTACCCGGGCCTCGTTATTCGAAGAAACAAGGTTTTGCCTGTAAGTCCTCTTTTATTGGAAGACTGGGCTCTGGGAAAACCAGACTTGGTGTACTATTTACAGAGTGGCACGAAAGTTTCTGGCAGAGTCTTTTACAAGGTCCAGGAAGGAGGTTCTTCTGAGAAGGAACCCCCCAAAAAAAAACTGAAGGTTGGCACAACTCTGCCCGCCATGATGGGTGAAGACTGGAATCTGTCTGTTTTCAGCAATTCCTACGGCGAGGACAGGTAAGGGAAGTTAATTCTATATAAATGTATATTATGGATTTCTTCATTGAGTATTTGTATGTCTTACCTGGTTTCCACCACTAGAGGGAGTAAGAGCAGCCTGATGCATACTTACATGCCTTTCAGATACACACGCTCAGTGAAGCCTGGTTCTCCCAGATGACTCACGTCTCCACTGCAATCCCTGCCACAATAAAGGTAATACAGGGGTCCCACGTAGTCTGGGGGTCCCGCGCAGCTCCGATGGTGGTCTCCTTACCCCCTGGACGTCCGGTGGTCCTAGTGCACATGCACTAAGCGCGCTCCCGTACTAATGGAGGGGGGGGAGTGTGGTTGCACTGTGGTTGGTGTGCACGGCGCTGTACTGTGCAGGCGCCAGGCGACAATTTAAAAAAAAGCCCAGAGCGCCAGGGGGCTGTAAGTGGAGACACAGGAGCTGTGGGCAGTAAGCATCCCAAGGGATTGGATCCAGGCAAACCTAAGACACCTACTCAGCATCAGGTTGTGCAGTTTAAGCATATATATTTATTGTGAGACTTTGAGCACAACAGTGATTGCACTTAGTCCTAAGCTACAAAGCAGAGGTACTAGTACAATGTCTCCTCGTAAGAGGGTCTCAGGGGGAGGTAACAAAGGCACTGGTAAATCACCGCCTAGATCTAGGGGTTTTAAAAATGCCTGTAGGTTACCATCCCCCCCTGCAAGACTGGAGCCAGCCTCACAGGATGAGTCAGTGCCCCTGTCAGGTTTTGCAGCCTCTCCTAATGTCTCAGCCCCGGTATATGTCACTGAGGACTCCCTTAGGGCTACATTGGAGGGTTTTGAAGGGAGAATCATGAATTTTATTTTCAGCTTCCCTGAAAGATAGCAGGAAAAGGGGTAGATCCCCTCCCTCTGCTGAGATTCCTCTCTCAGATGACACTTCTGACAATGAGGAGAGATCCCTAACTTGGGAAAGGGATCATGAGCAGTCGGATGAATCAGAGGAAGAGGAGAGAGTCCCCTCCTCCCAGGCGCTCAGAAAACAGGTGCAGTATTATACTGAATTGGTGCGTACCACATTCAGAATGCCTGCTGTTAAGGTCGCTACGTCCTCTGTTTTTTCCCTGGGAATAAGGAAAATCCCACAGACTGCCTTTTCCTTTCCAATTCATCCCTTAATGGATAAATTGTTGTATGAGGATTGGGGACATCCTGATAAACTGTTTGCTCCTCCTTAAAGGTTTTCTATGCTTTATCCTCTGGAGGAAAGTTTCGCCAAGAAATGGGGGGTCCCATCTGTCGATGCAGCTGTTTCTTGCGTGAATAGAAACCTGACTTGTCCTTTGGATAATGCTCAGGTATTTAAGGATCCAACTGATAAGAAGCTGGAAACCTTATTGAAAGCCTCCTTTTCCATGACTGGCGCAGTAGTGCAACCTACAGTCGCAGCCGCGGGGTTGTGTCAGTTCCTCAAGGAACAAGTTAAGCAGATGCTTGGCCTCCTTCCCAGTGAGGAAGTGGAGAACTATGCAGAAATACCTCAAGTTCTGTGTTTTAGTAGAGCGCCGCCATTTTCAATTTGTGGCTTTGCCGTTCGGGCTAGCTACGGCTCCTCGAGTCTTCACAAAGATTCTAGACCCTCTCTTGGCAAACCTAAGAGCTCAGGGTATAGCTGTCATGGCGTATCTAGACGATTTGCTTCTCATAGAGAAAACAGTAGCGCTCCTGAACCACAGTGTTACCAGAACACTATACCTCCTGGAAGCCTAGGTTGGATTATAAACCTAGAAAAATCGTCCCTACAGCCTGCTACCAGGTTGGAGTACCTGGGTATGGTCATCAACACCGCTCAAGGCGGGGTGTTTCTACCAAGGCCAAAGGCCTTGGCCATTGGGGGTCTGGTGCGCCTAATTCTGGACAGAAGATCTTCCCCATTCGGTTGTGCATGAGACTGTTAGGGAAAATGGTCGCCTCCTTCGAGGCCGTTCCATTCGCCCAGTTCCACTCAAGGCCTCTGCAAAGATGCATCCTTGCGGCGTGGAACAGGAAGCCCCAGGCCTTGGATCTTCCTATGTGTCTGTCCACAGGGACACGCAGGAGTCTCGTTTGGTTACAAACCGAGAATTTGCTGAAAGGCAAAACTTTTCTTCCTCTTCCATGGAAGATTATTACGACAGATGCCAGCCTGACGGGCTGGGGAGCAGTGTTGGAGGAGACGTGCTCGCAGGGGAAATGGTCTGCGATCGAGAAGCTATTACCCATAAATGTCTTGGAAATCCGGGCAGTTTATATGGCTCTCATAAAGTGGTCTTACAGACTACGGGGTCTCCCTGATCGGGTTCAGTCCGACAATGCCACAGCAGTGGCCTATATCAATCAGCAGGGTGGTACCAGGAGGCTGGTTGCACAAAAAGAGGTGAATTCCATACTTGCCTGGGCAGAAAGGCATGTTCCTTCCCTTTCTGCAGTCCTCATTCCAGGAGTGGAAAATTGGCAGGCGGATTTTCTGAGCCGCCAGCAGTTGTACCCAGGAGAAGGGGCTCTGCACCCCGATGTGTTTTCAGAACATATGTCGCAGGTGGGGTACTCCAGACGTAGATCTGTTTGCGTCCAGATTCAACAGAAAGCTGGACAAATTTGTGTCAAGGACAAGAGATGTTCTTGCTCAGGGGTTGGATGCTCTGACAGTTCCCTGGGATCAATACAATCTAATTTATGCCTTCCCCCCGTGCCCGCTTCTGTCACGGTTCCTGGGAAGAATCAAGAGGGAAACAAAGTCGGTGCTTTTGGTAGCCCTGGCTTGGCCCAGGCGACCTTGATACGCAGAGATCATGAAGTTGGTGGTACGTAGGCCGTGGATCCTTACTCTCCGGCCAGATCTGCTCTCACAGGGTCCAATTTACCATCCTGCTTTACGCAGTCTGAATTTGACGGTTTGGCTGCTGAGACCCACATTCTGAGGGATTGTGGGCTTTCGGGGTCAGTCCTTTCTACTCTGGTCAATGCCAGAAAGCCGGCCTCCAGGCTTATTTACTACAAGATCTGGAGGGCATATGTTTTCTGGTGTGAACTCAGGGAATGGCATCCTAGAAAGTATGTCATTAGCAGGATCTTGGCCTTTCTCCAGTCAGGCCTAGAAATGAATTTGGCCGTAAGCACTATCAAGGAGCAGATTTCGGCCTTGTCAGTGTTTTTTCAGAAGCCACTTGCATCACATTCCCTGGTGCGGGCTTTCATCCAGGGGGCCATGCGGATAAGACCGCCAGTCAAACCTCTGGTATGCCCATGGGATCTGAATTTGGTTCTCTCAGCTTTGCAGGGGCAACCATTTGAACCTTTGCATCTAGCTTCATTAGTTCTTTTTGACAAAAAAATAGGTTTTCTTGGCAGCCATTTTCTCGGCTAGGAGAGTGTCAGAGCTAGCAGCTCTCTCCAGCAAGGAATCGTATCTAATTATTCATAAGGACCGGGTGGTAATGCGTCCCAACAGGTCCTTTCTGTCTAAGGTGGTTTCGGGATTCCATTTGAATCAAGATGTAATCCTACCATCCTTTTTTCCAGACCCAAAGTCCGCAGAAGAAGAATCTTTGCACAATTTGGATGTGGTAAGGGCAATCAGTATCTATCTTCAGGCAACTGCTCAGATAAGGAAAACTGATTGCTTTTTTATTTTGCCGGAAGGCCCTAGGAAGGGCCAGGCAGCATCAAAATCCACTCTCTCAAGGTGGATTAGACAGATTATTTCTCAGGCCTATAGTGTTAAAGGGAAGATCCCTCCTTTTCAAGTGAAAGTGCACTCAACTAGGGCTGTAAGTGCTTCTAGGGCAGTGCATCACTAGGCCTCCCTGGCTCAGATCTGTAAGGCTGCAACTTGGTCATCAGTCCACACATTCACCAGATTCTATCAGGTGGATGTCAGAGGGCAAGAGGATATCGCCTTTGGGTGCAGTGTACTGCAGGCTGCAGTTTAGGTCCTCCGGTCCATGGCGGTCTATTATTATGATCTGTGTCTCCCTCCCATCAATCTGAGCATTGCTATTTGACATCCCACTATGTAATGAAGCTCCTGTGTCCCGTGATGTATGATCAAGAAAATAGGATTTTTATATACAGCTTACCTGTAAAATCCTTTTCTTGAGAGTACATCATGGGACACAGGGCTCCCATCCCTCTTGGGTTTTAACGTGGTTTCCTATTGCTTGCTACAAAACTGGGAGGGGTTATATAGGGGAGAAAATCTCCTTAATTGGGGGTTAACCAGTGTCCAATCACCAGAGGTGCCTATATAACCCACTATGTATTGAAGCCTCTGTGTCCCGTGATGTACTCTCAAGAAAAGGATTTTACAGGTAAGCTGTATATAAAAATCCTATTATCATATTGTGATTTGAAAAGTAGTTTAGCCATGTTGAAGTTATATTTGTCTTTTGTACGTCTTCCAATTTATGTAGAATTGTCTGTGTTTACATATGCATGCCAACCATTAAGTTAGAAGGCCATTTTGGCCACATGTTTACAGCCAGTACTCTGTAAATATGTCTTATCAATCATTTGTTTTTCACAATGAAAACTCATTTTGTAATGAAAAAGTTGCTCAGCTATTATATTCTGCACAATGCAGTTTTGCCTCTTTAGCCAGGACTATCTCCACCTAAGCATGTGGAGGTTCCAGGTTAAAGGTGATAGCAGGTAGATTTAGTGATCAAAATATTGATAAAAAGAGAGGAGACTGTAAAGGAAATTTGTAAGTTCTGTGTATAATTTTATTCTATTTTATATGTATTGCACACTACCCTCACTGTGCACACGGCACTAATAATCTTTTCATTACATGTTTGCATTCTTTTGAGTCCTGATTAAAATTAGTCTGCCTATGTTACGCCCCTTGTTACCATAAATGTACAATTGTAATACTAACGTGATACCTACATAATCATGTGTATAAAAACCGTCAATTGTGTCATAACAGTTATTTGGAAAGATGCAGAGTGTATCTTTTGTTTATGTTCCCTACTGCAGTAGTTATTAATTTGGAACCACTAATCAATATGAGGATTGGAGTTGCCTATCTATAAAATGGCCAAGGCACCAGCCAATCATGAGAGCTGTTAAACCAGGTCTCTCAAATGCACACAAAATCTAAATCCTCCTCGTTCAACAGTATCTCTACTGGCATTGGTGAACATGCCACGTAGTTTAGACTGGTCACATACTGTCCTTTTGTTGGTTGTTCCGAGATTGCAAAATAGGACTTGTTACTATACCTCAGGTTTATGTGCTTTAGTCAACCTACCACTAATGCCCCCAATACTACCCTCTAGAATATGTTCATTGCTGACTATCTCTACCTCTAGACCCACACCCCCCATCAACTAGTTTAAAAACCCCTCTAACTTTTTGGCTATCTTCACTCCCAGCAGATCTGTACCCTCCTCATTTAGGTGCAGTCCGTCCCTTCTATAGAACTGGTGATTGACTGAGAAGTCTGCCCAGTCCTCCAGGAACCCATCCTTACCACACTTGTTTACTTCCCTAATCACTCTCTGTCTTTCTGGTGTGGCTCAATGTACCAGTGGTATTCCTGAGAATCCTGAGAATACTACTGTGGAGATCCTTTTCCTCAATTTAGCTCTTAAGTCCCTAAAATCGTTCTTTAGGACACTCCATCTGCCTCTGACTTTGTCATTTGTGCCAACGTGCACCATGACAGCCAGGTCTTCCTGAGCCCCTCCCCCATCCCAGTAATCTGTACCGAACCCGAGCGCCCGGTAGACAGCATACAGTTCTGTGCTTCCGGTCTTTGTCACAGATTGCCCTCTCTGTCTTTCTAAGCATTGAGTGCCCTACCACCAGAATCTGTGTATCCTTTCCCTTCGCCCCCCCCCCCCCCCCACACTCTCACTGGAGGAGTTCTTCCCCTCACAGCTAGGAGAGTCCCTCAGCTCTAGCAGTGCTGGTCCCTGACTGGTTTCACCAATGTCACTCAAGAGCGTACTTATTGGGATGCTCCAGCCCAGGATCGGCCTCCCTGGCACTCCCCCCTCTATCCTTCCTGACTGTCACCCATCTACTCTTTTCTAGTGCCTGTACCCCTTTGTCTCCACCCGTCTCTGTGCTGGCCCCTGCCGGGTACGTTCTCAGCTCTCCTTTAGTATGGAAGGTCTTCTCAGTGCTGACAATTGCTTCTGTAGATTCAGAACCTGGGCTTCCAGGGAAACAATGTGCTTACATTTTGCACAACAGTATTCGTCCTTGATCAGATGATCAAGGAACACATACATGCCACAAGATGTACACCGAGTCGCATCTCCCCACCTGCCAAGCATCGTACATACTAATTTAATAGGGATTGGGGATTATACCCTGTCCAAATTATCTAACAAACCGCTTCCTGACACTAATACACAACAAGACAACACACAGGTACTTGCTTCCCACATGCACTCGCAGACCACCTGCACTCGTAGACCATGTGTTCTTACAGACAACGTGCACTCACAATACATAGGTACACAAGTACACACAATACACAGGCACTTAACCATCCACACACTACTCAAACAATCAGGTACTCACACTACACAGGTACTTTGACCACTGTTATAACCTCCTGTTTTCAACTCTGGTTTTTAACTCACCACTTAGTCCAGTTCCACTTGGTCTAAGTTACAGCAAGCAAAAAGGTAGCAAGCTCAAGCACCTGTAACCAATGAACCACTCCCCTTAATTAGTAGGCTGAAGGAAGAAAATAAAAAAAAGGCTGTTTAAAAAATGACAGAGAGGGTGTTAAAAAGGCTGCAAGGAAAAAAAAATGCAACACAGCATTCACCAGCAGTCAAAAGCAAAACTTGTTCACACTCTCCACTCAAGGTTCTCAATGTTTAGCTTCTAACCAGCAAGTCTGGAATATAATTTATTCTCAGTTCTCATACAGTACCATCAAAGTCCATTCAAGCCTCCTTCCTATGCTATTCTTCTCTAGAAAATAAATGCAGAATTGGCATACTGTGTCCCTGTTGTATGGATTCTGATGAAAGAGCAGTTAGTTATGCCTTGCCCCTATATAGAGTGCAGTTAATCCAGCAGGTTATGAATGCTTAATGATCGTCTGGTTTCTGATTGGTATGGGTGTCTGAATAACAAGCCTGGCTAAACAGTGATGCACATTCTTTGGAAGATAAAACAGGGCATGCAGTTTAAATACTTATTTAGTGTCTTGCTATAAACTATGCTTACAATGTTTTTCAGTCTTGTCTGAATGCTAAGCATGTGATATTTATTCATATTTTATATCAGATAATGGCTGAGGTTGAATTTTTTATAATATTAAGATTGATTTTTGCTAGGCTGTTCTTGTTCACTATGTAGTTTTCGTTTTTTTGTCTGGTTAAAGTGGTGTATTATACATGGTGCTCTAAATATGTTCTTGAGGTGTATACAAATCAAAAAATTGGTTGTTGAACTATAAAGTTATGCAATAATCTTACCCATTGTGTATTATTAACATTTTTGGGTCTATTTAACAAACATTTGCTGGGAAAGTCACCAAGTGTTCCCCCAAAAAGATTCAATATATTTTGCACAATGGTTTCTAAGGAGATTAACGCTAATATACAGTACAGGCATTTGCTGTGCACATAGTATAAATTCAAAATGTTGCAGATGTGAATGTCATTTAAATGCCAAAGTAAAGTAGAGGTTATTCTTCTGTTTAAATCATGTCTATATCTTTGGGTGAATCTCAGAAAATAATGAAAGTCCTTTCATTTATTTCTGGAATTGTACCCAAATATTGTCAAAAAAAAGCAAATAATATCAATATTCAAAAAAATGCCTGAGATACTATATACCAGAAAACTACAGACCAGTCAACATCAATAGGTATTTAGCATTATAATTATAAAAAAAAACCTGACACACTGTACTTTATGACTTGCTAAAACAGAGGGAATACAAGTAATGAATATATATTATTTTAAAGCCACATGGTAAAAGAGGCAGGAGTGGAGGAGTGAGTAGAGATTAGCTCACAATAATGACTACGGAAATGACAGACAGGGAGGGAGGTGGAGATGCAGAGAAGCTGAGGAGAGAGCAGGATGACGAAGACACGTAATCTGACCACTCTATCATGGATCAGCAGCCATGATTAGCATGGTCAGTACACATTGCAGAAGACAAGAACAGGCAGGATCAACCAGGTATTTTAGAACATGTATTGGGAGAGGGCGCATGCGCGATGCGGGACGGACGTGTCTGAGCACAGCTCTGTCAGACCCAGTTTGCCAAGCAAGATTCCCAGGGCTAATCCGCACCGTTCCTAACCAAATCCACCCAGCACCCCTGCGGGACACATTAGTGCATGCCAACATACAAGAAAGGGTGAAAAAGCTTCTCCCAGCACTCACTAACAAACTATCATCTCAGCATGGAGAAAACACAGGCCAACTTTTTCTTGCCCACAATGATCTCAGGAAGGATTATGAGATATCCGGTAACATTACTGTCAGAACAAGGGCAGCAAAACCAAAGCTTAGGAGTTGCTAAAGCCTCTCCCCATTCTGGAAAGGCCATGGATGATGATCTCCATGGATTTTATTGTTGAATTGCCACCATCAGAAGATTGCACTACCATCTTCGTGGTAGTTGACAGATTTTTCAAGATGGCTCACTTCCTGCCTATGAGATGTACACCCTCTGCCTCGGAAACCGCAAGGATCTTCATTAAGGAGATAGTAAGGCTCCACGGTATACCTGCAAATATCATATCTGATCGGGGGGTAAAGTTTACTTCCAAATTCTGGAGAGCATTATGGTAATCCCTGAAAATTGACCTTTCCTTCTCTTCTGCTTACTATCCCCAGACTAACGGTCAGACTGAACAAACAAATCAAACTCTTGAGCAGTATTTACAATGTTTTTAATGTTTTTCTCAGGATGATTGGGCACCCCTATTACTTCTTCATAGTTTCATAGTTAGTAAGGTTGAATAAAGACACCAGTCCATCCAGTTCAACCTGAGTGTCTATAATTGTCCCTATCCCTGTACATTACACACTCACATCGGTCCCTACCCTCAAGAAGCCCACAATCCAAGGTCCCCATTCATATACTAGGGCCAATTTTGGACAGAAGCCAATTAACCTACCTGCATGTCTTTGGTTGTAGGAGGAAACCGGAGTACCCGGAGGAAACCCACGCAGGCACAGGGAGAACATGCAAACTCCAGGCAGGTAGAGTTGTGGTTGAGATTTGAACCAGCAACCCTTCTTACTGCTAGGTGAGAGTGCTAACCACTACACCACTGTGCTGCCCTTGAGGAGTTCGCTTATAATAACTCTGTTCACTCTGCCACCAAGCAGTCACCATTTTTTGCGAACTACGGGTTTCACCCCTTGTTCATGTCCAACAGCATCCCAGAATGTGCAGTACCGGCTACCCAGGAAACCTTGAATTTTTTAGCACAAATAATAAATTACTCCATGAGACAATGGCAAGAACTACAAGGAGGTGTTTGACAAAAAGAGGAGAGGGGAGCTTAATCTGAAACCCGGAGATCAAGTCTGGCTGTCTACCTTGAATCTGAAGCTAGCATGTCCATCTAAAAAATTGGGTCCTAACTTTGTGGGTCCCTTCCCAGTGAGAAGAAAAATCAATAACGTGGCCTACGAATTGAAACTACCGGAATCATTCTGAATACACCCAGTTTTCCATGTGGCTCTACTTAAACCTACAGTTCCCGACCCCTTCACCAAGCAGAATACCAGTCCTCCTGAACCTGTGCTCATCAAAGGTGAGGAGGAATTTGAGGTTGAATCCATCCTAGACTGTAGGAAGAGACGTAGTCAAGTTCAATACCTGGTAAAATGGAAGGGATATGGCCCAGAGGAAAACTCTTGGGAACCAGAGACTAATATCCATGCTAAAAGACTGATCCTGGCCTTTAAGAGATCTCACCCAAGTAAGATGGTCCAGTTGGGCATCCAGATGCTGCCCATTGGAGGGGGGCAATGTCAGGAAAGGCATTCCAGAAACCATCCCAGCAATCTGGGAGTCAGGAGAATACATGTGCACAGAAGGGCCGTTAAGCGCATGCGCAATAGCGCAAATAGTGGCTCACGGACGCATGCGGGGATGCACGCGTGTACCTTGTGACAGCGTTTGGCACCAAGATGCTCTATTTAAAAGGGGCTGATGTCTTGCTGCCTTGCTGTCTGATCTACAGAGACCCCTGCTACCCGTTACTCTATTTACCTGATCCATGTCTAACATAGCTTGTTCCTGATCTCCCTGTTTGCGGCCCGCCTCCGATCCTGGCTTGGACTTTGACTACTCTTTGAATATCATTCCTGTACCTAATCTGCCTGCCTGTGTTTGATCCGGCCTGTCTTCACTATCCAGCCTTCTACTTGCATCCTGTTGCTGGACTACAGAACACCTCCCTGCTGTCTGCTGCATCCAGCCTTTTGCTTGCATCCTGTTGCTGGAATACAGAACACCTCCCTGCTGTCTGCTGCATTCAGCCTTCTGCTTGCATCCTGCTGCTGGAATACAGAACACCTCCCTGCTGTCTGCTGCAATCAGCCTTCTGCTTGCATCCTGTTGCTGAACTACAGAACACCTCCCTGCTGTCTGCTGCACCCAGCCTTCTGCTTGCACCCTGTTGCTGGACTACAGAACACCTCCCTGCTGTCTACTGCATCCAGCCTTCTACCTGCATCCTGTTGCTAGACTACAGAACACCTTCCTGCTGCCTACAGTATCCAGCCCTCTACACCAGCTAGCCATTCCGGCACTTGTGCCCCTTTGTACTTCTGAGCCCCTGTCTGCTCTACCAGGGGTCACCGAGTCAGAGGTATATGAGAGGCTGCTCCCTGCATTCTGGGCTCTACCACCAGGTATGTGACATAGTTCCTCCATCAAAAGCCTTCTCTAAATCAATTAACCGCTCCCTTAGCAAGTTTCAACTAATAGATTCGTGGAGAGCCCATAACATAGGTATAAAAGCATATACTCATTACTCGCACCCACATGATTGCTATGCCTGGTTAGATTATATCTTTTTCACCCCAATATTACTAGCAAACACTTCCAAAGCACATATCCACCCCTGCCCATGGTCAAACCACAACATAGTTTCCTTTGACACCTCTCATATTGGTCTTCCTCCCACTCATTTCAATTGGCGCTTAAATTACTCTCTTCTAACAGACCCCTCCAATATCCAAAAAATATCTACACACATAGAAAATTACTTCACAGACAACTCAACAGACAAAATACTCCCCACTTCACTTTGGTCAGCACACAAGCTGTTTTAAGAGGGCATTTAATTAGTATAGCAGCAGCCAAAAACAAAGATAGACTCACCGAAATTAAATGTCTTACCAGGGACCTTGATCATCTATACAATAAACTAATCATCCTCCCAAGAACTAAATCATCAAATTCAATCTAAACGCCAAGCTCTAGACTCTATTTTATAAGCCAACACTGAAAAATCTCTTAGCCCCCGTACACACGGTCGGACATTCCGTCAACCAAATCCGTCGGATAAATTCCGACAGATTTAGTCCGGAAGTGGTGTTGCATACACACGGTTGGACTAAGTTGTTGGAATTTCCGGTTGCCAAGAATGCGGTGACGTAAGCCGCGTACGACGGCACTAGAAAAGGGAAGTTCAGCACCACGTCCGGCACCCTTTGGGCTCCTTCTGCTGATCTCGTGTTTATCACGTGTTAGTAGAAGTTTGGTGAGAGACGATGCACGCTTTTCAGATTTGTGCTTCAGTTCGTTACTGCTCTTCAGTTTGTGCTTGTCGGTGCGTATCTGCTTATCAGTGCGTGTAGTCAGTAAGCATTTGTTGCTCATTGTGGACTATATCTTGGTATAGTATGCTTTGATTTGCATTGCTTATTGTCTGCTCGTTTCTGCTTTTCAGGTCGTTCTTTCAGGCATTGCTGTTTATTGGTGCTTTCTGTTGTCCATTCTGACCAGCCATGTTTCGTGTACATACTCGTCGTACCAAGCTGTGCAGGGGCTTTGTGTTGGGCTTTTAGCTTTGACACAAGCCCGGTTCATGAACAGGGCGAGGAGGAGTTTGTGGACCAAGAATTGGTTGCGCCAGCGTGACCAGTTCTCGCACATGCCTTTGCTCTGTGAGAATAATAAGAATAAGAATGGGATGGGGGGGTGCTGACTCTTATAAGGGGACCTTATACTTTAGGCTTTAAATACTAATTTCCCAAAATGTTATACTGATATTGTCCAAAAATGTTTGTGTCTAATCTGCTTGCAATGTTGATGTGCCAAATTACTATTTTTTTTTCTTGTTTCACTCCAGAGTTTCCTTCAACGCCACAGGAATGATAGACTGTGGCCTCCCACTTTGCCAGCCGTTGGGACTTTCCCAATTGTGGAGGTGCAATTGATGGGAAACACATCCGCATTGTCCCACCCCCCAACTCGGGGTCGTACTATTATAATTACAAGTGGTTTAATAGTATTGTGATGTTGGCGGTGGTGTCAGCGACCTATGACTTTCTTTATGTGGATGTGGGGCAAAATGGCCGGATGTCGGATGGTGGAGTGTTTGCACGGATGAAATTCTATTGGCGTCTCCAGAGTGGCAGCCTGGGCTTGCCACCTCCAGAGGAGAATCTGGAAGGACTCCTGTTCATTTTCGTTGCGGATGAGGCGTTTGCTCTGTCAAACCATCCCGATAAGGACCCTCACCCCGGATCAGAGGATCTTTAATTTCCAGCTGGCCAGAGCTAGAAGAGTAGTGGAGAACACTTTTTGAATACTGGCCAGCCGGTTCCGCTTATTTTTGATGCCAATCCACATGGCGGAATATAAACTAAATCACATTGTGTTTGCCTGCTGCGTTCTGCACAGTTTTTTGAAAAGACATTCAGCTAACTATGTGGTCTCAGTTGGCCCAGATGCAGACTTGCCAGAAAATTACAACCTCAGGGCCCTTGAAGCTGCTCATCCTGCCGTGACCCCCCAAAGCGCCCATGAGGTCAGAAACTAATACATGGAGTACTTTGTGGGTAGGGGGGCCATTGATATGCCAGACAATGTCTGAGAGGCATTTTTTTTAATACATTTTTATTTGAAACTCCAATAATCTTTGTTTTCATGTACTGCTTAGCTTTGTTTTAGGTGTCTCATAGGTATTTTTGCTGTTTTTTTGGGGCTTTTTTAACAACAGTTCAAACCCAAGTTCTGAGCAAGATGAGGTGACAGTCTCTTCTCCAGATAATCTTATTATGTTGTGGGTCTGCTACACACACACCTTGTTTTTGTTGCTAATGTATGTAGTGCATTACTGACAAAAATATTGCTCATTTTCAGCACCATGGCTGAAATATGTGGGGTCATAAAAATGGCCTGATTGGGGAAATTTAAACATCACTGCGGGTGTTATTTACTAAAGGCACATTCACTATGCACTACGAGTGCACTGCAAAAGGGCACCTGAAACTGCACTTGGAGTGCAAAGTGGATTTTCCTTTAGTAAATAACACCCATTGCCACAGAAAACAACAACTTAACTCCAAATACTGCTTTTGCGCATTCACATGTGCGTTTAGAAAAGGGGTTTACAACAAACCAACATATTTGGTGTATAGAAAACTTTATTTTGGGTAACATTTTTTTAACTTAGCGTTTTTGTGTAAACAGGCATGTATCAAAGCATAACATACAGTACACAGGAACTTACAAAGTTCAACTTTGAAAAGTGAAGACAATATCAGACATGAGTATGTACAAACTGTGCTGATATTGCCTTCATCGGATGGGGTGTCACCCCTGGAAAAGCCAAATTTGGAAGATGCACACACATTGAGAATACAAAAGTGGCCATTTTCCTCCTGATCCCATGCCTAATGTGAACATGTGCTATCTCCCATCATGGGGTACCAATGTACATGTTTTGGGGGTGCAACCCCTTCATCTAAGCCACTTTCGTAGCAAGGAAGGGGTTGCGCCCACAAAAGACGTACATTGATCCCCCATGATGGGAGATAGTACATGTTGACACACTGTGTGCATCTTCCAAATTTGGCTTTTTGAAAAATATAAAAGTTTTTTGAACAAATAAAAAAATATGCTAGCTAGTTTGGGGTGTTTCAGACTCTCCCCAAAACATCAATGATGTTCTTCATTTTCTGTTGAACATCATTGATGTTTTTCTAAATCACGATTGCACCCCATTATCTCCCCAATGAGGATCTGGGCACTTTCACTGGTAAAATGTGATTTTTCTTCCACATCACCTAAAAAAATAAAATAAACACACAATGTATTATAAATATGTAGACATACATTGATTAGTTTACCAGAAGCTGTGGTCTCCGACACTCACCTGTTGTGGTGACAATTTGTCCAACTTCAACAATCTCTCCTTCCTCTTCCTCCTCTGCTTCTGGTGTTGGAATTTCCCCTTCTTTAGGAGGTGTGGGGTCCCAGGTGTTCTCAGACATCCCGAGTCTTCTCTCTCCTATGAGAATGTAAAAAAGGAATACTTAGCACACAGAGGTCAGAAATAGGAATATGAAACAGTGCTTGGAAGTGTCGTACAATTGTGTTTTTTGGCCAAGTTCAAAGGTAAGAACATTATTTTGGACACTTTCTAAAGCTGGAATACTTACCTGCAGTGTGAACAAATGTAGTGAAGTGTAAGGTGGGAAAACATTGTTTTGGGAGTGGGCTAACGAACGGTGTTTATTATGAACGATTGAAACCATGAACATGAAAGTGGCCATTTTAAACTGTACAACATTAAATCAAAGCACATGGAGCAGTATGCAAGCAATAATAATAATATGAACACACGACAACTACTTACTTTTTTGAAGAACTCACTTGATCCTTCTGTACTGATCGTGCTCCCTCAGTTTCAGGTCTGACCAGCGTTTTCTTAGTTGATCCTTGGATCGTCTTACCCCAAAATTCTTCTGAAGGCTCTTCACAACTTTAGTCATGATCTTGGCCTTTCTGATATTTGGGTTTGGGTAAGGTCCATACTTCCCATCATAGTCGTTCCTCTTCAATATGTCCACCATCTCCAACATCTCTCCAAAATACATATTTGAGGCCTTAAATCTTCTCCCCCGGGACGTTTCAGGCTCTGGGCTTTCCTCGCCCTCCTCCTCGTTAGTGGAACTATGATTGCGCACCTGCATCGTCTCCGCTATCTTCTCTCCCCACTGCGCCGAAAGAGAAGGGGTGGGGAATAGTCTAGAAAGAACGTCAGGGGCGGGAGGAGTTTCACACATGCGCACTGTATATGGAACGCAACACGCATGTGTCGTACGTACGATCTGTGAACAGAGGGAGAAGCTGATGCGCCGATCGTGCAAACGAAGGTACAATGCAGGCCTCAATTTAAGATTGAGGCCTGCATTGGGACAAGATTTAGTCGAGTTTAGCCTGACATTAGGGTTTGTCTTGTGTTGTGTCATGCAGAGATTATAGACGGGTTTAATGACCACATTTTCCTCCCTCTGTTCATCGATAAGTACAGGAAGCTGCCCTGCCTGTGGCAATCTATGCATCCACATTACAGTAACAAACTGGTTGAGTTTGTGAAGCCGGTGGTCTCCAGGGCAAACATCAACTATTTAAGAACAAAAATTGGTGGCCTCGGGAGTACATATCTGAGGGAGCGGAAGAAGGTGCTGGAGTCCATGCAAACTGGAGCTGCAGCAGATGACGTTTATGTCCCCAGGCTTGTGGTATTATGACAGGATGCAGTTTCTGTCAGACCAGACTAAGGTCAGGGAATCCCTCTCTACCCTTCCTTCCACACGTCCTTCTATGCTACATTCCACACCTGCTGAGTCTTCCAACGCCCAACCTGGGCCTTCCACTCAGGAAGAACTGGAGGAGCCCAGCTTGAGCCAGGTATAGCATTGTTCTACATATTTTGGGAGTAAAAATGAATGATATTAACTTGATTTTTGCTCTCTAATTGCTGATTTTAGAAAGTGTTTCACATATCACATATCAATAGACAGTAGTGGCCAAGAATGAAAAATTTGGTTAACAATTTACAACAGGCTTCAGCTGAAAATTGTGTGTGTTTGATGAACCAAAAACTAAAACTATGTCCCTTTTTCATACACAGGAAGACATCAGCTAGGAGGAGAGTGTGGAATGCAGCAGCCAGGAGGTGGCTGGGGAAAGTGGGAGCCAGGAGGAGGCAGGGGTAAGCGGCAGCCAAGCAGTGGGCGGGCAGAGGAGCCTGACTGAATCACAGGTCCCTCCCCTCCGCCTTCCACGCAAAAGTGCCAGAAAGGGGGGGAATGTGGAGGAGTCAGCTCTGAAGCTGATCGGGGAGGCTTCAGCGGCCCTCAAAGCCACCCCCACCTATCAAGAGGCCTTTGCCGCCTTGGCTGCCTGCAAACTCCAGCAAATGGAGGAGGGGCAACAGATCTTGTGTGAGGAGCTAATTATCCACACCCTCAACAAGGGGCTGTGGGTCAAATCACACAAGCAACACACTTGTGTGATTTGGCCCATGCCCCTCCCCCTCCTCCTTCTGCCACACCTCCAGCACCACAGCCACAGCCTGGAAAGAAGCATGGAAGGAAGACCAGAGTGTGATAACCTGGGTTCAGTCTGGTCTGACAGAAGATGCAGCCTCTTGTAGGACCACAGCCAGGGAACATAGATGTCATCTGCTGCTGTTCCGGGTTTCTTGGACTTCAGGACCAGACTTCTCTCCCTCAGACATGTACTCCTCAGGCCACCAATTTTTGCGTTTAAATAGTTGATGTGTGCCCAGGGGGCCAAAGGCTTTGCTAATCTCCACAGTTTCTCCAGCGCTGCCTCCCTCTTTATTTGTTACTGACACCTAAATAAAAGTTTTTTTTGGATTGAAGAAATACTTGCGTATGTGTTTTACTTAAAAAAGGACAGTTTTTTGTGAGTAGGCAGGTACATTTCAAAAATACAAAGTCAAATTAATAACAAGGGGCACCAACACCAAACAACCTCCTGTAGATTAAAAAAGAAAACAATAAATTAAAAAGATAATAATGGTGTTGTGGTAAGTTGACACACAAAACACACCAAAAAAAATGCAGATGAGCAAACTGTCAAAAAAGGAGATAGTGATTAAAAAAACCAACCACAAAATAAAACAAAATAAAAAAAAATGATTGGGGAGATGTGATGAATTAAAATATTTTATTGCTGAAATGAGTAAAAAGAATAAAGAAATAAGTTTGGGAGACGTGTGTGTGAATATGAGCATCAAAACAACTTCATTCTTGTAGCATTGTAAAGAAAAAGAGAATGCGCTGCATGAAAGAATTTTTATCATTGCAGCGTGACGAATGTGCTATATCGATTACGAGCGGTAGTTTTACCTGAGCGAGCACTTCCGTCACAGAATTTTATTGTGAGCATGCGTGGCACCTTGTCCATCGGACTAGGCTACACACGATCGGAACTGACGTGATCGGATCATGTTGTTGGAAAATTTTATAGCCCAGCTGTAAAACTTGGTCCGTCGGATATTCAGACGGAAACAGTCCGATGGAACCCACACACTGTCGGATTATCCGACAACACGGTCCTATCGGACATTGTCCATCAGAATATCCGACCGTGTGTACAAGGGCTTAGATTCTCTAAAGCCAAATGTATGCTACATGGAAACTCCACTTGAGCCATGTTTTCAAAGAAGCTCAATCAAGAACACAGACCACCCCATATTTATAAATTACGTGATCAGGGTGGTAACTTGGTTACCCATCCACAGGAAGTCCTGGAAATATTCATATCCTTTTTTAAGAATCTCCTCTTAGGACCACAACCTCACCCCCAAACTTCGTCAATTAATTACCTAAACAACCTTCAACTTCCAACCCTTAATAATCAACAAATTAATTCCCTTAATGATCCCTGTACAGGCCTAGAAATAATTAATACAATTAGAACTCTTAAAACGCCCACTGCCCCAGGCCCTGATGGTTTTACTTCATCTTACTATAACAATTTTGCACCCCTCTCAGCACCTAAACTAACCAAGTTATTTAACCACATCCACATCCTAATCACTTCCCCAAAGAAATGCTCTTGGCCAACCTATCTCTAATACCAAAACCACTGAAAGATCACACCCTCCCACAAAATTTCTGCCCCATCTCAGTCCTCAATAACAATCTAAAAATCTTTGGCAGATTGTTAGCTGATAGACTTTGCGGCAGTTATCACAATCCTTATCCACACAGACCAAACTGGCTTCATCCCAGGCTGACAAATAGTTGATAACATTAGGTTAGTCACAAACATTATTCAAGATGCCAATCTTCACTCACGCCCGGAATGTCTATCAGCCTAGACATTCACAAAGCATTTGTTAGTGTGAACTGGTCTTACCTCAACCATCTACTCCCTAAATTTGATATTTCAGATAAATTCCTACATGGCTTCAATGTTTTATACCACTCCCCACAAACGAGAATCAAAATTCCTGGTAACAACTCAGAATTCTTCCCCTTAAGCAGAGGTACCAGACAAGGCTGCCCCCTATCCCCACTTTTATTTGTGTTAGCAATTGAGCCCTTGGCACATGCAATAAGAAACAATATTAATGTGGCGCCGACATTCTTGTCTACTAATACAATGTTAGCATGTTATAATGAAAGTCTATGGACAATTCTATAGCTTAATATTTGGCACCATCTAGCGGCCAAATACTGAAAGTGGAATGACTTTTCTTTATCATAAAGCACTGAACTAATTATAGGAAGTGACTGTTATTTACTTTAGAGAGTTGACCTATTTACCCAGGATGTAAGGTGACCTACCCATGGACACTTTCTCTTGCACTGCATGCTGGGTAGGACATAAAAGGACCCCGAGCAGCCATCTTAGGGCTCTTGGGAACACATGGCCTGATTGTGAGGACTTGTGAGGAGGCCTCCCGGAGGAAGCGGTCTACTGCCATTACGGAGCGCAACCCTGCTCGATTGTGTGAGTGACCTGACGGTGTCAGATACACAGTGATCGGATCGGGAAGATTCAGAGACACTCGTTTGAGCATTGTAATACCAGGTTTCCTCCCTATTGTAATGGAACGGAGTGATGGAGCCGGCTAACATAGAAGCAAGCTGCAAACACCGGACCAGAGCTACTATAAGAGATTTCAATCCAGTTGGTGAGTGGGTGGCGGCCCACAGTTTATTAACTTTTTCACCTAGTCAGACTTATACACAGGCCTCGCTGGGATCCATAGTCCTACGGAGTAAGAGTATAGCAACTGACATTATGCAGGCATAAGGCCTATCTGCTATTGCATCTCAAGCCTTGTATCATAGTTACGGAAGCAACACAAGGATCATCTTTAACCACTTGACCACTGTACATATACGGCCGGGTGGGAGCTCTCTACTTCTGAGAGGACTTTCAGGAACGTCCTTCAGAAGGAGAGGGATCGCGCGCGTGCCCGCGCATCGGCGCGATCCCGATGCACTCGTGTCACCCGGACAAGGCACATCTCGGATCGGCAGGAGGGCTTTGTGATTGGCCCTCCTGATCACATGATGGCCGTGTCCAATCATGGCCGTCATGTGATGTAAACAAACAGCCGGTTGCTAGGCAATCGGCTCCTCCTCTCCTCACACAGTGTCATCGCTGAGGAGAGGAGAGCAGATCGCTGCAGCCGGCTGATGATCAGTGAGTATGAGCTGTTTTTTACTCACTGATCACCAGCCTAGTGTAAACACACAACACACCACACGGTATAAACACAATGTCCCCACATCTGTTTCCAAAACATACATGTCCCCAAAACATACATGCCTCCAAATAATAAAAACACATGTCCCTAATAATAAAAACATGTCCCCCACATATGTCCCACTAAAATCACATGTCCCAATGATTATCTGTACACATATGTCCGTGATCACCTGCACACATATGTACATGATCATTTGCGTATATATGTCCGTGATCACACAAACCAATTATTATACACTTAACCAATTTTTTTTTACCAAAGACATGTAGCAGAGTACATTTTGGCTTAAATTTATGACAAAATTAGATTTTATTGGATTTCTTTTAAAATCTTTTTTCGCTTGTATCCCAACAAATAAAAAACGGAGTCGTTAATAAATAACACCAAAATAAAGCTCTATTTGTGCAAACAAAATGATAACAATTTAATTTGGGTACAGCGTAGCATGACCGCGCAATTGTCATTGAAAGTGCGAGAGCGCTGAAAGCTGAAAATTGGGCTGGGAAGGACGGGGGTGAAAGTGCCCTGTATTGTAGTGGTTAAACACCCTTAATAACCAAACCAATTTTCAGCTTTCGGTGCTCTCACATTTTGAATGACAATTACTCAGTCATGCAACACTGTACCCATATGAAATTTTTGTCATTTTTTTTCACACACATAGAGCTTTATTTTGGTGGTATTTAATCACCGCTGAGTTTTTTATTTTTTGTGCTATAAAAGAAAAAAGACTGAAAATTCTGTAAAAAAATAATAATTTTTCTTCATTTCTGTTATAAAATTTAGCAGATTAGTCATTTTTCTTCATAAATTTTGGCCAAAATTTATACTAGTACATATCTTTGGTAAAAATAAGTACAACTTGGTGGATATTATTTGGTCTTTGTGAAAGTTATAGAGTCCACAAGCTATGGTGCCAATATCTGAAAATTGATCACACCTGATGGACTGACGGCCTATATCATTTCTTGAGACCCTAACAAGCCATAAAAGTACAACTACCCCCCAAATGACCCCTTTTTGGAAAGAAGACATTCCAAGGTATTTAGTAAGAGGCATAATGAGTTTTTTGAAGTTGTAATTTTTTCCTACAATTCTTTGCAAAATCAAGATTTTTTTTCCTTTTTTTTTCACAAAATTGTCATATTATCAGGTTATTTCTCACACACAGCATATGCATACCACAAATTACACCCCAAAACACATTCTGCTATTACTCCCGAGTATGGCGATACCACATGTGTGAGACTTTTACACAGCATGGCCACATACAGAGGCCCAACATGCAGGGAGCACCATCAGGCGTTCTGGAGCACCCAGGCCAATTCTGACATTTCTCTCCTACATCATGTAAAAAATCATCATTTATTTGCTAGAAAATTACATAGAACCCCAAAACATTATATATATATATATATATATATATATATATATATATATATATATATTTTTTTTTTTAGCAAAGGCCCTAGAGAATACAATGGGGGTCGTTGCAACTTTTTAACACGCACGGTATTTTCGCAGCAATTTTTCGAACGCCTTTTTTTGGGGAAAAAACGGTTTTGTGCTTAAAAAAACTAAACAGTAAAGTTAGCCCAATGTTTTTGCATAAT
Organism: Lithobates pipiens; assembly: GCF_037356315.1. Taxonomy (NCBI): domain Eukaryota; kingdom Metazoa; phylum Chordata; class Amphibia; order Anura; family Ranidae; genus Lithobates; species Lithobates pipiens. Next base: position 88,726,621 of record NW_027507686.1, read on the forward strand.
GTGAAAGATAAAGTTACGCTGAATAAATAGATACCTAACATGTCACTCTTCAAAAATTGCACACGCTCGCGCAATGGCGCCAAACATCGTTACTTAAAAATCCCCATAGGCAACGCTTAAATTTTTTTTACTGGTTATATGTTTTGAGTTACAGAGGAGGTCTAGGGCCAGAATTATTGCTATCGCTCTAACGTTCGCAGCGATACCTCACATGTGTGGTTTGAACACCGTTTTCATATGTGGGCGGGACTTACATATGTGTTCGCTTCTGCATGCGAGCACATGGGGACAGGAGCACTTTAAATTTTTTTTTTTTTATTGTTCATTTTACTTTATTTATTTTAGTTTGACATTTTTTCCCCAAAAATACATTTTTTGATCACTTTTATTCCTATTACAAGGAATGTAAACATCTCTTGTAATAGGAATAGGGCATGAAAGGTCCTCTTTACAGTGAGATATGGGGTCAATAAGACCCTGCATCTCACCTCTAGGCTGGGAAGCCTGAAATAAAATAAAAAATGGCAGAGTATTGGCAGGGTATTGCAGAGTATTGGCAGGGTATTGCAAGCTATTGCAGAGTATTGCAGAGTATTGGCAGGGTACTGCAGAGTATTGGCAGGGTACTGCAGAGTATTGGCAGGGTATTGGCAGGGTATTGCAGGGTATTGTTAGGGTATTGGATATTGCAGTGTATTGGCAGGGTATTGCAGAGTATTGAATAGAGAAAGAGACGGCGCCCTCTAAGTGCAGCAATAAAGTTACTCAAATGTATTAAAAATTGTTTAAAAACACTCACATTAAATTAGTGGTGTAAAGGCACATCATAGATGTAATGTTTCATCCGTATGTCCATAGGCACGACTCGCAGGGCTGTAGTGCAGGGTTCCCAGCATCTGACTTTTTGGCCGATGATTAGTAGCTTATTCTATTCCATAGATTTCCTCGGGATGGTCAGAGTGGTCGAGGTAGTGCTGGTCACTGTAGTGCCCTTGATCTGATGTTCAGGGAGTCTGTGTCCTCAGGAGACGGGCTGGAGTAAGTGGCGCTTCGGAGCATGCTTGCTCTTTCATCAGGCTTTTGATTCATCAGCATTACTTAGGGACATAGACAAATTTAAAGAGCTATCATATGGTACCAGTATCTCTCAGCCGATCCGGCAATACCGTATGAGTGTAGATCCATGTAGTGTCCTTCAACTAAGCCTCCAGGCTCCTTCCAAGAAGCCAGCCTTGCCCACGGCCTTCTCCTGAAGAGTCCTCCCCTGGGGTTTCTCCAGTTGCTGGGCCTCTTCCTTAGATGAGACAGCACCGGACCACCTTTGGATCAATAGGCCCCCGAAATTCATTCAGGCCTGTCCTTGCAGTTGCATTGCCTTGGGCTAACCAGCCCCGAGACTCAAAATGCATAGTTCCGCACCCCAGGCCAGGAGGGCCACGGGGCTGGTCAGGAGGACTACCCGAACTGAACAGGCAGAACAGAACAGACCCCGACACATGATGTCGGTACCTTAAATACCACCTCCCAGAATGCACAACAGGAGAACACTCCCACTGGGCTGGTTCCGAAAGAACAGTGGCATTCAATACACCCAGCTAGACTGCGTTCTTACTCTTGCTGGCGGTCAAAGAGAACCCAGTGCAACTTAGATAGACTGGTACTAAAACCAGAAATTTAGAAAATTAGCACCAAAACCCAACTGTGGTTTCAGGAAAATTAACTTTGAAAAAACCATAGCGCCTGCTCGTCAGGAGCCAGCGCTACATATGCTAATATACCAAATATACCCATATCTTGTAACAGACTGCTCTATTCATTATTCAGCTCGATCCAGTGGATGATTGCATTCAATTGGAGATCAAACAACCTATCATGGCCACAGGTCCTATCTAGGATGGAATTGTTCAAACTGAAAGAATTCCCCACACCTTACATGATAGTTTACACACTTTCAATACAAAATTTAATTATTGGAACCTACCATAATTATCTACATGTACAAACCATCCATTGAAGGTCAAATTGTATATAGCAATACTGGTACATCAAATTCTCATATTATATACAGCTCCAATTCTTTAGCTAAACGCTAAGATGTTCTTTTGTTATGTATACTGCATGTTCTTTTACCAATATACTCCCAAGATTGTTGATACCAATTACTGTATAACTATACACCACATTATATTGTTTAATGATACTTCTATCATTGTATTGAAACTGTACTTCTGAACTTCCAAATAAAACTTTTGTAAACAAAAAAAAAGGAACATGCATTGGGACAAATGACACTGCACAATCACTGTGCTATTTATTATGCTTTAAAGGAACAGGGGAATTTCTTTATTTGTTTAGGGTTGCAACACTTTAAAACTTGTTTTGACAGCTGATGATTTAGATTCAGGTTTTGGATTTTCAAATAGTGTACAACAGTATTCGCCCTTGAATGCTTATTCAAGGAACGCATACATGGAGCAAAATGTACACTGAATCACAAGGGTGTCATTGAACTGAAAAAGGTCCAAAAAAGGGAAACATAACTAATAAGGGTTCTGGACGACTTCAGTTATGAGGAACAATTACAAGAATTAAAATTCTCCCTTAGGAAGAGGCGTTTAAAATTGAATATGATCAAAATCTGCAATTCTTTGACTGGTGACTGTAGCATAGACAACGGTTTAAGATCAGTAAAGAAGACATGAAGCCAAACAACAAAGCTGGATGTGAAGTGGTATCTTAAACTGGGTGTAGCACGGCCCCCTAGGGGATTTCTTGGATTTACCCGCTCATCTGCATCACCATGACCCTATGAACCTTCCAACCCACCTGACACTCTGGGTTCAGACATCATTGCAATACCTTTTAAGTAATAAGACAACACTTAATGCATTTATATTCTATTGATGTTTACTGGAGTACTTCAGTTAAGGTCTGGTTGTACAAAGAGGTAATGGTTCAACTAAGTTTGGGATAGCAGCTCAAACTCAGTCGAATGACTACTTAAAAAATATCAGTTGAGACAGAAGGCAACAACAGAATATTATGTAGACCTATGCAGAGCCGATCCACCCTCGCTCACTACGCAAGCTGCGTAGGGGCCTGCCACTGCGGGGGAGCCCCCAAGACCCAGCATCCCCCCGCACCTCTGGCTGGCCATTTAGATTGCAGTGGGGAGAGGTGGGAGGAGGTGGAAGGTGGCGATCGGCAGCTCTATGGTGCCTTTGTGGGCAGCGGGATCTCCCTGGGGCTTGTAGTACGCTCTCGAGTGTCAATGACAGTGTATACAGTGGAGAGGAGAAGGAAGGGGCTTCTGACCCGGGCAGGTATCAGTTTCATTTTCACTCTGCTTGAACACTTTTGCTGATGCCTTGGTCAGAGACCCCTCCCCTCTCTGCTGTATAGATTCGGAGATAGAACTACTAGCCCCAGGGAGATCTCCTTGCCTGTGGACACCATAGAGCTGCTGATCTCCACCTCCCAGCTCCACCAGCCAGGTACAGGGGAACCTCTGCGAGGGGGGAGTCAGCTGTTTGGGGACCCTGATGTAAAAGGGGGCTCTCTGGGGACATTAATATAAGGAAGGGGCCCTCTGGGCACACTGATGTAAGAGGGGGCCCTCTGGGGACACTATTGTAAGAGGGGGGCTCTCTGGGGACCCTGTGTAAGAAGGGGCTTTCTGGGGACACTAATGTAAGAGGGAAGGCTCTCTGGGGACACTAATGTAAGGGAAGGCTCTCTTGGGACCCTGGTGTAAGGGGGGCTCTCTGGGGACCCTGGTGTAAGGGGGGCTCTTTGAAGGCCCTGATGTAAGGAGGGGCTCTCTGGGGACCCTGGTGTAAGGGGAGGCTCTCTGGGGACCCTGATGTAAGGGGAGGCTCTCTGGGGACCCTGGTGTAAGTGGAGGCTCTCTGGGGACCCTGGTGTAAGTGGAGTCTCTCTGGAGGCCCTGATGTAACGGGAGGTTCTCTGGGGACCCTGGTGTAAGTAGGGAAGCTCTCTGGGAACCCTGATGTAAGGGGAGGCTTTCTGGGGACCCTGATGTAGGGGGAGACTCTCTGGGGACCCTGATGTAAGTAGTGAGACCCTCTGGGGACATTAATGTAAGTGGGAGCCCTCTGGGGGCACTAATGTAAGGGAGGGCTCTCTGAGGACCCTATGTAAGGAGGGGCTCTCTGGGGACCCTGTGTAAGGAGGGGCTCTCTGGGGACACTAATGAAAGGGGAGGCTCTCTTGGGACGCTGGTGTAAAGGAGGGCTCTCTGGGGACCCTAATGTAAGTAGGGACTCTCTGGGGACACTGGTGTAAGTAGGGAGGCTCTCTGGGGACCCTGGTGTATGTGGAGGCTCTCCGGGGACCCTGGTATAAGTGGAGGCTCTCTGGAGACCCTGGTATAAGTGGAGAGTCTCTGGGGACATTGATTTAAGGGGGGGCTCTCTGGGGACCCTGATGTCAGGAGGGGCTCTCTGGGATCATGATCTAATGAGGGGCTCATTCTGTTCTATATTTTTGTCAGGTGTGACTGTGTGGCAATGGCAAATGGTTTACATAGCTCACGGCATCATGGGTCAGGTAGAGAGCCACTTCACCTATGTACACTAAAATACCACTTGGACATAACCTGAAATGATAAACAAGTTAAGCAGCAATACTGACAGTACTGGTAGAAAGAGAGATCTAGGCTGGCCTGTTTAACCTCTGATCCTAATGAAAGATGCAGCTATACATGGATGGTGTGAGGGCCCTTTAACCACTTGCTTACTTGGCACCTAAACCCCCTTCCTTATAATCTTTTTTCCCATAAATAGAGCTTTCTTTTGGTGGTATTTGATCACCTCTGGGTTTTTAATTTTTTGTTAAAAAAATTAAAAAAGACAGATTTAAAAAAACAAAACAAACTGTTTTATATTTTGTTAATACATTTTGCAAACAGGTAATTTTTCTCCTTCATATGAGGAGCAAGCCTGATTTGAGCCACTATCCACTCCTGTATAAATACCCCATCCAAAAGGATGGTCATCTCCGGAGGCCGCCCACAGCTCCCGGGTGAGGACCAATCCAGTGGTCCCAGGCTTGACAAAGAGATTTGCCCTAGGTCGAAATAGAGCAGGCGTAGCCTGTGAAAGTCACTTGGCCCAAAGTCAAGCATTAAACAACTTACATTCAAGGCAGAATATAGTAGTGAAATCCTCCGATAAAGGAGGTAACATGGTCATTATGACCATGGAAGGGTACTTAAAGATGTGCTATAAAATTGCCAAAGTGGTAGGCGGTGAAATTTCTAGTTGTCCATACCATAAACCCACAGCAGGGAATAACATCCTCCATTTTTCGAGCTTCCATCCTAGACCATTAGTAAATTCCATCCCATACAGTCAATATCTCAATAGATCAATATCAGAAGAAATTGCTCTAGCCATAGCTCTTTCAGATGGAAGCTGCCAAATTACGTGAGACACTATTACCAAGAGGCTATTCTAAGCCCTAAAAAGGCTTACGAACAAGGCATACACTGCTATAACCTTTAAAGAACCCAAACCACAGGTGAACACTTGCATCATAACTCACTTTTACAACCAGCAATCACAGGTTAGAAACATCATTGACAAATATTGGTACCTCCTTAACATGGATCCGGTGATCAGTCCATTTGTATCTGAGAAGCTGACCATTACATAGACGGGCCAAATCTTTTGGCGCCTGTTTAGTCCACAGTGAATTCACAGGTAGCACCAGACGGGATCTGTGCAAACATTTGGGTACTTTCTGCTGTGGTGGTTGTAATTATTGTCAATATATGCACACTGAGAGACATATACGTCTCCCCAATGGTAACATCTTTAAACACTGTCATTGCACAAACTGCAAGACAGCAGGAGTAATTTATCTTCTAACCTGTGAGTGCAGTTGCTTCTAAGTGGGGAAAACTTTCCAGGAATTTTGGAAGCAGGCATACCGCCATATTTTAAGTATGAGGACATGCAATCCAGACCTACTCTGGGGTTGACATGGTACCTTAATACACAGTGAAACATTTCCCCGGATTCATTTTCTTTTTCTGGACAGGATAATACTCTCACCCTCTGGGGGAGTGACTGGAGTAAGAAACTACTCCAATGTGAATTGCGCTGGATTCACAAACTTGGAGCAACATCTCCCCTTGGCATGAATGAATCCATGAATTTCAGACCTTTTTTGGAAGGCTTCCCCTCGGGGGGCTGTGAAAAATAATAACAAAACCCCTTCTTCATTTTGCAATGGATATATTTTCTCTTATATCAATACCATCATCTACTCATCCTTTTCTTCCCTTTTTGGAGACCCCCATTTTTGCCTAACAAAAATAAAAACAAAAACAATAATAATATAAAATCCTAGTTCATTAGTTTGAGAACCTTCTTTTGCCCCCATTTCTTCTTTTCCTTTACCTTTTTACATATATGCAGTATCCTGTTATAGTGGGGCATAGACATTAACCACTTCAATACAGGGCACTTAAACACCTTCCTGCCCAGATAAATTTTGAGCTTTCAGCGCTGTCGCACTTTGAATGACAATTGTGCGGTCATGCTACACTGTACCCAAATGAAATTTTTATCATTTTTTTCCCACAAATAGAGCTTTCTTTTGGTGGTATTTGATCACCTCTACGGTTTTTATTTTTTGCGCTACAAATAAAAAAATACCGAAAATTTTGAAAAAATTTTTTTTTTTGTTTCAGTTTCAAAACTTTGTAAATAAGTACGTTTTCTCCTTCACTGATGGGCACTGATGGGGCTACACTGATGGGCACTGATAAGGCGGCACTGATGGGCACCAATGAAGTGGCACTGATGAGGTGGCATTGATGGACACTGATAGGCGGCACTGATAGGCGACACGGATGGGCGACACGGATGGACGACACGGATGGGCGACACGGATGGGCGACACGGATGGACACTGATAGGTGGCACAAATTGGCACTGATAGCTGGCACGGATTGGCATGGATGGGAGGCACAGATGGGCATGGATAGGCGGCACAGATGGGCATGGTTAGGCGGCATGGGTGGGCACTGATAGGCGGCACAGGTGGGCACTCATAGGCGGCACAGGTGGGCACTCATAGGCGGCACAGGTGGGCACTCATAGGTGGCATTGGTGTTATACTGTACTAATGGATGCCAATCAGTGCCAAACAATAATGCATGCCAATCAGTGATGCCCATTGTGGGCACTGATTGGCATCCATTATGGGCACTGATTGGCATCCATTGTGCTGACTGGCATCCCTGGTGGTCTAGGGAGGATTACCTTTTCCCTGGGTGTCTGGTGGCGTCCCTGGTGGTCCAGTGTGGGCATCCTTAGGGGGGGCTGTGCTGATAATCGATCAGCACAGACCCCCCCTGTCAGAGGAGCAGCCGATCGGCTCTCCTCTACTCGCGTCTGACAGATGCGAGTGAGGAAAAGCCGATCACCGGCTCTTCCCATTTACACTGTGATCAGCCGTGATTGTGAAACGGCTGATCATGTGGTAAAGAGTCTCCGTCGGAGACTCTTTACCGAGATCGTAGTTGCCGGGTGTCAGACTGACACCCCGCAACAACGATCACCGCGATGCGCGCCCCCGGGGGCGCGCAGCGGCTCATAATCCTGAGGACGTCATATGACGTCCGGTCAGGATTATGAAACCACTTTGCCACCGTCAATTTGTAATAGGGCAGGCGGCAAGTGGTTAAATATGTTTAAAATTGTACACTTATAAAGTTTGATATATTATTTGCTCTGTATAATGTTCACATATGTAATTTGTGTAATTGATATGTTTTTCTTTTACACTGTAACTCTCAGTGATGTCCACCTCCACTGTGGCTTCCTTGCTGTTCCATTTTCACTTTTGCACCTTTGTTTTCCATTACTCTACTCCTTTGCCACCGGTCCCCCTGGCACGCACGGGCCACTTACATGCCTTTTTTGACAGTGGGTGGCTTCCTGTCTTCCTTGGCACATTGGTGCTCGGCTGCTATCCCTTGCCCTTGGGATGCATTTGTGATCTGGGGGCGTGATACTTTTCCTGACGCCCTTTGCCTCTTTGCCAGCAATGGGAAAGAGGAAGCGTGGCTGCCTGACAGGCTTTCTCCGACCAGCCTGGCTTTATAACTGGAGGTATCTCTTGCTTAGGTGTTGCAGCCTCTGGGGCCTTTCAAAAAGGTGTGTACAGTATATGTAATGACAGATCATGTGACACTTAGATTGCACAGTGGTGGACATCATTTCACTACTTATGTGACTTTTGAATGTAATTGGTTGCACCGGATCTTTTTATGGGCTTCATAACAAAGGGGGTGAATACATAAGCACATGCCAATTATCAGTTTTTTATTTTTGAAAAAAAGTTTTATGTATATATTTTTCTAATTTTACTTCTCCAACTTAGACTATTGTGTTCTGATCCATCACATATAATTCAGATTCATTTTTTTAAACTAAAGACTGTAATGTAACAAAATAGGTAAAAAGCCAAGGGTGTGAATACTTTTTCAAGGCACTGTACATTAAAAAAAAATCCTTTTAGGCCTGGAGATTATGTAAAAGCCCCAAACATAGTATATTTCCTGAACTTCGATAACCTAAAAAAAAATAGTGGTAGTTCCATTTTTTATATCTCACAATATTATTGCAACAATTTACGAAACACAAAATTTCTGTTAAAAATACACTAAATTTAACGGACACATAAACACAATATATGACCCACTTTTTTGATAAAATACAAAAGATAAGGTTGTGCTGAGTAAATAGATTATCAAGCCTTAATATTACGTGCATGTGTGAAATGGCGACAAACTTTGCCATCCTATATTTTTCAAAGGCGATGCTTTAGAGTGATTGTAAAGAATCGCTTAAAAAAAAAATTTAATAAATAAAATAACAAACATGTTATACAGTAGGTGACCGCGATATTGTGTCAATCTCGCCGCTTTTATCGGCGAGATTGACACCCTGCGAGCCCTGTTGCGGGTGCCAGCGCCGAGCCGGCTCGCATCGGGAAAGGAAAAATGTTAATTTTCCTTTCCCGATAATCGACAAGCATCGAACTGGATTCCCGCCAATACCAGGCACTGTATTTGGTATGAACCCTAAGGGAGAACTCCACGCCAAATTTAAACAAAAAACGGCATGGGTTCCCCCTCCAGAGGCATACCAGGCCCTTAGGTTTGGTAGGGATTTTAAGGGGAATCCCCTACGCCGCAAAAAATGGCGTGGGTCCCCCCAAAACCCATACCAGACCCCTATCCGAGCACGCAGCATGGCCGGTCAGGAAAGAGGGTGGGGACGAGCGAGCGCCCTCCTCCTGAGCCATACCAGGCCGCGTGCCCTCAACATGGGGGGTAGGTGCTGTGGGGGAAGGGGGCACCCTGCAGCCCCCCCACCCCAAAGCACCTTGTCCCCATGTTGATGAGGACAAGGGCCTCTTCCCGACAACCCTGGCCGTTGGTTGTCGGGGTCTGCGGGCGGGGGGGATTATCAGAATCCGGGAGCCCCCTTTAAGAAGGGGGCCCCCAGATACCGGCCCCCACCATATGTGAATGAGTGTTGGGGTACCATGTACCCCTACCCATTCACCTGGTAAAAAAAAAAGTAAACAAAACACAACACACAAGGGTTAAAAATAGTTGCACAGCTCCGGTGGTGTTCCGTCTTGGGGGGTCTTCTCGCCGCCGCCCGGGGGTCTTCCAACTTCGGGGGTCTTGTCCCCCTCTTCGGTTCTTCTTGCCAGGCCTCCGCTTTCTTCCTTTAGCTCTTTTACTAATGGAGGCCCGGTCTTCCGTCGCCACCGCCCCTTCTTCCGACTTCGGGGGTCTTGCCCCCCTCTTCGATTCTTCTTGCCGGGCCACTGCTTCTTCTTCCAGCTCTTTTACTAGCGGTGGCCCAGTCTTCTGCTGCTGCCGCCTTCCATTCTTCTTCTTCTTCTTCTGCTTCTTCCTTCTTGAGATGTTGACTTGACGCTCTCTCGGGCTGCAATGCCAGGGGCGCGGTGTGCGGCAACTTTTATAGGGACAAGGGGCGGGGTCACCGGTTGATGTCACATGGTGACCCGCCCCCTTATGATGTCACAGTCCTGGAGGATGCTGGGACTGTGACATAATAAGGGGGCGTGGTCACCATGTGACATCAACCGATGACCCCGCCCCTTGTCCCTATATAAGTTGCCGCACACCTCGTCCCTAGCATTGCGGCCGGAGAGAGCGTCAAGTCAACATCTCAAGAAGGAAGAAGAATAAGAATGGAAGGTGGCCGGAAGAAGAAGCGGTGGCCCAGCAAGAAGAATCGAAGAGGGGCGGCAGCGACGGAAGACCGGGCCTCCGTTAGTAAAAGAGCTAAAGGAAGAAAGCAGAGGCCCGGCAAGAAGAACTGAAGAGGGGGAAAAGACCCCTGATGTTGGAAGAAGACCCCCTGGCAGTGGTGAGAAGACCCGCCAAGACGGAAGACCCCCGGAGCTGTGCAATAAACTATTTTTAACCCTTGTGTGTTGTGTTTTATTTACAGGTGAATGGGTAGGGTGGGGGGCCGGTATCTGGGGGCCCCTTCTTAAAGGGGGCTCCCGGATTCTGATAAGCCCCCCACCCGCAGACCCCCACAACCAATGGCCAGGGTTGTCGGGAAGAGGCCCTTTTCCTCATCAACATGGGGACAAGGTGCTTTGAGGTGGGGGGGCCGCAGGGCGCCCCCCTTCCCCAAAAGCACCCACCCCCCCATGTTGAGGTCACGCGGCCTGGTACGGCTCAGGAGGGTGGGCGCTCACTCGTCCCCACCCCCTTTCCTGACCGTCCGGGCTGCATGCTCGGTTAGGGGTGTCAGGAACAGTGTTATTGCTTGGATCACCTGCTGGTGTCACTGTTTCTTTCGCCATCAAAGGGTGCAGTTCTGGTGGTCACCAGCGGGTGTCTCCCAGCAAATGGACATTCTAGTGATCTAGCTGCACCTGATGTGGAATTGCTGGGAGTATATAAGCCCGCCCTTCACTGAGGCTCAGTGCTTCAGAATTCCTTCCTGCAAGCCTTGTCCCTGCCTGATCTGATCCGTTGCCAGAAACCTGTTCCTGATCTGCTTCCTGCCCTGTCCTGGACTCTGTTTCCTGTACCTGGTTCCTGAGACTTGTCCCCTGATTCCTGCCTTGGCCCCCCTTGCTTCTGCTTCCTCCACCTGGCCTCCTGTTCCCCTTTTCTATTTATCCCTGCCTTGTTGTTATATATGTGATCCCTTTCCGTGTGTATATATAATTAGTTAGGTTAGGGTTTTGGGGTTGATGTGTATTACTTGCAATATTGCTTGTTCATTGTTTGCTGTGTTTGATTTGCCCGTGTGTCTTTATCCTTAATATATATATTTTCACTTACCTTTTGAGCCTGATTCCTTTAGTGCAGCCCATTGATCTGTTTACTCTGTGCTGGATGCCTGTGTTAGGCATCCCTCCCATGACAGAATTCTGAAGCCATACTAACAGATGGGCTGCACTTGGGAATAGGGTCTGGACACTTGCTATTGCCAAGAAAAATGCATCTGGAAGATATTCAGTATCTTTCGCTTCTGGCAACAGATGACAGATATTTTTGTCATCAGACATTTGGTGAATACACTAGAGAGCAACTGCTGGAATGTATCCGTATAGCCCATGTTTTTGTTGATCAGGGCAGTTTTCTGTTTGAGGGCGTGCAGCCATTGATTTGGATCTGTACGGAGTTGGCCCTGTCTGATGCCTCTAGTGGAGGTGATGACTATACACCCCCTTTTAGTGCAGCTCAGTTAGAGTCTTTGGTGTGGCTGTTGGAAGATGATTCAGCCTTTTTCTTTGAGCAATACTCAGCTTGTCCTCAACAGGTGCTTGCAGCATGTATTGACTCAGTGCAGTCTCTGGTCAGACAAACCGTTTGCAAACCTGATTTTGTGCAACCATTATTACATGCCTGGTCAAGCTTGTTGTACTCAGCTTCTGTCATCTCCCAACCACCCATTTCTGTGTCCAGATACCAGCCTGCTGGGATATCTTCCTCTCTATTACCCCCAAAAACCACAATTTCCGACCAATACACCCTGCTACCAATGAAGTACCAGTACCCTGTTTCCTCCTGCTGTACCTACCCAGCCTTTAACCCCTCTGCTACTTCTCGGCTGCCTCCATCAGTTCCACTAAATCTCCCCTCAAAATCTGCTCCCTCTGTTTTACCATCCTTCCGCTCTTCGCTCTTACCAGCTGCATCCACTACCTACAGCCCTGTACCCACATACAAATCTTCAGTTGCTAAAACCAAAAAGAAACGGAAGTTTTTTCCAACCCATACCATTTTGTCATCACCCACTCCTGCCTCCACGCCTGATGTTCCAATGCCTGCTGTTCAGCCTGTTGTGCCAGTGTCTCTGCCTGTTGTCCAGTCTGATGTTCTGGCCTTCGAGCCTGATGTACCGCTGCCGGCTTTCCAGCCTGATGTCCCAGCCTTCCAGCCTGATGTCCGGACCTTCCAGCCTGACGCCTTCCAGCCTGATGTCCGGACCTTCCAGCCTGACGCCTTCCAGCCTGATGTCCGGGCCTTCCAGCCTGACACCTTCCAGCCTGATGTCCGAGCCTTCTAGCCTGACGCCTTCCAGCCTGATGTCCAGGCCTTCCAGCCTGACGCCTTCCAGCCTGATGTCCGGGCCTTCCAGCCTGACGCCTTCCAGCCTGATGTCCGGGCCTTCCAGCCTGACGCCTTCCAGCCTGATGTCCGGGCCTTCCAGCCTGACGCCTTCCAGCCTGATGTCCGGGCCTTCCAGCCTGACGCCTTCCAGCCTGATGTCCGGGCCTTCCAGCCTGACGCCTTCCAGCCTGATGTCCGGGCCTTCCAGCCTGACGCCTTCCAGCCTGATGTCCGGGCCTTCTATTCTGACGCCTTCCAGCCTGATGTCCGGGCCTTCTAGTCTGACGCCTTCCAGCCGGATGTCCGGGCCTTCCAGCCTGACGCCTTCCAGCCTGATGTCCGGGCCTTCCAGACTGACACCTTCTAGCCTGATGTCCGGGCCTTCCAGACTGACGCCTTCCAGCCTGATGTCCGGGCTGTTTAATATTACTATTACTATTACTATAGATTTGTGGAGTACAAAACTAAAGCCTCGTACACGCGATTGGATTTTCCGACGTGAAATGTGTGATGACAGGCTGTTGGCGGAAAATCCGACCATGTGTACGCTCCATCGGACAATTGTTGTCGGATTTTCTGTGGACAAATATTGGATGGCAGGTTTTAAAATTTTCTGTGGACAAATGTCTATTGTCAGATTTTACAAGTTATGTACACAAGTCCGTCGGACAAAACTCCAAAGTAAAAACACGCATGCTCGGAAGCAAGGACAAGCCAGAAGCAGTCGGTCTTGTAAACTAGCATTTGTAATAGAGAATTAACATGCGTGACAAATTATGAAATCTCGAAATGCAGTGCACATTCTCTTCTTTAATGGGATAATAATGAAGCTGCTTTTCTGGTGAGACTGATGGAGTTATTGCAAACAAATTTTCAAAGGCTTTTTTTTTTTTGTGCTATCAAGAGTGATGTTATTATTATTATTTTTTTTTTAGAAAGTTACCACAACACCATTATCCTGTAGTTTTTAGGATTGAATATATCTTTTTTAATAATATTTTGATAAAGCAAAATAACATAACCTGAATGAGAAATAGGGAATCAGTACAGAACATATATAACATAGATCATATAGTAAATATGTGGCAGTAGCCTTCTCTAATGAAGAAACAGATAGTCAACATTCAAGTCAAATATTGAAGTCGGAATGTATCATCAGACTAAACATTAGAACCCTGTGAAAATATATCCAGGAATAATATAGAGAGAGAAAGACGTAGGGTGGGGTAGAAAGAAAGAGAGGAAGAGGGTAGGGGAGAAGGAGAGGGGAGAAAACAAGAGAGGGAGTGCAGACTAGCCGCAGAAGAGGGGAGGGAGGAAGGGGGGGGTGCTGGGCAGACCTTGGTGCAACAAACCCGCTTAGTGGAATTCAGGAAATAAGTCTGGGTTGGCTGTAAGGTACCAACCACGTTTTCAGGGAGTCAGAGGTCGAGTAGTTGATCCAAGTAAGCCAAAGGGCCTTAAATTTGTCTAAAGTATCATTGTCTGGGGCTTTCATCTCCTCCATACGCATGATATCGTTGACCATAGACATGTGCATTCGTTTTCGTCCGAATGCATTTTCGTCCGAATTTCAGCTATTTTCGTTTTCGTTTTGACAAACGATAACGAAAGCACAAAATCCGAAAAACGAAAGATCCGACATAAATAAATGCTTTATTTTCGTTTTCATTGTTACAACAGTTCGATATAGAATAGGAGATTCGACATGACTCTGACAACAATCTGTGTCTATAGAACCTGTGGTCGAATGTGCCTAACCTTACCTCTATTAGTCCAAGATTATATAGAGAAAATATTCGACAGAGAAAAAAGATCTGACAGAGAGAAAAGATTCTGCAAGTTACTGTCCTAAAAAGTGTTTGGGGACCCGGGTCCTGCCCCAGGGGACATGTATCAATGCAAAAAAAAGTTTTAAAAACTGCAGTTTTTTCGGGAGCAGTGATTTTAATAATGATTAAAGTGAAACAATAAAAGTGTAATATTCCTTTAAATTTCGTAGGGGGGGGGGGGGGTTGTCTATAGTATGCCTGTGAAGGGGCGCATGTTTCCCGTGCTTAGAACAGTCCCTGCACAAAGTGTCATTTATGCAGGAAAAAAAGTCCTTTAAAATCACTCGCAGCTATTATGAATTGTCGGCTCCCGTAATACAGAGAACACTCATTGAAAGTCATTGATAAAAAAATAAATAAATAAATTAAAAAAAAAGCGTGAGGGTTCCCAAATTCAATTATCAGGCCCTTCAGGTCTGGTATGGATATTAAGGGGAACCCTGCCTCAAATTTAAGAAAAAAATTGACGTGGGGTTCCCCCTAAATATCCATAACCAGACCCTTCAGGTCTGGTATGGATATTAAGGGGAACCCCGCGTCAAATTTAAAAAAAAATTGACGTGGGGTTCCCCCTAAAAATCCATACCAGACCCTTTATCCGAGCACGCAACCTGGCAGGCCGCAGGAAAAGAGGGGGGGGACGAGAGAGCGGCCCCCCCTCCCTCCTGAACCGTACCAGGCCACATGCCCTCAACATTGGGAGGATGCTTTGGGGGTCTGTGACAAACCGTTTGCAAACCTGATTTTGTGCAACCATTATTACATGCCTGGTCAAGCTTGTTGTACTCAGCTTCTGTCATCTCCCAACCACCCATTTCTGTGTCCAGATACCAGCCTGCTGGGATATCTTCCTCTCTATTACCCCCAAAGACGCCTTCCAGCCTGATGTCCGAGCCTTCTAGCCTGACGCCTTCCAGCCTGATGTCCAGGCCTTCCAGCCTGACGCCTTCCAGCCTGATGTCCAGGCCTTCCAGCCTGACGCCTTCCAGCCTGATGTCCGGGCCTTCCAGCCTGACGCCTTCCAGCCTGATGTCCGGGCCTTCCAGCCTGACGCCTTCCAGCCTGATGTCCGGGCCTTCCAGCCTGACGCCTTCCAGCCTGATGTCCGGGCCTTCCAGCCTGATGTCCGGGCCTTCTAGCCTGACGCCTTCCAGCCTGATGTCCGGGCCTTCTAGTCTGACGCCTTCCAGCCTGATGTCCGGGCCTTCTAGTCTGACGCCTTCCAGCCGGATGTCCGAGCCTTCCAGCCTGACGCCTTCCAGCCTGATGTCCGGGCCTTCCAGCCTGACGCCTTCCAGCCTGATGTCCGGGCCTTCCAGCCTGATGTCCGGGCCTTCTAGCCTGACGCCTTCCAGCCTGATGTCCGGGCCTTCTAGTCTGACACCTTCCAGCCTGATGTCCGGGCCTTCTAGTCTGACGCCTTCCAGCCGGATGTCCGGGCCTTCCAGCCTGACACCTTCCAGCCTGATGTCCGCGCCTTCTAGCCTGACGCCTTCCAGCCTGATGTCCGAGCCTTCTAGCCTGACGCCTTCCAGCCTGATGTCCAGGCCTTCCAGCCTGACGCCTTCCAGCCTGATGTCTGGGCCTTCCAGCCTGACGCCTTCCAGCCTGATGTCCGGGCCTTCCAGCCTGACGCCTTCCAGCCTGATGTCCGGGCCTTCCAGCCTGACGCCTTCCAGCCTGATGTCCGGGCCTTCCAGCCTGATGTCCGGGCCTTCTAGCCTGACGCCTTCCAGCCTGATGTCCGGGCCTTCTAGTCTGACGCCTTCCAGCCTGATGTCCGGGCCTTCTAGTCTGACGCCTTCCAGCCGGATGTCCAGGCCTTCCAGCCTGACACCTTCCAGCCTGATGTCCGGGCCTTCCAGACTGACGCCTTCTAGCCTGATGTCCGGGCCTTCCAGACTGACGCCTTCCAGCCTGATGTCCGGGCCTTCCAGCCTGACGCCTTCCAGCCTGATGTCCGGGCCTTCCAGCCTGACGCCTTCCAGCCTGATGTCCGGGCCTTCCAGCCCGACGCCTTCCAGCCTGATGTCCGGGCCTTCCAGCCCGACGCCTTCCAGCCTGATGTCCGGGCCTTCCAGCCCGACGCCTTCCAGCCTGATGTCCGGGCCTTCCAGCCCGACGCCTTCCAGCCTGATGCCCGGGCCTTCCAGCCCGACGCCTTCCAGCCTGATGTCCGGGCCTTCCAGCCCGACGCCTTCCAGCCTGATGTCCGGGCCTTCCAGCCCGACGCCTTCCAGCCTGATGTCCGGGCCTTCCAGCCCGACGCCTTCCAGCCTGATGTCCGGGCCTTCCAGCCCGACGCCTTCCAGCCTGATGTCCGGGCCTTCCAGCCCGACGCCTTCCAGCCTGATGTCCGGGCCTTCCAGCCCGACGCCTTCCAGCCTGATGTCCGGGCCTTCCAGCCCGACGCCTTCCAGCCTGATGTCCGGGCCTTCCAGCCCGACGCCTTCCAGCCTGATGTCCGGGCCTTCCAGCCCGACGCCTTCCAGCCTGATGTCCGGGCCTTCCAGCCCGACGCCTTCCAGCCTAATGTCCGGGCCTTCCAGCCTGACGCCTTCCAGTCTGATTCCCCGGCCTTCCAGTCTGATGCCTTCCAGTCTGATGCCCCGGCCTTCCAGTCTGATGCCCCGGCCTTCCAGCCTGACACCTTCCAGCCTGATGTCCGGGCCTTCCTGCCTGATGTCCAGGCCTTCCAGCCTGACGCCTTCCAGCCTGATGTCCGGCCCTTCCAGCCTGACGCCTTCCAGCCTGATGTCCGGACCTTCCAGCCTGACGCCTTCCAGCCTGATGTCCGGGCCTTCCAGCCTGAAGCCTTCCAGCCTGATGTCCGGGCCTTCCAGCCTGAAGCCTTCCAGCCTGATGTCTGGGCCTTCCAGCCTGAAGCCTTCCAGCCTGATGTCCAGGCCTTCCAGTCTGATGCCTTCCAGTCTGATGTCCGGGCCTTCCAGCCTGACGCCTTCCAGCCTGATGTCTGTGCGTTCCAGCCTGATGCCTTCCAGCCTGATGTCTGGGCCTTCCAGCCTGAAGCCTTCCAGCCTGATGTCCGGGCCTTCCAGCCTGAAGCCTTCCAGCCTGATGTCCGGGCCTTCCAGCCTGAAGCCTTCCAGCCTGATGTCCGGGCCTTCCAGCCTGATGCCTTCCAGTCTGATGCCCCAGCCTTCCAGTCTGATGCCTTCCAGACTGATGCCCCAGCCTTCCAGTCTGATGCCCTGGCCTTCCAGTCTGAGAAATATATATGTGTGTCTATATGTATATGTACAAGTAAGGAATGGAGAGAAATAAAAAAAAAAACACCTAGCAAATGTGTTCGATTTGGGTATAATTTTTTATTGAATGATGTATACTGTCCAATTGTCACAGCAGTTGGTGGTTCAAGGGGTCTTTCGGGGGTCAGTGAGGAATTACATGGTTACAGGATTAGTGGGGCCCATCTAAGGTATGGCACTTATACTTGGTTAGCAGTGGTTCCCCCAGGAGCTGGGTCCCCTGGGGAAGGTAATATGGAAATATGGGTGATGTCAGAGAGTCCTCGAGTCGGTTGGGGCACAGTTGAGGACATAGACCATTATGGTTGAAAAATTGTGCCTTAAAAGACACCCAAAGTCCTCTTATTATTTCGGGTATGTTTTGACATGTTTAAGTGATGTTATTCTATTTTTTGGTTAATAAAATTTGGCTGCTGTGGCCATATATATAAAACCCATTTCATGCAGTTTGTGTCTTTAATTTAATGGTAAGAACCAAGGTTGACAAATCCTATAGTCATGCATTAAGTTAAAAAAACAAACCTTCTGACCTTTACAACTCTTTTTTAAAATGCTCCTAGTCATCAATTTAGAGTTAACTGATAAATGGGACTTTGATCTAAACCATTACTATTGTAGCACTGGCTGTATGTTCTCAGTCGTTGTTCTGCTGGAAGGTGAACCATTGCTCCAGTCTCAAGTCTTTTGCAAACTCAAACAGATTTTCTTCTAAGATTACCCTATATTTAGCTCCATCCATCTTCCCATGAACTCTGACCAGCTTCCCTGTCCCTGCTGAAGCATCCCACAACATGATGCTACCACCACCACAATGTTTCACAGTGGGGATGGTGTGCTCAGGATGATTTAGTTTTAGTTTTCTGCCACACATTGCATTAAAAAGTTAAATTTTGATCTCATTGGACCAGAGGACCTTCTTCCACATGTTTGCTGTGTCCCCCACATGGTTCTCACAAACTGCAAACTGGACCTCTAATACCCTATACACGCGGTCGGACATTCTGACCACAAAATCCGTCTGATTTTTACCGATAGATTTTGGCCAAAACTTGTGTTGCATACACACAGTCGGACAAAGTTGTCGGAAAATCCGATCGTTCAGAACGAGGTGACGCGCAACATGTATGATGGGACTATAAAGAGGCCAATAGCTTTCGTCTCGTAATTTATTCTGAGCATACGTGACACTTTGTCAGTCGGAATTCTCTACACACGATCGGAAAAAGTCCAATCGGATTTTGTTGTCAGAAAATTTTAGATCCAGCTCTCAAACTTTTTCCATCGGAAATTTCAACGGAAAAAGTCCGATAGAGCGCACATACATTCGGATTTTTCGGCAACATAATCCGATGTACAGGGCATTATGGCTTTCTTTCAACAATGCCTTTCCTCTTGTCACTCTTCCATAAAGGCCAGATTTGTGGAGTACAAAACTAAAGCCTCGTACACGCGATTGGATTTTCCGACGTGAAATGTGTGATGACAGGCTGTTGGCGGAAAATCCGACCATGTGTACGCTCCATCGGACAATTGTTGTCGGATTTTCTGTGGACAAATGTTGGATGGCAGGTTTTAAAATTTTCTGTGGACAAATGTCTATTGTCAGATTTTACAAGTTATGTACACAAGTCCGTCGGACAAAACTCCAAAGTAAAAACACGCATGCTCGGAAGCAAGGACAAGCCAGAAGCAGTCGGTCTTGTAAACTAGCATTTGTAATAGAGAATTAACATGCGTGACAAATTATGAAATCTCGAAAATGCAGTGCACATTCTCTTCTTTAATGGGATAATAATGAAGCTGCTTTTCTGGTGAGACTGAGGCCGCGTACACACGGGCGGACTGTTCGCCCAACCTTGTCCGCTGAACAGTGTTTGGGCGGACAGTCCGCTCGTGTGTGGGCTTTCAGCGGACAGTTTCAGCGGACAGTTTGACGGACAAAGTCTTTCGGAAATTCCGAAAAACTGTCCGCTGAAACTGTGTTTGAGCGAACAGTCCGCCCGTGTGTAGGCTACTTTCGAAATGAGCAAACTGTTCCCGCTCGGAGGAAAGTCTGCTCATTTGGAGCGCGTGTGAAGGTAGGCGGGGCCCGCGACGGAGACGTCGCGGGCTCCGCCGCCTGGAATGGGCTTAAAGGGGAACCCCAACGCCGAAAAAAATCGGCGTGGGGGTTCCCCCAAAGTCCACAACAGACCCTTGTCCGAGCACGCTACCCGGCCGGCCAGGAAAGGGGGGTGAGCGAGCGCGCCCCCCCTCCCGAGCCGTACCAGGCCGCGTGCCCTCAACATGGGGGGTGCCTTGGGGAAGGGGGGGCCGCGCGGCCCCCCCACCCCAAAGCACCTTGTCCCCATGTTGATGAGGACAAGGGCCTCTTCCCGACAACCCTGGCCGTTGGTTGTCGGGGTCTGCGGGCGGGGGGCTTATCGGAATCCGGGAGCCCCCTTTAAGAAGGGGGCCCCCGGATACCGGCCCCCCACCCTATGTGAATGAGTATGGGGTACAATGTACCCCTACCCATTCACCTGTGAAATAAAGTACAAAAAAAACACAATACAGAGAAAAAATATTTTATTGCACAGCTCCGGGGGTCTTCCGTCTTCGGGGGTCTTCTCGCCGGACTCCTCCGCTATCTTCGTGTAGCTCTTTTACTAGCGGAGGAGCCCGGCTTTCTTCCTCCCCGCCGCCGGCCTCTTCTCCCGACTTCGGGGGTCTTGTCCCCCTCTTCGGTTCTTCTGCCGGGCCACCGCGCCTTCTTGTAGCTCTTTTACAGGCGGTGGCCCGGTCTTCTGTCGCCGCTGTCGCTGTCGCTGCCTTCCGTTCTTCTTCTTCTTCTTGTTCTTCTTCTTCTTCTTCCCCAGGAGATGTTGACACGTCGCTCTCTCCGGCCGGAATGCCAGAGCCGCGCTGTGCGGTCACTTATATAGTGACAATGGGGCGGTGTCACATGGTATATGTCACATGGGTTGGTCACATGGTGACCCCGCCCCCTTACGATGTCATAGTCCCCATGTGACATCAACCCATGTGACCAACCCATGTGACATATACCATGTGACACCGCCCCATTGTCACTATATAAGTGACCGCACAGCGCGGCTCTGGCATTCCGGCCGGAGAGAGCGACGTGTCAACATCTCCTGGGGAAGAAGAAGAAGAAGAACAAGAAGAAGAAGAAGAAGAAGAACGGAAGGCGGCGACGGCGACAGCGGCGACAGAAGACCGGGCCACCGCCTGTAAAAGAGCTACAAGAAGGCGCGGTGGCCCGGCAGAAGAACCGAAGGCGGCGACAGAAGAACGGAAGGCAGCGGCGACAGAAGACCGGGCCACCGCCTGCAAAAGAGCTACAAGAAGGCGCGGTGGCCCGGCAGAAGAACCGAAGAGGGGGACAAGACCCCCGAAGTCGGGAGAAGAGGCCGGCGGCGGGGAGGAAGAAAGCCGGGCTCCTCCGCTAGTAAAAGAGCTACACGAAGATAGCGGAGGAGTCCGGCGAGAAGACCCCCGAAGACGGAAGACCCCCGGAGCTGTGCAATAAAATATTTTTTCTCTGTGTTGTGTTTTTTTTTGTACTTTATTTCACAGGTGAATGGGTAGGGGTACATTGTACCCCATACTCATTCACATAGGGTGGGGGGCCGGTATCCGGGGGCCCCCTTATTAAAGGGGGCTCCCGGATTCCGATAAGCCCCCCGCCCGCAGACCCCGACAACCAACGGCCAGGGTTGTCGGGAAGAGGCCCTTGTCCTCATCAACATGGGGACAAGGTGCTTTGGGGTGGGGGGGCCGCGCGGCCCCCCCCTTCCCCAAGGCACCCCCCCATGTTGAGGGCACGCGGCCTGGTACGGCTCGGGAGGGGGGGCGCGCTCGCTCGCCCCCCTTTCCTGGCCGGCCGGGTAGCGTGCTCGGACAAGGGTCTGTTGTGGACTTTGGGGGAACCCCCACGCCGATTTTTTCGGCGTTGGGGTTCCCCTTTAAGTCCATTCCAGGTGGCGGAGCCCGCGACGTCTCCTTCGCGGGCCCCGCCTACCTGTACACGCGCTCGAAATGGGCGGATTTGCCTCCGCCTTACGTGGGCGAGTCCGTTCATTTCAAAAGTTGAGCGAACTGTTTGGCAAACAGTTCGCTGAAACAGTCCGCTCAAAAAAGTGCCGTGTGTGGCCATGTCCGTCCATGCTAATTTTGAGCGGACTGTTTGCCGAAACTGTTTGACAAACAAAGTTGGGCGAACAGTCCGCCCGTGTGTACGCGGCCTCATGGAGTTATTGCAAACAAATTTTCAAAGGCTTTTTTTTTTTGTGCTATCAAGAGTGATGTTATTATTATTATTTTTTTTTTAGAAAGTTACCACAACACCATTATCCTGTAGTTTTTAGGATTGAATATATCTTTTTTAATAATATTTTGATAAAGCAAAATAACATAACCTGAATGAGAAATAGGGAATCAGTACAGAACATATATAACATAGATCATATAGTAAATATGTGGCAGTAGCCTTCTCTAATGAAGAAACAGATAGTCAACATTCAAGTCAAATATTGAAGTCGGAATGTATCATCAGACTAAACATTAGAACCCTGTGAAAATATATCCAGGAATAATATAGAGAGAGAAAGACGTAGGGTGGGGTAGAAAGAAAGAGAGGAAGAGGGTAGGGGAGAAGGAGAGGGGAGAAAACAAGAGAGGGAGTGCAGACTAGCCGCAGAAGAGGGGAGGGAGGAAGGGGGGGTGCTGGGCAGACCTTGGTGCAACAAACCCGCTTAGTGGAATTCAGGAAATAAGTCTGGGTTGGCTGTAAGGTACCAACCACGTTTTCAGGGAGTCAGAGGTCGAGTAGTTGATCCAAGTAAGCCAAAGGGCCTTAAATTTGTCTAAAGTATCATTGTCTGGGGCTTTCATCTCCTCCATACGCATGATATCGTTGACCATAGACATGTGCATTCGTTTTCGTCCGAATGCATTTTCGTCCGAATTTCAGCTATTTTCGTTTTCGTTTTGACAAACGATAACGAAAGCACAAAATCCGAAAAACGAAAGATCCGACATAAATAAATGCTTTATTTTCGTTTTCATTGTTACAACAGTTCCATATAGAATAGGAGATTCGACATGACTCTGACAACAATCTGTGTCTATAGAACCTGTGGTCGAATGTGCCTAACCTTACCTCTATTAGTCCAAGATTATATAGAGAAAATATTCGACAGAGAAAAAAGATCTGACAGAGAGAAAAGATTCTGCAAGTTACTGTCCTAAAAAGTGTTTGGGGACCCGGGTCCTGCCCCAGGGGACATGTATCAATGCAAAAAAAAGTTTTAAAAACTGCAGTTTTTTCGGGAGCAGTGATTTTAATAATGATTAAAGTGAAACAATAAAAGTGTAATATTCCTTTAAATTTCGTAGGGGGGGGGGGGGTTGTCTATAGTATGCCTGTGAAGGGGCGCATGTTTCCCGTGCTTAGAACAGTCCCTGCACAAAGTGTCATTTATGCAGGAAAAAAAGTCCTTTAAAATCACTCGCAGCTATTATGAATTGTCGGCTCCCGTAATACAGAGAACACTCATTGAAAGTCATTGATAAAAAAATAAATAAATAAATTTAAAAAAAAGCGTGAGGGTTCCCAAATTCAATTATCAGGCCCTTCAGGTCTGGTATGGATATTAAGGGGAACCCTGCCTCAAATTTAAGAAAAAAATTGACGTGGGGTTCCCCCTAAATATCCATAACCAGACCCTTCAGGTCTGGTATGGATATTAAGGGGAACCCCGCGTCAAATTTAAAAAAAAATTGACGTGGGGTTCCCCCTAAAAATCCATACCAGACCCTTTATCCGAGCACGCAACCTGGCAGGCCGCAGGAAAAGAGGGGGGGGACGAGAGAGCGGCCCCCCCTCCCTCCTGAACCGTACCAGGCCACATGCCCTCAACATTGGGAGGATGCTTTGGGGGTCTGTGACCCCTCAAAGCACCTTGTCCCCATGTTGATGAGGACAAGGGCCTCATCTCCACAACCCTGGCCGGTGGTTGTGGAGGTCTGCGGGCGGGGGGCTTATCAGAATCTGGAAGCCCCCTTTAACCACTTGCTTACTGGGCACTTAAACCCCCCTCAGTCCCAGACCAATTTTCAGCTTTCAGCGCTGATGCACTTTGAATGACAATTGCGCGGGCATACAACACTGTACCCAAATGAAATTTTTATAATTTTTTTCCCACAAATAGAGCTTTCTTTTGGTGGTATTTAGTTACAGCTCGGAGTTTTATTTTTTGCTAAACAAACAAAAAAATATGCAAAAAAATAAAAATAAATAAATCATGTTTTAATAGTTTGTTATAAAATTTTGCAAACGGGTCATTTTTCTCCTTCATTGAAGTGCGCTGATTAGGCGGCACTGATGGCTGCATTGGTGGGCACTGATGGGCTGCATTGGTGGGCACTGATGGGCTGCATTGGTGGGCACTGATGGGCTGCACTGGTGGGCACTGATAGGCATAGTTAAGGCGGCACTAATAGGCACAGATAAGGCGGCACCGATGGGCACAGATAAGGCGGCACTGATGGGCAAAGATGGGCACAGATAAGATGGCATGGATGGGTGGCACGGATAAGTGGCACGGATGGGTGGCACGGATGGGCACTGATAGGTACCACTGATAGATGGGACTGATGGGCACTGATAGGTGGCTCTGATAGGTGGCACTGCTGGGCACTGATGGGCGGCACTGCTGGGCACTGATGGGCGGCACTGCTGGGCACTGATGGGCGGCACTGGGTCGCAGCACCTTTGAGGCAGATTGTGGGCACTGTGGGTGGCACTGTTGGTGGCACTGCTGGATGGCACTGTGGGTGGCATTGTGGGTGGCACTGTAGGTGGCACTGTGGGCACTATGGGCACTGATGGGGGGCACTGATGGGGGGCACTTACTTTTATTCAGGATGGCACGGCGGTGGGCAGGTGGGCACTGGCAGGGGGCAGGTGGTCAGCTGTATTGCTGGCCGTGATCGGGACTGATGTCCCGATCACGGCCGCCGGTGATCGGCTTTTTTTTTCTCTCCTCGCGCTGTCAGCGCGAGGAGGAATAATAGCCGGTTACCGGCTCCGTTCTATCACATGATCAGCTGTCATTGGCTGACAGCTGATCACGTGATAAGGGGTCGGGATCGACCCCTTGCACGGATCGGTGATCAGGCGAGTCTCACGGACTCGCCGATCACAGAGCGCGCCGCGCGCGCCCCTCAGGGGGCGCGCAGGCCGCTCGTATCCGGGACGACGTCAATAGACGTAGTCCCGGAAATGTAGGTCCGCGCTGATGCCGTCATTTGGCAATAGCGCGGATCTGTAGTGGTTAACAAGGGGACCCCCAGATCCCGCCCCCCCCTGTTTGAAATGGTAAGGGGGTACAAAAGTACCCCTACCATTTCACAAAGAAAGTGTAAAAAATGGTTAAATAAAACAAACACACTTTTGAAAAATTCCTTTATTAAA
This sequence comes from Lithobates pipiens, assembly GCF_037356315.1. Lineage (NCBI taxonomy): Eukaryota > Metazoa > Chordata > Amphibia > Anura > Ranidae > Lithobates > Lithobates pipiens. The sequence continues at coordinate 88,751,857 of NW_027507686.1, forward strand.
AATAAAAAAATAAAAAAAAGATTCCAGCGGCGGTAATCCACTCTTGCTATCCAGCGACGGACGATCATCTCTCCAGCGATGTCTCATGTCATCCAGCGCAGCGAATCCTCCGTCCTTCTTCTGTCTCCGTGGAGGAGACACTACAGACATTCCGGCGGGTTGACGTTTCTTATATACAGTGGGCGGGGCCACCCGTCACCTGACCCCGCCCCCCTCTGACGCAAGGGGAAACCCGGGGTTCCCCGTGACGTATGGGTGACCCCGCCCCCCTCTGATGTAATGGAAACCTGCCTGTGTTACATCAGAGGGGGGCGGGGTCACCCATACGTCACGGGGAACCCCGGGTTTCCCCTTGCGTCAGAGGGGGGCGGGGTCAGGTGACGGGTGGCCCCGCCCACCATATATAAGAAACGTCAAGCCGCCGGAATGTCTGTAGTGTCTCCTCCACGGAGACAGAAGGACGGAGGATTCGCTGCGCTGGATGACATGAGACATCGCTGGAGAGATGACCGTCCGTCGCTGGATAGCAAGAGTGGATTACCGCCGCTGGAATCTTTTTTTTTTTTTTTTTTTTTAATAAAGGAATTTTTCAAAAGTGTGTTTGTTTTATTTAACCATTTTTTACACTTTCTTTGTGAAATGGTAGGGGTACTTTTGTACCCCCTTACCATTTCAAACAGGGGGGGGGCGGGATCTGGGGGTCCCCTTGTTAAAGGGGGCTTCCAGATTCTGATAAGCCCCCCGCCCGCAGACCTCCACAACCACCGGCCAGGGTTATGGAGATGAGGCCCTTGTCCTCATCCACATGGGGACAAGGTGCTTTGAGGGGTCACAGACCCCCAAAGCATCCTCCCAATGTTGAGGGCATGTGGCCTGGTTCGGTTCAGGAGGGAGGGGGGCCGCTCTCTCGTCCCCCCCTCTTTTCCTGCGGCCTGCCAGGTTGCGTGCTCGGATAAAGGGTCTGGTATGGATTTTTATGGGGAACCCCACGTCAATTTTTTTTTAAATTTGACGCGGGGTTCCCCTTAATATCCATACCAGACCTGAAGGGTCTGGTTATGGATATTTAGGGGGAACCCCACGTCAAATTTTTTCTTAAATTTGAGGCAGGGTTCCCCTTAATATCCATACCAGACCTGAAGGGCCTGGTAATTGAATTTGGGGGACCCCCACGCTTTTTTTTTTATTTATTTTTTTATTTTTTTATCAATGACTTTCAATGAGTGTTCTCTGTATTACGGGAGCCGACAATTCATTATAGCTGCGAGTGATTTTAAAGGACTTTTTTTCCTGCATAAATGACACTTTGTGCTGGGACAGTTCTAAGCACGGGAAACATGCGCCCCTTCACAGGCATACTATAGACAACCCCCCCTACGAAATTTAAAGGAATATTACACTTTAATTGTTTCACTTTAATCATTATTAAAATCACTGCTCCCGAAAAAACGGCCGTTTTTAAAACTTTTTTTTGCATTGATACATGTCCCCTGGGGCAGGACCCGGGTCCCCAAACACTTTTTAGGACAGTAACTTGCATATTAGCCTTTAAAATTAGCACTTTAGATTTTGAACGTTGGAGTCCCATAGACTTTAATAGGGTTCTAAAGTATGCTATATATACTAGCTCCGTCGAATCTTCTTTATACATTCGACAGACACTATAAACCTTCAAAGACAGATTCGACCGTAATTCATGTGGATTTTCGGACGAATGCAATTTTTGAACGAAAAACTAAATAAATAAAAACGAATTTCGGGAGTAACTAAATAAATTAAGTTTTCAGACGAAAACGAAATTCCGAAACAAAATATTTTACTCTGCACATGTCTAGTTGACCATGGAAACCCAGATTTCCAGGGGTGGGGTGGGGTGGTAATCCCAGAGTTTTTAAAGTAAACTCTCCCCCACAACTTTGTCCCATGTAAATCAGCATAAAAAACCCTAATGAACACTGCTTGTAGATATCTCCTTACTTGCTTAGTATTGTTGTAATCCTTTTTGTTCTTTAGAATGATGTCACTGAGCATGCCCAGATCTCCCATGATTTACATCACACTCTGTGTATTTGTCTATCTATTATCAGGACTTCCTGTGGCACACCACTGAAATCCCAGGAGACTTCATAATCACTCAGAGCTTCCTCCTACACCCGCATGTGACCATGTAACATAACATGCAGTGTAAACCTGGCCATCGGACAGCTCAGTGCGCCTGTGCGCCGCTGTCTACGGCGACTGCGCCATAGACAGCGGTGCCTGTATTTTGGCAAATATGTCCTAAACCGTGTAGGTTTAGGAGATATTTCTTGGACCTACAGGTAAGCCTTAATCTAGGCTTACCTATAGGTCAAAGTGGTTTGTAAGGGTTTACAACTACTTTAAGATCAAAGATACAACTATGTTGGTGTCCCTTGTCAATTTTACATTGCATTTTTTTTTAAATGTAACTGCCTACTCCCAAATTGTCATTTGATGTAAAACACATAGCCAAGTATTATTGTCCACAACTTTTTTTATTGTGCATTAAAAAAAGAAAACAAATAACATTAGATATGCTATCTGCCAATAGAAACAAGTGCCAAAAAGTGCATTCTATGCATCCAAAAATATAGAAAATATACCAAATCAAATCATTATTCAACCAAAAAAATAATGTCAAAGCAATAACTCCAAGGCCAATAATAAATAACATGTTATCTCCTCTGATTCCGCAACATGTCTGGTTGGTGAACGGCCATTCAGGAACCAACTGAAAAGCATGAACTGAAATGCGCAAAATGAAAAGCGCAAAATGAAAAGCACGAATCAACACTCACCAAACTTCTACTAACACGAAATTAGCAGAAGGAGCACAAAAGGTGGTGCTAAAGAGCTGAAAAATCATGTAGTACATCACCACGTTTGTGATTGTTGGCCAACAATTGTGTGTCATGTGTGTGCAAGACAAGTTTGGGCCCTTCAGACAAAAGTCCACAGTTTTGTTGGCCAACAATCCGATCGTGTGTACGAGGCATAATAGTTTTCCTGTGGACAGATTCTCCCACCTGAGCTGTGGATATCTGCAGCTCCTCCAGAGTTACCATGGGCCTCTTGGCTGCTTCTCTGATTAATACTCTCCTTACCCAGTCTAACTGTTTGGGTGGATGGCCATGTCTTGGTAGGTTTGCAGTTGTGTCATACTCTTTCCATTTTCGAATGAAGGATTGAACAGTGCTCCGTGAGATCTTCAAAGATTAGGATATTTTTGTTTAACCTTACCCTGCTTTAAGCTTCTCCACAACTTTATCCCTGACCTGATACTAACTATGCCACTATGTCACCTGTCTGGTGTGTTCCTTGGCCTTCATTATGCTATTTGTTCACTAAGGTTCTCTAACAAACCTCTGAGGGCTTCACAGAACAGCTGTATTTATACTGAGATTAAATTACCTACAGGTGGACTCTATTTACTAATTAGGTGACTTCTGAAGGCAACTGGTTCCATTATATTTTAGTTAGGGGTATCAGAGTAAAGGGGGCTGAATACAAATGCATGCTACACTTTTCACATATTTATTTGTAAATAATTTTGAAAAACGTTTATCATTTTTCTTCCACTTCACAATTACGTGCCATTTTGTGTTGGTCTAGCACAAAAAACATGTGGAAAATTTCAAGGGGTATGAATATTTTTTTGAGGCATTGTAATTTATTGTCCCTGTGATAGCCAGTGACAGTAGAACAAGAAATGATAGGAGTGGTTGTCATTGGGACAGATTGGAAACTTTTTCTTTTCCTGACGGAAAGTGAGGGGAAATCTTTTCATCTGGGTCGCAGAGCACAGGGAAAACCTGCCACATGTTCTATCACTTTCCTACTCTGTTCAAAATGTTTTGAAAGGTGTATTTTTGGGATTCTTAGGTTATCTGTATGCTCTTTTTATTCAGTAAGTTTTTCATGCTAGGTTTATTATAAAGAACTGTTTACATAGCAAACAATATGCCTTTCTCCATTCATTAAATGTATTTTTCTGCTTGTCTGACCATAAATTAATCCAGCATAGAAGGTGCCTGCAAAAGCATGTAGAATTGCAACCGCTCATGACTGTGCCACAGCTAATACTAGCCAGCTGACCTCAATTTTTAACAAAGTCTTGTGCATAATAGTCTGCATAAAGCCAATTTATACTGCCTGCTAAACGCAGCATCAAACTACATAATATCTATTTTCTAGACTTTTTTTTGTCTTTATTAATAATACCAGCCCAAAACTGCATTACTCCTTGTTATTCAGATTGAGATTGAGGAAGATGAAGCGAGACAGTGTTTACGTGTATTATTTGACATTTTATGTAGGTTAATATCTGAAAGGCATTTTGGTTTGTATTTATTTTATTTTCAATTGCATAACAACATAACTGAGGCTGGAAAACAGACAAATTCATTGTGACTCATATCCAGGACAGATTCCCTGTAGCCCAGACAAAAAGGGCACAAATAATCTTACATTTTTACATCTACTTTTTAGGGATGAGCACAGCAACATTCCTTCTTTTATTAAGCCAGGTTCAGCCTCTCCTGGTGGAAGTCCTTCCTGTACAGCCTCTAAATGAGCTAGATGGTTGGAGCCCAATTCTGGTGGTCTGGGGGGCATATTGCAGCCTCTCCTGGTGGAATTCCTTCCTGTACAGCCTCTAAATGAGCTAGATGGTTGGAGCCCCATTCTGGTGGTGCAGGCTTCTCAAAGAAAGCTTTAAACAAGCTTTGACGTAAGTGACAACATTTTCTTTTTTTCTTTCCATATCCTTCTTACTTCTTTTCTCTGTGTTATGGGCGTTTGCCATTCCCAAGATGTCTTCAACAATGCAAGTATACTCTGAGCATGAGAGGCAGGAAGTGATGCAGCCTCTGTGTTTCCTGGCTAGAGATTTTCCAGGATGGTGATCTGAACAGGCTCGGGCACTGATATCATCAGTAATGGCAAATGTGAGTTTTAAATGGTTTTATGGCATTTTTGGGCAATAATGGTGGAGCTCTCTACTCATGTATGCTGGATGTTTATGTGGCCATTGTTTGCCAGTATGTTTTTCCTTTTTTATGGTTTTCACCTATGTTTTTCCCCATCTCCTCTCAGTGTTGCTCTAGGTTCATTGTGCTCTTTATGGCATTCACCTGGGCTCTTCCTATCCCATTTTTCACACTTGCTCTGGGATCTCTGTGTTGGGCTCAGTTTCCATTAGTGCAACTTGTCACTGCAAAGTTGCATGACAAGCCATACCCCATGATTTCCAATGAGTACAGTTCATATCTGTGTTCATAGCTGTGTTCATAGACCTTAAGAATACAATAGGCATTGCTTCAAGTTGCATCAAATTGCGGGAAAATCATGCAACTTTCAGGTCGTAATAGTGGAGACTTAGCATTATGCTGTTTTTCATTTCAGTCTGCTGCTTTGCTCTTTTTCTATGGGAAACGCTGTCCATTCAGACCACCCATTGCAGATGGCGGCTCCCAAGTAGACACCAGGAGGCAAAATCCTACGAACTGGAAAACATATTGTAAACTAACTAGAAAAGTACCCAATCTTCATTATTGAAGCCTTAAAGATCTAAGGCCGCGTACACACGGGCGGACTGTCCGCTCGTGTGTGGGCTTCAGCGGACAGTTTCAGCGGACAGTCTGTCGAACAAAGTTTTTTGGAATTTCCGTAAGACAGTCCGCTGAAACTTGGTTTCAGCGGACAGTCCGCTCGTGTGTAGGCTTGTTCGACAAACTAAGTTTCGCGCATGCTCAGAAAGGATTTACACGGCGAAGGTTGCATTGCAGTGTATTGGACGTCGAATTTCTCGTCCCGTCGTACGTGCCGTTCACGTCATCGCGCACGCTTTCAGCGGACTGTTTGTTCATCGTGTGTGGTCAAGTCCGCTCATGCGTACGCGGCCTAAGGCTCCTGTCTTAGGAGAACAGCAGAAGTCCTTTTTTTAAGGGTGCACTAATCCAGGGGGTGCCTGTGCGAAGATTTACGCACACACCTGGAGGGAAAACCTTCAGGATCAGTGGGCCATATCAGCTATATTGGCGTGACATTGATGGAAGTTTAAGGGAGGTCCGCCTTTCTGGTAAAATAATTTTTATTGAAAAAGTATAACATCACAAACTCATCCATGCAGGGACATAATTCAATGAGCATACCAATCATATAACGTTGACAGGTGGGAAGCCCACCTTTCAATCTCTTCCAGTCAGCCAGGCTACCGGTGTTGATGGAAAAGTAAAAATGTTGTTCTAGTTTATAGCTGGATTCAAAAGGAAAAAAAAATTACAAATAAAGAGCAATCATGAAGGTTCCAGTTACCCACAGGTAATCTGTGCCCAGTGCTTAAAAAAATAAAAAACAAAAACATTTTGACAAGCAGCACAGGAAGTTAGAGTCCTGCAAGATGGAAAACCTCCAATCAATTATATTATTCATAAATATGGGAGGCTGTATTCTCCCATAGGTTTATCAGACACCTACTTGTCCCAATTCTTCCTCAATTCCTCTACCAGTTGAGTTCCTCCCCTTCGGTCTGTACATCTCCCCCAGGGCATTCACAATGAATTTTTCCCATCTGCAATAGCGACCTGAAAAATTCAGTAGAACTTGCACAAGGGAATTTCCATCCTCTGATAGAGAAAGCCAAAGTTGCTTTGGGGGTGAAGTCTCTTCCAGCAAAACAGTGCCGGAGTATACTTGGTTCTTCGTAACTGACCAATTGTTTTCAGATGGAACATTATCACATCAGACCCCAGCTAGAAAGGTTGGGTGACTAATTTCAAAGACCAGGCTGCTTAAGGTCATGGGATATTAAACTTATGAGGAATAGTATTGAATTTTCTTGAACCGAGTAGTGTTCAAACCACTTCTGCCATTTACTCCTTTTAGCAAGAGGAGCAAGATTTGTACTGTGCCTAGACAGCAGCGGGAGGTTAGAATTCTTAGGCTGTCAGTGGAGCTTCCTGTATCAATAATTGCAAATATACCATTTTGGCTTAGGGAGCTCTTGTGTGTGTGTGTGTCTCTCTCTCTCTCTCTCTCTCCTACTCTTAAGCATTGAATCACCACCGCCATTTCCTATGATGATGGATTCGCTCTCTCATGGACAATTTTGCCATCCAGCTCCAAGAGATTACTTTTGATGGCCTGGAAGTTGAGAGGCAGTGGCTACCAAGTCAAGTATGCTCAGTGCAGGTAGTGCCTACCTTGTGTCAAACCAGAGAGGTTTTCATGATTTAGGTCTACCTAGGAATATGGGAAAACGATGCAGATCTTACACAGCAAAAGCCTGGAATCCGTTATCACCTAAACCAGCCAAGGTTCTACAGTTCTTACAACTGGGGCTGGACAGGGGCCTAGGTTCAAATATATTTAAAGCTCAAAGTTCAGCCTTGTCTGCATTTGCAGGGGGTTAAGGAGTCCTTGACCCTTTAGTGATGCAATTCTTAAAAACCTTGCATGAAGTTATAGGCCTCCCAGGAAACCATTGTTCCATATGTGGAACTTGCTTATGGTCCCCATTTCTATCAAGGCCTCATTTCTATCCTACAGAATTGACTACACTCTGCAAACCCTAAAGACTGTATTTCTGGTTGCTACAACCTCTGTGAAGGATGTCAGAACTGCAGGCTTTGCACTCAGGGAGCTGCACTTATCATTATACCCAGACAGAACAGAATAGTCCTAAAACTCCAGACTGCTTTTATCCATGGGTGTCTTTCTCCTTCCAATTTAACCAGGAAGTCAATTTGCCGTCTTTCTTGGTTGAGTGAGAAAACCACATCACCTGGATGTTGAGCTAACGCCGATGACCTACTTGGCAGCTACCTTTCTATTCAGGAAAGCTGAAATATGTTCTTGGTTCCAGCGTGGCTTAAGACAGGATCAGTCAGCATCAACATGTTTAGTCACCTCCTAGATTGTTAAAACAAATGAAAGGGCCTACTCTCCAGAGCCTTCCTGTTTTGGATATCTTAGGAGCTCATTTTAAGTAGGGCAGTGCCAGCTCTGTGGACAGCTCAGCGCTGAGTGTCTCTGAGGTTATCTGCAAGTCAGCAATATGGTCCTCCCAGGACACCTTCATTACACTTTTATAGGTGAACCTGGCTCGCAACAGTAAAATTTGGAAAAATCATGGTGGATACTTGCGCTACTGATGATTACAAATTTTTCTTGCAACCTCCCATATGGCGAGTTTGTCCCCATATGTATGCTGCCATGATGCACCAGGAAAACAGAAAATTGTATACTCACCTTTCCGTAATTTTCCTTTCCTGGTACATCTTCATGGCAGCATACAGATGCCCACCTAAAAGGTGAGACTTACAGAGAATGCTGTGAGCCGGGTCTGTATTTGATGTATAGTTAACCAGTCCTATCAGGTTGTGGGGGCGGAGTCATAACCCATATGTATGCTGCCATGAAGATGCACCAGGAAAGGAAAATTACGGAAAGGTGAGTATACAATTTTCTGTTTTCTGCCTTTGCTTTAAGAGAAATACCAATAAAAACATTTTCTTTTTGCTGAAGCATGATGGGGAAAGCTGTGGAAAAACATAAACTTATATGTGCAGCTTCATTATGCTATTTAACACAATCCCTCTTTGCTGTAGCAACTTGAAAGAATTAAGACTTGTGTACGTTGATCTGGAAACTCAAAATGCATGGGTTTCAGTAACATTTTGACTGCTGAAGCCAGATTGAAAAGTAGATGTTTTTAGAGTTTATCTACATGCAGGGAAAGCAGGACAATATATAGGGGGTTATTTACAAAAGGCAAATCCACAAAATGAAAGAAAAATAAAAAACAGCATTATAGCTTTCACATGATTGGATGATAAAATCAGCAGAGCTTCCCCTCATGTCTGATCTTCCCCTCTGATCTACAGCAACTGCACAGTCTTAAGTACACTTGTAGTGCAAAGCGGATTTGCCTTTTGTAAATAACCCCCATAGTGTTGGTTTCAAAAGTATTGCTCTAACTAGCTGGGAAATCAAATACAATTTATGTCGTACGATGGGTGGAAACCTAACTATCTGACTTTCTTTGCTGTTCCATCTGTGTTACATAGCCTTGCTATTTCCAGTAATTCTTTGAGGGAACAATGTTTGAAAAGACAAAGAGCAATCTTCCCAACTAGAGGTGTAAATAGCATTCTAACACAAGCAATACAGCTGTTACACAATTTGACTCCTAACAAAATATACATACAATATATCTGCTTAAAGCGGTTCTCCACCCTAAAGTGGAAGTTCCGCTAATGTGATCCCTCCCCCCCTCCGGTGCCACAATCGGCACCTTTCAGGGGGGTGCAGTTACCTGGATAATCCAGGTATCTGCACCCACTTCCGGGACAGACCGCCGCAGACCCCCGCAGATGCCCCACCCCCCGTTGTGTTCTTGGAAATACACAGTTCCCAGGACACAGCGGGGACCAGAAAAGACGCGCAGCCTGACTCACGCATGCGCAGTAGGGAACCCGGCAGTGAAGCCGCAATGCTTCACTTCCCTGATTCCCTGGCGGCGGGGGCAGCAGAGAGATGAGCGATCGCTCGTCATCTGCCGCCGACATCGCTGGACCCGGGGACAGGTAAGTGTAAATTTATTAAAAGTCAGCAGCTGCAATATTAGTAGCTACTGGCTTTTAATATTTTTTTTTTAGGTGCAGAACCGCTTTAATCAGAAATAAATGTTTGCTAAATAAAATGGCTATTCCGCTTTCCCTCTTAACACAAACATACGTGAAGTGCCCAAGTCCTCTCAAGACTGTATTGAGCTCAAGAAGATATGGTCTTATATTAGTAACTAATCAAATGAAGTCTTCTTGCAACATCCTAATGCCTCGTACACACAATTGGACATTCCGACAACAAAATCCACGGACGTTGGCTCAAACTTGTCTTGCATAGACACGGTCACATAAAGTTGGTCGGAAATTCCGAATGTCAAGAACATGGTGATGAACAACACATGTGACGGGACTATAAAGAGGAAAGTTCAATAGCCAGAGCGCCACCCTTTGGGCTCCTTCTGCTAATCTCGTGTTAGTAGAAGTTTGGTGAGAGACGATTCGCACTTTTCAGGCTTGTGCTTTTCCGATCATTACTGCTCTTCAGTTTGTGCTTGTGGGTTTGTATCTGTTCTTCAGTGCGTGTAGTCAGTTCACATTTGTTTGTCAGTGCGTATTATTATTATAGTACGTATTTGATTCTCAGTGCGTTCTTGTCCGCTCGTTTCTGATTTTCAGCTCGCTCTTCTCATGCCTTTCTGTTTTTTCAGTGCTTTCTGTTCGTTCTGACCAGCTGACCGTTTTCAAGCCATGTTGCGGCCATGTACTCGTCGTAGAGTTCGTGCTGTGCAGGGGCTTGGTGTTGGGGTTCTTACTTTGACCCAAGCCCAGTCCATGAACAGTGTGGGGAGGAGTTCATGGCCCAAGAATCGGTTGCTCCAGCATGACCAATTCTCTCAGATGCCTTTGCTGTAGGAGATCCATGAGAATAACCCTGATTATTTCAGGAATTATCTCTGGATGACGGACCCCATTTTTCACCATTTGTTGGTTTTGCTGTTCCCTTATATTAGCAGGCAGGACACCTGTTTGTGGCAAGCCATCACTCCCGAGCAGAGGCTAGTTGCCACCTTGCGGTACTTGGCGACTGGTAGAAGTCTGCAGGACATTAAGTTCTCAACAGGCATCTCCCCCCAGGCTCTGGGGATCATTATTCCAGAGACCTGTTCTGCCATCATTCACGTCCTGCAAAATGACTATATTAGGGTATGTTTTATACTTTAATATCACATTCTGTGTATTTAATGTTTGCTAATGTATTGTATTTCTTTCATCATTCCCTAATTACCATGATTGAAATATGCGGTGAATGTCCCCTTTATCCTCATGCATGCTGGAATTTTTTGAACTTCCTTTTTTGTCCTTCATGCATATTTGCCTTCACTAACCTCTCCGGCATACTATCCTGGGCCCATACCCACCTAGCCCAGTCACTTAACAATGTATTTTGTCAGCTCCATAGTACTGCTTTACCCTAAACACCCCCTAAATGTGTTTAAATGTTATTTGTGTTCTTTTCAGGCAGAGTGCCAGAGGCTTTTTTGGGGGTCCCAAAATCATTTGGAACCCCCCCCCCCCCCCACAACTGCTAAATCTGCCGATACCAATCCTCTATTTGCTAACTATGCCCAACCCATACACACTATACCTACCTCTTTTGTGGCAAAAGGGCCTACCTAAATACTTTCAAATGGTACTGTTTAAAGTTTTTTCTCCTATTTTCTTGATAGGTAATTGCAGAATGTAAAAATGTGCTTCAGTTTGTACAGTATTTATTTCTATTTTTGTATTTTGACACTTCTTACCTGTCCAGTGAGCTGCCAATAGTGTAAGTAAGGAGGGGCTGGCCAAAGAAAAACACATCATTTACTCATTCAGTTTTCAATGAAGTGGAGAGGGTTACCTGTCCAAAACATCCTCCCCCCTAAAATTTTTACAATGGGCCATCGGGAGGGGGGGGGGGGGTCTGATTTTTAAAGACTTTTGTCTTTAAATACTCCTTCAAATAAATCTTATACTGATGTTGGCCAAGATGCTTGCAATGTTTATGTGCAAAATGACAATTTTTTTTCTTGTTTGACTCCAGAGTCTCCTTCAATGCCACAGGATGGGCAGACTGTGGCATCCCACTTTGCTTATCGTTGGGATTTTCCCAACTGTGGAGGGGCAATTGATGGGAAACAAGTCCCACCCCCCAATTCCGGGTGATACTATTACAACTATAAGGGGTTTAATAGTATTGTGATGTTGGCGGTGGTGTCAATGACATATGAGTTTGTCTATGTGGACCTGAGGAAGAATGGCTGGATGTCGGATGGTGGAGTCATCGCCCACACGGACTTCTACAGGCGTCTCCTGAGTGGTGGCTTGGGATTGCCACCTCCGGAAGAGAACATTGAAGGTCTCCCGTTTGGCTTTGTTGCTGATGAAGCATTTGGGCTGGCTGATCACCTGATGCGGCCGTTCCCCATGAGGACCCTCAACCTGGACCAGAGGCTTTTTAATTACTGGCTGGCCAGAGCCAGAAAAGTGGTGGAGAACACTTTCGGAATAATCTCCAGCCGGTTCCGCCTATTCCTTACGACAATCAACATGGCGGAATATAAACTCAATCACGTCATTCTTGCATGCTGCATATTGCATAACTTTTTACGTAAAAATGCATAAAAACTATGTGGCCTCAGTTGGGACTGAGGCCGACTTATTACCAGATACAAATAAATTGACAGCTCTCTGGAACCTGGCCATCCTGGCTTGCCCCCCCAAATCGCCTGCAAAGTCCGTCAAAAATATCTGGAATACTTTGCAGGTAGGAGGGCCACTGATATGCCGGCAAATGTCTGAGCCATTTTTTAAATAAATATTTTTGAGAATCTGAACTAATATTTCATTGTATTTACTACTTGTATTTCTTTTAGCGGTCTCCTAGGTTCTCCAATGGGCTTTTCTTTTTGGCCATTTTCTTCAATAGTGCAAATGTAATTTCTTTGATATGTGAGGTGACAATCTCTTCTTCAGCTAACTATTATGTTGTGGGTCTGCTACACACACACCTTGTTTTTGCTGTTAATGTATGTAATGCATTAATGATAAAAAATATTCATAATTGTAAGCACCATGAAGTTATTTTTGGGAGTCACGGAAATGGCGTGATTGTTGCAAATTATAAAGCACCGTGGGTGTTATTTAGTAAAGGAAAATCCTCTTTGTACTACAAGTGCACTTGAAACTGCACTGAAAGTACACTTGTAGTGCAAAGTGGATTTGCCTTTAGTAAATAACCCCCATTGCCACTGTAAACACCAACTTACTCCAAAAACTGCCATTGAGCATTGAAAGAAGAAGCCACACATTCTTGAGTAGAAAACATTTTACTATGTGCACATTCACGTGTGTTAGAAAAGGATTTTTGAACAAACCAACATCTTTGGTGTATAAAAAATTTTTTGTCACATTAGAAATAGCCTTTTTTTTGGTTAAACAGGCATGTTTCAAAACATAACATACACAATTCAGGAGCTTACAAAGTTCAAATTTGAGAAATTGAAGGCAAAATCAGACATTAGTATGTCCAAATAGGGATGAGCTTGGTGTCATTCGACACGAACATCTGCTGTTCGTACGTTCGGCGAATACCGAACGTTATGGGCCATGATTGACCAAGCATGCACTGTGACCCAGCATGCTTGGCCAATCACAGCGCCGGCAGCAAAGAGAGCCATAATTGGCCGCAGGCAGGGTGCCTGTGGCCAATTATAGCTCAGGGGGTTTAGTACACGCCCCACACTATATAAGACTGCCAGCACAGCGGCCTTGTGTGGTGTGTTTTTCCGGCGTTCATGGAAAGAGCAAGATAGGCAGGGACAGTGTGTTCCTTTCTCAGGCATCTGCAGGAGTTAAAGTGGGTGTTGTGTGCCTCCAGCACAGTATACACCTGTATCTACCCTTTATTGCTGATGTTCTCTAATACAGGCATCTGCAGGAGTTAGTGGGTGTTGTGTGCCTCCAGCACAGCACAGTATACACCTGTGTCTACCCTTTATTGCTGGTATTCTCTAATACAGGCATCTGCAGGAGTTAGTGGGTGTTGTGTGCCTCCAGCACAGCACAGTATACACCAGTATCTACCCTTTATTGCTGGTGTTCTCTAATACAGGCATCTGCAGGAGTTAGTGGGTGTTGTATGTCTCCAGCACAGTATACACCTGTATCTACCCTTTATTGCTGGTGTTCTCTAATACAGGCATCTGCAGGAGTTAGTGGGTGTTGTATGTCTCCAGCACAGTATACACCTGTATCTACCCTTTTTTGCTGGTGTTCTCTAATACAGGCGTCTGCAGGAGTTAGTGGGTATTGTGTGCCTCCAGTACAGCACAGTATACACCTGTATCTGCCCTTTATTGCTGGTGTTCTCTAATACAGGCATCTGCAAGAGTTAGTGGGTGTTGTGTGTCTCCAGCACAGTATACACCTGTATCTACCATTTATTGCTGGTGTTCTCTAATACAGGCATCTGCAAGAGTTAGTGGGTGTTGTGTGCCCACAGCACAGCATACACCTGTATCTACCGTTTTTTGCTGATGTTCTCTAATAGAGGCATCTTCAGCCTTTACAGTGGGTGTTGTGTGCCTCCAGCACAATATACACTACCCAATTGCTGTTTTTTCCATCTCTCTGCAGGCCATTACTATGTCTGGAAGGCCAACAATGAGAGACAGACAGTCATCAGCCAATAAAAGAGGGCAAGCAGGCTCTGTGTCTAGAGACAATGGTGCTGGTTGTGGACGCGGTGCATCATCATCAGCACGTGGCCATGGGACACGCTTGTCCTTATTTTCGGCAGCTGGACGTGTTGAGCTGCATCATGCCAAAGACTTGGTAGAGTGGATGACCAAGCCCTCCTCATCCTCCTCATCCTCTCTCACCCAGGCTCAGGGTACTAGCAAAGCAGCTGCCAACGCGTCCTCTTCCCTCGTCTCAATGTCATCAGTCACTCCTTCTCTAGACCCACCATGTCCTCCTGAGGAGTCCCCCGAACTGTTTGAGCACAGTGTTGGGTACATGCTCCAGGAGGATGCCTAGCATTTTGAAGGCTCTGATGATGATACCCAGCTAGAGGAAGGCAGTAGCAGGAGTGCAGAGAGAGGGGATGCTAAAGAAGGACAGCAATCTGGCAGTCATGTTCCACCAGCTGCAGCATACTGCCAGGTTTGCTCCAGTGATGAAGAGGGAGGGGATGATGAGGTCACTGACTCCACGTGGGTGCCTGATAGGAGAGAGGAGGAGGAGGCACATCTCCAATGAGGCAGGATGCCCTCCGGGGGCCAGCTTAGGGGCAGCACACCAACTGAATTACACCGCAGTGCTCCGCCTGTGCAGGGCGCTGCCTCTGTGCGTTGTTCCAAAAGTTCTTTGGTGTGGGCCTTTTTTGAGACAAGTGCATCAGATCGCACCGCTGCTATTTGCAACATATGTCTCAAGTGTATCTCGCATGGCCAAAACATCAGGCGCGTGGGCCCCACATGCTTGACCAGACATATGTTGACCTGCCCTGCAGCTCGTTGGCAAGCGTACCTTAAAGACCCACACCAAAGAACAAAGCGGACCTCTCCTTGCTCCTCATCAGCTGGGATCTCCAAACCAATAGACCTTCAGTCCTCTCTGAAACCTGCACTGAGAGAAATAAAGGTGTAGAATTAGGTGTGTCACAGCCAAGTACTTGTGGGCACTCTGCTAGCAGTACACCCACATCCGATTATAGCAGGCAAATTTCCTTACCCCAGCTGCTGGACCGTCGAAAGAAGTTCACTCCCATCCATCCACATGCCCAGCGGTTGAATGCTAGCTTGGCTAAATTGCTAGCACTTCAACTGCTGCCTTTTCAGTTGGTAGACTCGGCCCCCTGAGTTTGTGCAATGTGCGGTTCCTCAGTGGCAGGTCCCCAAATGCCACTTTTTCTCACGGAAGGCGATTCCGGCTCTCTACCGGCATGTGGAAGGCAGTGTCAATGTCTCGCTGGACAGGGCGGTCAGCGGTAAGGTGTATATTACCACTTACTCATGGTCCAGCAGGCATGGACAGGGATGTTACTTATCTTTCACGGCCCATTGGTCACTCTTCTGGCAGCTGGGAAGGATGCAGGACAAGGTGCAGTAGTGTTGGAGGTTGTTCCGTCACCACGCCTTCAAAATGCTACTACTGGTTGTGACACACCTCTCTCCTCCACCCCCTCCTCTTCTTCATGCATGGCCTCTTCCAGTGCTCTATCCTCGGAACCAGCGGTGCTCCGTAGGCGTTCAATGGGGCTACGCAAATACGCAGGCAAAAAGATGCCATGCCGTGTTTGCGCTGGTTTATTTGGGGGACAGGAGCCACGCTGGGGCAGATATTTTGTCAGCTCTGCAGGGGCAGGCCGTGAGGTGGTTGAAGCCACATCAGCTTAAGCCAGGAATGGTGGTTTGCGACAATGGCACCAACCTCCTCTCTGCCCTCTGACAGGGACAACTGACCCATGTGCCCTGTGTGAATCACGTCCTTAACCTGGTGGTGCAGCGGTTCTTGGGCAGGTACCCAGGCTTACAGGATGTCCTGAGGCAGGCCAGGAAAGTCTGTGTGCATTTCCGTTGATCATTTAATGACAGTGCTCAGCTGGCTGAGCTCCAAAAGGAGTTGAACCTGCCCAAGAACCGTCTTATATGTGACATGCCCACCAGTTGGAACTCAACGTTGGCCATGCTGCAGCAGCTGCACACACAGCAGAGGGCCATCAATGAGTACCTGTGCGACTATGGCACCAGGACAGGGTCAGGGGAACTCATTTTTTTTTCACCACACCAGTGGAGCATGATCAGGGATGCATGCACTGTTCTGTCACCATTTGAGGAGGCCATGAGGACTTTGAGCAGTGACAGTGCATGCATCACTGACACTGTACCTCTTGTCCACCTGTTGGAGCATACGCTGCTTGGAATAATGGACAGGGCACTTGAGGCAGAACAGAGGCAGGAAGAGGAGGACCTTGTCTCTCAAGGCCCCCTTTATACAGCCAGTGTTCCTGCTGTCCCACCCATCACACAGGAAGAGGAGGAGGAGGAGGCTTGTGTCAGCATAGAGGTGGAGCCTGGCACTCAACATCAGCAGCAGCAGTCTTTTCGGGATGATTTGCAGTCCCAAGAAACATGTGGACTTGTACATGGCTGGGAGGAGGTGGCTGTGGATCATGCTGTCCTTAGTGACCCAGAGGACTTTGGACCAAATGCCTGTCTGTGGCTGTCTGACCGATGCGTTCAGACATTTTTTTAGTCCGCAGCCCCAAGGTATGATCGGTTCCAGCAACCATCGCCAGCATCTGATTTACATGGTGCAGGAATACCTAGGGGCAAGGTCAGACTTGGACACCTTTCCTACCGAAAATCCTCTGGGTTACTGGGTCTTGAGAAACGATCACTGGCCAGAGCTTACACAGTATGCAATTGAGCTACTGGCCTGTCCTGCATCCAGCGTTCTTTCGGAACGCATCTTCAGTGCTGCTGGTGGCTTTGTAATCGATCACAGGGTTGATCGACCGGCCTTCATAAAGATGAAACAGTCTTGGATCACCAAGCTACCAAGCACCTGAAGCTGATGTAACCAAATAATTTTTTTTGAAATGTTACATCCCTTCAAGACTATGCTGATGCTGAGTGACTATCCTGTTATGTTGACTGACTACCCTCTTCTTCCTCAATGATCCTGCTGATATTTTGGAAGAACATTTTTGGTTCTGGGTGATGCCACCAGCCCAATTTTTTAGCCCCTGTTTAACAGGGGCGTGTAATTACAATTTTTGATGCAATGCTTTGCAGCAGGGCTCATTTCTGCACTCCAACTAGATTCTATGGGAGAGGTTTCAGTGTCATGGCACCAGCACCAGTGCCTAAGGCCCAATTTTTCAGCCCCTGTTTAACAGGGGCATGTAATTACAATTCTTGATATAATATTTCACAGCAGGGCCCGTTCCTGCGCCCACCGAGAGTATCTGTGAGGACTTATAGTGTTGTGGCACCAGCACCACCTTAGGCCCCCATTTCTGCAGAGCATATAGGGCAGGCCCCTACTTTCAAACATCCAACTTACAAACGTCTCTTACTTGCAAATGGAAGGAGACAACAGGAAGTGAGATGAAAAAAAACGGACGCCAAAAAAATTATACAGGGGTGATAACCCTTCCCTATGTTTTCCAAAAAGCTTAAAAATTGATTTTTTGACTGGAGCTACACTTTAAAAATGTACCATTTCAAAATTACAAACAGATTTTACTTAACACAACAAACCTACACAGTCCCTGTCTTGTTTGCACCGCCTGTATACTGCTGTTCTGAGTATATAGGGCCTGGGGGCCCCACGCCTTTCCTTTTTTAATATGGGTACGGGGTTCCCCTTAATATCTGTACCAGATATTACATTAAAACCACAAGCAGTTTTAAATGACTATTTTTCTGTTAAATGTCATTTTGTGCAGGGACTGTTCTAAACACGGGAAACACGTGGCACTTCACAAGCATACTATAGACACCCCCCAGGCACGATATTTAAAGGAACATTTCACTTTTTTTCACTATAATCGTCATTAAAATCAGTGATCCCGAAAAAACGTCAGTTTTAAAAAAACAATTAGGCATTGACCCATGTCACCTGGTGCAGGAGGCGGGTCCCCAAACCCTTTTTAGGACAATATCTTGTATATTAGCCATTAAAATTAGCCCTTTTTATTTCGAACATTCGAGTCCCATAGACTTCAATGGGGTTTTAAAGTTCGCACAAATTTCCGGTCCGTTTGAAAGTTCTGGTGCGAACTGAACTGGGGGGTGTTCGGCTCATCCCTATGTCCAAACTGTGTTGATATTGCCTTCATCAGCTGGAGTGATGTCACCCCTGTAAAAGCCACATTTTGAAGATGCACACAAATTGGGATTCAAAATGGGGATCTCCCTCCTGATCCCATGCCTAATGTCAACATGTGCTAGCTCCCATCATGGGGGATCAATGGACGTGTTTCAGGGGTGCAACCCCTTCCTCTGAGCTACTTCAGTTGACACACCATGTGCATCTTCTAAATTTGGCTTTGTTCTTAATTTTTTGTTGAATATCATGATGTTTTCCTTTATATTTTCCAAATCCCGATTGCACCCCATTATCTCCCTGATGAGGACCTGGGCATTTTCGCTTGTGAAATGAGATTCCTCTTTCACAATATTCACATCACCTAAAAATAAAAAAAAACACACCATGTATAAATATGCAGGCATACATCTATTACCCGAAGCTGTGGTCTCAGACACTCACTTGTTGTGAAAATTTCGCCCACTTCATAAAAGTCTCCTTCCTCCACATCCTCAGGTTGTGTTTTGGTGACTTCCCCTTCTTTAGGAGGTTGTGGGTTCCTGGTCTCCTCAGATGTCCCGAGTCTTTTCTCCCCGTGTGAATAAAAAATAGATATACTTAGCACACAGATAATTGAGGCCAGAAATAGGAATATGAAACATTGCTTGGAAGTGTCATACAATTGTGTGTTTTGGCAGAGTTCCAAGCTGAAGACATTTTTATTTCCTTTCTAAAGCTGGAATACTTACCTTTTTTGTACAAGTTTCACACATGGAGACAACCCTAGTATTCACTGGAGCACCTGTGTGGGACACCCTAAAAAGTTTGTTCTGGTGTCCCACACTAGTGCTCCTGCATTCAGATGTGTAAACAGCTGCTGAATGTTCTCACCTTACACTGAATCAATTTTCCATTTCATTCTAGTTACAAACCCATCTAGACAACAAACTTATTTTAATACAAATAGGCCTGAACAAAAGTAGTTATAATGTGGGAAAGACACATATACGGGAGACAAGAAGTGCTGCACAACCCGGAATTAAATTTATGGAAGAATTTTCCCCAGTGGGGCTTTAAAACAGCAAAATAGCGAAGTCAGATAAATTAAAAATAATTCATACAGAAAGGTTATTTATTTAAGAAAATGTCCAATATCATGATATACCGTATTTATCGGCGTATAACACGCACCCCAAGTTTAGGAGGGAATTTTAAGGAAAAAAACCTTTAGGAGGGAAATTTAAGGAAAAAAGACTTACATTTAAATGCCCATCAATGCAGCCTTATCAGTGTCCATCTGAAGCCTTGTCAGTGTAATTTGCAGCCTTGTCATGCAGCCTGTCCATCATTGCAGCCTTGTCATGCAGCCTGTCCATCATTGCAACCTTTTCATGCAGCCTGTCCATCATTGCAGCCTTGTCATGTAGCCTGTCTGTCATTGCAGCCTTGTCATGCAGCCTGTCCGTCATGCAGCCTGTCCGTCATTGCAGCCTTGTGTAACGTTGTCCCCTGAGTGATGTCAGCTTTTATTTTTAAAAATGGCGCCGCTGAGATGTCCTGTGTATCTCGGCGGCACCCGGTAGTTCTCGGCAGCTTTCGGCCGCCTTCGGCCATACTCGGCGGCTTTTGCCCGCCTTCGGCCGTACTCAGCTGCTCTTGGCCACCTTCGGCCGTACTCGGCGGCTCTTGGCCGCCTTTGGCCGTACTCGGTGGCTCTTGGCCGCCTTTGGCTGTACTCGGCGGCTTTCGGCCGCCTTCGGCCGTACTCAGCGGCTTTCGGCCGCTCTCGGCCCTTCTCTGCGTTTTTCGGCCACCCAGAGCCCAAAAATCGCGGAGGATCGGCGTATAACACGCACCCGCAATTTTCCCCTGATTTTAAGGGGGGAAAAGTGCATGTTATACGCCGATAAATCCAGCAATTAAATATGTATACTATAAAATCTGGTCCAAATAATACACCGTATGTACTCACAATCCAATAAACTAACACATTTATACACATCATTGCATTACATAGTGTTGTATTTGAGCCCTGTCACGTTTCGACCTAAATATGGTCTCTTCAGGGGGACAGTTGGATCTAAAAAAGTTGGGTGCGGCCATCAGACCCCTCTGGATTTTTTTAAATGGCTCCTACAATCTCTGGCAATAGGAATACTCACTTCACTTTTGAGTGGTAAATATACCATCAATGGCTCATTCAATGTGATTTACAATAAAATGTTTCCTTAATTTTGAACAAAAGTAGTTAACCTGCATCTGCACAAAACATCTTATAAGTGGGCGAA
The DNA here is from genome assembly GCF_037356315.1 of Lithobates pipiens. NCBI lineage: Eukaryota > Metazoa > Chordata > Amphibia > Anura > Ranidae > Lithobates > Lithobates pipiens. The sequence continues at coordinate 88,772,594 of NW_027507686.1, forward strand.
CTAACGATGTTTCCTATGACGGATTACTGTGCCCATGAACATGAAAGTTGCCATTTTAAACTGTACAACAACAGTAAAGAAAAGCACATGGAGAAGCATGCAAGTAATAATAATAATAGGAACACACGCTTACTTTTTTGAAGAACTCTCTTGATCCTTCTGTACTGATCCTGCTCCCTCAATCTGAGGTCTGACCATCATTTCCTCAGTTGATCCTTGGATCATTGTACCCCAAAATTCCAGCGCAGACTCTTCACAACTTTAGTCATGATCTTGGCCTTTCTCACATTTGGGTTTAGGTAAGGTCCATGCTTCCCATCATAGTCAGCCCTCTTCAAGATGTCCACCATCTCCACCATCTCTACAAAGGACATATTTGAGGCCTTAAATCTCCTCCGGGATCAGGACATTCGTGGCTCCGGGCTTTCCTTGTTGCTACTCTCCTCTGCATGCACATGCTGTGTCTCTACCATATTCTCTACCCACTGGGCCGAAAGAGAAGGGTCGGGGAATACACTAGAATGAACGACAGGGGCTGGCAGAGTTTCACGCATTCCCAATGTATATAAAGCCTAACACAAACAATCTGTGAGTGGAGGATGGGACTATCGAAAGCTACGATCGTTATAACGAAGGTACAATTTTAACTTGGTGCATCAGTGGCTTATATTGGGTCAAGTTTAGGAGAGTTTCGTCTGACATTAGGGTTTGTCTTGTGTTTCTTACAATATTCATTGATATGTACAGGGAGCTGCCCTGTCTGTTTCAGGTGAACCACCCCTTCTACAGTAATCAAAAGAGGAAGAGAGTGCTGGAGAAATTGCTAGAATTTGTGAAGCCGATGATCCCCATGGCAGACATCACCTATTTGAAGGCCAAAATTGGTGGCATGAGGAGCTCTTATCTTAAGGAGCCAAAGAATGTCCAGGTTTCCCTGAGATCAGGAGTTGCAGATGACATTTATGTACCCAGGCTGTGGCACTATGACAGGCTGCATTTTCTGTCAGACCAGAGGGAACCCAGGTCAGCACTCTCCACTCTTTCTTCAAGGATTCTTTCCCCCTCAGTTGAGGCTTCCGACGCCCAACCTGGAACTTCCAGGCAGGAAGAAGTGGAGGAGCCCAGCTGGAGTCAGGTATAGCAATGTTCAACATATTTATTGTCCAAAAATTAATGATGTTAACTAGATGTTATTATTATTATTGTTGTTATTATTGATCACTAATTTCTGATTTAACAAAGTGTTTTACATTTCAATAGACAGTAGAGGCCAAAAATGATTGGGACAAGAATGAAAAGTCCTGGGCTCAGAATGATAGTCTTTTCTTTTTGTAAACATTCAATTTGCAACAGTCATGAGCTGAAAATTGTGTGTGATTGATGAACAAAAAACTAAAACTATGTCCCTTTTTCATACACAGGAAAGTCTCAGCCAGGAGGTGGCAGGGGTAAGTGGCAGCCAGGAGGTGGTGGGGGTAAGTGAAAGCCAGGAGTTCGGCCATCATCCTACTCCTCCTCCTCCACCTCCTGCCACACCCCCAACACCAGAGTCACAGCCTGGAAGGAAGTGTCTAAAGCCGCGTACACACGGGCGGACTGTATGGCCTACTTAGTCCGTCGAAACACATTTCAGCGGACAGTCCGCTCGTGTGTGGACTTCAGCGGACTTTTTCAGCGTGCAGTCTGGCGTACTAAGTATTTCGGATTTTTCGAAATTCTGTCCGTCATACTTTGGTTTCAGCGGACAATCCGCACGTCAGTAGGCTAGTCGGACGGACTAAGAATGATGCATGCCCAGAAAGGATTTACAGGGCGGAAGCGCTCGGTCTTGTAAAACTAGTGTTCGTATTGAAGCTAGCATATTCGTCATGCTGCTAATTTTGTGTTTTTTTTAATATAGCCCATTCTTTTCTTCTTCATAATGCAAGAAAAGTGAAGTAGCTTTGCTGCTTATGTTCACACAGAGTTATCACAAATGTTTTTATTCATCCTCGTCCTATGATTAATATTCCAATTTGAGAAAAAAAAAAATATATATATATATAATAAAAAAAAAAAAAATATATATATATATATATATATATATATATATATATATATATATATATATATATATATATATATAAAATGTTATAATTTATCTATTACTATATATTTTTGGAACTACTATTGTTAGTTTAAAATTATTTATTTATTTATTTATTTATTTATTTTGTGTGGGGGGGGGGGTTTAAACAAGATGGACTTGCGTTTTTTTTGGCCAAGCAGACTATGTAAGTAGAGATAGATAGATAGATAGATAGATAGATAGATAGATAGATAGATAGATACCCAAACCAGCATTTTAGCTTACACAAGATTGAATGTTCAAAATCAGCAGAGCTTCCCCTCATTTCAAATGTTAGCCTCAAATTTACAGCGACTGCACTTCCAAGTGCACTTGCAGTGCTTTAAAAATTGCACTTGAAGTTAGCATATTTATATTAACATGAACGTGTGTTTTGTAAATAACCCCCATAGTCTTTTGACATGTACCTGCCTACTCACAAATAAACTCTGTTTTTTTAAGCCAAAAAAAATAAAAAATTACAATATTTTTGGAAATAATAAATATTTATTTTTAGTCTGTACAAAACAAAATCAAGAGGGAGGCAACACTGGAGACAATTTTGAAGTTTGTGAAGCCTTTTGTCCCCCAGGCACACATCAAGTCAGTGGCCACCAAAATTCAGATCCTGTGTAACATGAAAATAGGGAGCACAACATGGTCCTAGAATCCCACAGACCAGGAACAGCAGCAGATGACATCTATGTCCCCAGACTGTGGTACTACAACAGCCTGCGTCTTCTGTCAGAGCAGACTGAAGCCAGGCAGTCACTTCCGACTCTTCCGTCTAGCCTTCCCTCCACGCTTCGCTGGAGGCTGTGCCTCGGGTGGTGGACTTGTGGTAGGAGGAGGAGGAGGAGGAGCAGTAGGGTCTGTGTTGTACAGTCTGGTGGTTGGTGTTAGCTCACCCTTCAGACCCCGTTGAATAGTGTAAAAAAAAATCGCTTCGCACAAGTTGCGCTATCCCTTATCCATTTCAAGCAACTTGCTTGCCAAATATGTAGCGTAGGCCTCCTCAGGATTGGGGGGTTTACTCAGCACTTGGGTGGCTTGGCGTATAAGCGCCAATGACTCCTCCTCTGTCTGCGTCATCCTCCTGGGCCTTTTGCTGGCTAGGCGGAGGGGAGGGACCTGACTTTCGGTCCGACTCCTGCTGGGCCCAGCTAGCTCCTGCATGTGGCTGGTCCCGGCCTCCTCCTCCATACCACTGGTCCCGGCCTCCTCCTGGGTGAGCTCATCCTGTGTAAAAAATAAAGAAATAAATAAATAAAATATGTCTATATTTTGAAATCATCAATCACTGTCAATTTTACAGTTCTCACTTGCAAATACATTTGTCTTGAAATACAAAAGGCTATCATTTTGACACCATCATTTTTCCATCAGTTCACCAAGATTTAAGCCACATTTGTGGAAACTACTGTATCCTTATATCTAATTTAATTTGTGATGAAATCCTAGATTTGGAAGCAATTCAAACATTGAACTTTACATCATTAATATTTGAGCAATCCTAACTTTAGAAACTTAAATATACCTGGCTCCAGCTGGGCGCATCAACTTCGTCCAGCAAGGAAGGGTCTGGATCTTCCTGGGGTGGCTCACCTGAGGTGGAGGGAAGGGTGGAGGGAAGGGTAGACGGAAGAGTGGAAAGTGACTGCCTGGCTTCTGACGTGTCATCCAGAAAACGCAGCCTGTCGTAATACCACAGCTTAGGTACATATATCTGATCTGCTGCTGCTCCTGATGTTTGGGACTCTAGGATCTTGTTGCGCTCCCGCCTATACATGTTACGCAGGCTCTGAATTTTGGAGCTCACAAAGTTAAGGTCTGCCTGGGGGAGTCGGGTTTTCACAAACGTCAAAATTGTCCCCAGTGTCTTCCTCCGGCCAGGACGGCTTGGATATAGTGGGTGCTTGGAATCCCACAGGCTCCTGTGCATCTCAAACATATCTATAAATGTTGAGAGGAATGCCTCCTCCTTAAAGGGGTCCGGAGTGTACTTTTGCATTTTGATTTCTGAAAAAAAAACAAAAAACAAAAAAAAAAACATAAATACTAATGTCAGACCAAATGCACACTATTTATATTGTGACAATGTAGATGAGACACACACTACACCCACACTACCCCCCCACACACACTACCCTCCCGACACACACACTACCCCCCCCACACACACACTACCCCCCCCACACACCCACCCCACCCCCACACACACTACCACACACATTACCCCCCCACACACACACACTACCCCCCCCCCACACACACTACCCCCCCACACACCCACCCCCACACACACTACCCCCCCATACACCCACCCCCACACTACCACACAAAACACCAACCCCACTCAACCACCAACCCACATAAAAATCAACTAACCATCCACAAGGTGAAATCCCACTATATACATTCCTAACGCAGGCCTGAAACCCTAGAAATAAAAAGATAACCATCTTACCGTCGCGTGTATCACTTGCTGCTTCCGTTCGGACAAACGTACGGCCTCACGGTAACGCTTTATATACAGCGCATGCGTTCAAGCTCCGCCTGCGTCGCCCACGTTGCCCGCCCCTGACGTTCCGTGTGACCATATTTCCCCGCCCTTTTTACCCTCGTTCCGCTGTGGGAGATTGAATAGATGAAAATGGCGGACGGATTTTCAGTGAGCAGCGCGGAGGAAAGCCCTGAACCCCATGCTTCCGGAGCAAGGAAGAGGTATAAGGCCACAAACATGGCCTTTGAAGAGATGGTGGAGATGGTGGATATACTGAGAAGGGAGGATTACGATGGGGAAAATGGCCCGTATCCCAAACCCAATATCAGAAAAAATGGCATCATGAATATAGTTGTGAGCACTTTGGAAAGCAAATTTGGGGTCCGAAGAGCCAAAGATCAGCTCCGGAAACGATGGTCCGACATCAAATCCAGGGAGCCGGACCAATACAGGAGAATCAAAAAGGCCCTGAAAAAAAGTGAGTACTCTGCGCTTATCGTGACGGTCGGACATAATCGTTCGTATAGGTGTATACGATATATTTGTAAATCTGGTGAATTTGATCGTTCGTGTGGTTAATAGTTCATGTAATGAGCGAATATGCTCGTTCGTATATGTGGACGTAAATAGCATGAATTTGTATATGGTGTAAATTTATCTGGTGTTGGATTAGATTTTAATTAGTTATTATTTTTTTTTGTATTGTTCATGATAAACGGAATTGTCACACTCAGTTTAGGATATTTTTGTGTACATGTCTTTATAGCTGCAGCTGTTTCATAAATGTATTCAGTGTAATGTAGTCTAAATAAAAATAAAAAAGATAGACAGATAGATAGATAGATAGATAGATAGATAGATAGATAGATAGATAGATAGATAGATAGATAGATAGATAGATAGGTAGATAGGTAGATAAAATGCTGGTTCAACATCTGGACTGGGAATCATTTAGTGTAGTTTGGGACATCATAGAACATTTTTTGACATAATCACACACAGGTACTCCAGGGGATGATTCGAGTGTGTCCGTCTATGAAACTTGGACAAAAGATATAAAGTATCGCAGTTTGGTTAAAGGCTAGGTTCACATTGCTGCAATGTACGAGATCGAATGTGATTTGCACCGCACTGCAGTGCAAATCACATGTGATCTCTGTGTGATGCGATTTCAGCCATACATATAGTATGGCTGAATTCGCATCGCATCCGGCCCAAACTTGTACATGGCTCTTTTTTTAGTCCACAGCAGAATCGGATCACATGGGTGTTCACACCATGTGGTCCGATTCCTGTCCGAGTTTAAAGATTGCACTGTGATATGAGAAATAATTTGGAGGTGTCAATAAAACTTTACACTGACACTCCCAGCAGGTCACATAGAGCAGTGTGAACTGCCTCCGGGAGGCATGCGATGCGTGAAACCACAGTAGATTTGCAGCGTTCGCACATCGCAGCAGTCTGAACACAGCCTAACTAAAAAAATGTCATTTTAATGATGTATTAAACTAGGATCTTGTAATAACCAGCTAATAATTGTACACCACTTCAAACCAATGTTTCATATTCCAATTTCTGAACTCAAATATCAGTATGCTTAAAAGTATACCTTTTTTTTTGTTTTTTTCATTCTCATAGGGGAACAAAGACTCAGACAAGAGGCGGAGCAGCCCAGGACCCCCCGACCTCACCAGCCTGATTGGGCAGTTAGCCCAAGCCCAGTGTCCGAGATGGAGCAGCCCAGCCCAGTGTCAGAGATGGAGCAGCCCAGCCCAGTGTCAGAGATGGAGCAGCCCAGCCCAGGGCTAGATGTGGAGGAGGAAGAGGTGGTGGAGATACGCACCCCACAAAGTGAGTGTCTGACAACCCAGCTTAAGGTAAACAATTAATGGCTGTATATTTTAACAAATTTTTTTATCTACACATGTTTTTAGGTGATGATCTGGTTGTGGAAGGGCAAGCCGTGGAGCCATTTTCCTCTGACAGTGCCCAGAGACTGATTGGTCAGATCATGGCCTGGAATGGAAAGATTGATGAAATGCAGAACAAGATGCAAAACATGCAACGAGAACTGGACACTATGATGCAGGAAATGAAGAACATGATCGATGTTTTAGGGAGAATCTAAGCCCCTTTTCCCTAAAATGAAAGATCATGTTCTTCATTTCCTTGTAAAAAAGTTTTTAATGTTTTTATAACATTGTTTTTAGAGGCCAAATTTTGAAGATGCACACGGTGTGTCAACATGTGCTATGTGCCATCAGAGGATCGCAATGTACGCATTTTGTGTTTGCAAACCCTTCCTCATTCTAGTATGTGAGAGGAAGGGATTGCACCCACCAAACACGTCCATTGATCACTCATGATGGTAGATAGCACATGTTGACATTACCAATTTTTGGTGTGCATCTTCAAAATTTGGCTTTACCCCTTGTTTTCTATAAATAGTTAAAAATTCGATTTGATGTATTTATTTTATTTTATTATATATATATATATATATATTTATATATTTATATGTTTAAAAAAAAAAATGTTTACAAAAACAAAACAAAACAAAAAGAAAAATATCTAAAAAAGAGGCACTGGTTGGAATGTGCACTATTAAAAATTAAAAAAAAAAGATGTGTGTGTGTGTGTGTCTACTTCTTTCAATACTCAATACCAGTTTGGGAAGTCATTTTGTGTTGTCTGTCACAAAGGGCCTTATTTACTATTGGCAAAAACCACTTTGCAATACAAATGCACTAGGACAGGAATATGCAATTAGTGGAAATCCAGCTGTTGCAGAACTACAAGTCCCATGAAGCATAGCAAGACTGACAGCCACAAACATGAGACCCAGAGGCATGATTGACTTGTGGTTTTGCACCAGCTGGAGGTCGGCCAATTGCATATCCCTGAATTAGGAGAATGTAGGAGACAAGCACCGTGAAAAGCAAACAAGAACCAAACTTAAAAATTTGATCAGACAATACATATTTAAACAAAAATAAATTTTTATTGGTCAGCTGGCATTGGAATAGCCCCCCTACCATTAAAATAGGTGACATACCGGTCACGCACCTCACGTGCTGTTTGGGGGGCTAAGCCAGGATGGGCATGATCCAGCCCTGTGAGTTCAGGTAATATTAGTCCGGCCTCAGGTACTGGTTTCCAGAAAGTTTGCGTAAAAAATTGTGCAAAATGCAGCAGCAAAGAATTACATAGTTCAGTTTGTACTCTGCCAAGTTTATTGCTGTCATAAACAGACGGAACCGGCTGGCCATAATACCAAAGGCATTCTCCACAACCCTTCTTGCTCTGGCCAGCCGGTAATTAAAAACACTCCTCTCCGGGGTGAGGGTCCTTTGGGGGAAGGGTTTCATCAAATGGTCACTCAGACCGAACGCTTCATCAGCAATAAAAACAAAAGGTAGACCCTCCACATTATCGGCATCTGGTGGCAAGTCCAGGCCACCAGTGATGAGACGGTGGCAGAACTCGGTCTGCCTAAACACTCCTCCGTCAGACATCCGGCCGTTCTTCCCCACATCCACATACAGAAAGTCACATTGTGCTGACACCACCGCCATTAACACCACACTATGGAACCCCTTATAATTCCAATAGTAGGACCCCGAATGGGGTGGGGGCACAATCCTCACATGTTTCCCATCGATCGCCCCTCCACAGTTGGGAAAGTCCCAACGGGCAGCGAATTGGGAAGCCACAGTCTGCCATTCCTGTGGCGTGGAAGGAAACTGGGGAGTCAAACACAGGAAAAAAAAAATAATTAGTCATTAAATCAAAACAATTCATAACAAATAAAACTCAAAAACATTTTGGAACAACAGTTAAACAGAAATATTGAAAATGTTTTTCTGCAAAAAAAAAAAATAGACGGCCCAATTCACAGATTACTCAGCCCTCTGATGGACCAGGGGACATAAATTAGGTGGGTGAGTGGGGTGGGGGCCTAATTAATGAGTATACAATCCCTGCAACCAATTTGAGTGGGGTGGGGGCCTAATTAATGAGCATACAATCCCTGCAAACAATTTGAGTGGGGTGGGGGCCTAATTAATGAGTATACAATCCCTGCAACCAATTTGAGTGGGGTGGGGGCCTAATTAATGAGTATACAATCCCTGCAACCAATTTGAGTGGGGTGGGGGACTAATTAATGAGTATACAATCCCTGCAACCAATTTGAGTGAGGTGGGGCCTAATTAATGAGTATACAATCCCTGCAACCAATTTGAGTGGGGTGGGGGACTAATTAATGAGTATACAATCCCTGCAACCAATTTGAGTGGGGTGGGGGCCTAATTAATGAGTATACAATCCCTGCAACCAATTTGAGTGGGGTGGGGGACTAATTAATGAGTATACAATCCCTGCAACCAATTTGAGTGGGGTGGGGGCCTAATTAATGAGTATACAATCCCAGCAACCAATTTGAGTGGGATGGGGGACTAATTAATGAGTATACAATCCCTGCAATCAATTTGAGTGGGGTGGGGGACTAATTAATGAGTATACAATCCATATATATATATATATATATATATATATATATATATATATATATATATACATACACACAAAGGGTGTATACAAAGAGTATACAAAGGGTGTGGGGCAGTAAAACAGTACAATGGAGCTGACAATATGAATTAGAGAAAAACAGTCTCGGCTGTGGGTGTATAGGGGCCCAGGATTGCATGCTAGGGACGTTAGTGAAAGCAAATATGCACGTGGGACACAAAAAGGTAAAAGCTATAAAAAAAAATGACACAAAAAAAAAAAATACATAAAAAAAAAAAAAAATTGCATGCATTCATATAAAGGGGACATTCACAGCATATTCCTGTCATGGATATTAAAAGTCATGATGAAATTAATACAAACATACAATGCATATAATGCAATATTAAAAGAACAAACTTACCTTCATATATTCCTTCTGCAGGACCCGAATAATGGCAGAACAGGTCTCTGGAATAATGATCCCCAGAGCCTGGAGGGAGATGCCTGTAGAGAACTTGAGGTCCTGAAGGCTTCTCCCTGTCGCCAAGTAGCACAACGTGGTGATGAGCCTCTGCTCCGGAGTGATGGCTTGCCGCATGCAGGTATCCTGCCTGCTGATATAAGGGGTCAGCAAAGCCAGCAGACGGTGAAAAACGGGGTCCGTCATCCTGAGATAATTCCTGAAATCATCAGGATTATTCTCACGGATCTCACGGAGTAAAGGCATATGCGAGAATTGGTCACGCTGGCGCAACCAATTCTTTGTCCATGAACTCCTCCTCACCCTGTTCACAGACTGGGCTCGGGTCAAAGTATTAACCCCAACACCAAGCCCCAATATAGCACGAACTCGTTCCCGAGTACGTCCACTCTCCATGGCTTTGAAACGGTCGGCTGGTCAAACAAGCTTAACTGAACGCACTGAAGAACAGCCAGACCTAGAAGAACGACCTGAAAACCAGAAACGAGCGGACCAGAAGCGCCTAACAACAGGTACCAACTGATCCACGCGTACCGAAAGACAGATACAAACCTCACAGGTAGACTGCGCCGCAGAAAACTGACAAATTAAGCTGAAGTCTGAAAAGCGTGAATCGTCTCTAACCAAACTTCTACTAACGCAAAGTCAGCAGAAGGAACCCAAAGGGTGCTTTGCTGTGTCTTGGACTTCCTATTTCTAGTCCCGTCGTACGTGCTGTACGTCATCGCGCAAGTTTTCGTCTGACTATTTGGCTATCCGTGTGTGGTCAAGTCCGTTCAGTGGAAAGTATGACGGACTGTCCGTCGGATTGTATGACGGACTAAGTAGGCCATACAGTCCGCTCGTGTGTACGCGGCATTAGGAAGACAAGAGAGTGATGGTCTGGGATCAGTCTGGTCTGACAAAAGTCCCAGGCTATTATATGACCACAGCCTGAGTACATAGATGTCATCTGCTGCTGTTCCTGATCTCTGGGAGTCCTGGAGCAGATTGTATATGGACTCCTCGGGCTCCCAATTTTGACTTAAATAGTTGATGTCTGCCCTGCGGTAAAAAGGCTTCACAAATTTCACCAATTTCTCAAGCGTTGCCTTCCTCTTTATTTTCTTATGACAGTTTGTTTGTGAGTAGGGATGAGCTTCGTGTTCGAGTCGAACATATGTTCGACTCGAACATCGGCTGTTTGCCCGTTCTGCGAATTCCGAACGTTAAGGGCCGTTCGAGCCAAATTCGTGTGGCGATCATGGCCCACAATGCACTGCGATGGCACAGTGCATTGCTGGCTCATAATTGGCCAAGCATGCACTGTGACCCCGCATGCTTGGCCAATCACAGCGCTGGCAGCGAGGAGAGCCATGATTGGCCACAGGCAGGATGCCTGTGGCCAATCATAGCTCAGGCTGTGTAGTACACGCCCCACACTATATAAGGCCGCCAGTGCGGCGGCCTTGTGTAGTGTGTTGGCGTCTGAAGCAGTTAGTGGGTGTTCTGTGTACCTTCAACACAGTATACACCGATCGTTATCGGCCGATTTTTCGTTCTTGCTCTTCTGTAGTGGTTGTTGTCTGCGTGCCCTGACCGCAGTATACACCGCTATATTCACCTATATAGCTAGCGATATATCTATCTTTTATAATAGAGCTTGCAGTCAGTGTTAGGAGCTTGTGCATGCTGTCTGCGTGCTCTGAACCCAATACACACCGCTATATCCACCTATATAGCAAACTATCTTGTTCGTTTTAAATAGAGCTTACAGTCAGTGGTAGGAGCTTGTGCGTGCTGTCTGCGTGCTCTGAACCCAGTATACACCGCTATATCCACCTATATAGCAAACTATCTTGCTCATTTTAAATAGAGCTTGCAGTCAGCGGTAGGAGCTTGTGCGTGCTGTCTGCGTGCTCTGAACCCAGTACACACCGCTATATCCACCTATATAGCAAACTATCTTGCTCGTTTTAAATAGAGCTTGCAGTCAGCGGTAGGAGCTTGTGCGTGCTGTCTGCGTGCTCTGAACCCAGTACACACCGCTATATCCACCTATATAGCAAACTATCTTGCTCGTTTTAAATAGAGCTTGCAGTCAGCGGTAGGAGCTTGTGCGTGCTGTCTGCGTGCTCTGAACCCAGTACACACCGCTATATCCACCTATATAGCAAACTATCTTGCTCGTTTTAAATAGAGCTTGCAGTCAGCGGTAGGAGCTTGTGCGTGCTGTCTGCATGCTCTGAACCTAGGACGCACCGCTATATCCAACTATATAGCAAATTATCTTGCTCGTTTTAAATAGAGCTTGCAGTCAGCGGTAGGAGCTTGTGCGTGCTGTCTGCGTGCTCTGAACCCAGTATACACCGCTATATCCACCTATATAGCAAACTATCTTGCTCGTTTTAAATAGAGCTTGCAGTCAGTGGTAGGAGCTTGTGCGTGCTGTCTGCGTGCTCTGAACCCAGTACACACCGCTATATCCACCTATATAGCAAACTATCTTGCTCGTTTTAAATAGAGCTTGCAGTCAGCGGTAGGAGCTTGTGTGTGCTGTCTGCGTGCTCTGAACCCAGTACACACCGCTATATCCACCTATATAGCAAACTATCTTGCTCGTTTTAAATAGAGCTTGCAGTCAGCGGTAGGAGCTTGTGCGTGCTGTCTGCGTGCTCTGAACCCAGTATACACCGCTATATCCACCTACATAGCTCTTCTCTATTTAAGCCATCTGCCATCTGCAGGAGTTATTGGAAGTTGTGTGTGCCTCCAGCACAATATACACTACCCAATTGCTGTTTTTCCCAACTCCCTTCAGGCGATTACCATGTCTGGAAGGCCAGCAAGGAGAGGCGCGAGCCGATAAAAGAGGGCAAGCAGGCTCTGTGTCTAGAGACAACAGTGCTGGTCGTGGACGCGGTGCATCGTCATCATCAGCACGTGGCCACGCTTGTCCTTCTTTTCGACAGCTGGACATGTTGAGCTGCAACATGCCAACGACTTGGTAGAGTGGATGACCAAGCCCTCTTCATCCTTCTCATTCTCTCTTACCCAGTCTCAGGGTACTAGCAAAGCAGCTGCCAACGCATCGTCTTCCCTCCTCTCAATGTCATCATCAGTGACTCCTTCCCTAGACCCACCACGTCCTCCTGAGGAGTCTCCTGAACTCTTTGAGCACAGTGTTGGGTACATGCACCAGGAGGATGCCCAGTGTTTTGTAGGCTCTGATGATGATACTCAGCTAGAGGAAGGCAGTAGCGTGAATGCAGAGAGAGGGGATGCTCAAGAAGGACAGCAATCTGGCAGTCATGTTCCACAAGCTGCAGCATCCTGCCAGGTTTGCTCCAGCGATGAAGAGGGAAGCGATGATGAGGGCACTGACTCCACGTGGGTGCCTGGTAGGAGAGAGGAGGAGGAGGAGGCACATGTCCAACGAGGCAGGATGCTTAGGGGCAGCACACCTACTTAATCACACCGCAGAGCTCCGCCTGTGCAGGGCGCTGCCTCTGCGCGTTATTCTAAAAGTTCTTTGGTGTGGGCCTTTTTTGAGACGAGTGCATCAGATCGCACCGCTGCTATTTGTAACATATGTCTCAAGCATATCTCGCGTGGCCAAAACATTAGCCGCTTGGGCACCACATGCTTGACCAGACATATGTTGACCTGCCATGTAGCTCGTTGGCAAGCGTACCTCAAAGACCCACACCAAAGAACAAAGTGGACCTCTCCTTGCTCCGCATCAGCTTGCATCTCCAACCCCACTAGACCTTCAGTCCTCTCTGAAACCTGCTCTGAGAGGAATGAAGGTGTAGAATTAGGTGTGTCACAGCCAAGTACTTGCGGGCACTCTGCTAGCAGTACACCCACGTCCGATTATAGCAGGCAAATGTCCCTGCCCCAGCTGCTGGACCGGCGAAAGAAGTTCACTCCCAGCCATCCACATGCCCAGCGGTTGAATGCTAGCTTGGCTAACTTGCTAGCACTTCAACTGCTGCCTTTTCAGTTGATAGACTCGGCCCCCTTCCGTGAGTTTGTACAATGTGCGGTTCCTCAGTGGCAGGTCCCCAAACGCCACTTTTTCTCACGGAAGGCGATTCCGGCTCTCTACCGGCATGTGGAAGGCAATGTCCTTGCCTCGCTGGACAGGGCGGTCAGCGGTAAGGTGCATATTACCGCTGACTCATGGTCCAGCAGGCATGGACAGGGACGTTACCTGTCTTTCACGGCCCATTGGGTCCCTCTTCTGGCAGCTGGGAAGGATGCAGGACAAGGTGCAGTAGTGTTGGAGGTTGTTCCGCCACCACGCCTCAAAAATGCTACTGTTGGTTGTGACACACCTCTCTCCTCCACCCCCTCCTCTTCTTCTTCCTCCATGGCCTCTTCCAGTGCTCTGTCCTCAGAACCAGCGGTGCTCCGTAGGCGTTCCAGGGGCTAAACAAGTACGCAGGCAAAACGATGCCATGTCGTGCTTGCGCTGGTTTGTTTGGGGGACAGGAGCCACACTGGGGCGGATGTTTTGTCAACTCTGCAGGGGCAGGCCGAGAGGTGGTTGACGCCACGCCAGCTTAAGCCAGGAATGGTGGTTTGCGACAATGGCACCAACCTCCTCTCCGCCCTCCGACAGGGACAACTGACCCATGTGCCCTGTGTAGCTCACGTCTAGGGATGAGCCGAACACCCCCCGGTTCGGTTCGCACCAGAACTTTCGAACGGACCCCACGTTCGTTACGAACGTTAGAACCCCATTGAAGTCTATGGGACTCGAACGTTCGAAATGGAAAGTGCTAATTTTAACGGCTAATATGCAAGATATTGTCCTAAAAAGGGTTTGGGGACCTGACTCCTGCCTCAGGGGACATGGGTCAATGCAAAATAAAGTTTTAAAAACGGCCGTTTTGGCGGGAGCACTGATTTTAATGAAGATTAAAGAGAAAAAAAAAGTGAAATATTCCTTTAAATATGGTGCCTGGGGGGTGTCTGTAGTATGCCTGTGAAGTGCCACGTGTTTCCCGTGTTTAGAACAGTCCCTGCACAAAATGACATTAAACGTAAATAACACCATTTAAAACTGCTTGCGGTTTTAATGTTATATCTGGTTCCTGCAATATGGTTGAAAATCATTGAGAAAAATGGCATGGGTAGCCCTCCCTGCCCATTACCAGCCTATTTGGGTCTTGTACGCATATTAAGGAGAACCCTGTACCCATATTAAAAAAAGGAAATGCGTGTGGCCCCCAGGCCCTATATACTCAGAACAGCAGTATACAGGCGGTGCAAACAAGACAGGGACTGTGTAGGTTTGTTGTGTTAAGTTGAATCTGTTTGTAATTTTCAACTGGCACATTTTTAAAGTGTAGCTCCAGTCAAAAAAACTATTTTTAAGCTTTTTGGAAAACATAGGGAAGGGTTATCACCCCTGTATAATTTGTTTTGTCGTCTTTGTCATCTTTTTTCATCTCACTTTCTGCTGTCTCCTTGCGTTTGCAAGTAGGAGATGTTTGTAAGTTGGATGTTTGAAAGTAGGGGCTATATGCTCTGCAGAAATGGCGGAACAAGGTGTTGGTTTTGCCACAACATTGTAAGCCCTCAAAGTGACTCTTGGTGGGCGCTGGAGCGCCCTGCTGTGAACGATTATATCAAGAATTGTAATTACATGCCATTGTTGAACAGTGGTAGAAAAATTGACCTTTGGTGGTTGTGGTGCTGGTGCCACAACACTATAAGTCCTCACCGTTACTCTGGGTGGGCACAGGAAGGGGCCCTCCTGTGAAATATTATATCAAGAATTGTAATTACATGTCCCTGTTAAACAGGGGCAGAAAAATTGGGCCTTAGGCACTGGTGCCATCACACTGCAACCTCTGCCATATACTCTAGTTTTATTGCAGGAATTAGCCCTGCTGCAAAGCATTGCATCAAAAATTGTACTTAAACGCCCCTGTTAAACAGGGGCAGAAAAATTGGGCCTTAGGCACTGGTGCCATCACACTGCAACCTCTGCCATATACTCTAGTTTTATTGCAGGAATTAGCCCTGCTGCAAAGCATTGCATCAAAAATTGTACTTAAACGCCCCTGTTAAACAGGGGCAGAAAAATTGGGCCTTAGGCACTGGTGCTGGTGCCATCACACTGCAACCTCTGCCATATACTCTAGTTTTATTGCAGGAATTAGCCCTGCTGCAAAGCATTGCATCAAAAATTGTACTTAAACGCCCCTGTTAAACAGGGGCAGAAAAATTGGGACTTAGGCACTGGTGCTAGTGCCATCACACTGCAACCTCTGCCATATACTCTAGTTTTATTGCAGGAATTAGCCCTGCTGCAAAGCATTGCATCAAAAATTGTACTTAAACGCCCCTGTTAAACAGGGGCAGAAAAATTGGGCCTTAGGCACTGGTGCTGGTGCCATCACACTGCAACCTCTGCCATATACTCTAGTTTTATTGCAGGAATTAGCCCTGCTGCAAAGCATTGCATCAAAAATTGTACTTAAACGCCCCTGTTAAACAGGGGCAGAAAAATTGGGCTGCTGGCATCACCCAGAACCAAAAATGTTCTTCCAACATATCAGCGGAGGAGGAAGAGGATAGACAATCACCATAACAGGACAGTCACTCAGCATCAGCATAGGCAGTCTTGAAGGGATGTGATATTTCAAAAAAAATTATTCGGTTACATCAGCTTCAGGTGCTTGGTAGCTGTGGGTGATCCAAGACTGATTCATCTTGATGAAGGTCAGTCGATCAACTGATTCGGTGGACAGGCGCACCCTGTGATCGGTAACAAAGCCACCAGCAGCACTGAAGGTGCGTTCCGAAAGAACGCTGGATGCAGGACAGGCCAGTAGCTCAATTGCATACTGTGCAAGCTCTGGCCAGTGATCCATCCTCAAGACCCAGTAAGCCAGAGGATTTTCGGTGGGAAAGGTGTCCAAGTCTGACCTTGCCCCTAGGTATTCCTGCACCATGTAAATTAGACGCTGGCGATGGGTGCTGGAACCAATCATACCTTGGGGCTGCGGACTAAAAAATTGTCTGAAAGCATCAGTCAGACGGCCACCTTCTCCACCGCTCCTTCTGACTGATGCCTCAGCAACACGTTGTCCAGGACCAGGAGTTTGTGACCTCCCAGTCTCTGGGAACGCGTTGCACAGAGCTTTCTGCAAGGCCTCCCGGAGATGTCTCATCCTCTGCTCCCTCTGCGATGGCAAGATAAGGTCGGCAACCTTACCCTTGTACCGTGGATCAAGGAGAGTGGCCAGCCAGTAATGGTCCCTCTCCTTGATCCGAAGAATACGAGGATCCTTCCGCAGCCTTTGCAGGATCAGGGAGGCCATGCAGCGTAGGTTAGCTGAGGCATTCGGTCCGGAGTCCTCTGGGTCACTAAGGACAACATGATCCGCAGCTACCTCCTCCCAGCCACGTACAAGTCCACGTGTTTCTTGGGACTGTAAATCATCCCTATAAGACTGCTGCTGCTGATGCTGAGTGCCAGCCTCCACCTCCATGCTGACACAATCATCCTCCTCCTCCTCTTCCTCCTCCTCACCCTCTTCCTGTGTGATGGGTGGCACAGCAGGAACACTGTCTGGATAAAGGGGGCCTTGAGAGGCAAGGAAGTCCTCCTCTTCCTGCCTCTGTTCTGCCTCAAGTGCCCTGTCCATTATTCCACGCAGCGTATGCTCCAAGAGGTGGACAAGAGGTACAGTGTCACTGATGCATGCACTGTCACTGCTCACCATCCTTGTGGCCTCCTCAAACGGTGACAGGACAGTGCATGCATCCCTGATCATGCCCCACTGACGTGGTGAGAAAAAACCAAGCTCCCCTGACCCTGTCCTGGTGCCGTAGTCGCACAGGTACTCATTGATGGCCCTCTGCTGCGTGTGCAGCCGCTGCAGCATGGCCAATGTTGAGTTCCATCTGGTGGGCATGTCACATATAAGGCGGTTCTTGGGCAGGTTCAACTCCTTTTGGAGCTCAGCCAGCCGAGCACAGGCATTAAATGATCGGCGGAAATGCACACAGACTTTCCTGGCCTGCTTCAGGACATCATGTAAGCCGGGGTACCTGCCCAAGAACCGCTGCACCACCAGGTTAAGGACGTGAGCTACACAGGGCACATGGGTCAGTTGTCCCTGTCGGAGGGCGGAGAGGAGGTTGGTGCCATTGTCGCAAACCACCATTCCTGGCTTAAGCTGGCGTGGCGTCAACCACCTCTCGGCCTGCCCCTGCAGAGCTGACAAAACATCCGCCCCAGTGTGGCTCCTGTCCCCCAAACAAACCAGCGCAAGCACGGCATGGCATCGTTTTGCCTGCGTACTTGCGTAGCCCCTGCAACGCCTACGGAGCACCGCTGGTTCTGAGGACAGAGCACTGGAAGAGGCCATGGAGGAAGAAGAAGAGGAGGGGGTGGAGGAGAGAGGTGTGTCACAACCAATAGTAGCATTTTGGAGGCGTGGTGGCGGAACAACCTCCAACACTACTGCACCTTGTCCTGCATCCTTCCCAGCAGCCAGAAGAGTGACCCAATGGGCCGTGAAAGACAGGTAACGTCCCTGTCCATGCCTGCTGGACCATGAGTCAGCGGTAATATGCACCTTACCGCTGACCGCCCTGTCTAGCGAGGCAAGGACATTGCCTTCCACATGCCGGTAGAGAGCCGGAATCGCCTTCCGTGAGAAAAAGTGGCGTTTGGGGACCTGCCACTGAGGAACCGCACATTGTACAAACTCACGGAAGGGGGTCGAGTCTACCAACTGAAAAGGCAGCAGTTGAAGTGCTAGCAATTTAGCCAAGCTAGCATTCAACCGCTGGGCATGTGGATGGCTGGGAGTAAACTTCTTCCGCCGGTCCAGCAGCTGGGGCAGGGACATTTGCCTGCTATAATCGGATGTGGATGTACCACTAGTAGAGTTCCCGGAAGCACTTGGCTGTGACACACCTAATTCTACACCTTCATTCCTCTCAGAGCAGGTTTCAGAGAGGACTGAAGGTCTAGTGGGGTTGGAGATGCCAGCTGATGAGGGGCAAGGAGAGGTCCGCTTTGTTCTTTGGTGTGGGTCTTTGAGGTACGCTTGCCAACGAGCTGCATGGCAGGTCAACATATGTCTGGTCAAGCATGTGGTGCCCAAGCGGCTGATGTTTTGGCCACGTGAGATACGCTTGAGACATATGTTGCAAATAGCAGCGGTGCGATCTGATGCACTCGTCTCAAAAAAGGCCCACACCAAAGAACTTTTAGAATAACGCGCAGAGGAAGCGCTCTGAGCAGGCGGAGCTCTGCGGTGTGATTCAGTCGGTGTGCTGCCCCTAAGCTGGCCCCCGGAGGGCATCCTGCCTCGTTGGACATGTGCCTCCTCCTCCTCCTCCCTCCTTCCAGGCACCCACGTGGAGTCAGTGCCCTCATCATCCCCTCCCTCTTCATCGCTGTAGCAAACCTGGCAGTATGCTGCAGCTTGTGGAACATGACTGCCAGATTGCTGTCCTTCTTGAGCATCCCCTCTCTCTGCGCTCACGCTACTGCCTTCCTCTAGCTGAGTGTCATCATCAGAGCCCACCAAACACTGGGCATCCTCCTGGAGCATGTACCCCACACTGTGCTCAAAGAGTTCAGGAGACTCCTCAGGAGGACGTGGTGGGTCTAGGGAAGGAGTCACTGATGATGGCATTGAGAGGAGGGAAGACGATGTGTTGGCAGCTGCTTTGCTACTACCCTGAGACTGGGTGAGAGAGGATGAGGAGGATGAAGAGGGCTTGGTCATCCACTCTACCAAGTCGTTGGCATGTTGCGGTTCAACATGTCCAGCTGCAGAAAAGAAGGACAAGCATGTCCCATGGCCACGTGCTGATGACAATGCACCGCGTCCACGACCAGCACTGTTGTCTCTAGACACAGAGCCTGCTTGCCCTCTTTTATTGGCTTGCGCCTGTCTGCCTCTCCTTGCTGGCCTTCCAGACATGGTAATGGCCTGAAGGGAGTTGGGTAAAACAGTAGTTGGGTAGTTTATATTGTGCTGGAGGCACACAACACCCACTAACTCCTGCAGATGCCTTTTTTATAGAACAGCAGAGATAAACGGGTATATACAGATGTATACTGTGCTGTGCTGGAAGCACACACAACTTCCAATAACTCCTGCAGATGGCAATTGGGCCCAAATAGAGAACAGCTATGTAGGTGGATTATAGCGGTATGTACTGGGTACAGAGCACGCAGACAGCACGCACTATCTCCTGACACTACTGACTGCAAGCTTTATTATTAAAGCTAGATCACTAGCTATATAGGTGAGGTGAATATCACGGTGTATACTGCGGTCAGGGCACGCAGACAATAACCAGAAAACAGCAGAGTTAAAGGGGTATATACAGATGTATACTGTGCTGTGCTGGAAGCACACACAACTTCCAATAACTCCTGCAGATGACAATTGGGCCCAAATAGAGAACAGCTATGTAGGTGGATTATAGAGGTATGTACTGGGTACAGAGCACGCAGACAGCACGCACTATCTCCTGACACTACTGACTGCAAGCTCTATTATTAAAGCTAGATCACTAGCTATATAGGTGAGGTGAATATCACGGTGTATACTGCGGTCAGGGCACGCAGACAATAACCAGAAAACAGCAGAGTTAAAGGGGTATATACAGATGTATACTGTGCTGTGCTGGAAGCACACACAACTTCCAATAACTCCTGCAGATGGCAATTGGGCCCAAATAGAGAACAGCTATGTAGGTGGATTATAGCGGTATGTACTGGGTACAGAGCACGCAGACAGCACGCACTATCTCCTGACACTACTGACTGCAAGCTCTATTATTAAAGCTAGATCACTAGCTATATAGGTGAGGTGAATATAGTGGTGTATACTGCGGTCAGGGCACAGACAATAACCACTACACAAGAGCAAGATAGGAAATCAGCCAAAAACGATTGGTGTGTAACTGTGTTGAAGGTACACAGAACACCCACTGCTTCAGATGCCAACACACTACACGAGGCCGCCTCAAAGGCGGCCTTATATAGTGTGGGGCGTGCACTACACAGCCTGAGCTATGATTGGCCACAGGCAGGATGCCTGTGGCCAATCATGGCTCTCCTCGCTGCTGGCGCTGCGATTGGCCAAGCATGCGGGGTCACAGTGCATGCTTGGCCAATCATGAGCCAGCAATGCACTGCGCCATCGCAGTGCATTGTGGTCCGCGCGCGCCATACGAATTTTGACGCGAACGGACCAAGAGTTCGGATTTCGCCGAACGCCCGAACAGCCAATGTTCGAGTCGAACGTACGTTCGACTCGAACACGAAGCTCATCCCTACTCACGTCCTTAACCTGGTGGTGCAGCGGTTCTTGGGCAGGTACCTGGGCTTACAGGATGTCCTGAAGCAGGCCAGGAGTGTCTGTGTGCATTTCCACCGATCATTTAATGCCTGTGCTCGGCTGGCTGAGCTCCAAAAGGAGTTGAACCTGCCCAAGAACCGCCTTATATGTGACATGCCCACCAGGTGGAACTCAACGTTGGCCATGCTGCAGCGGCTGCACATGCAGCAGAGGGCCATCAATGAGTACCTGTGCGACTACGGCACCAGGACAGGGTCAGGGGAGCTTGTTTTTTTCTCACCACGCCAGTGGGGCATTATCAGGGATGCATGCACTGTCCTGTCACCATTTGAGGAGGCCACAAGGATGGTGAGCAGTGACAGTGCATGCATCAGTGACACTATACCTCTTGTCCACCTTTTGTAGCATACGCTGCGTGGAATAATGGACAGGGCACTTGAGGCAGAACAGAGGCAGGAAGAGGAGGACTTCCTTGCCTCTCAAGGCCCCCTTTATCCAGACAGTGTTCCTGCTGTGCCACCCATCACACAAGAAGAGGATGAGGGGGAGGAAGAGGAGGAGGAGGATGATTGTGTCAGCATGGAGCTTGTAGGGATGATTTACAGTCCCAAGAAACCCGTGGACTTGTACATGGCTGGGAGGAGGTAGCTGCGGATAATTTTGTCCTTAGTGACCCAGAGGACTCCGGACCGAATGCCTCAGCTAACCTACGTTGCATGGCCTCCCTGATCCTGCAAAGCCTGCGGAAGGTTCCTCGTATTCTTCGGATCAAGGAGAGGGACCATTACTGGCTGGCCACTCGCCTTGATCCACGGTACAAGGGTAAGGTTGCCGACCTTATTTTGCCATCGCAGAGGGAGCAGAGGATGAGATATCTCCGGGAGGCCTTGCAGAAAGGTCTGTGCAACGTGTTCCCAGAGACTGGGAGGTTACAAACTCCTGGTCCTGGACAACGTGTTGCTGAGGCATCGGCCAGAAGGAGCAGTGGAGAAGGTGGCCGTCTGACCGATGCTTTCAGACAATTTTTTAGTCCGCAGCCCCAAGGTATGATCGGTTCCAGCAACCATCGCCAGCGTCTGATTTACATGGTGCAGGAATACCTAGGGGCAAGGTCAGACTTGGACACCTTTCCCACCGAAAATCCTCTGGCTTACTGGGTCTTGAGGATGGATCACTGGCCAGAGCTTGCACAGTATGCAATTGAGCTACTGGCCTGTCCTGCATCCAGTGTTCTTTCAGAACGCACCTTCAGTGCTGCTGGTGGCTTTTTTACCGATCACAGGGTGCGCCTGTCCACCGAATCAGTTGATCGACTGACCTTCATCAAGATGAATCAGTCTTGGATCACCCACAGCTACCAAGCACCTGAAGCTGATGTAACTGAATAATTTTTTTTGAAATATCACATCCCTTCAAGACTGCCTATGCTGATGCTGAGTGACTGTGCTGTTATGTTGATTGTCTATCCTCTTCCTCCTCCGCTATATGTTGGAAGAACATTCCTGGTTCTGGGTGATGCCATCAGCCCAATTTTTCTGCCCCTGTTTAACAGGGGCGTTTAATTACAATTTTTGATGCAATGCTTTGCAGCAGGGCTAATTCCTGCACTAAAACTAGAGTATATGGGAGAGGTTGCAGTGTGGTGGCACCAGCACCAGTGCCTAAGGCCCAATTTTTCTGCACCTGTTTAACAGGGGCGTTTAATTACAATTTTTGATGCAATGCTTTGCAGCAGGGCTAATTCCTGCACTAAAACTAGAGTATATGGGAGAGGCTGCAGTGTGGTGGCACCAGCCCCAGTGCCTAAGGCCCAATTTTTCTGCCCCTGTTTAACAGGGGCGTTTAATTACAATTTTTGATGCAATGCTTTGCAGCAGGGCTAATTCCTGCATTAAAACTAGAGTATATGGGAGAGGTTGCAGTGTCGTGGCACCAGCACCAGTGCCTAAGGCCCAATTTTTCTGCCCCTGTTTAACAGGGACATGTAATTACAATTCTTGATATAATATTTCACAGGAGGGCCCGTTTCTGTGTCCACCCAGAGTAACTGTGAGGACTTATAGTGTTGTGGCACCAGCACCACAACCACCAAAGGTCAATTTTTCTACCACTGTTCAACAATGGCATGTAATTACAATTCTTGATATAATCGTTCACAACAGGGCGCTCCAGCACCCACCAAGAGTCACTTTGAGGGCTTACAATGTTGTGGCAAAACCAACACCTTGTTCCGCCATTTCTGCAGAGCATATAGGGCAGGCCCCTACTTTCAAACATCCAACTTACAAACATCTCCTACTTGCAAACGGAAGGAGACAACAGCAAGTGAGATGAAAAAAGATGTACGACAAAACAAATTATACAGGGGTGATAACCCTTCCCTATGTTTTCCAAAAAGCTCAAAAATAGTTTTTTTTGGACTGGAGCTAAACTTTAAAAATGTACCAGTTGAAAATTACAAACAGATTCAACTTAACACAACAAACCTACACAGTCCCTGTCTTGTTTGCAACGCCTGTATACTGCTGTTCTGAGTATATAGGACCTGGGGGCCACACGCATTTCCTTATATTAATATGGGTATGGGGTTCCCCTTAATATGCGTACAAGACCCAAAGGGGCTGGTAATGGGCAGGGAGGGATACCCATGCCATTTTTCTCAATGATTTTCAACCATATTGCAGGAACCAGATATAACATTAAAACCGCAAGCAGTTTTAAATGATGTTATTTCCGTTAAATGTCATTTTGTGCAGGGACTGTTCTAAACACGGGAAACACGTGGCACTTCACAGGCATACTACAGACACCCCCCAGGCACGATATTTAAAGGAATATTTCACTTTTTTTTCACTTTAATCGTCATTAAAATCAGTGCTCCGGCAAAACGGCCATTTTTAAAAACATTTTAGGCATTGACCCATGTCCCCTGGGGCAGGAGCCAGGTCCCCAAACCCTTTTTAGGGCAGCATCTTGCATATTAGCCTTTAAAATTAGCACTTTTAATTTCGAACGTTCAAGTCCTATAGACTTCAATGGGGTTCTAAAGTTCCTACGAATTTGGGGTCCGTTCGAAAGTTCTGGTGCGAACCGAACCGGGGGGTGTTCGGCTCATCCCTATTTGTGAGTAGGCAGGCACATTTCTTTTTTTTTTACAATTTCTTTATTTATTTATCTTTTCCTTTTTTTTTTTTCCCTTCCCTCATATAAGCAAGAATGGAATTTTACATAAGCAGTCTGAGTATCATACATCGAATTTCCATATTCATACATAATAAACAAAAACAAAAAGAGCATAACAATTCATTCTATTCCCTTAGCCTCTTACTCCCTTTATAGTATAATATATAAATTCAAAGAAAAAGAAAGCTAAGTTAATGGTAATATTATATGGGGACGGCGTCGTAGAAACTCCTCTCTCGGTCCCACCTGCCCTATATCTGGTCCTGGGTTGGTACTATTCCCAGCCAGGCCAGAGTTTTATTGTTATCCTCTTATTTCTCGTCTCCCCCCCCTTTATTTCCACCCTTATTTTTCTCCCCCCAGAAGCAAAAAAAAATAAAAATATCCCCCCCAAGCCAAAAAGGGGGGGAGGAGGGGGAGAGGGGATGTTCTCATCTCCTTCCCCTATATCTCCCCCTCCTCCCCCCTAGATCGCATCAATCTGTCTCTTTCCCTCCTCCGAGGAGACATAAAGATTCCATGGTGTCCATATTTCCAAGTAAGTTTTCCTTCTTTTCCTAGCTGTCCATATTAGGTCTTCCATCCTGTTCACCTCCTCAACTTTCTTCATCCACATGCTCACACTAGGGGGTTGTGTTTGTTTCCACCTAAGTGTTATACATGACTTGGCTGTATTTACCAAGTGACACAGGATGGAATTCCCACATATATTTCCTGAGGTCCCTGACAAGTTCAGGAGGAATACTGCTGGGTCCTCCCGTATTTCTACTTCACTAAATTTTTGAGTAATCTCTCGTACGTCCTTCCAGTATTTCTCAATTTTTGGGCATGACCAAAATATATGTAGAAAATTTCCCACTTCTTTCTGGCACCTCCAACACTTATTTGATATATGAGGAAAATATTTTTGAAGTTTTTCTGGTGTTCTGTACCACTGTGAGATAATTTTATAATTAGTTTCTTGTAATTTTGTACATGTTGCTGTTTTAAAAATAGATTGTATCATATTTTTCTTCTGCTCCTCGGAGAAAGTCCTTCCTAGATCTATTTCCCACTTCCGAAAGAAGGGTAACTGAAAATTTTCTACAGGTTTAATCAGTAACGCGTACATTTTCGAAATTACATGCGTGATTGGTTCCTTTTCCGTACAGAGTTTCTCAAATGGCATATAGCCTCGGTCTAATAACTCTGGCGCTATCTCTGTTCTTAAAAAATGTCCTAGTTGTGCCGCCTGCCAGAAATCTAATTGAAAGGGGCCTTTTCTATCCATCATCTCCTGCATTGTTGGCCATTTACCTATTTTCATGAAATGCGAGGCTTGATATATTCCTTTATTAATCAGCTTGTCAAAAGGTCCTTTCTGTATGCCTGGTATAAATCGGGGATTACCCAATATAGGGACTAGAGGGGAGTTCTGTGTCGATATCTTATTCTTAACTAAGAGATTGTAACATATCTGTAATGTGGGTCCTATTGTAGGGTGTAGCTTCATATCTGAAGTCAGATTTCTATAGCACCAAGGTGCTCTATGTAGTAGCTCCCTACATTGTGCTTGCTCTAATTTTACCCATATTTTCTGGTCTCCATGTCGACACCAGTCCAGCAATCTACCTAGATGTATTGCCTGGTAATATTTATATATATCCGGTGTTGCCAATCCCCCGTATTGCTTCGGTAGTGTTAATAATGTCCTCCGTATCCTTGGTTGTTTATCTGCCCAGATAAATTTCATAAATAATGTTTGTATAGTTCTAAAAAATTTCCTTGGTATTAGAATTGGAATTGCCTGGAGGAGGTACAGGAGTTTTGGCAAAATATTCATCTTGATTATATTATTTCTTCCAAACCAGGAATGTATTCACCTGTGCCATCTCTCCAGGCATCCACGTACCATCTTCAATACTGGTGCAAAATTTAATTCATATATCTTATTGAAGTCTGTTGCAATCATTATTCCCAAGTATTTCAGGCCGTGGTCCGTCCAATTAAATTTATAATTTTATTTTATTAGTCTCGTCATTTTCTCTGGGACTGCTATCATTAAGGCTTCTGACTTGGAGCAGTTTATTTTGAAGTGGGATAGTGTACTATATGTCTCAATTTCCTTAAATAAATTTGGGAGCGAAATTGTCCGATTCGTCACTGTAAAAAGCATATCATCTGCATATGCTGCCATTTTATTATGAGTTCCTCTTATGGTTATTCCTTGGATATCCCTGTTAAGCCTTACTCTGCATAGCAGAGGTTCAAGGGTCAACGCAAATAACAAAGGGGACAGTGGACATCCCTGTCTGGTCCCATTTATTATTGGGAAAGATGAAGATACCACTCCATTTACTCTTACTTGAGCTGTAGGTTTTTCATACAAACTTGTTATCCAGGCTATCATTTTCTCCCCTAGCTTTATATGTCGGAGTACCGAGAACATGAACCCCCACCCTACCCGATCAAAAGCCTTTTCTGCATCTGTTCCCAGAAATACACAGGGGGTCTCGGTGGAGTTGGCTATATGCATTAAGTTTAAGGCCTTGATAGTATTGTCTCTTGATTCTCTTGTTGGGACAAATCCCACTTGGTCTTGATGAATCAAAGAGGGCAAATACTGTTGTATCCTCAAGGCTAGTAATTTACTGAATATTTTCAGATCCGCGTTCAACAAAGATATTGGCCTATAGCTTCCACATTGTTTCGGGTCTTTACCTTCTTTCTGTATCACTGTAATTGTAGCTTTAACTGTATCTGAGTGAAAAGTCGATATGTCTCCTATTTCATTGAACAATTTAACCATATATGGACATAATTCCGGCATAAGCGTCTTATAATATTGGGCTGAGAGTCCATCTGGACCAGGTGCTTTCCCACTTTTTATCTGTTTTATCGTGTTTTGTACCTCATCTAGTGTGATTGGGGATTCCATCTCCTCCCGTGCAGTGCTTGTCAGAGTCGGCAATTCACTTGAGCTTATATATTCGTTTATCTTAGCTTGATCTGATGCCCTCAAGTTCAGATTATACAGTGAGGAGTAGAAATCGCCAAACACACCAGCAATCTGTTCTGGCACCCGTTCTTCCTCCCCATCTTTTTTTCTAATTATAGGTATGTATGTCTTTGATTGTATTTCCCGTAATGCTCTCGCCAGTTGTTTTCCACATTTATTGCCGGATTCATAGCTACACTTACGTCCTATCTGAATTGCCATTTTAGCTCTGTACTGTAGCAGATCTGTTACTTGCCTACGTGCACTTATTAATTCTTGTTCAACTTCTAAATTCTGGGCATGTTTATGTTGGGCTTCTAGGTGTTGCATTTTTACTAAGAGTTCTGTTAACTTAGTTTCTCTTTCCTTCTTAATCCTTGCTCCATGCTTAATCAGTACTCCTCTGATTACTGCCTTGTGTGTTTCCCAGATTGTTCCCGAGGAACTTTCTGGGCCTTCATTCTCCTGAAAAAAAGAATTTTATCTCCTTTCGAACATCCTCCAGGACTAAAGGGTCCTGAAGGAGGCTCTCATTGAGTTTCCACATCCTAGGGGTTAAATGTTTTTTTCCCGTTAAATTATATTTTAAAAAAATTGGGGCATGATCTGACCAAGTAATTAGACCAATAGTGGCTTCCTTAACTGAGGATAGTTGTTTATGCGGAATAAAGAATATATCTATCCGTGAGTACACTCTATGCGGATTAGAGAAAAAAGAGTAGTCTCTTTCCTTGGGGTGTAATAATCGCCATATATCTACCAGTTTTGTTTCTATTATTGCCTGGGCTATCCTCTTTCTTATTTTAGGTGTCACTGACGATGTCCCCGATGAGGTGTCTTCACTAGGGATTAATGGGATATTAAGATCTCCCCCCATAATCAACTGTCCTTCTACGAATTCCATAAGTTTATCAAGTGTCTCTTTAACCAGTTGCCGACCGCCGCACGCCGATGTACGTCGGTAGAATGGCACGGGCAGGCATAAGGACATACATGTACGTCCCTTGCCTCCCGCGGGTCGGGGGCCCGATCGGGCCCCCGCCCGGTGCCTGCGGCGGTCGGTTTTCGTCCGGGAGCGATCCGGGACGAGGGGGCGGCCATTCATTCATGGCCACCCCCTCGCGATCGCTCCCGACGAATAGAAATCCCCGGTGACATCACTTCCTCTCCTGTAATGTAAACACAGGAGAGGAAGTGATGTATTCTCTCCTCCGTGTCGGTATTTTTCGTTCCGACACGGAGGAGAGCGGATCGGTGAGTTGCACCAACACTCTACACACACAGTAGAACATGCCAGGCACACTCACACCCCCCCTTTACCCCCCGATCACCCCCCCAATTACCCCTGCCCCCCAGTCACAGTGACACCAATGTCATTTTTTTTTGTTTTTTTTTGTTTTTGCATTGGTGTCATTTGTGACTGTAATAACTGTTAGGGCAGTTAGAGTTAGCCCCCTTTAGTTCTAATGTACCCCCCTAACCCCCCCAATAAAGGTTTAACCCCGTGATCACCCCCCGTCGCCAGTGTCACTAAGGCTGGGTTCACATTGCAGCGGTTTATGAGAACGAATGTGATTCGCACCGCACTGCAGTGCAAATCACATCCGATCTCTGTGCGATTCGAGTTCAGCCATTCGCCGCACCCGCCACACCCGCCGCACCCGCCGCAAATTCGCACGGGACCCTTTTTTTGGCCCGCAGCAGAATCGGATCGCATGGGTGTTCACACCATGCGATCCGAGTTTGCAGATCGCACTGCGATATGCGAACTGATCTGGGGGTGTCAGTAACATTTCACTGACACTCCCAGCAGTTCGCATAGGGCAGTGTGAACTGCCGCCGGGAGGCATGCGATGCGGGAACCTGCCGCGGATTCGCGGCGTTTCCGCATCGCTCCAGTGTGAACCCAGCCTAATAAGCGATCATTTTTCTGATCGCCGTATTAGTGTCACAGGTGACGCTAGTTAGGCAGGTAGGTATTTAGGTTCGCCGCAGCTTTTTATAGCGCCAGGGACCCCCATATACTACCGCATAAAGCCCCCTAATTGCCCCCTAGTTAACCCTTTCACCAGTGATCACCATATAACTGTTACAGGTGACGCTGGTTGGTTAGTTATTTTTTTATAGTTTCAGGGCACCCGCCATTTATTACCTAATAAAGGTTTAACCCCCTGATCACCCGGCGGGTGTCATTTGTGACTAATAACTGTTAGGGCAGTTAGGGTTAGCCCCCTTTAGTTCTAAGGTACCCCCCTAACCCCCCAATAAAGGTTTAACCCAGTGATCACCCCCCGTTGCCTGTGTCACTAAGGCTGGGTTCACATTGCAGCGGTTTATGAGAACGGATGTGATTCGCACCGCACTGCAGTGCAAATCACATCCGATCTCTGTGCGATTCGAGTTCAGCCATTCGCCGCACCCGCCGCAAATTCGCACGGGACCCTTTTTTTGGCCCGCAGCAGAATCGGATCGCATGGGTGTTCACACCATGCGATCCGAGTTTGCAGATCGCACTGCGATATGCGAACTGATCTGGGGGTGTCAGTAACATTTCACTGACACTCCCAGCAGTTCGCATAGGGCAGTGTGAACTGCCGCCGGGAGGCATGCGATGCGGGAACCCGCCGCGCATTCGTGGCGTTCCCGCATCGCTCCAGTGTGAACCCAGCCTAATAAGCGATCGTTTTTCTGATCGCTGTATTAGTGTCACAGGTGACGCTAGTTAGGCAGGTAGGTATTTAGGTTCGCTGCAGCTTTTTATAGCGCCAGGGACCCCCATATACTACCGCATAAAGCCCCCTAATTGCCCCCTAGTTAACCCTTTCACCAGTGATCACCATATAACTGTTACAGGTGACGCTGGTTGGTTAGTTATTTTTTTATAGTTTCAGGGCACCCGCCATTTATTACCTAGTCTCACTAGTGTACCCCTAAATTTAGGGGTGTCTACTTTCCAAAATGGGGTCATTTGGGGGGGGGTTTGTGCCATCTTGGCATTTTATGGCCTTCAAAACTGTAACGCCCTTAGAAAGCCTGAAGGCGGTGCTTGGTTTTCGGGGCCCCGTACGCGGCTAGGCTCCCAAAAAGTCCCACATATGTGGTATCCCCGTACTCAGGAGAAGCAGCAGAATTTATTTTGGGGTGTCATTTCACATATGCCCATGGCATGCGTGAGCAATATATCATTTAGTGACAACTTTGTGAAAAAAAAAAGTTTGTAATTTTCCCGCAACTTGTGGCAAAATATAAAATATTCCATGGACTCAACATGCCTCTCAGCAAATAGCTTGGGGTGTCTACTTTCTAAAATGGGGTCATTTGTGGGGGTTTTGTGCCATCTTGGCATTTTATGGCCTTCAAAACTGTAATAGGTAGTGAGAAGTGAACTCAAAAATTTACGCCCTTAGAAAGCCTGAAGGCGGTGCTTGGTTTTCGGGGCCCCGTACGCGGCTAGGCTCCCAAAAAGTCCCACATATGTGGTATCCCCGTACTCAGGAGAAGCAGCAGAATTTATTTTGGGGTGTCATTTCACATATGCCCATGGCATGCATGAGCTATATATCATTTAGTGACAACTTTGTTAAAAAAAAAAAAAAAAAAAAAAAGTTTGTAATTTTCCCGCAACTTGTGGCAAAATATAAAATATTCCATGAACTCAACATGCCTCTCAGCAAATAGCTTGGGGTGTATACTTTCTAAAATGGGGTCATTTGTGGGGGTTTTGTGCCATCTTGGCATTTTATGGCCTTCAAAACTGTAATAGGTAGTGAGAAGTGAACTCAAAAATTTACGCCCTTAGAAAGCCTGAAGGCGGTGCTTGGTTTTCGGGGCCCCGTACGCGGCTAGGCTCCCAAAAAGTCCCACATATGTGGTATCCCCATACTCAGGAGAAGCAGCAGAATTTATTTTGGGGTGTCATTTCACATACGCCCATAGCATGTGTGAGCAATATATCATTTAGTGACAACTTTGTGTAAAAAAAAAAAAAAATTTTTTTTTTTGTCATTATTCAATCGCTTGAGGCAAAAAAATTAAATATTCAATGGGCTCAACATGCCTCTTATCAATTTCCTTAGGGGGTCTACTTTCCAAAATGGGGTCATTTGGGGGGGTTTTGTACTGCCCTGCCATTTTAGCACCTCAAGAAATGAGATAGGCAGTCGTAAACTAAAAGCTGCGTAAATTCCAGAAAACGTACCTTAGTTTGTAGATGTGACAACTTTTGCGCAAACCAATAAATATACAATTATTGACTTTTTTTTTACCAAAGACATGTGGCTGAATACATTTTGGCCTAAATGTATGACTAAAATTGAGTTTATTGGATTTTTCTAATAACAAAAAGTAGAAAATATCATTTTTTTTCAAAATTTGCGGTCTTTTTACGTTTATATCGCAAAAAATAAAAATCGCAGAGGCAATCAAATACCATCAAAAGAAAGCTCTATTTGTGGGAAGAAAAGGACGCAAATTTTGTTTGGGTACAACATTGCATGACCGCGCAATTACCAGTTAAAGCAGCGCAGTGCCAAAGTGTAAAAAGACCTCTGGTC
The DNA here is from genome assembly GCF_037356315.1 of Lithobates pipiens. NCBI lineage: Eukaryota > Metazoa > Chordata > Amphibia > Anura > Ranidae > Lithobates > Lithobates pipiens. Next base: position 88,804,243 of record NW_027507686.1, read on the forward strand.
ATTTACCAGCAAAATGGTCCGGTCTGAAAGTGGTTAACAAAAAAGTCTTGTTGTATATTGGGGGCATAGTATGTTGCTAGTGTAACTCCTACCCCTCCTATAGTCCCCTTTACAAACAGATACCTTCCCTTTGCATCTATCAAGGACTCTCTATAATTCCATGCTACTGTTTTTGATATCATGATGGTAACTCCTTTGGTTTTGGAAATCGGATTGAATGAATGGTAAACCGTTGGATAACCCGTAGTCCTCAACAAAGGGAGATTGTTTTCTCTGAAATGTGTTTCTTGGATGAACGCTACATCTATCTTCAGTCTCTTTAAATCATGGAATAACATTCGTCTTTTTTCCGGAACTTTCAATCCCTTTACATTCAAGGACATTATTTTTAAAGTTTCCATATCCCCTCAGAAAGAGAGGCAGAAGCAAAGAGCAAAAAAAAAAAAAAGGGGGGGAACCCCCCTTAAATCTACCCCCTCCCTCCGGTCCAATTTACTACTCCCTCCCTCCCTCCCTCACTACCAATCCCTGGGTTGGCCGTTTACCAACGGTCCCCCCACGAATCTCAAAGCTCTACTGCTTTTAACCACTCAATTTCCGGACCCTCCGGATTATGGGTGTTTACCTAATGAGGTTTTGTGGTTGTGCATGGCTGCTCCCGGGCGAGCTTTCCCCGTGCCCTCCGCCAGTCTTTTATAATAATACGTTTTCTAATGTCACCTGTTACTTCTACACATTGTGTCTACTCCAACATGGCTCTTGTGAAAGAGGGGGGGGTATCAATCAAAAAAAAAAAAAAAAGAAAGAGAGACAAAATTAAATATGTCCGTCCATTTCCATCTACGTATATAAATCTATATATAGGCAGGCACATTTCTAAATACAATGTCAAATTAATCAGGGACACCAACCAACCTCCTTGAGATTAAAAAAACGCAAGATAATAATGGTGTTGTGGTAACTTGACACACAAAACCAAAAAAAGATTAGGGAGATCACTAAAAAAAAGGAGATCTTGTTTAAAAAAACACAAAAAAATCACTATAAGAACTAAAACAAAAAATGATTATGGAGATCTGCTGAAAAAATTTTTTTTATTCAGGAGATCACGAGAAATAATAAAGAAATACATTTGTGAGAACTCTGTGTGAATATGAGCAGCAAAACAACTTCATTCTTCTAGCATTATAAAGATGGAACACTGATACAGGTTCCCAGCATTGTATCAGTGTTCTGTCTATCACGGATGAGGAGGAGGCAATGCTTTGTTACAATGGATAGTCGCCAAACAGACTGCATAACACAGCGGGAGACAACCACTGTTTTAATAATCAAAGGTACAGCTGCAGATGGGCACCCTCAATCGAGTATAAGCTGAGTATTCAGCCTAAAAAAAATGTGCTGATAAACTTGGCTTATACTCGAGTATATATGGTAGTTTAATTTCTGTTTTGCTGTGAGAATTGTTTTCTCCTTGAAAACCAAGCCATTGGATTGACGGTGCATCAAAACACATTTTGAAATACTATTTTTTCTGTGAACTGGGCCCGTTTGACCATGGCAGCTGGTTGCAGAGAGGATTGCTACATTCTGTGTGTGACCAGCCATCTTTCTGCAGTGGTCCAACTGCAGAGCGAGAGCTTCATTATTTATCAAGGTTAAACTGTAATGCCCCATACACATGGTCGAAATTCAGATGGAAAGAGTCAGATCGGATTATGTCGGAAAATCAGATCGTGTGTGGGCTCTATTGGACTTTTTCCATTGGAATTTCCGATGGAAAAAGTTTGAGAGCTGGATATAAAATTTTCCGACAACAAAATCCGATCTGACTTTTTCCGATTGTAGAGAATTCTGACGCACAAAGTGCCACGCATGCTCAGAAAAAATTTGGATGCGAAAGCTATTGGCTACTGGCTTCTACGTAGTCCCGTTGTATGTTTTGTACGTCACCTCATTCCGAACGATCGGATTTTCTGACAACTTTGTGCGACCGTGTGTATGCCCCACAATTTTCAGTCAAAATCCGATGGAAAAAATCTGACGGATTTTGTGGTCGGAATGTCCGACCGTGTGTATGGGGCATAACTCAGTGGAGTCAGACCACTGCAGTGAGTTCTGGAATCTGAACAGTTATAAAATTTGTACAAAAAAGAAAGTTAAAAAATAGCACATGTTTAGGACAAGCCGTGATCACTGGCCAGAGATCCAATGAGGTATTTACACCCTGATGATTGGGAGGGGGAGACACGTGGGGAATAAAGTATAATATTATAGCTTTGTAGACTTTGTTGAAGGTTTTATAGACCTCTTGGGTCCATATAGTCTCTTATCCTATAAATGCAGTCAACCATCTAAAGTCTATACATATGCATGTGTCTGGGATAAGTGGAAAAGATCTATATACAACTTTGAAGCACTATCAAATGTTTATTAATAACAACATATTGGAGGGAAATGCAAACATTTGTAAATTGAGTAAGTGTCAGTCTCACTCTCATGACTAAGATACTCATAGCCTATCAGATACTGTCCTGAACCAATTTATAATTTATTGACTGATCAGACATAACCCTAATCTCGTGGGAAAGGTGGCTATATTTGTGCTGTCCTGGCATTTTTCAGACTTCAAGAAATTAGATAGGCTGTCAGTACATCAGGACTGATCGATCTTCAGATATACTGTATGTACCATAGTTTGTGGACTCTATTACTTTCCTACAGACTCATATGTGTACAATGTTGCATGACTGCGCAATTGTCATTTAAAGTGTGGAGCAAGGCTATGCCAAGGAAATACAGTTCAAATGTATAGTACACTCTTGAAGTCAAAAGTTGCCCATAGAACATCTAGATCAGGGTTTCTCAACTTGGGTTTCTGCGGAGGTTGCTAGTGGTTCCTTGAACAATGAGGAATTTCTATCTCTCATATAAGTTCCCACTGACACCTGTTCCTTTTTGCTATCTGTAAAGGGGTCATTCTTCCTAATTTCCACAAGCATAAGTAACATTCTTTTCACTGACCATCACACTACTATTTAAGGAGCTATAGATATATACATTTTTATCAGGGGTTTCCTGAGATGGGATAATTATTTTAAAGGGTTCCTCTATGTTGAAAAGGTTGAGGAAGGTTGATTCAATTCCCATTATAAGACCTCCATGTTTAGCAAAATGTAGTTCACTTGGCGTCTATCAATACACCTTTCAAAAACAGAACATTCCATAGCTCAACTCACCAACCAGTCTGCCAACCAACCAAATTAACTGTCCAACAGTCTGTGTTTAAAACAGGGATTTCATTAGAACTCATTTATAAATGCATGCGTAAACTGCAAGGCCTCTTCACAGCACCCTGCGTATTGCTTGCAGTCCTAACGCTACTGAATTTATAAGTCTCTCCACAATGGAAGCACATGCATTAAAGGGATAGATGAGGGGCAGGTGGGCCTGGAGGCAGCCCAATCCCCCTTAAAGGAGCAGGAACACACTGGACACCCAGCAATAGCACAGTGGCAGCGAAGGTGCCCAGTGTGTGCCCAGACCATATTTACACCAGTAACAAATGGCCCTTGCCCCCACCTATAACTGACCTTCACAGCAAGGAGCACATGGAAGGGCAAACACACAAAAGACAAAAACAGAACATTCCATAGCTCAACTCACCAACCAGTCTGCCAACCATCCAAAATAACCACTTGCTGACCACTGCCTGTATATATACATCGGCAGAATGGCACGGCTGGGCAAAGTAACGGACCCATACGTTACTTTGAATTTCCCATCGTGCACGCGCCTGTCAGGAGCTCTGTGCCCCTGGGATGTGTCACGAAGCTGAAGAACGGGGAGATTCCGATGTAAACACAGCATTTCCCCGTTCTGCCTAGTGACAGGACACTGATCGTCTGCTCCCTGTCATCGGGAGCAGCGATCAGTGTCCTGTCAATGCTAGCCCATCCCCCAGACAGAAACACACCCCAGGACACACTTAACCCCCCCCCGCCCCGTAGTGGTTAACCCCTTCACAACCAGTGACATTTTTACAGTAATCAATGCAATTTTATAGCATTGATCGCTGTATTAATGACAATGGTCCCAAAAATGTGTCAAAATTGTCCGATGTGTCCACCATAATGTTGCAGTCACAATAAAAATCACTGATCTCCACCATTACTGGTAAAAAAAATATATATATTAATAAAAATGCCATAAATCTATCCCCTATTTTGTAGATGCTATACCTTTTGCGCAAACCAACCAATAAACGCTTATTGCGATTTTTTTTTTTTTACCAAAAATATGTTGAATAATACGTATCGGCCTAAACTGAGGGAAAAACATTTTTTTTATATATTTTTGGGTGATATTTATTATAGCAAAATGTATGAAATAATGTGTTTTTTTCAAAATTGTCGCTCTTTTTTTGTTTATAGCACAAAAAAAAAACCGCAGAGGTGATCAAATACCACCAAAAGAAAGCTCTATTTGTGAGAAAAAAAGACGTCAATTTTGTTTGGGTACAATGTCGCATGACCGCTCAATTATCAGTTAAAGCGATGCAGTGCCGAATCGCAAAAAGTGCTCTGGCCAGGAAGGGGGTAAATCCTTCCGGGACTGGAGTGGTTAACCTGGCCAACAGTCTGCGTTAAAACAATACTTGGCACGCATTTGCAAACGCATGCATAAGCTGCAAGGCCTCTGCACGACACCCTGTGTATTGCTGTGTATTGCAGTCCTAACGCTACTGAATTTATAAGCGTCTCCACAATGGATTTATTAAAAGTATGACATAGGATTTCTGGATTTAACCACTTCAATACAGGGCACTTAAACACCTTCCTGCCCAGACCAATTTTGAGCTTTCAGCGCTGTCGCACTTTTAATGACAATTGCGCGGTCATGCTACACTGTACCCAAATGAAATTTTTATCATTTTTTTCCCACAAATAGAGCTTTCTTTTGGTGGTATTTGATCACCTCTACGGTTTTTATTTTTTGCGCTAAAAATAAAAAAATACCGAAAATTTTGAAAAAAAATATGTTTTTTTTGTTTCAGTTTCAAAACTTTGTAAATAAGTACATTTTTCTCCTTCACGGATGGGCACTGATGGGGCTACACTGATGGGCACTGATAAGGCGGCACTGATGGGCACCAATGTGGCACCAATAAAGTGGCACTGATGAGGTGGCATTGATGGACACTGATATGTGGCACTGATAGGTGGCACTGATGGGCGACACGGATGGGCGACACGGATGGGCGACACGGACGGACACTAATAGGTGGCACAAATTGGCACTGATAGCTGGTACGGATTGGCATGGATGGGCGGCACAGATGGGCATGGATAGGCGGCACAGATGGGCATGGATAGGCGGCACAGATGGGCATGGGTGGGCATGGATAGGCGGCACAGGTCTCAAGTCATATAAGTTTCACACAGAGACATTCTGTTTTTGTCAAACTGCTGGGGGTCTATAAACAAGACTGCTTCCAGAACTGGGGACAGAAACGGTTTGTGATATACTCACACGCCTGGGATAAAAACAAACCGATCGATACAAGAATATTCAGTGTGAAGACGCTATGGGGTTGATTTACTAAAGGCAAATAGGCTGTGCACTTTACAAAATGTAGTTGCTCCAGAGCTTAGTAAATGAGCAGGAGCTCTGTTGACTTCCATCATCCAATCATGTGAAAGCAAAAATGCATTTTTTTAAAATTTTCCTTGCACGTGATTGGGTACTCTTTGCAAAGTGAAGCTTTACCTCCTTTACTAAGCTCTAGAGCAACTGCACATGGAGAGTGCAACTGCACTTTGCAAAGTGCACAGCCTATTTGCCTTTAGTAAATAAACACCTATGTGTGTACAAGTAGAATTGTGGACACAACAGATAAACAGGCTTGGCTATACAGTGACCAACTATTGTCTCCGCTCTGAGAAAGACAAACATCTCTCAATAAAGGAATTTCTATGGGAGATTATACAGAGGAATTCCGGAACTAGTTATATGTTCAAAGTATCCATATAACATAAGCTAGCATAATATGGTATTGCTAGTCATATAGTAAAAACCTTATGAAACTCTCATAACATACCAACATATCTACGCAAGGGACCCTATTCCTGCCAAAAGACTGCTTATGCCAATGGATTAAAAACTATTTTACCTGATAAAATCACTATAAACATCATGGACATAGTTATATGGATGTTTAAACCATAATACAGTATTACAAAGTATACATGTTGAAAGGGTACAAAAACATGTTATCCTGGCGAGATATTCCACTGCCGGAAAAAGGGTGTTAATATGATTGCAGTTTGTTTATTTGTAATCAATATTGTTAGGGAAATGTGTGTTGTGTGACATAACTAAATTCAAAAATTGTTTAAAGGGTTCTAATTATTGTATGTATTTCAATTGCTATATATGGATTTTTTACCTCCTGATAATCAAAATTTCTTACTCTTAAAATATTGCTACACCAGAAAGAAAATTCTCATGCATTTGGCAGTTACAAGATCTCCTAAACATCCTATATTTTATAGATAATAACAAATGGTCACGCTTGTTATAGTGAGAAATCAAACATTCCTATAGCAGATTATTTTGTAATACATTTAGTATAGACACTTTGGGGGTTATTTACAAAAGACAAATCCACTTTGCACGGCAAGTGCACTTGAAATTGCCTTGGAAGTGCAGTTGCTCTAAATCTAAGGGGTAGATCTGAAATGAGTAGAAGCTCTGCTGAATTTATCATCCAATCATGTGCAAGCTTAAATGCTTTTTTATTTTCCTTGCATGTGCCCCTCAGATCTACAGCAACTTTACTTTCAAGTGCACTTGTAGTGCAAAGTGGATTTTCCTTTATTAACCACTTAAGGACTGCCGCCTGTACATTTACATCGGCACAATGGCACGGACATGCACATCAACGTACCTGTACGTGTCTACCTTCCAGCGGGTGGGGGGTCTGATTGGACCCCCCCCCCCCCTCGGTGGCAGCAGCAGTTCATTTTGCTTCAAGAGATTGCTCCTGGCGAGTGAGAAGCTTCCCCTGCCTGTGAACTGTAAACACAGACAGGAGAAAGTGATGTAAGACAAGTAGAGGCGCAAAACACCTAGAACAATTAGACATGTGCAGAGTAAAATATTTCGTTTCGGAATTTCGTTTTCGTCCGAAAACATAATTTATTTAGTTACTCCCGAAATTCGTTTTTATATATTTCGTTTTTCGTTCAAAAATTGCATTCGTCCAAAAATCCACATGAATTACGGTCGAATCTGTCTTTGAAGGCTTATGGTGTCTGTCGAATGTATAAAGAAGATTCGACGGAGCTAGTATATAGCATACTTTAGAACCCCTGTTAAAGTCTATGGGACTCCAACATTAAAAATCTAAAGTGCTATTTTTAAAGACTAATTTGCAAGTTACTGTCCTAAAAAGTGTTTGGGGACCCGGGTCCTGCCCCAGGGGACATGTATCAATGCAAAAAAAAGTTTTAAAAACGGCCGTTTTTTCAGGAGCAGTGATTTTAATAATGATTAAAGTGAAACAATAAAAGTGTAATATTCCTTTAAATTTCGTAGTGGGGGGGTGTCTATAGTATGCCTGTGAAGGGGTGCATGTTTCTGGTGCTTAGAACTGTCCCTGCACAAAGTGTCATTTATGCAGGAAAAAAAGTCCTTTAAAATCACTCGCAGCTATTATGAATTGTCGGCTCCGTAATACAGAGAACACTCATTGAAAGTCATTGATAAAAAAAAAATAAATAAATAAAAAAAAAAGTGTGGGGGTCCCCCAAATTCAATTACCAGGCCCTTCAGGTCTGGTATGGATATTAAGGGGAACCCTGCCTCAAATTTAAGAAAAAATTTGACGTGGGGTTCCCCCTAAATATCCATAATCAGACCCTTCAGGTCTGGTATGGATATTAAGGGGAACCCCGCGTCAAATTAAAAAAAAATTGACGTGGGGGTCCCCCTAAAAATCCATACCAGACCCTTTATCCGAGCACACAACCTGGCAGGCCGCAGGAAAAGAGGGGGGACGAGAGAGCGGCCCCCCTCCCTCCTGGACCGTACCAGGCCACATGCCCTCAACATTGGGAGGATGCGTTGGGGGTCTGTGACCCCTCAAAGCACCTTGTCCCCATGTTGATGAGGACAAGGGCCTCATCCCCACAACCCTGGCCGGTGGTTGTGGAGGTCTGCGGGCGGGGGGCTTATCAGAATCTGGAAGCCCCCTTTAACAAGGGGACCCCCAGATCCCGGCCCCCCCCTGTTTGAAATGGTAAGGGGGTACAAAAGTACCCCTACCATTTCACAAAGAAAGTGTAAAAAATAGTTAAATAAAACAAACACACTTTTGAAAAATTCCTTTATTAAAAAAAAAAAAAAAAAAAAAAGATTCCAGCGGCGGTAATCCACTCTTGCTATCCAGCGACGGATGGTCATCTCTCCAGCGATGGCTCATCTCATCCAGCGCAGCGAATACATCCTTCTTCTGTCTCCGCAGAGGAGACACTGCAAGGATTCCGTCGGCCTGACGTATCTTATATACGGAGGGCGGGGCCACCCGTCACCTGACCCTGCCCCCCTCTGACGCAAGGGGAAACCCGGGGTTCCCTGTGACGTATGGGTGACCCCGCCCCCCTCTGATGTAACGGAAACCTGCCTGTGTTACATCAGAGGGGTTCGGGGGTCACCCATACGTCACAGGGAACCCCGGGTTTCCCCTTGTGTCAGAGGGGGGCGGGGTCAGGCGACGGGTGGCCCCACCCTCCGTATATAAGAAACGTCAGGCCGCCGGAATCCTTGCAGTGTCTCCTCTGCGGAGACAGAAGAAGGATGTATTCGCTGCGCTGGATGAGATGAGCCATCGCTGGAGAGATGACCGTCCGTCGCTGGATAGCAAGAGTGGATTACCGCCGCTGGAATCTTTTTTTTATTTTTTTTATTTTTAATAAAGGAATTTTTCAAAAGTGTGTTTGTTTTATTTAACTATTTTTTACACTTTCTTTGTGAAATGGTAGGGGTACTTTTGTACCCCCTTACCATTTCAAACAGGGGGGGGCTGGATCTGGGGGTCTCCTTGTTAAAGGGGGCTTCCAGATTCTGATAAGCCCCCCGCCCGCAGACCTCCACAACCACCGGCCAGGGTTGTGGCGATGAGGCCCTTGTCCTCATCAACATGGGGACAAGGTGCTTTGAGGGGTCACAGACCCCCAAAGCATCCTCCCAATGTTGAGGGCATGTGGCCTGGTACGGTTCAGGAGGGAGGGGGGGCCGCTCTCTCGTCCCCCCCTCTTTTCCTGCGGCCTGCCAGGTTGCATGCTCGGATAAAGGGTCTGGTATGGATTTTTAGGGGGACCCCCACGTCAATTTATTTTTAAATTTGATGCGGGGTTCCCCTTAATATCCATACCAGACCTGAAGGGTCTGGTTATGGATATTTAGGGGGAACCCCACGTCAATTTTTTTCTTAAATTTGAGGCAGGGTTCCCCTTAATATCCATACCAGACCTGAAGGGCCTGGTAATTGAATTTGGGGGACCCCCACGCTTTTTTATTTATTTATTTATTTATTTATTTATCAATGACTTTCAATGAGTGTTCTCTGTATTACGGAGCTGACAATTCATAATAGCTGCAAGTGATTTTAAAGGACTTTTTTTTCCTGCATAAATGACACTTTGTGCAGGGACAGTTCTAAGCACCAGAAACATGAGCCCCTTCACAGGCATACTATAGACACCCCCCCCTACGAAATTTAAAGGAATATTACACTTTTATTGTTTCACTTTAATCATTATTAAAATCACTGCTCCTGAAAAAACTGCCGTTTTTAAAACTTTTTTTTGCATTGATCCATGTCCCCTGGGGCAGGACCCGGGTCCCCAAACACTTTTTAGGACAGTAACTTGCAGAATCTTTTCTCTCTGTCGAATATTTTCTCTATATAATCTTGGACTAATAGAGGTAAGGTTAGGCACATTCGACCACAGGTTCTATAGACAGATTGTTATTGTCAGAGTCATGTCGAATCTCCTATTCTATATCGAACTGTTGTAACAATGAAAACGAAACGTTTTTCGGATTTTGTGCTTTCGTTATCGTTTGTCAAAACGAAAACGAAAATTGCTGAAATTCGGACGAAAATGCATTCGGACGAAAACGAATGCACATGTCTAGTGTGCACTATATTTATATTACTTTATATTACTTACTTACTTACTTACTTTATATTACTTACTTAATTGCTAATTAATTATCTTGCACACACAAGGATTCCTCAGTTGAACCCTGGTGTGCCACAAGATAAGAGCAGCATGGACAGGTATAGTAATGTTTTAAAGGCTTAATGTCATTATTTACAACTTCTCTCTTTGAATAATGGTTTTCATATAAATATTTTCAGCTTCCTCTATAATACAGCAGGGTTTTCTGCATAGTACCCACAGCAGAAAATGTAAAGGTACGTTTACTGGTCATTCCTCAAGCCTAGCAGAAATAGCTAAGAGGTAAAATAATAACTTGTTTTTCTCGCAATTATACACTTGTATTCTTATATTTTTATTGCCGTTAATGGCACATTCTTAATATTGGGCACTCTTTTAAATATTAGTATTTACTATTACTCACTTCTATTGTGCACATTAGTTTATCACAAGTATTGTTTAGTTTTATATGCACCTTTTCCTCACTCAGTTAGATCCCTTCATCACCTTCCTTTCCTTATAACAATGTTTTTTTTGACTAATGGAAAATCACAAATATATACAACCCTAAGTATATACGGTATTAAATGTGATTACGTAACATATTTAGACAAACAAATTTATATTCATTATTTCAAATAGAGAAATTGTTGAATATATGACTTAAAGGTAATTTTGACATATTACTACTTTCAGGTGCAGCTATAAAGTGATACTGGTCTCCCCTTTGCTTCCCCCGGAGAACTCTAATACGCTGTCATCTCTTGTAAGCCTGTGTGTCTTATACGCCTCTGTGAAGCCCCCCCTTTCCTTTTTTCCTGCCCCCTCTCCCCCTATTTTGGTGGGAGGGATGAGTGGGAGGAAACATCACTGTGGCAAACCAAGGATCACCCTCAGGGAGAAAATATAGTCTTTTTAATTCGTCATAATCAAAGTCTCTGGTTCAAGCGCATGCGATGGGTGCAAACGGTAAATACTGTATGAGATTCATATAAACAATAACTGCTAAACAAAACAAATTTCTTTATATATTTTGATTTCTTTTTTTCTTTTGATATCCCGCAGAAATGTGATAAAAGTCGCCCTTTTACAATATTGTCCCCCCTGAAGAAGACCGTAATTTTTAAAGGGTCGAAATGCATTGGGGTAGCAGGGTGCATTATTCTGTATGATCTAAAATTTATGGAAAAATTCTGAAGATTTTTGTAATCTCTTCATATGAACTTTGTATTCAATGTGGTATGTATTTCTATTTACTTAGCTACTTCAATACATGTACACCAGAGCTTGAATTTTAAAATCATTGTGATTACAATGCTTTTTGGATCAATAAAATAAATATTTTTTATCTAACATTGTCTCTCATTGCTGCTTAAAAACCCCAAGGGGAATCTATTGTATTTTTTGTATAATTCTATTCGGGGTGTGCAGCCAGCTCAAAATCAATATTCCTTATGCACTCCCTTTTTTACATTTACGAACGCTAGTTTCACCTGACCGCGCGCTTCCGTCTCAGAATTTATTCTGAGCATGCGTGGCACTTTGTCCGTCGGACTAGGCTACAGACGATCGGATTTGACGCGCATCGGATCATGTTGTCGGAAAATTTTAGATCCAGCTCTCAAACTTTGTTGGTCGGACATTCCGATGGAAAAAGTCAGATGGAGCCCACGCATGATCGGATTATGGTCCGTCAGAATGTCTGACCGTGTGTACAAGGGCTAACTGTTATACTGTAATGCTACTTTGTTTTACATAGTTAGCCAGGTTGAAAAAAGACACAAGTCCATCCAGTTCAACCAAAAAAAAAAAATATCATATTTTAATGTTAACCATAATTTACTTAGCAGGTACGCCATTCAATTGCAGCGCATATTTATTTATCTTGACAGCAACAGCGTTTGCTCCCACGATACATAAAGCCGTGACTCCAACGCTGTAGGAGGTGATTTCACCACCACAGTTAAAAAAAAAAAAAAAGAGCATATATGCCGAAGCATGAGGAGGCTTGCCCGTGGAAAAATCCGATCGTGTGTATGCGGCATAACTTTTTTGCGGGAGGATGCCCCCATGCTTCGGTATATATAAATGGTGCATGTATGCCCATCATTAGAAGTGGGTGGATGAAGGGAGGTATTCTAATGGTGGGCATACCCACCGATCAATCTCTTTTTTTCATTCAGTCAACAGGCTGCATGAAAAAAAAAGATTACAATATATGTCCAACAAGGACCAGCTTGGTTATACCAGAATGATGCCTGCGGGTTTAGGTACCATCTTGGTATCATTCTTTTCAGCCAGTGATCGGCTTTCATGTAAAAGTAATCCTAGCGGCTAATTAGCCTCTAGACTGCTTTTACAAGCAGTGGGAGGGAATGTCCCCCCTCCTGGATATAAACAGCGCCATTGGGAAAGCATATTATCACACTGAACTTGGTGTGGTCAGATGCTTTGAGGGCAAAGGAAAGATCTACGGTCTAATAGACCCCAATTTTTTTTTAAAAAGAGTACCTGTCACCAGTGATGTAAGTAACTGAGTTAAAATAAACGGAGTTACGTAACGCAGTTACTTTATAGGGTAACGAGTAATCTAACTGATTACTCTTCCCCTCATGGTAACTCAGTTCCCATTACTTGGGCAGAGTTACCTCAATTACATCTACCACCCAGGAGGCCCCGCCGTGGCCGCACTGCCTGGCCATTCGTTCCACCACGGGGAGGGGGGCTTTCGCCCGCTGAGCTGAGAAGAGGCTGAGACTCAGAGAGACCAACTGACACCAATCGAGTGAAGGGGAGGGTCTCTCTCTCCCCATGAGGAAAGGCATCCCTGCAGGCATTCAAGTAAGTGACTGATGATTCAAATTGCAGTGCACAAAAGGGCGTATCTAAAAAAAGATAAGGAAGGTGGGACTTTGTATGAAGCACCGGACAGCAAAAGGGTACTAGGATGAATATACGGAATTTTATTGGAAAGCTCAGTTGAAATTTTAAACATACATAATATCAATAAACAGTTACATGCATAATAATTGGGTCATTTGGGTACAATCCATGCAAACTGATGGTGATAACAAAAATGAGCAATAAAAATGATAGCAATACAGTTAATGGTAGTAATACATTAATATAGATACATAAAATTCCACAATTCATCTCAAGGGAAATAGATAAAAATGGTATTCAAATGGTATTGCCTGCAGGACCTATGGCCTCACTGAACCTGAGAGGATAAATTAATAATCATTTAAAAATCTTGGTAGGTGGATAAGTACACGGCAACCGGTAGCTCTACGCGTTTCGTGGCTTTCACGCCACTCGTCAGGAGCAAGCGCGTGTAAAGTCTGCAAGACATTACTAATGTAAAATGAGAAGAAAAATTAACACAGGTGCGGAAGACAAGGTTGGGGGTAAAATGTAAAACCCCAATAACCAAGGCATACCTGCTGAGGTTGAATGAGTTGCTGGTATGGTGGCAGGGCCCCATAGATAGTCCGATAGTAACTCCCACCGGGAGCTGTGGTGGAACTCGACAGACTAGAAAGGGGGCAACACCCAGGGCAGGCGCGGCAAGCGAGGATACTCTATAAGGGGAGAACACGATGTGAACAGAACCATAGGGGAAGGGGGTAAATAAAAAAGGGGGGGAAGGGGAGGAAGGGGAGAGAAAGAGAGGAGGAGGAAGAAAAGAGAAGAAAGAAGAGGGGAAGAAGGGAGGGGGGAAGAATAGTGAGGGTATGAGGAGAGATGAGAGGGAATAAAGTGTGTGCACATGGTAGGGTGTGATGGGGGTGATGGAAGATGGACAAGGATAAGTGGTGGAAGAATGGGGGCCAAAAATATTAATAATATAAAGTGCGGGGGGACAAGTTTACCTAGTGGGGATGAGAAACCCCATATGGGGGAGCCAAGGGGATCAGGAGTGATCAAATTAAACTGGTATGTGTAGAGAAGGCCACGCATGCCGGGACCGCTCGGGGATCGCCCCTAAATAGACCAGGTGAGGGAGGTCCACCAATGGCACGCCGTGCACTGGAGGGCGGAGCCCCATGCGGCGTATTGCCGGAACACCAGCATCGGCGCACAGTCACCTCCTCCGTTGTACACGTGCATAGTAAACACATCCTGTACGTAGCGGCGTCACAGAGACGCCGCGCGTACAGCGTGAGGTGCGTGACATCGACGTGCAGTAACGGTGCGTCCGTCCTCCCCGGTCATAGAAGACGCAAAGGGGAGGAGAGGAAGCCTGGAAGGCACGTCGCAGCTCCCGGAACAGGAGAAAAACCAGACCACAGTGGCACCCAAAATATATCCACCAACAGCAAACACAATGTCTACTATTAGACCTGTTTAGAATGTAAAATTAACATAATTGGGAAAATAGCAAGTTAATATGGTACAAAATTAATAAGGTAAGGAAGGGGACAAAACATAGGTCAGAAAGGGCAGGGAAGATAATGCAACTCGACTGGTAAAGCTAATCCGTGTGCTTCCATCCCTAATTATATTCAGAAAAAATGGAAAAAAATAGGAATTTTTTCCAGGAAAGGGTTAGGGACTTTTAGGAAGCCAATGCCGGGTAAGGTCATGTATTTCCATCCCTGGGGACTTACAATGATATCATGATTTGGTAAAGTCATGAATATCCATCCCATATATATTTGGACAAAAGGGCGTATCTAAAAAAAGATAAGGAAGGTGGGACTTTGTATGAAGCACCGGACAGCAAAAGGGTACTAGGATGAATATACGGAATTTTATTGGAAAGCTCAGTTGAAATTTTAAACATACATAATATCAATAAACAGTTACATGCATAATAATTGGGTCATTTGGGTACAATCCATGCAAACTGATGGTGATAACAAAAATGAGCAATAAAAATGATAGCAATACAGTTAATGGTAGTAATACATTAATATAGATACATAAAATTCCACAATTCATCTCAAGGGAAATAGATAAAAATGGTATTCAAATGGTATTGCCTGCAGGACCTATGGCCTCACTGAACCTGAGAGGATAAATTAATAATCATTTAAAAATCTTGGTAGGTGGATAAGTACACGGCAACCGGTAGCTCTACGCGTTTCGTGGCTTTCACGCCACTCGTCAGGAGCAAGCGCGTGTAAAGTCTGCAAGACATTACTAATGTAAAATGAGAAGAAAAATTAACACAGGTGCGGAAGACAAGGTTGGGGGTAAAATGTAAAACCCCAATAACCAAGGCATACCTGCTGAGGTTGAATGAGTTGCTGGTATGGTGGCAGGGCCCCATAGATAGTCCGATAGTAACTCCCACCGGGAGCTGTGGTGGAACCCGACAGACTGGAAAGGGGGCAACACCCAGGGCAGGCGCGGCAAGCGAGGATACTCTATAAGGGGAGAACACGATGTGAACAGAACCATAGGGGAAGGGGGTAAATAAAAAAGGGGGGGGAAGGGGAGGAAGGGGAGAGAAAGAGAGGAGGAGGAAGAAAAGAGAAGAAAGAAGAGGGGAAGAAGGGAGGGGGGAAGAATAGTGAGGGTATGAGGAGAGATGAGAGGGAATAAAGTGTGTGCACATGGTAGGGTGTGATGGGGGTGATGGAAGATGGACAAGGATAAGTGGTGGAAGAATGGGGGCCAAAAATATTAATAATATAAAGTGCAGGGGGACAAGTTTACCTAGTGGGGATGAGAAACCCCATATGGGGGAGCCAAGGGGATCAGGAGTGATCAAATTAAACTGGTATGTGTAGAGAAGGCCACGCATGCCGGGACCGCTCGGGGATCGCCCCTAAATAGACCAGGTGAGGGAGGTCCACCAATGGCACGCCGTGCACTGGAGGGCGGAGCCCCATGCGGCGTATTGCCGGAACACCAGCATCGGCGCACAGTCACCTCCTCCGTTGTACACGTGCATAGTAAACACATCCTGTACGTAGCGGCGTCACAGAGACGCCGCGCGTACAGCGTGAGGTGCGTGACATCGACGTACAGTAACGGTGCGTCCGTCCTCCCCGGTCATAGAAGACGCAAAGGGGAGGAGAGGAAGCCCGGAAGGCACGTCGCAGCTCCCGGAACAGGAGAAAAACCAGACCACAGTGGCACCCAAAATATATCCACCAACAGCAAACACAATGTCTACTATTAGACCTGTTTAGAATGTAAAATTAACATAATTGGGAAAATAGCAAGTTAATATGGTACAAAATTAATAAGGTAAGGTAGGGGACAAAACATAGGTCAGAAAGGGCAGGGAAGATAATGCAACTCGACTGGTAAAGCTAATCCGTGTGCTTCCATCCCTAATTATATTCAGAAAAAATGGAAAAAAATAGGAATTTTTTCCAGGAAAGGGTTAGGGACTTTTAGGAAGCCAATGCCGGGTAAGGTCATGTATTTCCATCCCTGGGGACTTACAATGATATCATGATTTGGCAAAGTCATGAATATCCATCCCATATACATTTGGACAAAAGGGCGTATCTAAAAAAAGATAAGGAAGGTGGGACTTTGTATGAAGCACCGGACAGCAAAAGGGTACTAGGATGAATATACGGAATTTTATTGGAAAGCTCAGTTGAAATTTTAAACATACATAATATCAATAAACAGTTACATGCATAATAATTGGGTCATTTGGGTACAATCCATGCAAACTGATGGTGATAACAAAAATGAGCAATAAAAATGATAGCAATACAGTTAATGGTAGTAATACATTAATATAGATACATAAAATTCCACAATTCATCTCAAGGGAAATAGATAAAAATGGTATTCAAATGGTATTGCCTGCAGGACCTATGGCCTCACTGAACCTGAGAGGATAAATTAATAATCATTTAAAAATCTTGGTAGGTGGATAAGTACACGGCAACCGGTATCTCTACGCGTTTCGTGGCTTTCACGCCACTCGTCAGGAGCAAGCGCGTGTAAAGTCTGCAAGACATTACTAATGTAAAATGAGAAGAAAAATTAACACAGGTGCGGAAGACAAGGTTGGGGGTAAAATGTAAAACCCCAATAACCAAGGCATACCTGCTGAGGTTGAATGAGTTGCTGGTATGGTGGCAGGGCCCCATAGATAGTCCGATAGTAACTCCCACCGGGAGCTGTGGTGGAACCCGACAGACTGGAAAGGGGGCAACACCCAGGGCAGGCGCGGCAAGCGAGGATACTCTATAAGGGGAGAACACGATGTGAACAGAACCATAGGGGAAGGGGGTAAATAAAAAAGGGGGGGGAAGGGGAGGAAGGGGAGAGAAAAAGAGGAGGAGGAAGAAAAGAGAAGAAAGAAGAGGGGAAGAAGGGAGGGGGGAAGAATAGTGAGGGTATGAGGAGAGATGAGAGGGAATAAAGTGTGTGCACATGGTAGGGTGTGATGGGGGTGATGGAAGATGGACAAGGATAAGTGGTGGAAGAATGGGGGCCAAAAATATTAATAATATAAAGTGCGGGGGGACAAGTTTACCTAGTGGGGATGAGAAACCCCATATGGGGGAGCCAAGGGGATCAGGAGTGATCAAATTAAACTGGTATGTGTAGAGAAGGCCACGCATGCCGGGACCGCTCGGGGATCGCCCCTAAATAGACCAGGTGAGGGAGGTCCACCAATGGCACGCCGTGCACTGGAGGGCGGAGCCCCATGCGGCGTATTGCCGGAACACCAGCATCGGCGCACAGTCACCTCCTCCGTTGTACACGTGCATAGTAAACACATCCTGTACGTAGCGGCGTCACAGAGACGCCGCGCGTACAGCGTGAGGTGCGTGACATCGACGTGCAGTAACGGTGCGTCCGTCCTCCCCGGTCATAGAAGACGCAAAGGGGAGGAGAGGAAGCCTGGAAGGCACGTCGCAGCTCCCGGAACAGGAGAAAAACCAGACCACAGTGGCACCCAAAATATATCCACCAACAGCAAACACAATGTCTACTATTAGACCTGTTTAGAATGTAAAATTAACATAATTGGGAAAATAGCAAGTTAATATGGTACAAAATTAATAAGGTAAGGTAGGGGACAAAACATAGGTCAGAAAGGGCAGGGAAGATAATGCAACTCGACTGGTAAAGCTAATCCGTGTGCTTCCATCCCTAATTATATTCAGAAAAAATGGAAAAAAATAGGAATTTTTTCCAGGAAAGGGTTAGGGACTTTTAGGAAGCCAATGCCGGGTAAGGTCATGTATTTCCATCCCTGGGGACTTACAATGATATCATGATTTGGTAAAGTCATGAATATCCATCCCATATACATTTGGACAAAAGGGCGTATCTAAAAAAAGATAAGGAAGGTGGGACTTTGTATGAAGCACCGGACAGCAAAAGGGTACTAGGATGAATATACGGAATTTTATTGGAAAGCTCAGTTGAAATTTTAAACATACATAATATCAATAAACAGTTACATGCATAATAATTGGGTCATTTGGGTACAATCCATGCAAACTGATGGTGATAACAAAAATGAGCAATAAAAATGATAGCAATACAGTTAATGGTAGTAATACATTAATATAGATACATAAAATTCCACAATTCATCTCAAGGGAAATAGATAAAAATGGTATTCAAATGGTATTGCCTGCAGGACCTATGGCCTCACTGAACCTGAGAGGATAAATTAATAATCATTTAAAAATCTTGGTAGGTGGATAAGTACACGGCAACCGGTAGCTCTACGCGTTTCGTGGCTTTCACGCCACTCGTCAGGAGCAAGCGCGTGTAAAGTCTGCAAGAATGCAAATTGCAGTGCATTCGATCCATGCCAAGTTCTCCACCACCTCTGCTTCTTACTGATCCCATCCCTACCCACCCACCATCACTTCTACAACAGAGGTGATGGGGGGATAGGGTAGGGATGAGATCAGTGGTGGTGGGGGATGGAATCAGTAACAGGCAGAGGTGGTGGTGGTGGGAGAGGATGACACCACCACCGCTGCCACCCCCCAAGTACCACGCTGCCTGCCACCCCCCCAGTACACCACCGCTGCCACCCCCCAAAGTACCACCGCTGCCACGCTCAAGTACCACCGCTGCCACCCCTCAAGTACCACTGCTGCCACCCCTCAAGTACCACCGCTGCCACCCCCCTAAACATTTGGGTTCAAATAAATACCAAATGTTCTAAAATACTGTATATAGTGTTTTTATTCTTCAATCAGTTAATATAAACATCTTTGATATTAAAGATGTTATAGAACGTAATTGCATTATATAATATTTAAAAAAAGTCACAGTTACTTTGCTGAGTAACTAATTTTCCAATGTAGTAATTGAGTTACTAACGCAATTACTTTTTGGGAGAAGTAACTTGTAACTTAACAAATTACTTTTTTAAAGTAAGATGATCAACACTGCCTGTCACTATTGCTATCATAGGGGATATTTACATTCCCTGAGATAACAATAAAAATGATAATAAAAAAAATGGAAGGAACAATTAAAAAAAAAAAAAAAAAAAAAAAAAGCACCCCTGTCCCCCCCTGCTCTTGCACAAAGGCAAACACAAGTGTCGTTCTGGTGTCAAATGTAAACAGCAATTGCACCATGCATGTGAGGTATCACCGCGAAGGTCAGATCGAGGGCAGTAATTTTAGCAGTAGACCTCCACTGTAAATCTAATGTGGTAACCTGTAAAGGCATTTAAAGGCTTTTAAAAATGTATGTAGTTTGTCGCCACTGTATGTTTGTACGCAATTTTAAAACATGTCGTGTTTGGTATCCATGTACTCGGCCTAAGATAATCTTTTTTATTTCATCAAAAATGTGGGCAATATAGTGTTTTTTAGTGCATTAAAATTAAAAAATATATATTTTTCCCCAAAAAATGCATTTGAAAAATCGCTGTGCAAATACTGTGTGGAAAGAAAAATGCAACACCCACCATTTTACTCTGTAGGGCCTTTGCTTTAAAAATATATATAATGTTTGGGGGTTCAATGTAATTTTCTTGCAAAAAAACAATTTTTTCATGTAAACAGTGTCAGAAAGGGCTTTGTCTTCAACTGATTATAAGAGTGGGTGATGTGTGACATAAGCTTCTAAATGTTGTGCTTAAAATGCCAGGACAGTTCAAACCCCCCCAAATGACCCCATTTTAGAAAGTAGACACCCCAAGCTATTTGCTGAGAGGCATGTCGAGTCCACTAAATTATATATTGCTCAAACATGCCATGGGAATATGTGGAATTACACCCCAAAATACATTCTGTTGCTTCTCCTGAGTACGGGGATACCACATGTGTGAGACTTTTTGGGAGCCTAGCCGCGTACAGGACCCCAAAAACCAAGCACTGCCTTCAGGCTTTTTAACCACTTCAGCCCCGGCCTATAGACATATGACGCGTCTGATTCCCGGCCGTCTAGGGGGCGTGTGCACGGGCACGTGCACGCACCCGTGGCATCGCTCGGGACTCGGTGCGTGTGCCCGGCGGCTGTGATGGCACCCGCGATTGCCCGGGAACACAGCAGGACCATGGATCTGTGTATGTAAACACACAGATCCATGTGCTGTCAGAGGAGAGGAGACCGATGGTGTGTTCCCAGTACAGAGGAACACCGATTGGTCTCCTCCCCTTGTGAGTCCCCTCACTCCCATAGGGAACATATTAACCCCTGCAGCGCCCCCTGGTGTTAACACCTTCCCTGCCAGTCACATTTACACAGTAATCAGTGAGATTTTATAGCACCGATCGCTATGTGAATGGTCCCAAAAATGTGTCAAAAGTGTCCGACGTGTCCACCATAATGTCGCAGTCAAGAAAAAAATTGCAGATCGCCGCCATTACTAGTAAAAAAAAAAAAATGCCATAAATCTATCCCCTATTTTGTAGATGCTATAACTTTTGCACAAACCAATCAATAATCGCTAATTGCGATTTTTTTTTTTTTTTACCAAAAATATGTAGAAGAATACGTATCGGCCAAAACTGAGGAAAAAATCGTTTTTTAAAAAAAAAATGGATATTATAAGAAAAAGTAAAAAATATTGTGTTTTTTTTCAAAATTGTGGCTCCTTTTTTGTTTATAGCGCAAAAAATAAAAACCGCAGAGGGGATCAAATACCACCAAAATAAAGCTCTATTTGTGTGAAAAAACGTTACACGACCGCGCAATTGTCAGTTAAAGCAACGCAGTGCCAAATCGCAAAAAGTGCTCTGGTAAGGAAGGGGGTAAAATCCTCCGGGGCTGAAGTGGTTAAAGGTGTAAATTTTTTATTTCACTCCTCACTGCCAATCACAGTTTCGGAGGCTATGGAATGCCCAGATGGCATAACCCCCCCTCCCCCAAATGACCCCATTTTGTAAAGTAGCCAAGCTATTTGTTGAGAGGTATGGTGAGTATTTTGCAGATCTCACTTTTTGTCACAAGGCTTTGAAAATTGAAAAAAGAAACAAAAAATGTTTTTTTCTTTACTTTCTTCATTTTCAAAAACAAATGAGAGCTGCAAAATACTCACCATGACTCTCAACAAAGAGCTTGGGGTGTCTACTCTCCAAAATGGGGTCATTTAGGGAAGTTTTGTGCTATGTTGACATTTTATGGCCTTGGAAACTGTGATATATAGTGAGGAGTGAAATCAAAAATTTGCGCCCTTAGAAACTCTGAAGGCGGTGATTGGTTTTCGGGGCCCTGTACACGGCTATGCTCCCAAAAAGTCCCACACATGTGTTATCCCCGTACTCAGGAGAAGCAGAAAAAATTATTTTGGGGTGCAATTCCACATATAACCATGGTATGTGTGAGCAATATATCATTTAGGGACAGCTTTTTGTAAAAAAAATTTTTTGTCATTATTCAATCACTTGGGACAAAAAAATATATATTCAATGGGCTCAACATGTCTCTCAGCAAATAGCTTGGGGTGTACTTTCCAAAATGGGGTCATTTATAAACCTATTACAGGACAATTTTAGGGTTTATTGAGGCCCCAACTAGGAATGAAGCTCTGCTGGACCTGGTAATCTCAAACCATGCAGAGCTTATTACTAATGTTTATACAAAGGAACATCTGGGTAGCAGTGACCATAACATGATCAATGACCATAACATGATGATATTTGATGTTAGCTGCAAGCAAAAAACATACGGGAAAGATAAAAACACTTAACTTTTAGAGAGCAAATTTTCCAAGGATGAGGGCTGCTCACCAGGTCTTATGCCATGTACACACGATCGGTTTTCCCGTCGGAATAAACTCCAAAGGTTTTTCTGATGGAGTTCCGCTGAAACTGCCTTGCATACACACGATCACACCAAAGTCCGTTGGAATTTTAATAAAAAAAAGTCAGATGAGACATACACACGATCGGAATATACGATGAAAAAATTCCGTCTGACTCTTTCTGTCAGACATTCCGCTCGTGTATATGCAGCATTAAACTGGGAGGGAATATTGACATCAATGGACACAGAACAGAAATGGAAATTCTTCAAAAAGACTGTTTGTCAACTCTGCAAAGTATATTCCCATGGGCAATAAGTTTGACCACTTGCCTACTGGTCACGTAAACCCCCCTCGTGACCAGACCAATTTTCAGCGTTCAGTGCTCTCACACTTTGAAGGACAATTACTCAGTCAAGTAATACTGTACCCAAATAATTTTTTGTCCTTTTTTTCATACAAATAGCGCTTTTTTTGGTGGTATTTGATCACCTCTGGGTTTTTTATTTTTTGTGTGAATGAAAAAAGACCAAAAATTTGTGAAATTTTTTTATTTTTCTTAGTTTCTGTGTTAAAATTTAGCAAATGATTAATTTCCTGACAGGCTCCATGGCAGCATACATGTGGGTTAGCCCCCGCCTCCATACCTACCCAATAGGACCCCTCTCCCATAAATCTTTGCTCCTATCCGTGTTCCTTTTTTGTCCTCCTCCGTAGGACAGGTGTTCTCCTACCTGAAGATATCTCCATTATGATCAAAATTGGCCGATTGTCAAGCTATGTTCCTCCGATAGACCCTGTCTGTTAAGCATGGGTTTGGAGTGTATGGCAGAGTAGCGCTGAAGGCTCGGATTGGACTATCTATAAATGCGCACTGCTTGTTACCTTTCATGTGAGGTGGCCATTATCAGCCAGGATGACCGGTGGTGTGTGCTTGGATATCTTTTGGCCAGGTGATCGTTGGTGGAGTGGTGAGCGGTTAAATTTTCCTTTTGTCATGGCAGCAGTGTTTATGTGTTTCTGCTTTTTTCCCTGTGTGTCCCTAGCTGGTTTAATTGCATAGGCGCTGACGCTTCTGTGTTCCAGCAGCCTTTCTCCTTCTGTTTCCGGGTCCAGCGCTGCATTCTGCGCATGCGCTGGCCCCAATCCAAAGCGAGGCTTGGTTCTTGTGCATGCGCGTGGGCAACTCACGTCTAACATTGCCGATGACGTCACGGGCACCACATTTAAAAGTCAGAAAGAGCTGTCAGAGCCCCGGGAATGATTGCAGGAGATTCAGCGACTTTCCGGGGCTATTATCTGGACAGTGCAAGGTAGGATTATGTTCTGCTCTTTACATTTGGCTTTTTCTTGTAAAGGATAGCTGCTTATGGAGGTTTATTATTGTTATAGTCAGCGATCAGTAGCCATGGATGCCTCACTGCCCCCTAGTGTCCAGCCCGCTTGTAACAGGTATGTACATAGCTGGATTGCTGTGTATATTTGGAGAATTCTTGTTAGCATTTGATACCAGCTGGTCTGTATCTTTTTTTTCTCTCTCTTGTACATTTTCCTTATAGCCCTTCTAGATCCGATCCGCAGTATAGTGCTCATAGTCGCAGGGGATCGTCAAAATCGCACCACCATAATTTATCTTCAAAATCTGGTCATCATAGATCTTCCAGATCTGAACAATGCAGTAGAGATTATTCTCACCCCCCTTCTTCTCACTCGAGTAAGAGACCAGAAAAATCATGTTGGGGTTGCAGGATGCCTGTTCCATCAGACAAGTCGCTCTGCGATCATTGCTTTTCTAAAGCCGTAGATGACAGAGATGGTGCAGATCAACAT
This sequence comes from Lithobates pipiens, assembly GCF_037356315.1. NCBI lineage: Eukaryota > Metazoa > Chordata > Amphibia > Anura > Ranidae > Lithobates > Lithobates pipiens. Next base: position 88,828,453 of record NW_027507686.1, read on the forward strand.
CTCGAGTCTATGGGGAGATGGGTGGTAAAGGAGTCCTTGCAGCAAAGGGATGTGCAACAATCTATTGAGTCCCCTTCAAACCCATTGTGCCCTCAGGAGGGGAAGGGCTATTGCAAGAGACCTGGGAATCCTCCCAACCAAGTTGCCACTCTGTTCCCATTTCAGACAGCGATTCGGAACTGGAAGATCCAGGTCTGGGATTTGATTATGCATTAGTGCCTGCATTAGTCAAGGCGGGGAGAGAGGCCCTGAATTGGGAAGACCCTGTTACTCCCCCCCCCCCCCCCCCCCCCCCAAACAGAGGACGTTTTTTAAACAACTCAAGAAGGAGCGGCAATATTTTCCTTTTTTATCTGAATTGGGAGAAATTATTTCTGATGAGTGGAGCAAGACGGACAAGAAAAGTTCCATGCAGTCAAAAATATTTAAACTGTACCCCTTTAAAGAGGATGATGTAAAGCATCTTGAATAGGGATGAGCTTCGTGTTCGAGTCGAACATACGTTCGACTCGAACATTGGCTGTTCGTCCGTTCGGCGAAGTCCGAACATTTTGGTCCGTTCGCGCCAAATTCGTGTGGCGCTCACGGCCCACAATGCACTGCGATGGCGCAGTGCATTGCTGGCTCATGATTGGCCAAGCATGCACTGTGACCCCGCATGCTTGGCCAATCGCAGCGCCAGCAGCGAGGAGAGCCATGATTGGCCACAGACAGGATGCCTGTGGCCAATCATAGCTCAGGCTGTGTAGTGCACGCCCCACACTATATAAGGCCGCCAGCGCGGCGGCCTTGTGTAGTATGTTGGCGTCTGAAGCAGTGGGTGTTCTGTGTACCTTCAACACAGTACACCGATCGTTTTCGGCCGATTTTCGATATTGCTGTTGTGTAGTGGTTATTGTCTGCGTGCCCTGACCGCAGTATACACCGCTATATTCACCTCACCTATATAGCTAGTGATCTATCTTTTATAATAGAGCTTGCAGTCAGTAGTGTTAGGAGATAGTGCGTGCTGTCTGCGTGCTCTGTACCCAGTACATACCGCTATATCCACCTACATAGCTGTTCTCTATTTGAGCCCACTTGCCATCTGCAGGAGTTATTGGAAGTTGTGTGTGCTTCCAGCACAGCACAGTATACATCTGTATATACCCCTTTATCTCTGGTGTTCTATAATAAAGGCATCTGCAGGAGTTAGTGGGTGTTCTGTGTACCTTCAACACAGTACACACCGATCGTTTTCGGACGATTTTTGATCTTGCTGTTGTGTAGTGGTTGTTGTCTGCGTGCCCTGACCGCAGTATACACCGCTATATTCACCTCACCTATATAGCTAGTGATCTATCTTTTATAATAGAGCTTGCAGTCAGTAGTGTTAGGAGATAGTGCATGCTGTCTGCGTGCTCTGTACCCAGTACATACCGCTATATCCACCTACATAGCTCTTCTCTATTTGAGACCACTTGCCATCTGCAGGAGTTATTGGAAGTTGTGTGTGCCTCCAGCACAGCACAGTATACATCTGTATATACCCCTTTATCTCTGGTGTTCTATAATAAAGGCATCTGCAGGAGTTAGTGGGTGTTGTGTGCCTCTAGCACAATATACACTACCCAACTGCTTTTTTACCCAACTCCCTTCAGGCCATTACCATGTCTGGAAGGCCAGCAAGGAGAGGCAGACAGGCGCGAGCCGATAAAAGAGGGCAAGCAGGCTCTGTGTCTAGAGACAACAGTGCTGGTCGTGGACGCGGTGCATTGTCATCAGCACGTGGCCATGGGACACGCTTGTCCTTCTTTTCGGCAGCTGGTCATGTTGAACCGCAACATGCCAACGACTTGGTAGAGTGGATGACCAAGCCCTCTTCATCCTCCTCATCCTCTCTCACCCAGTCTCAGGGTACTAGCAAAGCAGCTGCCAACGCATCGTCTTCCCTTCTCTCAATGTCATCATCAGTGACTCCTTCCCTAGACCCACCACGTCCTCCTGAGGAGTCTCCTGAACTCTTTGAGCACAGTGTTGGGTACATGCTCCAGGAGGATGCCCAGTGTTTTGTGGGCTCTGATGATGACACTCAGCTAGAGGAAGGCAGTAGCGTGAGCGCAGAGAGAGGGGATGCTCAAGAAGGACAGCAATCTGGCAGTCATGTTCCACAAGCTGCAGCATACTGCCAGGTTTGCTACAGCGATGAAGAGGGAGGGGATGATGAGGGCACTGACTCCACGTGGGTGCCTGGAAGGAGAGAGGAGGAGGAGGAGGAGGCACATGTCCAACGAGGCAGGATGCCCTCCGGGGGCCAGCTTAGGGGCAGCACACCGACTGAATCACACCGCAGAGCTCCGCCTGTGCAGAGCGCTGCCTCTGCGTGTTATTCTAAAAGTTCTTTGGTGTGGGCCTTTTTTGAGACGAGTGCATCAGATCGCACCGCTGCTATTTGCAACATATGTCTCAAGCGTATCTCACGTGGCCAAAACATCAGCCGCTTGGGCACCACATGCTTGACCAGACATATGTTGACCTGCCATGCAGCTCGTTGGCAAGCGTACCTCAAAGACCCACACCAAAGAACAAAGCGGACCTCTCCTTGCTCCTCATCAGCTGGCATCTCCAACCCCACTAGACCTTCAGTCCTCTCTGAAACCTGCTCTGAGAGGAATGAAGGTGTAGAATTAGGTGTGTCACAGCCAAGTGCTTCCGGGAACTCTGCTAGCGGTACACCCACGTCCGATTATAGCAGGCAAATGTCCCTGCCCCCGCTGCTGGACCGGCCATCCACATGCCCAGCGGTTGAATGCTAGCTTGGCTAAATTGCTAGCACTTCAACTGCTGCCTTTTCAGTTGGTAGACTCGGCCCCCTTCCGTGAGTTTGTACAATGTGCGGTTCCTCAGTGGCAGGTCCCCAAACGCCACTTTTTCTCACGGAAGGCGATTCCGGCTCTCTACCGGCATGTGGAAGGCAATGTCCTTGCCTCGCTGGACAGGGCGGTCAGCGGTAAGGTGCATATTACCGCTGACTCATGGTCCAGCAGGCATGGACAGGGACGTTACCTGTCTTTCACGGCCCATTGGGTCACTCTTCTGGCAGCTGGGAAGGATGCAGGACAAGGTGCAGTAGTGTTGAAGGTTGTTCCGCCACCACGCCTCCAAAATGCTACTATTGGTTGTGACACACCTCTCTCCTCCACCCCTCCTCTTCTTCTTCCTCCATGGCCTCTTCCAGTGCTCTGTCCTCAGAACCAGCGGTGCTCCGTAGGCGTTCCAGGGGCTACGCAAGTACGCAGGCAAAACGATGCCATGCCGTGCTTGCGCTGGTTTGTTTGGGGGACAGGAGCCACACTGGGGCGGATGTTTTGTCAGCTCTGCAGGGGCAGGCCGAGAGGTGGTTGACGCCAGGCCAGCTTAAGCCAGGAATGGTGGTTTGCGACAATGGCACCAACCTCCTCTCCGCCCTCCGACAGGGACAACTGACCCATGTGCCCTGTGTAGCTCACGTCCTTAACCTGGTGGTGCAGCGGTTCTTGGGCAGGTACCCCGGCTTACAGGATGTCCTGAAGCAGGCCAGGAAAGTCTGTGTGCATTTCTGCCGATCATTTAATGCCTGTGCTCGGCTGGCTGAGCTCCAAAAGGAGTTGAACCTGCCCAAGAACCGCCTTATATGTGACATGCCCACCAGATGGAACTCAACATTGGCCATGCTGCAGCGGCTGCACATGCAGCAGAGGGCCATCAATGAGTACCTGTGCGACTACGGCACCAGGACAGGGTCAGGGGAGCTCGTTTTTTTCTCACCACGCCAGTGGGGCATGATCAGGGATGCATGCACTGTCCTGTCACCGTTTGAGGAGGCCACAAGGATGGTGAGCAGTGACAGTGCATGCATCAGTGACACTGTACCTCTTGTCCACCTCTTGGAGCATACGCTGCGTGGAATAATGGACAGAGGCAGGAAGAGGAGGACTTCCTTGCCTCTCAAGGCCCCCTTTATCCAGACAGTGTTCCTGCTGTGCCACCCATCACACAGGAAGAGGATGAGGAGGAGGAAGAGGAGGAGGAGGATGATTGTGTCAGCATGGAGGTGGAGGCTGGCACTCAGCATCAGCATCAGCAGCAGCAGCAGCAGTCTTGTAGGGATGATTTACAGTCCCAAGAAACACGTGGACTTGTACGTGGCTGGGAGGAGGTAGCTGCAGATCATGTTGTCCTTAGTGACCCAGAGGACTCCGGACCGAATGCCTCAGCTAACCTACGCTGCATGGCCTCCCTGATCCTGCAAAGCCTGCGGAAGGATCCTCGTATTCTTCGGATCAAGGAGAGGGATCATTACTGGCTGGCCACTCTCCTTGATCCACGGTACAAGGGTAAGGTTGCCGACCTTATCTTGCCATCGCAGAGGGAGCAGAGGATGAGACATCTCCGGGAGGCCTTGCAGAAAGGTCTGTGCAACGCGTTCCTAGAGACTGGGAGGTTACAAACTCCTGGTCCTGGACAACGTGTTGCTGAGGCATCGGTCAGAAGGAGCGGTGGAGAAGGTGGCCGTCTGACTGATGCTTTCAGACAATTTTTTAGTCCGCAGCCTCAAGGTATGATCGGTTCCAGCACCCATCGCCAGCGTCTGAATTACATGGTGCAGGAATACCTAGGGGCAAGGTCAGACTTGGACACCTTTCCCACCGAAAATCCTCTGGCTTACTGGGTCTTGAGGATGGATCACTGGCCAGAGCTTGCACAGTATGCAATTGAGCTACTGGCCTGTCCTGCTTCCAGCGTTCTTTCGGAACGCACCTTCAGTGCTGCTGGTGGCTTTGTTACCGATCACAGGGTGCGCCTGTCCACCGAATCAGTTGATCGACTGACCTTCATCAAGATGAATCAGTCTTGGATCACCCACAGCTACCAAGCACCTGAAGCTGATGTAACAGAATAATCTTTTTTGAAATATCACATCCCTTCAAGACTGCCTATGCTGATGCTGAGTGACTGTCCTGTTATGTTGATTGTCTATCCTCTTCCTCCTCCGCTGATATGTTGGAAGAACATTTCTGGTTCTGGTTGATGCCATCAGCCCAATTTTTCTGCCCCTGTTTAACAGGGGCGTTTAAGTACAATTTTTGATGCAATGCTTTGCAGCAGGGCTAATTCCTGCAATCAAACAAGAGTATATGGGAGAGGTTGCAGTGTGGTGGCACCAGCACCAGTGCCTAAGGCCCAATTTTTCTGCCCCTGTTTAACAGGGGCGTTTAATTACAATTTTTGATGCAATGCTTTGCAGCAGGGCTAATTCCTGCAATAAAACTAGAGTATATGGAAGAGGTTGCAGTGTGATGGCACCAGCAGCAGTGCCTAAGGCCAAATTTTTCAGCCCCTGTTTAACAGGGGCGTTTAAGTACAATTTTTGATGCAATGCTTTGCAACAGGGCTAATTCCTGCAATAAAACTAGAGTATATGGCAGAGGTTGCAGTGTGGTGGCACCAGCACCAGTGCCTAAGGCCCAATTTTTCTGCCCCTGTTTAACAGGGGCATTTAAGTACAATTTTTGATGCAATGCTTTGCAGCAGGGCTAATTCCTGCAATAAAACTAGAGTATATGGCAGAGGTTGCAGTGTGGTGGCACCAGCACCAGTGCCTAAGGCCCAATTTTTCTGCCCCTGTTTAACAGGGGCGTTTAAGTACAATTTTTGATGCAATGGATCACTAGCCAGAGCTTGCACAGTATGCAATTGAGCTACTGGCCTGTCCTGCATCCAGCATTCTTTTGGAACGCACCTTCAGTGCTGCTGGTGGCTTTGTTACCGATCACAGGGTGCGCCTGTCCACCGAATCAGTTGATCGACTGACCTTCATCAAGATGAATCAGTCTTGGATCACCCACAGCTACCAAGCACCTGAAGCTGATGTTTGGTGTGATATCTGGTTTGCAATAAAACTAGAGTATATGGAAGAGGTTGCAGTGTGGTGGCACCAGCAGCAGTGCCTAAGGCCAAATTTTTCTGCCCCTGTTTAACAGGGACATGTAATTACAATTCTTGATATAATATTTCACAGGAGGGCCCCTTCCTGTGCCCACCCCGAGTGTAACGGTGAGGACTTATAGTGTTGTGGCACCAGCACCACAACCACCAAAGGTCAATTTTTCTACCACTGTTCAACAATGGCATGTAATTACAATTCTTGATATAATCGTTCACAGCAGGGCGCTCCAGCGCCCACCAAGACTCACTTTGAGGGCTTACAATGTTGTGGCAAAACCAACACCTTGTTCCGCCATTTCTGCAGAGCATATAGGGCAGGCCCCTACTTTCAAACATCCAATTTACAAACATCTCCTACTTGCAAACGGAAGGAGACAACAGCAAGTGAGATGAAAAAAGATGGACGACAAAACAAATTATACAGGGGTGATAACCCTTCCCTATGTTTTCAAAAAAGCTTAAAAATAGTTTTTTTGACTGGAGCTACACTTTAAAAATGTACCAGTTGAAAATTACAAACAGATTCAACTTAACACAACAAACCTACACAGTCCCTGTCTTGTTTGCACCGCCTGTATACTGCTGTTCTGAGTATATAGTGCCTGGGGGCCACACGCATTTCCTTTTTTTAATATGGGTACAGGGTTCCCCTTAATATGCGTACAAGACCCAAATAGGCTGGTAATGGGCAGGGAGGGCTACCCATGCCATTTTTCTCAATGATTTTCAACCATATTGCAGGAACCAGATATAACATTAAAACCGCAAGCAGTTTTAAATGGTGTTATTTCCGTTTAATGTCATTTTGTGCAGGGACTGTTCTAAACACGGGAAACACGTGGCACTTCACAGGCATACTACAGACACCCCCCAGGCACCATATTTAAAGGAATATTTCACTTTTTTTTTCACTTTAATCGTCATTAAAATTAGTGCTCCCGCCAAAACGGCCATTTTTAAAAACATTTTAGGCATTGACCCATGTCCCCTGGGGCAGGAGCCAGGTCCCCAAACCCTTTTTAGTACAGTATCTTGCATATTAGCCGTTAAAATTAGCACTTTTCATTTCGAACGTTCGAGTCCCATAGACTTCAATGGGGTTCTAAAGTTCGTTCGAATTTGGGGTCCGTTCGAAAGTTCTGGTGCGAACCGAACCGGGGGGTGTTCGGCTCATCCCTAATCTTGAATCAGCTCCTTTGGTGGATGCAGTGCTCATGCGTTTAGTTAAATATGTAACTCTTCCCTTGGAAGACACGGTATCTTTCAAAGATCCATTGGAAAGGAGAATCGATTCAGATCTGAAAAGAATTTATCTGACTTCGGGGATGGCATGTAAACCAATATTGGCATTGGCAGCAGTTTCAAAGGCTATTGAATCCTGGGCTGACAATGTTGAAGAGTTCTTGAGAGGGATCTATATGGATACGGCTAAAGACTCTCCTATCCAGGAGATTAGAATGGCATCCGCCTTTCTGGGGGAGGCATCTATTGATGTCATCCACCTGCTGTCCCAGGCTATGTTAGCAGGCGTCTCGGCACACCATGATTTATGGCTCCGTCCTTGGTTGGCGGATCCAGCATCTAAGCAGGCTTGGTGCCATATCCCCTTTGAGGGAGCCTCTTTATTTGGTAATAAACTGGATAGCGCCATATCCTGGGCCACAGGTGGGAAGTCTGGTTTCCTCCCTCAAGACAGATGTCTTCAGAACCAAAAACTTATTTTTCCAAGAAGGCAGAATTCGGATCGCGCTAGGGAAGCGTGCAGTTATAGGCCCGGCCGGGATTTTTATAGATCATGGAAGTCCAGGCAGTCTTCCTTCAAAAAAAAAACTCAAAAGGGGGTTCCTCTGGTAACCAGGATTCTGCTAAATCGTTTTGAAATTGGGCCCGCTCAAACATGTCAGGTGGGGGCTCGCCTTCTTCACTACCGGCATGTTTGGGCGGCCTCAATTCGAGATTCTTGGACTGTCAAGATGGTTTCCTCCGGTCAGAAGTGGGCCTTCGTCAACACCCCAAGATTGAGGTTTGTCCCCACAACAATTCCAGGCTCAGAGGAAAAGAAACAGGTCCTATTGACCTACGTGAGTTGTTTACTAGATCAAGGCACAGTCGTACCCGTGCCAGAAGACGAACGTGGCGAGGCCATGTCTTCCCCTCTGTTTATGATTCAGAAGAGAAACAGCACATGGAGGCCGGTGATAGATTTGACCAATCTCAATTCCTTTATTCACAAGGAAAAGTTCAAGATGGAATCTCTTCTTACGATTCACACAAGAATTTAGTCATCTCCACTCTGCAGGATTTTGGGTGGCTCCTGAATCTAGAGAAGAGCCATCTGGATCCGACACAAGCCCTGTATACTGCTGTTCAGAGTATATAGGGCCTGGGGGCCCCACGCGTTTTCTTTCTTTAATTTGGGTGCAGGGTTCCCCTTAATATCCATACAAGACCCAAAGGGCCTGGTAATGGGCTGGGGGGTTACCCATGCCATTTTTTTCTCAAAAATTTTCATACATATTGCCGGGACCCGACATTATATTACAGCCGCAAGCAGTTTAAAATTACTTTTATTCCTTTAGAAATTTCATTTTGTGCAGAGACTGTTCTAAACACAGGAAACGGATGCCACTTTACAGGCATACTATAGACACCTCCCAGGTACGATATTTAAAGGAATATTTCACTTTTATTTTTTACTTTAGGCATCATTAAAATCACTGCTCCCGAAAAAACTGCAGTTTTAAAACGTTCTTTTGCATTGATACATGTCCCCTGGGGCAAGACCTGGGTCCCCAACCCCTTTTTAGGACAATAACTTGCTTATTAGCCTTTAAAATTCGCACTTTTGATCTCTCACATTCGAGTCCCATAGATTTTAATGGTGTTCGAATGTTCGCGCAAACTTTCGGTCCGTTCACATGTTCTGGATGCGAACCGGGAGGTGTTCGACTCATCCCTAGTTCTTTTCAAGTAGGGTTCAGCGCACTTCAAAGAAGTTTGGATGCTGGACCAAAGCCCATGTAAATCAATAGGAGCCAAATCTGTCAAGTTAAAAATTGCCATTTTCTGGGCTAAAAGGCCAGGGGATGTCAAAAATAGTATGAGAGGTGGGTACAGCCCTGGGGAACATGTACCATTACAAAAACATAAAAAAATGTATTAAATTTAAAACTTTACAATTTCTTTAAATACTATGCCTGGAGGTTGTCCTAGTCTTTTCTGTGCATGGAGCAGCAGCACTAATGCCGCGTACACACGAGCGGATTGTATGGCGTACTTAGTCCGTCATACAATCCGACGGACAATCCGTCGTAGTTTCCACTGAACGAACTTGACCACACACGGATACACAAACAGTCCGTCGAAAGCTTGCGCGATGACGTGTACAGCACGTACGAAGGGACTAGAAATATGAAGTCCAAGACACAGCAAAGCACCCTTCCGCCGTGTAAATCCTTTCTGGGCATGCGCCATTCTTAGTCCGTCGAACTAGCATACTGACGACCGTATTGTCCGCTGAAACCAAAGTGCGACGGACAGAATTTCGAAAAAAACGAAATTCTTATTTCCCCCGGACTGCACGCTGAAAAAGTCAGCTGAAGCCCACACACGAGCGGATTGTCCACTGAAATGTGTTTCGACGGACTAAGTACGCCATACAATCTGCTCGTGTGTACGCGGCATAAGATTTACAAAGGAAGAAAGTTTTAAAATAGCTGGAAAACTACCTTAACAGCTGTCATTCAGAGTTTTTTTTTTAAACAAAGGCAGCACACAGACCCCTCCAAGGGTCTCCTATATTTTTTTTTTTTGAGGGGCATTTGGATGGGTCTGTTTGTGGGTTGATCGCCTAATTGGAAAAATATGTCATGACTTTGACATTTAATACCAGAGTTATGGTTGCAGCTAGATTCCATAAACCTGGTATTATTTTTTTTCCCCCCAGGTGCTGGACTTTCTGCTAAAAGTGATCCGAGTATCAGATCCCACCTTCTAATGTTTTCCGGTGGTTCCCGGGCTTACCTGGGTGATCACTGGTGGTGGCTGGTCTCAGAGATGAGCAAAGGAAAGATTGCCTCCGCTCATCTCTATGAGCCGAAACAAAGTCTTCCAGTTCGGGCCCCATATAAACAAGGCTTTTTTTTTTTTTTTGTAAAGCAAAAGATCCCCAAAAATTTGTTTTTATCTTTTGCTTTTAAAGGTAGAGGAGAGATTTGGGGTCTTATAGTCCCAGTTTTCTCCATAAAGAGGACATGTCATGCTGTATTGTTATCGCAAAGAATGTTTTACTTCAGCAATAAAAGTGATCAAAATATTTTTTCTTAAAGGGACAGAAAGTGGTTGCGCAGTGGTCATGCCCACATATGGAAACAGTTTTCACACCACACATGAGGTTTTGCTATGAACAACAGAGCGAGATCATTAATTCTAGACCTCCTCTGTAACTCTAAACCTGTAGACATTTTTAAAGCATCGCCTAGGGAGATTTTTAAGTGCTGTAATTTGGCGCCATCCCAACAGGGTGTGCAATTATAAGAATTTAACAACTTCCGTCATGGAAGGATTTACCCCTTTCCTGACCAGAGCACTTTTTGTGATTCGGCACTCCATTGCTTTAACTGACAATTGCTCGGTCCTGCGACGTGGCTCCCAAACAAAATTGACGTCCTTTTTTTCTCACAAATAGAGCTCTCCTTTGGTGGTATTTTATCACCTCTGCGGTTTTTATTTTTTGCGCTATAAACAAAAAAAGAGTGACAATTTTGAAAAAAATGCATTATAATTTACTTTTTGCTATAATAAATATCCTCCAAAAATACATAAAAAAATATTTTTTTCCTCAGTTTAGGCCGATAGGTATTCTTCTACATATTTTTGGTTAAAAAAAAACACAATAAACGATTATTGATTGGTTTGCGCAAAAGTTATAGCGTTTACAAAATAGGGGATAGTTATTTATATTTTATAAATGATTTTTTTTTAAATGGCAGCGATCAGTGATTTTTATCGTGACTGCGACATTATGGCGGACACATTGGACATTTTTGACACTTTTACAATTGCACTGATTCCTGTGTAAATGACACTGGCAGTTAAGGGATTAACCACTAGGTGGCAGTGTAGGGATTAAGTGTGTCCTGTGGGCGTGGCTTTGTTTTACACAACACTGATCTCTGCTCCAATCACAGGGAGCAGAGATCAGTGTCACTGTTGCTAGGCAGAAAAGGGAGATGCTTGTTTACTTTAGCATCTCCACGTATTTCCTCTCTGTGAGGCATTCGCGGGTATCCCCGCAGCGATCATGTCCATGGGACCCGCGACCCGACTCATGGAGCTTCCCGCAGGCGCGTGCCCCTGCCGCCTCTTAAAGGGCAACATACAGGTACGTGATTCTGCCTGTACTTGCCCTTCTGCCGACGTGTATTGGCACGAGGCGGTCAAGAAGCGGTTAATCCTCATTGATTCTTTTTTGCTAAACAAATGAAAAAAGATCACCAAAAATCCTTTAACCACTTGCCGCCCGCCCTATTACAAATAGACGGCGGCAAAGTGGTTTGATAATCCTGATCGGACGTCATATGACGTCCTCAGGATTATGAGCCGCTGCGCGCCCCCGGGGGCGCGCATCGCGGCGATCGTTGTTGCGGGGTGTCAGTCTGACACCCGGCAACTACGATCTCGGTAAAGAGTCTCCGACGGAGACTCTTTACCACGTGATCAGCCGTGTCCAATCACGGCTGATCACAGTGTAAATGGGAAGAGCCGGTGATCGGCTTTTCCTCACTCGCGTCTGTCAGACGCGAGTAGAGGAGAGCCGATCGGCTGCTCCTCTGACGGGGGGGTCTGTGCTGATCGATTATCAGCACAGCCCCCCCCCGAGGATGCCCACACTGGACCACCAGGGACACCACCAGGGAAAAGGTAATCCTCCCTAGACCACCAGGGATGCCCATGGTCAGCACAATGGATGCCAATCAGTGCCCATAATGGATGCCAATCAGTGCCCACAATGGGCATCACTGATTGACATGCATTATTGTTTGGCACTGATTGGCATCCATTAGTGCAGTATAAAACCAATGCCGCCTATGAGTGCCCACCTGTGCCGCCTATGAGTGCCCACCTGTTATGAGTGCCCACCTGTGCCGCCTATGAGTGCCCACCTGTGCCGCCTATCAGTGCCCACCCATGCCTATCTGTGCCGCCTATCCATGCCCATCTGTGCCGCCTATCCATGCCCATCTGTGCCGCCTATCCATGCCAATCCGTGCCAGCTATCAGTGCCAATTTGTGCCACCTATCAGTGTCCATCCGTGTCGCCCATCCGTGTCGCCCATCCGTGTCGCCCATCTGTGTCGCCCATCCGTGCCGCCTATCAGTGCCGCCTATCAGTGTCCATCAATGCCACCTCATCAGTGCCACTTCATTGGTGCCCATTAGTGCCGCCTTATCAGTGCCCATCAGTGTAGCCCCATCAGTGCCCATCAGTGAAGGAGAAAACGTACTTATTTACAAAGTTTTGAAACTGAAACAAAAAAAAACATTTTTTTTTTCAAAATTTTCGGTATTTTTTTATTTGTAGCGCAAAAAATAAAAACCGTAGAGGTGATCAAATACCACCAAAAGAAAGCTCTATTTGTGGGAAAAAAATGATAAAAATTTCATTTGGGTACAGTGTAGCATGACCGCGCAATTGTCATTCAAAGTGCGACAGCGCTGAAAGCTCAAAATTGGTCTGGGCAGGAAGGTGTTTAAATGCCCGGTATTGAAGTGGTTAAAAAAGTTTTTGTTTTTAACAAATTAGTTACTCTGAAGGTTTTTCCAACGAAGTTTCCGATGGAGTTCCGCTGAAACTGACTTGGGTACACACGATCACACCATAGTCCGATCATCAAGAATGCGGTGACGTTCAACACTTACGATGAGACTAGAAAACAGAAGTTCAATAGCCTGTAGCCAATAGCTTCCGTCTCGTACTTGCTTCAGACCAAATGTTGTTTTTGATCTGTCGGAACAGCATACAGATGAGTGGTTTTCCTGATAGGAATTGGTTCTGTCGAAAATATTTAGAACATGTTCTATTTATAGGTCTGTCAGAATTTTCGAAAACAAAAGTCAGATGAGGCATAGACACAATCGGAATATACGATGAAAAGATTCTGTGTGGCTATTTCTGTTGGACATTACGCTCGTGTGTACACGGCATTACTTTTAAACAATTTTGTAAATAGGTAATCTTTCTCCTTCACTGATGTGTGCTTATGAGTCTGCAATGATGGGCACTAATAAGCTGCACTGATAGGCGGCACTGATAAGGAAACACTGACAGGCATCATAGATGGGCACTAAAAGGCAGCACTGATGGGCACAAATGATGAGCACAGGTGAGCATCACTGGTGGGCATCACTGATGGGGCTGCACTGAAATCAATGCACTGATTATCAGCACATTGATTACCGCCTGTCAGGAGAGCCACTTATCGGCTCTCCTCTACACATGCGCTGTCAGTGTGAATAGAGGAATGCCGATAACTGGCACTTCCTATTTACACTGTGATCAGCTGTGATTGGACACAGCTGATCACAGGTTAAAGAGCCTACGTCATAGCCTACTGTGATCAGAGATGCTGTGTCTGAGTGACACACCGCACCACAGATCATCGTGCTATGCATCGTGTAAATCCCACAAAATACATCCTGAGTCTGGAATGGATTGGAGGGGTTACCTCATGGAAAAAAAGACAAAGCAAAAATGCTTGCAATTCCCTTTGTGTAAACTTTTAAGAGGGCTTTATGCAACAAAAAAAGTGTGAGGTTCCCATATAAATCCATACCAGACGCTTAATCTGATCATGCAGCCTGGCTGGCCAGGAAAGGGGGGGGGGGGGATGAGGGAATCACATACCATCAACATGGGGGTTGTCTTGCCAGGGAGCAAACCCTCTGGTAAAGCACTTTTCCCCATGTTATAGAGGATAGGGGCCTCTTTCCCGTAACACTTGCCTGGGGATTATGAGTAGAGGACTTATTATTTGGAAGCCCCCTTTAATATTGAGGGGACCCTAAAATACCACCTCCCCACATGATTGAGTATGGGGTACATAGTATCCCTGTGCAAAAAAAATTTGAAATTTCTGGGCTAATCCCACAAATATCATATAAACTAAAAGCAGCTAATGCTCAAAGTCTAAATGAAGTATAACTATACAGTGTAGCGATAAAATAAAAAACAGCGGCTGAACTGTGATCACAAATATATTAAAAAATATATATGTGAATAAACTAATATAGAGTCTAGTGTTCACTGAAATTGGACTAGGTAATTAGTAAAAATTCAGAAGATTATCCATCTAAATAGCAAAATCCTCAATTGAACAAGGACAGCACAAACAATATGCAAATAACTGTGCAGTTGTAGATGTGAGGAAATCCTCTGTGGAAGGAATAAGGATGGATACTCTTACTGGATATGGTGGACCCATATACTGTACGGTAGTGGGCCAATCGAGCTTATGTGGGCCAAATGCCACAGGGTTGGAGTTGGCATGAAAACAATCACTCTATATGGGATGGTTCCACTCCTCATCAGTGATGGTCCAGCCGAGGATCCTGAATCTTTGTGACTCTCCAACATGGTATGGAACTTCCACCTTGTGGGGGAACCGTCTGGAGGTGGTTGTTGTATATACACTGGACTCAATCGGACCGGGACAAAAATAAGAAAAAAATGGAGGGATTCCATATGGTGTAGGTCAATAAAAAACCTGAAAGGTATTTATTTAAAAATTGTCGTACATCAAAAACAAATGAGAGTACAGATACTGGTGATCACAAGGAAAACAAAAATCTATTTTGGGAGCAAGCGTAACATCGTACATTTGTATATACTCATTCAAACAACAAAAGTTATAACCTAGAAATAAAGACACCCAAACATTTGAAAAGAACAAAAATCCCTAAAACATGTCCCTTGTCATAAATCATTGTTCATAATGCCTCATACTCAAAAGAAAAACAGATTACCCAATGCATACAACTGATCCCGAATGGTACTATGGCCAAATGAACGTTTTTTTTCTTGCATGTTAATATTCAGTACCTTTTAGCAAAAAAAATCTAAAAACATAAAAACACCTGTCCTAATGACTGTATTGCATGATTAAGCTGGAAGGTTTACTACATGGAGTATATTGGAAGTCCAAATTTATTCCATTTGCTTTAAAAAGCACAACTGTTTAAATGTCTCTTTATATTAAACCTTATTAGCCAGCTATGTTTACACATATGTAGCAGCTAATGGATGTTTTAATCAAAAGTTTAATCTGCCAGAAGGCAAATGCTATGGAGTAAGAATTCCCATGAACATGGCAATACGTTTGTCATAATGCAGTGACCTACTGAATACTTGTACATCAGGTGTGCCTAGTTATTCAGAGTAAAATTACTTTTACCAGACTGTTAAACCTAAAGCCACGAGTCAGATCAGCAATAGGAGTCAGCATGTACCAGTATTTGGTTTGTTGAAGCTTATTTCCAACAAGCTTACAAAGGTTTTCTGGTAGCAAAAGGGTTTTTGATGCAAAATTAGGGGGGTATTCCACATAGTTCAATTACTGTATTATTAATTATGGACTACAGTTTGGATCATAAGCCATTTCATTCAATCTGTTTCCTATTAAAAGGTTTGATTAATTGCTGGGTGATAAAAAATAAATTTTTGTTTTTGTATGTTCTAGAATACTTTGTTATAGTGACATTCTAAACGTCTTTAACATCTTCATTCTGGTCATGTGTAGGATACAGTAATTGCCATTTTAAAGCAAGCTTCTTTTGTTCATAAAATAATTTTCTTTCTTCCATTTCCACCCTTCTTTTTCTCCTTTCTAGGAAAATGTTGTGTATATTTCATTTGGACACACTCCAACAAATACATTCATTACACACAGAATCAGACGCCGTTAGCTGGGGCTGAATTCTCTTCTAATTACTCCTGGGACAGGAGGTTAATTTTCTGCACTGCAATTAGATGTTAATTAATGTTTCGTTTTTACTATCTGGGTGTACTGCAAAATAAAAACCTTATAGCTCACAAAATAAGACATCTCCCCAAAATGAACTCTTTACAGGAATTACAAAATTAAAATGGTTAGATAAATTATTGGGGAAGTTTTATAGACCTTAAAGTAAAGAACTGGTAGCGAAACCCCACTGAGTAAAAGAAAATCAGTTTACTAGCTTCTAAAGAAACACACTGCATGTCTCAATGCACAAGAAAAGAAAACACAATTTCAAAAGTAACTGGGGGAGTATGGCACAAAACAGAACATGGTTCAAGTAAAGTAAAAATAAAGCAAGCTCACAGGAGAGTTTAATAAAAACAAATTCATTGTTTCTTTTTTTTTGTTCATAGCAACGTTTAATGAATGAACATTCTGATAGTAGTCTAAAACCTTTATGAGGGTTTGAGTGAAATGGTTCTCATCATGTCAGTGTGTTTTTAATCAGCACACATTTATTATTTTTGTAAACCTATGCATAACAGTTTTCTGTTAAACACATATACATCTTAAAAAAAAAAATCTCGAGACTTCAGATTCCTGTGCCACATGGGAAGGAGCTCGGAATTAGCAGCTCCAGGAGAACCCGCATAAAAAAACTGGCTCCTTCAGCCCACAGACGGCATCCGACCCCACCACAGGTTTGTCTTACATGGCCCCCACAACTACGGCCACAGTCAATCACCCTGTCCTCTACCCGCCGAGCTCACACACGCCCATCATTGCGGAAGCAGGGGAAATATCCTCCACGCCGAGCCCCGCTGAACACATAACCGTGCTCCCTCCATCAAAGAGGAACAATATGCAGGACTGTCTCAGGCTATTGCAGCCCTCCTTTCACCTACAATCACAGTGGACAGGGCAATTGTAGCAGGGATCACCCAGCTCAAGAAAGAGCTGAGAGATCACGCAAAGCACCTGTCTGAAATGGAAAACCTCTTATCAGACTTGGAGGATAAAATGCAGAGCTCCCATACCACTGAACAGAAGAATCAAACAACACAGTAGTATTTTCTGGATAAGCTTGATGACTTCAAAAAATGATCCAGACGTAATAATTTAAGGGTCATAGGGCTCCCTGAATCTTCTAATGCTGAATCATTACATGATGTTTGTGCCTAATGCATGTTGACTGCTTTGGGTATCACCTCACCCCCTGTACTGTGGAAAGAGCACACGGCTTGGGAGCCCCCTCAAGCGATAGATGCTCCCCACGCCCTGTGCGCTACCTTAACTACACTGACAGAGTCAATATCCTGAAATCCTTTCGCAACTCTAAATCTCTTCAACCTGATGACCACAAATGGCTTCTCTTTGCGGACAATTCACAAGAAGTCTCATGTAGATGAAAAAGCTTTCCAACCAATCTGCGCAGCACTCTACTAAAAAGAAGGGAAATTCACATTGGCGTATCCAACGATCCTTCGCGTCACAGATTCAGCAGATTTGAAATCCTCACATCCAGAAGAAGCTTCTCACTACCTGCAAACCTATCTCCATATTCCTTTGGATATCTCTATAACACCAGCTCCCTTCCGTCTGGATCCCAGAGAACAGCGCAGCCTGAGGATGGACCCTCCTATGAGACTTCCATCTTTCCAATGCCTCAGATCATTACAAATCTCGCTGAATTCGGCACGCCAGAGTGGGAACTACACTGTCAGATCTAACTTCATAACCCCCAACGCTATGATTTCCTATGCTATCCCTCACAGTACTAGTTGTTCTTCTTTTTGACTACTAATGTGCTTTTCTTAAGCTTCTTGGGTTACATCCATTGACAGAGCACAGCCTTATCAAGGACTGAACATCCAGCCTAACCTGGTGGTGACCTAAGGCTCTCATCAACTATCATCCCCCCTCATCGCTAGTCCCCAATGGGTGGCTCAAACCGCAACAATGGGCATAGAACATCGTTCCCCGGTAACACTGTTCGTTGGTGTGTGTGTTTCACATGTGGAAAAAAGAAAAGTCACCCACAGGAACCTGTTGGGTCTTATTCCTCCCTAAACCCCCTTCTCCAAGACACAAACACTCCCTGATAGACCACACACTTCCAGGTGACCCTCCAGTGGGGAGACACATACATCTTTCTACCTCTCTGCTGAGATATCTAACCCTGCTGGACAAACCCCCACCCCACAAAACCCTAGTATGAAAATTGGCTCCTGGAATGGAATGTTTGAGATCCCCTTAAAAAGGCATGGCGGTCCTTCGACATCTAAAACAGCTCAAAGCTGTTGTGATACTCCAGGAAACACACTTGTCAACAACAACACTTCACCTGTATGCGCAAACTCTGGGTAGGCCAGATCTTTGGGTCACCAGCTATTAAAGGGAAAGCTGGGGTCCTTCTCCTTATCCACAAATGACTCCCTTGGGAGGTCCTCTCCACGCAAACAGATGACAAGGGACAAATCCTCATAGCTAAACTAAAAACATCTACATGGAATGGGCTATATCTAATTTCTATGCCCCCAATTCTCCTCCGAAACAATTCTTCCAACATCTAACATCTCTCCTGGCATCCTACATACATCTCGCCCTCTTGGTGGGAGGCGACTTTAATTCAGTACTCAACTACCAAAAGGATAAAACTCAGAGTCACCATTCCCTGCCTCAACCCCCTCAAGTTCCCCCTCCCTCTTGTTGAACTTCACATAAAGTCTTAACTTAGCCAATCTATGGAGACTTTTGAATCCTGACAGGAAAGAGTAAAACTTATTTTCTCCTCCACATAACACATTGTCCGGGATCGGTTATACCTTTGGTAATGCTGCCCTCCTAGATCACATCACAGACTCCCACATAAATGAAAAAAATGAAAGCCATATGTGACCACCCCCAAATATCGATAGACCTTTCAGGATTCATCACCTCGAACTCAGTCAAAATCTGGCAATTTCCATCCTACCTGGCCCATGATCCAACACTTCAATTGATCGTTTGAGACACTTGGGCTGATTTGCATGTAGCCCAGTCACAACTATCCCAACATAACTCTCCAGAGAGTAGGAAATCCTGGCACAACGCCAAAAGCCATTTGATTTGTGGGCAGAGGCACAGGAAAAAATGCACCAGTCTATCCTAGACTTGCAATACCATAAACACGGCAATAAAATGGGAAAACTCCTGGCCAATATATCAGAAGGCCCTCACACTCCTCCTCGCATAGCGGCCCTCAAAGACAAATCAGGCAACCTCTTTACTAGGGATGAGCTGAACACCCCACAGTTCGGTTCGCACCAGAACCCGCGAACAGACCTAAAATTTGGGTGAACTTTAGAACCCTATTAAAGTCTATGGGACTTGAACGTTTGAAATCAAAAGTGTTAATTTTAAAAGCTAATATGCTAGTTATTGTCCTAAAATGGGTTTGGGGACCTGGCTCCTGCCCCAGGGAACATGTATCAATGCAAAAAAAACTTTTAAAAATGGCAGTTTTTTCAGGAGCAGTGATTTTAATAATGCTTAAAGTGAAACAATAAAAGTTTATTGTTCCTTAAAATTTCATACCTAGGGGTGCGTATAGTATGCCTGTAAAGGGGCGCATGTTTCCCGTGCTTCAAACTGTCCCTGCACAAAGTGTCATTTCTGCAGGAAAAAAGGTCATTTAAAAGAACTTGCGGCTATAATGAATTGTCAGATCCCCGTAATACAGAGAACAGAGAATTGTTTCACTTTAAGCATTATCACTGCTCCCGAAAAAACGTCTGTTTTTAAAACATTTTTTGCATTGAAACGTGTCCCCTGGGGCAGGACCCAGGTCCCCAAACACTTTTTATGACAATAACTTACATTTAAGCCTTTAAAATTAGCACTTTAGATTTCTCCCATAGACTTTTACAGGATGATCCGCAGCTTTTCAAATTCGCCGCGAACACCCCAAATTGTTTGTTGTTCACCGAACGGGCAAACAGGCAATGTTCGAGTCGAACATGAGTTCGACACGAGCTTGAAGCTCATCCTTACTAGTTACATCCCCCAAGGACATCAGCACCGTCCTAGAGAAGTTCTATGCAAACCTCTACGGACCTAACCCTATTCACGAGAATACAGCAAAAGACTTTTTAGATAAAATCTCGCTTCCCTACCATCGATGACGCCCACCTCGCTCAACTCAATACTCGGATCTCAATAGATGAAATCACAGATGCAATCAGATCCCTACCTACAGGTAAAGCCCCAGGTCCCGATGGTTACACATCGGAATGTTACAAAATCTCTACGGACGCTATATCCCCCACCCTAGCTTCAGTTTTCCAAAAAATACTTGATGGAAACCCCTACCTTCCATCAGGATTCCAAGCACACATTAAACTGATACCCAAAAAAGGGAAAGATCCCATGGAACCTAGCACCTAAAATAATGGCAAACAGACTGGTTTCAATTATGCCAACCCTCATCCACCCTTCACAAGCAGGCTTTACCCAAGGAAAATCCGCTACCTCCAATATAAGGAAAAAGGAGGATGCCCCAAGGGATAGTACGGGCAAGACAGGATAAACAAAAAAGTGGTACAGGAAGTATAAAAAGTGTATACATTTTATTAGATATATAACAATAAGGACATCTAATAACATTGAATGGAACAAATATATAGAAATACAGCTACTGAATGCTGCAGCACACAATGCGTTTATAGACCGCAAGTCAAGAATTGCACTGTGGTTGCAGCAAAAAACCCTACATGTTTTGGAAAACACAAAAAGATTTTTTCTTTTTATGGTGTGTGTACTTTCTTCTTCAGGGGTTGAGTGAAATGAGTGAAAGCGTGCTGATATATGTCTATTGGAAAATGTATATATGTATATAATGTATAAACACGCAATATATAGAAAATAAATTTACAAATAACAATTGTTTTCAAAGAGGCAGATATATATAGTATTGATACAATTGGGTACTCACAAATCACATGTTCTTTTAAAGAGAGATAGTGCACACCATCATTGCAGGTAGATGGTATCCCACGCCCGAAGGTCCACTGGGCTATATAACAACCATACAGGAAGATTGCTAACCCAATCAATGGGGTCTTGCTACCCTCTTAGATGTATCATAGATCAGATGTGAAATGGATCTGTATTGGAGGCTGGGACAGGTTCTGTCCATGCAGAGCAGCAAAACAAGGCTCACAGGAGCCACCAAAAAAGAGGGGGACAGACAGTGCAGATCTGGTGGGTAAAAAACAAAAATGTATATATACACACTATAAATATGTGAATATCTGGTAAAATGCTGGATATGGGCTTAAAATAGTCATCTCCCAGCATAAGATCAAAAAAGTTAAAAAAGTTCCCAGAGAGGGCAGTCAGATGATTACAGGGCTATAGAGTAAAAAGCAGGCGAAACACAATAGAGTAATGAGTGAAGCATATATGGAAAGTAGACAAACAAAATGTCTCTCCCCTTTAACAATGTTCCTCTCAGGTTTTTGCAATCTAAATGACTACCTTGGCTGTGCAGCAATCATGTGCTGCATATGTCAGTGTTTAAATAGCTCGGGAGTGGGGGTGATGAAAGAATAGCAACCAATCCCGGCAGGCTATAGGTAGAGTGCCTGTAAGATCCAGCAGGTGTAAACAAGGGATCGAGTGAGTGCCTGTAAATTATAGCCGTACATTGGTATGGTACTAGTACCTAGATATACAACCCTCCATCCTCCATTGATGGCTCCTCGGCCGGAGCGGTGTCTGGTGTCACCACGTCAATGATGCAATGACGTCAGACGTCGACACAGGCTGCCGACACAGAAAGTGGGCAGCAACTACTGGCAGGTTGAGAAATTGCCAGTGCACATATGTGGGGCAAGAGAAAATTTTGGGAGAAAAAAAGGAATTCATACATGGAACATCATAACCATGATTTGCCTTGAAATCACCCAGCAAAATGACGGACTGTCTTGATACCAGATTATATAAAAATACAAATGTTTATTATTAAATATAAAAAGTTTTTTAGAAAAGAAAAAAATTTTATATAGACATAAAATTTCAATGAGTACATAATATAGCTGTAACATAGACAAAAATGTTACGACAATATTTAGTGTCCAGTTCGGTCTTTAGTTTCTACTAGTTTCGCGACTTTTCTGTCGCTTCTTCAGGAGACCTTGTTTGTCTGAAATCAAAGTTTGTCACAGTTTACTTGACAGAAATAACATAATTCAACATATTTGATGTATTGTTACAAAAACTTTAAAGGGGAAAGGGGCAAGGCAAGTCCTGACAAATGCGCAGATGCCGTAATCCACAACAAGGGATAATGCCTCCAACCCCAGCAGGGTGGGGTATGGAAGTCCCTTTGTGCCGTTGAGTTCCAACAAGCCACACCACAGGGAAAAGAGAAGATCTGATCCAGTCATTCCAAAAAGGTCCGACATCCAACAAGACACATGTAACTAAGTGGTAAAGATGGGTAAACAAAAATCATCAAAGGCTGGACTGTTAGGACATGGGGTCACCATTTGTACATGTTATACACTTCAGAAATAGAAAGTAAAATCTACAAGAAAAAAGGAAACATGGATGGCATTAAAGCGGGAAGAACCATGCATGTAAGAAAACAGTAATGTAAACGGCAAAACATGTCATGATTATAAAAGCATAAAACAAAGAACAATCGATATTGATATTGTCAGCATAACACACAAAAGATGACAAAAAAAATATGAGAATGGAAAGAACAAGACAAAAAAAAAAGGGCTGGCATGCATCCACAGGGTGCTGTCTCAGATCAGTCATCACAAAGCCTTATTTAATGGATTTATACTCCTTTCTTTGGACTATATACTGAATCACAAAATTTTTTAGTAGGCAAAATGTGGGAAAATTTGATTTTCAGCGACGAGGATCTCTCTATGTACCTGTGCCACATTGTCATTTGGCACTGGTACATAGATGACATCTTTGTTGTTTGGGATGGTTCCCAATCTCTCCTGGATGAGTGTTTGACTGCGCTAAATATAAATTAATTCAATATTAAATTGACGACAAGTTCCGACACTTCCAAAATTACTTTTTTGGACGTTGAAATCTATAAAAACAAATTGAACCTGCTTTCCTGTAAACTGTTCAGGAAACCAACTCCAGGGAACACAGTCTTGCACTCATCCAGCTTCCTTCCTAGACCACTCATTAACTCCATCCCATATGGACAATATAGGTGCAATTGTTCAAACCATTTGGACTTTAAACATGAAGCCAAGAACCTTAAGAAATATCTACTGGAACGTGGCTACAGCCACAAATGCCTTAAAATGGCATTTCAGTGTGCGGATGCCAGCAATAGGCACGAATTGCTAGCCCCCAAAAAAGTGAAAATTTGTAAAAAGTATTGGCAACCTCTCACGTCAGACCCCACAATAGGACCTTTTGTATCCCCAACCCCGATAATCACCTACAGGCGGGCAACCTCTGTGGGTGATATGTTGGTTTAAAGTGAATTTCGAGGCTCTAATAGAGTTCGACCCATGTAAAATGGTGGGAACATTCCCTTGTGGATCATGTTCCTACTGTAAATACCAGAAAAAACATCTACTTACCAAATGGTGTGCACTTTGTCCCCAGACACTATTTAAACTGCTAGACGATAATTGCTTCTCTGTAGGCAAAACTGTACAGAAGTTATGACAGAGATTATATAGCCATATCAGGGCCATGAAACTGCCAATCCTGGTCTCCCACTGGGTAGACACATTGCCCAAACTCATGGTGGCCTTTGTTCAACAGTGTCTGTTCTAGTACTGGATCATATACACCCTAGCCCCCCCCCCCCCCCCCACGCAGAGATTTTAACAAACATCTCCTGCAGCTGGAGCTTTGGTGATATATACTGACAATACCAATATTGATTGTGCTTTGTTTTATCCTTTTATAATCATGACATGTTTTGCCGTTTCATTACTGTTTTCTTACATGCATGGTTCTCCCCGCTTTAATGCCATCCATGTTTCTTTTTTCTTGTAGATTATACTTTCTATTTCTGAACTGTATAATATGTACAGATGGTGACCTCTCGTCCTAACAGTCCAGTCTTTTATGATTTTTGTTTACCTATCTTTACCACTTAGTTACATGTGTCTTGCTGGATGTTGGACCTTTTTGGAATGTCTGGATCAGATCTTCCCTTTTCCCTGTGTTGTGGCTCGTCAGAACTCCCCGGCACAAAGGGGCCTCTATACCCCACCCTGCTGGGGTTGGAGACATTATCCCTTGTTCTGGATTATGGCATCTGTGCATTTGTTGGGACCTTCCATGCCCTGCATATGCGCACTGGCAATTTATCCACCTGCCAGTAGTTGCTGCCCACTTTCTGTGTCAGGGGCCTGTGTCGACGTCTGATGTTATTGCATCATTGACACCGTGACACTGGATGCTGCGCCATTGATGGAGGATGGAGGGCTGTATATCTGGGTGCTAGTACCATACCAATGTATGGCTATAATTTCCGGGCATTCACTGGATCACCTGTTTACACCTGTTGGATCGTACACACCCTCTACCTATAACCTGCCGGGATTGGTTGCTATTTTTTCACCACCCCCACTCTTGAGCTATTTAACACTGGCATATGCAGCAAATGAGTGCTGCACAGTCAAGGTGGTCATTTCGATTGCACAAACCTGAGAGGAAGATTGTTAAAGGTGAGAGACACACATTTTGTTTGTCTACTTTCCATATATGCTTCACTGATTACTCCATTGTGTTTCAACTGCTTTTTGCTATATAGTCCTGTAATCTTCTGACCACCCTCTCTGGGAAGTTTTTAAACTTTTTTGATCTCATGCTGGGAGATTACTATTTTTAGCCCATACCTCGGCATTTTACCAGATATGCATGTGTACATATTTATAGTGTGTATATATATATATACCTTCTTGTTTATTACCTACCCTGCCATTGTCACCCTAAACGTCGAAAAGGCCTTTGACAATGTCAGTTTCTACTGGCTGAAAATGGTCCTCACTAAATTTGGTTTCTTAGGCCCTTTTCTCCATCTCATCACAGCCATGAATCTCGCCCATCCCCTCTGCAAAAATAATTGTAGCAGGCCTTGTCTCCAACTCCATTCATCTACATAAAGGTATGCATCAAGGCTGTCCCCTTTCACAGTCACTGTTCAACCTCGCACTCGAATCCCTAGCCTGTTACCTACATTTCCATTCAGAGATGCATGGGGTCAGGGTGGGCTCCCAGGAACTATAGATTGCCTTATTTTCAGACAACATATTAAGATTGACGTTAAGTCTGCAAGTAGATATGCTCCATATCCAAAAAATCTTCACATGCTTTAGGACATGTTCGGGCCTAAGAATTATCTTCACCAAGAGTGAAATACTACCCCTATTTCGTACCCCCCCCCCCCCCCCCCTAGGCGACTGGCTTTATCTTCACTGTAGCCACAAAACACATTACCTACTTGGGAATTAAAATTGGTAAAACACCATCCTCCCTTTATCAACTCATCTATTCCCCTGTCCTCTCTAAAATCATAACTGAAAGGGAAAACTGGGTACATCTCCCTCTCTCATTTTTCGGTAGCTGCCATCTGTACAAAATGGTAAGCTTCCCGAGACTTCTTTACCCCGTACAGACAATCCCCTTAATATTAAAGCACAAAGACCTACAAAGACTCCAGAAAGCCCTTAATATTTTTTTATGGCAGGGTCGTCGCCCTCGGATTTCTGTTCACAAGCTCTACCTCCCTAAACAGGGGGGGCAATCTGCCAAATACGAGACTCTACAACCTGTCCTGTCTCTTGAGAGGGGATTTAGACTGCTTGACGCAAACCTCTAGGTACTCTAACTTCGAATTAGAATCTCAGATAGTGAGCCCCTATGGTCTGCCAGCCTTTCTGCATTGTGGGATCAGATCTCTTCTACCATTACTAAGGCAAAATCTTTTAACAAGAGACACTGTGCTAGCTTGGAGAGAGCTTAGGAAGAAAATGGGGCAATCTCCCCTTCTCTCCTGCCATCTACCTATTAACAAGCACCCTCTTTTCCCACAAGCTCAGCAACATGCGATCTTTGCCACATGGATTTCACAGGGGTTGACTAATTTCGTACAATTATTTGACATATCCTCAGGCAAACGGCTCCCCTTTCCCCAGTTAGCCCAGAGCTAAAACCTACCCCCACATCCCTTAATCTGTACCCAACAAACAATCAGTTTTGTGTGCAAAATATGCCCATACAGGGATTCACCCTTCAAGACCTCTCTTATAGACTCTCTTGTGGATCTCCAATGCCACACAATTTCTCACCTGT
Source organism: Lithobates pipiens (assembly GCF_037356315.1). Lineage (NCBI taxonomy): Eukaryota > Metazoa > Chordata > Amphibia > Anura > Ranidae > Lithobates > Lithobates pipiens. The sequence goes on from NW_027507686.1 coordinate 88,854,753, forward strand.
ATAAACTATTGAACTCCTTACTCATGAAACCGGTGCACTCTACTGCAGCAACATCATGGAACAAAGACTTGCTCTGCTCTGAAGCAAAACACTGCATCCTGGTCGGTTAGAACACTACCTGCTGTTTTGTAACAAACTAATTCTGGAGTGAGCAGCAATACAGGATTATGCATTGGGCATACATCCCCCACTTAAGGCAAGCTTAATATCCCGACCGTCAATACTGTCCCTTATGCAATGACCACAGGCCCTCCTTGCTACACAGGCTCTGGTCATGCCCCCTCATCTGATGTTTTTGGAATCAACTTGAGATATTTGCTGCCATGGTTACTGGACTAAAACCTTGTAAGAATATATACTCTCTACTTTTTGGCTCATTGGATATCTGTTCTCCTGGCCAACCAAGAATGCAAATAAAAATTATTCAACATGACAAAGCATGGCTGGCCCCATGCTACATGGCAGCCAGAAGAGCCTTCCTTAAACATTGGACTTCATCCTCCCTCCTACCATCAAGGATATTAAAAATGACCCGCTGAACTATTATTATACAGGTTTTACATAGCGCCAACAGTTTGCGCAGCACTTTACAACATGAGGGCAGACATTACAGCTACATTACAATTTGGAACAAGAGGAATCAGAGGGCCCTGCTTTTTAGAGCTTACAATCTAAAAAGGAAGGGTCAATTGATACAAAAGGTAATAGCTGTGGGGGGATAAGTTGATGTAGGAAGTAAAACAGTGTTAGTTAGAAGCAGGATAGGCTTCTTTGAAGAGAAGGGTTTTCAGGGATCGCCTAAAGATGGATAGATTAGGGGATAGTCGGACAGATTGGGGTAGGGAGTTCCAAATGATGGGAGAAGATCTGGAGAAATCCTGGAGGTGAGCATGGGAGGAGGTGACAAGGGAGCTAGAGAGCAGGAGGTCTTGGGATGACCGAAGAGAACAGCTTGGTTGGTATTTTGGGATTAGGTTTGTGATGTAGCTGGGGGCAGAATTATGCATGGCTTTGTAAATTAGTGTTAGTACTTTGAATTTTATTTGTTGGGTGAGTGGAAGCCAGTGGAGGGATTGGCAGAGAGGGGGCGAGGACACTGAATGGTTGGTAAGGTGGATGAGTCTTGCAGTGGCATTCATTATGGACTGAAGGGGGGATAGTCTATGTAAAGGTAATCCAATGAGAATGGACTTGCAGTAGTCAAGGCAAGAGATGACCCAGGAGTGAATTAGAAGTTTGGGGGTGTCATTAGTTAAAAAGGGGCTTATTCTGGAAATGTTGCGGAGGCTAAGGCGGCATGAGTTGGACAGGGATTGTATGTGGGCCTGAAAGGACAGTTCAGAGTCTAAGGTTACCCCTAGCACCATGGCATGTGGGGGCAGACTGATAGATGTGCCATTGATCTTGAGAAGTCAGGGGAAGGGGCATGTGGGGGAGGAAATATTAAGAGCTTGGTTTTAGATAGATTAAGTTCGAGGAAGTGGTTTGACATCCAGGCTGATATGTCTGTTAGTTAGACCCAGGGAGGACATGTAGTTTGAGAATAGTAGAGGTCCAAGGACAGAACCTTGGGGGACCCCAACGGAAAGTGGAGTTGGAAAAGAGAAAGTGGAGTTCTAAGTGACAATGAAGGTGCGATGAGATAGGTAAGATTTGAATGAATGGAGAGTACAGCCATGGAGACCAAGCAGATTGAGTTTTTTGAGGAGGAGGGGGTGGTCAACTGTATCAAAGGCAGCAGAAAGGTTCAAGAGTAAGAGTATGGAACAATGACCATTGGTTTTGGCTGTTAGTAAAGTGTTTGTGAGTTTTAGGAGGGAGGTTTCTGTGGAGTGCTGTGGGCGAAAACCAGACTGAAGAGGATCAAGAAGGTTATTCTCAAGGAGGTGGTTGCTCAGTCGGCTGTAGACTAAACGTTCAAGGAATTTGGAGGCAAAAGAGAGTAAAGATATGGGTCTTAGGTTGTTAAGAATGATGGGGTCTGAGGCCTTTTTTGGTATGGGTGTGAATATCGCATATTTTAGAGGGTTAGGGAAGATGCCAGTAGAGAGTGAGAGGTTGAAGATATGAGTTAAGGAGTGTAGGATTGAGTCAGATGGTGACCATAGTAATTGAGAAGGAACAGGGTCCAGGGGGCAGGAGGTTAGGTGGGCATTAGAAAAAAGTTTAGTGACTTTCTCTGTAGTAGCTGGGTTAAAAGAGGCAGGTTTTGATTGTGCAGGAGGACAAGGAGTGTAAAGTGAGGGAGATGTCTGCAGAGCAGAAATTTCAAGACTAATTGTCTCAATCCTATTTTGGAAGTGATTAGCAATCTCCTGGGCAGTGAGTAAGTTGTGGAAGTGGTTTGACATCCAGGCTGATATGTCTGTTAGTAGATCAGTGATGCGTGAGGAGATTGATGAGATTGATTGATGGTGAGCTGAGGGGCAGAGCAATAGATTTGGGTGTCATCAGCATATAAATGGTAATGAAAGCCACAGGAGGCTATCAGCTGACGTGTAGATCGAGAATAGTAGAGGTCCAAGGACAGAACCTTGGGGGACCCCAACGGAAAGAGGAGTTGGAGAAGAGGAAGTGGAGTTGTAAGTGACAATGAAGGTGCTATGAGATAAGTTTTGAACGAACAGAGAGTGCAGCCATGGAGACAGAGAAAATTGAGTTTTTTGAGGAGGAGGGGGTGTTCAACTGTATCAAAGGCAGCAGAAAGGTCCAAGAGTAAGAGTATGGAACAATGACTGTTGATTTTGGCTGTTAGTAAGTCGTTTGTGAGTTTTAGGAGGGCGGTTTCTGTAGAGTGCTGTGGGCGAAATCCAGACTGAAGGGGATCAAGAAGGTTATTCTCAATGAGGTGGTTGTCCAGGGTTGGGGGGTTGGGGAAGATGCCAGTAGAGAGTAGTGAGAGGTTGAAGACATGAGTTAAGGAGTGTAGGATTGAGTCAGATGTTGACCGTAGTATTTGAAAAGGAACAGGGTCCAGGGGGCAGGAGGTTAGGTGGGCATTAGAAAAAAGTTTAGTGACTTCCTCTACAGTAGCTGGGTTAAAAAAGGGAAGTATTGATTGTGCAGGAGGACAAGGAGTGTAAAGTGAGGGAGATGTCTGTAGAGTGGAGATCTCGAGAGGAATTGTCTCAATCTTTTTTTTTTTTTTAAGTGATTAGCAATCTCCTGGGCAGTTAGTTAGTGGGTGGGGGTAATGGAGGACGAAGTAGAGTGGTAAATGTAGAAAAGAGTTGACGGGGACTGCGTGAGAGGGTGTTAATGAGAGTCTGTTTGGCAGTGTACAGGCAGGAATGGTATTTTTGGAGGGCAGATTTATATTGGCTGAAATCTTGCTGTGACTTAGTTTTACACCACAGACGCTCAGGAGCGCAGCTATGTTTTTTGAGGCTTCTGGTATTGTCTGTCTGCCAGGGTTGTAGTGGTCGGGCTTAATTCTGTGCATAGAGAGGGGAGCGAAGGTATCCAGGGTGGATGACAGTGAACTGTTGTAGACAGAAGTGGCCAAGTTGGGGCAGGACAAGGATGATATATTTTCGTAGAAACAATCTGTAGCATAAAAAAGAAGAGAAGGGTTATGATGGCGAAGGTTTCTACGGGTAATAGTTTGGCAGTTGGAAGGCAAGGAGGAGGCAGACAAGGAGAGAGTGAAACTAATAAGGTGGTGATCAGAGAGAGAAAAAGGAATATTGGAGAGGGTGTGCGGAGTGCAGAGTGAGGAGAATCGCTTTCCCATTGTTTTAGATCAAAAGAGGAGGTTTGGCTCAGCAGCTTAGAAGTAGCAGGAGTGTTAAGATTAACAGGGATGTTTAAGTCACCAAGAATGATTGTTGGAATTTCAGAGGAGAGAAAGTAGGGTAGCCAGGCAGAGAAGTCATCAAGGAAGTTTGATACCAGTCCAGGGGTCTGATAGATCACAGCAATTCTCAATGAAACTGGAGAAAATAGACAAATACATGTAGCGGTGGCTCTTGAAGAGCACGCACTATGCGTTTTTCAAAGTTAAAGTTATGCCTAAACTGCAGTTTGGTTTGGGTACAATTTTCTAAATTTAGACTTCAGCATCAGTCTGACTGGATTGTGAGATGTTCAGCCTGGCCACAGGGGGCACTGTCTCTTATGGCAGGCATGGAACTATGGTCTGGTTAGGTGCTTAGGTTACTTTCTCTCGGAGCTCACTCAGTGGGAGTGGCGCTCTCGCTGTGCTTTCTGGGAGAGGGTATTTAAGATACGGACGTCACGTGATTTGGGGATCCGGTCCACAATGATGTACTGACTTCATGGTCCTGGTCCTCCTGACCTGCCCCCAGGAAGGCTATGGCCTGGGGTGCGGATCCACCCGATTTTGATGTCTTGGGGCTGGCTAGCCCAAGGCAAGGAAACGAAAGGAGGATTCTGAGGTGGTTGGGTGCTGTCTCCGGTTTGGGAGAGACCCAGTGACTTCAAGCATTCCAGGGGAGGACTCTTCAGAAGAAGACCACATAAGGGTTGGTTTCTTAGAGCCTGGAAGGGCTGAAGTACCCAAGAGAATTTGGTCTTGTGGATATCGCCAAGCTGGCATAAAGATCCAGGTATCCTACGAGTGTTTTCAAGCTTAGTTTCCCTACGTATTCTACAACAACGTCTGTGGCAGAGACATTATTTTGTACGTTCTACAACAACGTCTGTGGCAGAGACTTGTTCTTGAGTAAGCACCTTGTTGGCTGCTAGGCCTTTTGAGAGAGGGACTGTACAACGTGAGTGATCATCCAGTTGTGAATGGCTATTCTCTGGATGCAGTCAAAGTAAGCAAGTTCTTCAACATTTTGACTTTGACACTAAGTCAAAGGATACTGGGACTGTGACATCATAAGGGGTGGGACATCACACAGTGACCCCGCCCATTGTATCTATATAAGTTGCCGCCCAACGCATCCCTGTCATTACAGCCAGAGACAGCATCGAGTCAACAACTCAAGGAAGAAGAAGAGAAGAAGAAGAGGAGAAGAGAAGGCAGCGGTGGTGACAGCAACAGAACACCAGGCCACTGCTAGTAAAAGAGCTGGAAGAAGGAGCGGAGGCCCGGCAAGAAGAAACGAAGAGGGGGACAAGACCCCCAAAGTCGGAAGAAGAGGCGGCAGCGACAGAAAACCAGGCCACCGCTAGTAAAAGAGCTATAAGAAGAAAGCGCAGGCCCGTAAAGAAGAACCGAAGAGGGGGGCAAGACCCCCGAAGTCGGAAGAAGACCCCCAGACGGCAGCAGCGACGAAGAAGAAAGCCGGGCTCTTCCGCTAGTACTTCTGGTTTTATACATAAAAGGAAGTCTAGAATAGCCAATCCTGATCCCCTGAGGAAGTCACGTGATTGACGCAGTAGCCGGGAGCGGAGCCTCTCAATATCGGAAGTGACGTGAGACTGGCGGAAGACGCCAGTTGGGCATTTTACTTTTGAGCTGTACTATTTTTATCTAATGTGAGAGTCCAATTTGATTTGTTTAATAAATTTAGCATCATTATTTTAAAGTGGAGGGCCGGTTATAAAAAAAAAAAAAAAAAAAAAAGTCAGCAGCTGCAAACACTGCAGCTGCTGACTTAATAAACACACTCACCTGTCCAGGGCGCCCGCGATGTCGGCCGCCCGAGGCCGACCCGTCCCTCGGCTCTCGGGTCCCGGCGCCGCCATCCCTTGTAAGGGAAACAGGCAGCGGAGCCTTATGGCTTCACTGCCCGTTTCCTACTGCGCATGCGCGAGTCCCGCAGCTACTGCGCATGCGCGAGTCCCGCAGCGCTTTCTGAATGGGACGCGCTGTGTTCTGGAACACACAGTTCCCAGAACACAGCGCGACTCATTACCCAGAAGACGCCGCGACGAAGACAGAAGACAAAAGATCTCCGCGGAGGAGGAAGAGGAAGATTAGGAGAAAGTGCCTAGCAACAGGCATTTCTGGTAAGTAAAAAAAAAAAATTTTTTTCATTTTTTTTTTTTTTTAGATTTTTTGTAATTTTTAACATTTTTTTGTTTTTCAGGGTGGCCCTCCCCTTTAATAGACTACACCATTGGAGGCATTGTTCTTTCCCCTTCTTTCTCTCTGTGAGTTTTATGCTATTGTGGATGTGGAAGTGGAGGTGGTGGCTTGGCATCCATTAAACCAGCTTCAGGGATGGAAGGTCCCCTGGTGGTATAGAGCGATAAGGAGAAGGAGGTCACCTTAGACACACATGTGTCCCCATTATTAAGCCGTGAAAGTACAGGAACGGAAGACCCCCTGGTGGTGGATAGTGAGACAAGCAGGAGAGTTATTTAAGAGAGATACTGTTATGACAAAGGAGTGGAGGTGAGAGTTCTGAGAGCTCAGTGTTGGATTGCAGCTTTGATGAAATATTCTCCTTTGGTTGCGGAAGTCCAGCTCTTTTTTGTATATACCATGCTAAGAGACTCTTTTATAAAATATATTATATTTTATCGATTAGATTCAATTAATTTTCTCTGATATTCAGTATAATTATTATCGACATATCTCGTATATTCATCGCTATTTTTTGTGCCTTTCATTACCATTATATTCACTATATAGCTACATACAGTTAGCTTCAAATGAAGAGAGGGACAGAGAGGAGGGTGGATGAAGAACCTATAAAGTGCTTTGAGGGGATAGGAGGATTCCAACACCACCTCCTTTCCATCCACTTGGCCTGGGAGAGTGAGTCCACAGGAGGCCACCATAAGAGAGAGAAGCAGGAGAAGGAAGGTCAGATTCTTGAATCCAGGTCTCAGTAATTGCAAGTAGGTTCCGGGAGTTAGTGATAAATAGGTCATGGACAGTGGTGAGTTGTTACAAACAGAGCGGGCATTCCAACGTGCACAGGGGGGAGGCTGGCTCTAGGCTGAAGAGGAATAGAAATGAGATTGTGTGGATTGCGGCTGCTATCAGAGGATGGGGGGTGCTGGGTATGTTGGCCGAAGGTAAATGATAGAGGCCCAGGATTTGGGGAAATACCTCCAGAAGTTAGGAGAAGCAGAAGGGTGAGAGAGGTGATATGGGAGTGTGATTTATGTGGGGGGACACATCCCAGTGGCCTGCCGGTTTTATTGGTATATGGGTTCAGAATTAGCAAGAGCTGATATGGGCAGTAATAAGGTGAATGAGGGGGATATATATAAGCTGTGGGGTGGAGAAGGTGAGTAAAGGAGTGAGAATTTAAGGAGAGAGGATGCAATTGTGAGAAGGAAAAGTAGCGAGGCCATGATACAGATGCAGAGTGGTAAGTTGAGAGGAAGCCTGAATGAGAGATGAAAAAGTTTGGAGAATCAGGTCATCCGTAGTCTGTTTAATGTTCTGTGTAGAAGTCTGTTGTGTATATTCGCTTTGTGCATTCGCTGAAGTGCTGAGCGGAAGTGCAATACTTAATCCAATATGAATACTTTATCCAAAATGATAGTTTCCAATGCAATCCTTACCTGTGCATCCCCTAGGTAAGGCCTGAATTTATATTGAATTTGGGTGGGGGTATTGCCAATTAATTAGTCAGGATTGCATAGGAGGAACACATGGCTAATAGAATGAACTTCTCACACCAAGGCTCACTACAAGACACAGCAAGAGAGCAGAAAGGTCAGAGCCGTAAAGATAGGAACAACTCATAAATTAGGCATAGACAATAAGAAAGTTAAATAAACATCACTGTGATATGGACAGAGGTAGATAATTTGAAGACAGCATAGATCACCAAAAGCACATACACAGAATTAGCAAGCAGATCTCAGTTTCAATTAAAGGCGGAAGATGTGGTTGAGCTGACACATACCTGTAGGAGGGGTAGAGAAGAGTTGTGTTAGACAGTGTTGAGTGGAAGTGCAATACATAATCCAGTATGAATACTTTATCCAAGATGATAGTTGCCAATGCAATCCCAGCCTGTGCAAATCCCTGCCTGTGCAGACCCCTGCCTCATATCCAAACAACACTCAAATTCAATCGCAAGTGGGGCCTATACATAGCTAGAGTGCTACGGGAACACAAGAATGAATCTTTAAATAGTTGCCAAATGACGATGGAGCAATGCGGCTCTCATTCTGGGATGCTGTCATATGAGGGCGTCCCAGAACGGCCACTCTCGCACGCCCACTGGGGCAAGCAGCACAGTGATTACGCCGTGTTGCTTGGACACAGCGTGACCCCGATCTCTTTGTAAAGAGGCGTGTCCAGTCACAACCGGTCACATGTAAACATGGATATGACAGTAATCGGCGCTCCACGACTCACACTGACAGAGTGTGTGGCGAGGAGAGTCGATCAGTGGCATCTCCTAGCAGGGGGCAGCAAAACATGTAATCAGGGCACTGATCATCAGTGCCCTGATTACATTATTGCACCAAAAGTGTCACCAATTAGTCCCCACCATTGTCCACCAGTGCCAGCAATCAGTGCCCACCAGTGGCAGCAATTAGTGCCCACCACTGCCACCAATAAATGTTCATGTGCTGGCTATCATTCCTGCCTATCAGTGTTGTCCATCAATGCCCATCACTGCTGTCCATCAATGCCCATCAGTGTCTATCAGTACCGCTATTCGTGCCACTTTTAAGTGCCCACCAGTACCGCCTATCAGTGTCCACGAGTGCTGCCTAGCAGTGCCCAACAGTGCCACCTATTTATGCCCATTGGTGCCACCTATTAGTGCCGATCAGTGCCACATATCAGTGCCACATCTCAGTGCCCACCAGTGCCATCTATCAGTGCCCATAAGTGCGGCATATTAGTGCCTCCTCATCAGTGCCCATAAGTGCAACCTCATCAATGCCCACCAGTTCAGCCTATTAGTGCCCATCAGTGCCATCTCACATCAGTGAAGGAGAAAAAAAATCTATGTGTGTGAAGAAAATGATAAAATTCTCATTTGGGTACAGTGTAGCATGAATGCACAATTGTCATTCAAAGTGCGATGGCGCTGAAAGCTGAAAAATGTCCTGAGCAGGAAATGGGTGTAAGTGTCCTGTAGGCAGGTGGTTAAAGGATTTCCTGACTACCATCAATGTCCCAAAACCCCCCTCATCTACAGCTAAAGGCTCAAATAAATCCTGGGCTAATGTGAACCTGAAATAAGAGAGGTAGAGGGGACGGAGGAAAAAAGATTATAATATAGGTCAAAGTAGAAAATAAATTAGGGGAGATGGGAGAGGGTAAAGGGGAACAATTTTATAATGAGATTGTTAAACAAAGTATACATATTTTGTATAATGTGAAGATTTAAAAAAAAAAATGGTTAGTAATGGATATATTTTGTATGGAGTAGGGTTTTGGATATAGTATGGTTAAATGGTTAGTAATGGATCTATTTTGGATTATAAATAAATAAATAATTCAAGATCACTAATGAATTGATCCAAGGGTAAGGTTGTGGATCTTATCTTGCCGTCGCAGAGGGAGCAGAGGATGAAACATCTTTGCGAGGCCTTGCAGAAAGGTCTGTACAACGCGTTCCAAGACACTGGGAGGTTATAAATTCCTGGTCCTGGACAACGTGTTGCTGAGTCACAGAAGGAGCGCTGGAAAAGGTGGCCATCTGACCAATGCGTTCAGACAATTTTTTTAGTCCGCAGCCCCAAGGTATGATCGGTTTCAGCAACCATCGCCGGCGTCTGATTTACATGGTGCAGGAACACCTAGGGGCAAGATCAGACCTGGATACCTTTCCCACTGAAAATCTTCTGGGTTACTAGGTCTTAAGGATGGATCACTGGCCAGAGCTTGCACAGTACGCAATTGAGCTACTGGCCTGTCCTGCATCCAGCGTTCTTTCGGAACTCACATTCAGTGCTGCTGGAGGCTTTTTAACCAATCACAGGGTGCGTCTGTCCACTGACTCTGTTGATCAACTGATCTTCATAAAAATTAATCAGTCTTGAATCACCACCAGCTTCCAAGCACCTGATGCTGATGTAACCGAATATTTTTTTTTTAAATGTCAGATCCCTTCAAGACTGCCTATGCTGATGCTGAGTGAATATCCTGTTATGCTGAGTGACTATCCTCTTCCTCCCCAATGATCATACTGATAGCTTGTAAGAACGTTTTTGGTTCTGGGCGCCGTTAACCATTGGCTTAGGCCCAATTTTTCAGCCCCTGTTTAACAAAGGCATGTAATTACAATTTTTATGCAATATTTTGCAGGCGGGTTCGTTGCTGCATTCAACTACAATATCTGTGAGGGGTTGCAGTGTTGTGGCACCAGCACCAGTGCCTAGGGCCCAATTTTTCAGCCCCTGTTTAACAGGGGCGTGTAATTACAATTTTTGATGCAATACTTTGCAGCAGGGCTCATTCCTGCTCTCCAACTAGTTTCTGTAAGGTGTTGCAGTGTTGTGGCACCAGTGCCTAAGGCACAATTTTTCAGCCCCTGTTCAACAGGTGCATGTAATTACAATTCTTGATCTAATATTTCGCAGCAGGGCCCATTCCAGCGCCTACCAAGAGTAACTGTGAAGACTTACAGTGTTATGGCACCAGCACCACCACCACCAAAGGCCCAATTTTTCTACCACTGTTCAACAATGTCATTTAATTACAATTCTTGATATAATAGTTCACAGCAGGGCGTTCCAGCACCCACCAAGAGTCACTTTGAGGGCTTACAGTGTTGGGGCAACACCAACACCTTAGGCCCAAATTTCTGCAGAACATATAGGGTAAGCCTCTACTTTCAAACATCCAACTCACAAACAACTCCTACTTGCAAACGGAAGGAGACAACAGGAAGTGAGATGAAATCTACCCCTAGGAAGGAAAATTGGGTCCTGTAAGAACTGATATGGGAAAAACGTGACTCTTCTCCACTGATGCTTTATCCCAATCCTTGTTTTACTAAAAAAAACAAATTTTCAAAAAACATTTGTCATTGGGACAGAGAGTGAGATGAAATCTTCTGAAGAGGTGCACAGACGGGAAAAAAAATGTTACAGGGGTGATAACCATTCCCTATGTTTTCCAAAAAGCTTAAAAATAGATTTTTTTGACTGGAACTACACTTTAAAAATGTACCAGTTCCAAATTTCAATTATAATTATTCTACTTAACAACAAACCTACACAGTCTCTGTCTTGTTTACACTGCCTGTATACTGCTGTTCTGAGTATATAGGGCCCGAGGGCCCCACGCTGTTCGTTTTTTTTTATTTGGGTACAGGGTTCCCCTAAATATCCGTACAAGACCCAAAGGGGCTGGTAATGGGCATGGGGCTACCCATGCCATTTTTCTCAATGATTTTCATCCATATTGCCAGAACCAGACATTACATTAAAACTGCAAGCAGTTTTAAATGACTTTTTTAGAAATGTCATTTTGTGCAGGGACTGTTCTAAACACGGGAAACACGTGCCACTTCACATGCATACTATAGACACCCCCCAGGCACAATATTTAAAGGAATATTTCACTTTTTTTTCACTTTAAGCGTCATTAAAACCAGTGCTCCCAAAAAAACGTCAGTTTTGATACATGTCCCCTGGGGCAGGAGCCAGGTCCCCAAACCCTTTTTAGGACAATAACTTGCATATTAGCCTTTAAAATTAGCACTTTTGATTTTGAACGTTCGAGTCCCATAGACATTAATGGGGTTCTAAAGTTTGCGCAAATTTTCGGTCCGTTCGCAGGTTCTGGTGTGAACCAAACCAAGGGGTGTTCGGCTCATCCCTATTTATTTTGAATCCATTCTACCATTCGAGAGATACAGATCGCCTGATAGTATTTTTCAAAATCTGGGGCTGCTAATCCAGTATTCAGATATATCTGACACACAGCATTCACATACTTATAACTACATCTCAATGTACATTCTGCTACTCCTTATGAGTATGGTGATTAGAGATGGACGAACTTCCGACGGGACGTTTCGCAAACGCGAACTGCGAACGCTGCCAAAAGTTCGCGAACCACAAAGTTTGCGGCAGGCCCCATTGACTTCAATGGCAGGCAAACATTAAAAACCTACAGGTCATATTTTCTGCCACAGTCCCATCACATGGCCACTGACATAACAAAAGTATGAAGTGAATCTGGGATCGACAACGACAAGCATTCTTTTTCTATCTGTGACATTTTAACAATTCAGGACTCAAGAGCGCATGAAGGCAATGGAGGAGAGGAAAGGTCAGGGTAGGCTATGAAGAGGGTGCAGGAGATGATCACCAGCACCGTGATAGAGAGTACTGACACCAGCATCGTGATAGAGAGCACTGACACCAGCACTGAGATAGAGAGAGAGCACTAACACCAGCACTGTGATAGAGAGCACTGACACCAGCACTGTGATAGAGAGCACTGACACCAGCACCAGCACCGAGACAGAGAGAGAGCACTGACACCAGCACCGAGATAGAGAGCACTGAAACCAGCACTGTGATAGAGAGCACTGACACCAGCACCAAGATAGAGAGAGAGAGAGAGCACTGACACCAGCACCAAGATAGAGAGCACTGACACCAGCACCGTGATAGAGAGAGAGCACTGACACCAGCACTGTGATAGAGAACACTGACACCAGCACTGAGATAGAGAGCATTGACACCAGCACTGTGATAGAGAGCACTGACACCAGAACCAGCACTGAGATAGAGAGAGAGCACTGACACCAGCACTGTGATAGAGAGCACTGACACCAGCACTGTGATAGAGAGCACTGACACCAGCACCAGCACCGAGATAGAGAGAGAGCACTGACACCAGCACCAAGATAGAGAGCACTGACACCAGCACCATGATAGAGAGCACTGACACCAGCACCGTGAGAGAAAGCACTGACACCAGCACTGTGATAGAGAGCAATGACACCAGCACCGTGATAGAGAGAGGGCACTGACACCAGCACAGTGATAGAGAGCACTGACACCTGCACCAGCACTGAGATAGAGAGATAGCACTGACACCAGCACTGAGATAGAGAGCACTGACACCAGCACTGTGATAGAGAGCACTGACACCAGCACCAGCACTGAGATAGAGAGAGCACTGACACCAGCACCGAGATAGATAGCACTGACACCACACCAGCACCGAGATAGAGAGCACTGACACCACACCCGCACCAAGATAGAGCGCACTGACACCAGCACCGAGATAGAGCGCACTGACACCAGCACCGAGATAGAGAGAGAGCACTGACACCAGCCCCGAGATAGAGAGCACTGACACCAGCACTGTGATAGAGAGCAATGACACCAGCACCAGCACCGAGATAGAGAGAGAGAACTGACACCAGCACCAAGATAGAGGCCACTGACACCAGCACCGTGATAGAGAGCGCTGACACCAGCACCGAGATAGAGAGCACTGGCACCACACCAGCACAGAGATAGAGAGCACTGACACCACACCAGCACCAAGATAGAGAGCACTGACACCAGCACCAAGATAGAGAGCACTGACACCACACCAGCACTGTGATAGAGAGCACTGAGACCCCACCAGCACAGAGATAGAGAGAGAGCACTGACACCAGCACCGAGATAGAGAGCACTGACAGCAGCACTGATACCAGCAACTCGCTGCGGGACCCAGAAATATGACACCGCTCAACCTCTTCAAACAGGAGGGTACGGGCATTTAGTACGGTGTGCTTTCTTTGTACAAGGAAGTGAGACAAAGGTAGAAAAAAGGTCTGTGTGCTTGATTAAATAAATTGTTTATAGAGTTATGCATATACATGGTCTATTGGTCACATGTGTTGAATTCCTCCGAGATCCATGCCTCATAAATTTTTAGAAATGTGAGGTAGTCAACACTGTCGTGAGCTAGGCGAGTGCGCTTATTGGTCACGATCCCCCCTGCTGCGCTGAACGTCCTTTCGGACAGGACACTGGATGAGGGGCAAGCCAACAGTTCCATTGCAATTTGGGCAAGCTCTGGCCAGAGGTCAAGCCTGCCCACCCAGTAGTCCAGGGGTTCATCACTCCTCAGAGCGTCCACATCAGCCGCTAACCCAATGTAGTCGCACACCTGTCGGTCTAGGCGTTCCCTGATGCTGGATCCGGATGAGACCTGTCGATGGGTCGGCTGAAAGAATGACCTCATATCAGAAGTCACCAACACATCTTCAAACCGCCCTCTTCTTGCAGGCGCCCGCAACTCTTTCTCTGGGAGTGGGAATTCCTCCTCTGCCAGTGCATGCAAAAGCAGAATGCAGCATTTCTCAAAGCAAGGCCTGGAAGTGCTCCATTCTGACAGCCCTCTGTGACGGTGGTAACATTTCCGCCATTTTGTGTTTGTACCGGGGGTCTAAGTACGTTGCCACCCAGTACTGGTCCTTGACCCTCATGCTTTTTATACGGGGGTCCCTGTTAAAACACTGGAGCATGAAGGCTCCCATTTGCACTAAACTGGAAGCGGTGTGGTGGCCTGGCTCCTGCTTATCATCCAGGATAATGTCGTCCTTCTCGTTCTCCTCTCCCCATCCACGCACAACACCAGGGATCCCAGAAAGGTTTAAAGCATGCTCTACTTGCTTCTCCTTATCCGCCCCAGCACCATCCTCCTCTGACTCCTGCGACTGACCAGTTGGTGATTTCATCAAATGACTGCAGAAGTCTGCATGTGTCGCACGTGAGCAGCCACTGGCGTGGTGAAAAAAACCAAGCTCCCCAGAACCTGTTCTGCTGCAGAGTTCGTACAGGTAGACGTTAACTGCATGTTTCTGCTGGAGCAGCCTATCAAGCATATAGAAGGTCGGGCAATCGCAAATAAGACGTCTGACCAGCAGATTGTGTCGCCACTGAATGTCAGCAAGGCGAGCCATGGCCGTGTAAGATCTTCTGAAATGGGCCGAGATTTTCAAGTTTAAGACATGTGCCATGCATGGCACGTGCATAATTTTTCCCTGTTTCAATGTGCTAAGCAGATTAGCACCGTTGTCACACACCACTTTACCAACTGTCAAATTGAGCGGTGTTAGCCACTGATCTGCCTGTGAATGCAAAGCTGAAAGGAGTGCAGGACAAGTGTGGCTCTTGGCTTCCAGGCACAACAGACACAGCACAGAATGGAAACGTCTCACCTGGCATGTCGAATAGGTTCTGGGGAGCTTGGGTGGCGGAGCGGAAGAGACACTAGCAGCGGAAAAGGAGAACTCAGCCAAGGAGGAGAGGGAGGAGGATGGAGTAGGAGGAGGAGAAGAAGAGCCAGGCCTGCATGCAATCCATGGCGGTAAAACCAAATCTACACGGGTGCCACGGGTTAAATGCTTGACGGCCGTCAGAAGGTTCACCCAGTGCGCAGTAAAAGTGATATACCCTGCCCGTGTTTGCTAGACCACGTGTCTGTGGTCATATGTATCTTGGCACCAACACTGTTTGCCAGAGATACATTCACTTGCCGCTGAACATGGCCATATAGCTCTGGGATGCCCTTCTGTGAGAAATACTTCCTTCCTGGGACCTTCCATTGTGGTGTTCCAATGGCCACACATTTTTGAAAGGCCTCAGAGTCCACCAGTTTATATGACAGTAGTTGGCGGGCTATCAGTTCTGACAAGCCAGCCGTCAACTGTTGGACAAGAGGGTTATCCAGCATCATCATTTTTTTACGCTCAAACATTTGGCCCATGGAAGCCTGCCTTTTTCCAGAAAAACGTGAGGATGGCATGATGGAAGGTGGAGTGGAGGACAATTGTGAGGAGAGAGGAGAAGGAGAAGTAGAAGACGAGGCTGGAGGGTGAGCGCCTGGAGTGTGGCTTTGTGTGTTCCGTTGCACCAACTGGGCTCGGTGATGGCAGCTCATGTGCCTTCTTAAGGCGGTCATCCCTAGGTGAGTGTTGGGCTTACCGCGACTTATGCGTTGACTGCAAAGATTGCAGATGGTAACACTATTGTCAGCAGCGGACACGTTAAAAAAAAGCCCACACTGCGCAGCCATGTGCCGGCATCCTGGGAGCGCCAGATGTGACTGTACATGGTTGATGCCTTGCCCCTGATACATTAGCAGTCTTCTTTGTCCCTCATATGCAATGTAAGTTCTTCCTGCTTCTTCTCCCTATCTACTGGTCCATATCTCCCTCTGAACTCTCCTCCTCTTCCTCTCTTGTGGGCACCCACGTGACATCACTAGACACGTCATCATCGACGTCACCTTCCCCACCTCTATAATTAGAGATCTCGGAGTAGGCAGCAACACCGGGGACCAACCTCATCCTTGGGCTGATCTGGGTACTGTCGTCAGACTGCTGAGTGGCGGTTATTGCTACCTCCTCTTACTGATCCAATGCCAAGTGCGCATCGGAAATGTCTTCATATGGATCAGAAAATAATTCCTGTGACTCGAGCGGAAGGTATATGGTGGTGGCGGTGGTGTTGTTGGTAGTGTCTTTGGGAGTTTACACAGCAGAGAGTGTAGAAGAGGGTGCAGATCGAGGGGATGAGGAGGGTGCAGAAGAGTAAGGCTGAGTGAGCCACTCAACCAAGTCTGGTGCGTCCTTTGACGTAATCGCACGCACCTTCTGCAATTTGCCACTTTGGCTCAAGCCTGTTGCTCCTGCCCTATCCCTACCACCCCTGCAGCCTGCCTCTTCCTCTGCCTGTCATTTTTTAAATGACCCTGTGACAAAAGTCTCTAGAGAAGTGCAGTATGTATGTGGAAGAAGGTATATAACACCCCGCATCAATCTGTCGTTTTTGGGGGCCACTGGTCTATCACACCAGTTATAATACTTTTTTTTTAATTGCGTTTGTCACTCTTTGTAGTATCGCTGCAGAACCGCTCAGCAGTCACAATGCTGCACAGTGGAAATGCACTATACTATGCTTTCTATATGTGCAAGTATTTTATACGTGTATTACACACCTATATGCTGCACACCAAATAGTACACCTATACCAGTGCTTAAAAGGACCTTTGTGGACCTAGTAGCTAGTGATTCGCAGACTGTCTCTCAGTCCCTACACTGATAAAAGACAGCTGCAGAAATGAGCAGTAATCTGCAACACAGCAGTGCACCACAACCCTATATATTGTACCCCTATACCAGTCCTCAAAAGGACCTTTGTGGACCTAGTAGCTAGTGATTTGCAGACTGTCCCTCAGTCCCTACACTGATAAAAGACAGCTGCAGAAACGAGCAGTAATCTGCAGCACAGCAGTGCACCACAACCCTATATATTGTACACCTATACCATTCCTTAAAAAGGACCTTTGTGGACCTAGTAGCTAGTGATTTGCAGACTGTCCCTCAGTCCCTACACTGATAAAAGACAGCTGCAGAAACAAGCAGTAATCTGCAGCACAGCAGTGCACCACAACCCTATATATTGTACACCTATACCAGTCCTTAAAAGGACCTTTGTGGACCTAGTAGCTAGTGATTTGCAGACTGTCCCTCAGTCCCTACACTGATAAAAGACAGCTGCAGAAACGAGCAGTAATCTGCAGCACAGCAGTGCACCACAACCCTATATATTGTACACCTATACCATTCCTTAAAAAGGACCTTTGTGGACCTAGTAGCTAGTGATTTGCAGACTGTCCCTCAGTCCCTACACTGATAAAAGACAGCTGCAGAAACAAGCAGTAATCTGCAGCACAGCAGTGCACCACAACCCTATATATTGTACACCTATACCAGTCCTTAAAAGGACCTTTGTGGACCTAGTAGCTAGTGATTTGCAGACTGTCCCTCAGTCCCTACACTGATAAAAGACAGCTGCAGAATCGGACAGCAGTCAGCAGCAGTGCACCAACACCCTATATACTGTACACCTATACCAGTCCTTAAAAGGACCTTTGTGGACCTAGTAGTAATAGCTAGCTAGTGATTAAACTGACTATCCCTGCTTCACACAGCGTCCTGTCCCTACACTGACAAAAAACAGCTGCAATCACCAGCACAGCAGTGCACTGAACCCTATATACTGTGCTACACCTATACCAGCCCTTAAAAGGACTTTTGTGGACCTAATAGCTAGTGATTTGTGTCACTACAGTCTCTCCCTGCTCCACACAGCGTCCTGTCCCTACGCTGACATAAGACAGAATGTAATATGGCCGCCAGATCAGGTCTATTTATAAAGGTAGGGGGTATGTCCAGTTGTCCATGTGCTGAAATGTCTCAATTGGCTGTCCTGTACCCCATGATGGATGTGTCATCATGGGTCAAAGTTCTTTCACACTGTAAACGCATATGTCCGCCGGGCGAACAGCGCCGATAGTCCGCCGGTTTGGGGAATCACGAACAAGCAAAATTCGCCACGAACCGACCACCGGGTGAACTGTTCGGCCATCCCTAATGGTGATACCACATGTGTGAGACTTTTTCACTGTTTGGACTGATTATGTACCCTGGACACAGTACCTTGTGCATCACACAAATTAACCAATAATGTCAAAACCAATGTTCAGTAATGTTCGCCTCTGTACAAAGAGTCAGGGAATAAAGCAAAAGCCCCATACACACTATCATATTTTCTGCTGATTTTTTCCTTCAGATTTACCAAAACCATATAATATAAGGTCAAACCTTAGGAGTTTCAATTTGTATGCAATCAGGCAGGCCCTTCTACTACGTGATTTTGGTAAATCTGAAGGAAAAAATCAGCAGAAAATCTGATAGTGTGTATGGGGATTTAGTGTAGTGTCTCCTATAGCAGTGCCCATTTCTAAAAGGCCAAGCAAGCAATGGTGGCTGCCCCCATGAATACCATTTCTAAGGTCCAGGAAATACAGAAAATTGAAGGTAAGGAACAACAAAAGAGTTCCCGTGGTCTCAGGACTGCAGTTACATAGTTACATAGTAGGTGAGGTTGAAAAAAGACACAAGTCCATCAAGTCCTACCTATGTGTGTTATTATATGTCATTATTACATTGTATATCCCTGTATGTTGCGGCTGTTCAGGTGCTTATCTAATCGTTTTTTGAAACTATCAATGCTCCATGCTGAGACCACGGCCTGTGGAAGGGAATTCTACATCCTGGCCGCTCTTACAGTAAAGAACCCTCTACGTAGTTCAAGATTAAACCTCTTTTCTTCTAATTTTAATGAGTGGCCACGTGTCTTGTTAAACTCCCTTCCACAAAAAAGTTTTATCCATATTGTGGGGTCACTAGTACGGTATTTATAAATTGAAATCATATCCCCTCTCAAGTGTCTCTTCTTCAGAGAGAATAAGTTCAGTGCTCGCAACCTTTCCTCATAACTAATAACCTCCAGACCCTTTTTTAGCTTAGTCGTCCTTCTTTGTACTCGCTCCATTTCCAGTACATCCTTCCTGAGAATTGGTGCCCAGAACTGGACAGCATACTCTAGGAGCGGCTGGACCAGAGTCTTGTAGAGTGGGCAAATTATCGTTTTATCTCTGGAATTAATCCCCTTTTTAATGCATGCACATATTCTGTTTGCTTTGTTAGCAGCAGCTTGGCATTGCATGGCATTGCTGAGCCCATCATCTACCAGGACTGCCAGGTCCTTTTCCATCCTAGATTCCCCCAGAGGTTCTTCCGCCAGTGTATAGATTGCATTCATATTTTTGCTACCAGGGGAGAGGGGGAATCTGCAGATCTGTGACAGCTCTCTGTGTGAGAATGATTTTACACAGAGAGCTAATACAGATCACCCCACAAATAGTACACCAAGCACCACTGATATCCCTGTCCCTATACACATTTCAGTGTCCCCATAAAACATCTGTCTGTCCCCCATCACTGCCAACACTAAATAAATACTGATTTGGGTTATTTTATCAAAGAATGTAGCAGCATCCTTTTTATTCAAAATGTATCAAGAGAAATTACTTATTTGCTAAATTTTATAACAGAAACTAAGCAAAATGCATTTTTTTAAATAAAATTTCAGTCTATTTTTATTTGTAGCGTAAGAAATAAACTCCCCAGCGGTGATTAAATACCACCAAAGAAAACCTCTATTTGTGTGAAAAAAATTAAAAATAAATAAATTTGTGTACAGTGTTACATGACCACACAATTCTCATTCAAATTGTGACAGCGCTGAAAGCTGAAGGAAGGGGGTGAAAGTGCCCAGTATTGAAGTGGTTAACAAACAGTAGCTGTCATGGTTGTTAAGGAGCGGGCAGCTGCCACATCCTTAACAACTGAGGAGTCACCAGCCGGGACGTGCTCTGTCAAAGAGGTCACCAGGGAGCGGGGTCATTGTGATTATTGAAGAATCTACATCGGGGAAATTTTTTTAAAAATAAAGGACTTGTCAAAAACTGTGTCTGCCTTTTATTTACTTTTGGGGCAGTTTTTTGGGTGAATGAGTAGGGATACTATGTACCACATACTCATTCACATGGGGGGCAGGATCTGGGGGCCCCCTTGTTAAAGGGGCTTTCAGATTCTGATAAGCCTACTGCCCACAGACCCCCACAACCACCAATCAGGGTTGTGGGGAAGAGACCTTTGTCCCCATGCTTTGGGGGAGGAAGCACCCCCCAGGCCCGAAGGGCCTAGTATTCATTGGGGGGGACCCCCTCACCTTTTTTTTCTGTGATTTTTTTTAATGCTGGAAATTCTTTTCTTTACATTCAGCTGTCAGCGGGGATGGCTGATGATGACTCATTGGTGGTTAGGAACATGACAGGCCCTCGTTTCTTAACCAGCTATTTGCTAATGGTTATTAAGGACGCCATCTACCGCTAACATTAAATTACATCATGCTTTCACTAATAAAATACTACATCACTTAATAAAATAGGGCATACAGTATTTTTGTAGCTTTTTTTGTGAATGACAATTTTTTTGAAAAACACTGAGCAGTATATTACTGCATTTTTTAAAGTGCTAGATACCACTAGAGCCCACCGATTGGTGCCGCAGTGATTAGGGACACTTACTGGTAGCACTGGTTTGGTGATACTGTACTGATGTGGCGGTGATTAGAGACAATGGCTGGTAGCACTGACGTTCAGTGATATCAAAGCAGGCAGTGGTTGTACATGATCACCACCACAGCGGCGGTACACTGTCACTATAATGACAATGCACTTGTGAAATAACTTTTTTTTCACAATTGTTTTACATACTGTTACAGGATCATGGTGATACTTTACTGCTCTGGGGGGTGATCAAGTTTTTATTTTTTTATTTTTTTTACACTGTGATTGCTTATACAGGCATGATCACTGTGTAAGCAATTACTGTGCATTGCACTGTTTGGCTGCATTCGTGGTTGATCTCAGCTTGGTCACAGAGATCACAGTAGTAAGCAAGGAAATTATATTTTTTATTTGCTACTGTTTACTGTGATTGCTATGATTGATTTCAGTGATCACATGATATAGGGCCAATGAAATACCTGTACATCTTCTCAGAATGACGTCTGTCCTACCCGACTGTTTATGCACAGTGTCCAGGCACTAAGCGGTTAATTTTGCTGCTCGTTGCTTAACTCTTTCTAATTCTACAACATTATTCCTGAGAATTGATTTATCTGCATTTAAAACATGAGGATATTTTGATAGCTTTGTTAGCTGTGGCTTGACATTGTATGCTATTGCTAAGTCTGTGATCTTCAAGCACCGCCAGATCCTTTTCCATCACTGATTGTCCCAGGGGAACCCCTCCTAACTTGTAATTTGCATGTGTATTTTTGGCACCCAAGTGCTCAAGTTATATTTCTCAATATTGAATCTCATTTGCCTTGTAGCTGCCAACCCCCTATTTTGTCAAGGTCTTACTTTAATGCTGCTATATCCTTTGCTGAAGTTATTTCCCAGCATAATTTGGTATCATCAGCAAACATTGAAACTTGAACAGCATTGACCCAAGACAGATCCCTGGGGCATACCAATAACAGCTTTTGATCCTCTTCTGGGCACAAATACGTTCTGATTTTCATGATGGATGACGTGTTTTTTTGGTTAATATTGTTAATATCGAGAAAGAACAAAGAAGAATTCTTCTGCTATTACTTTTTTATTAATTTTTTTTTAGACAACCTGTCTGGGCCAGGAAATTTTCTTCTGGCAGAATTTTAAATGTTAAAAAGGGTTAAATAAGTAACATAGGATCAAAGTGCTGGTTAATAATTAAACCAGCACAGGTAAGGCGTACTAACTCACCAATAATGGTGGAACTCTTCCCTTCAACTCTCGAACATTAAAGACTGTTGAACAAAATGGTTGGTAAGGGACACACATGAGTTATGGGGGGAGGAGGAGAATGAGACAAACCACATTCTTTCCTTGGATTTTAGACTTTATTAGGTATCAAAAGAGAAAAGGGCAAAACGAAATGAAGCAAACTACAAATGGGTTCAAAAATAGGACAACGTACACCAGGCTCACAGTCAAACTACACATGCAGTGTCTACAGTTTTGGTACAGTTTAGCACATAGATGCTGGGGATCAGATTGCAGTGAGTATCAGGAAACCTCAGTGATGTCAGCCAATATATGACTGTACAATGCACTGTTGACATCTGACCTCACTATAAAACCAGTGATCAGCCAGTGATAGCTGTTAAACAAAGTATTATACAGAGAGGGAAAAAAGTATTTGATTCCCTCCTAATTTTGTACAGTTGCCCACTGACAAAGAAATGGTCAGTCTATAATTTTAATGGTGGGTCTATTTTAACCACCTCAATACAGTGCACTTACACCCCCTTCCTGACCAGACCAATTTTCAGCTTTCAGCGCTCTCACACTTGAATGACAATTACTCAGTCATGCAACACTGTACCCACATAAAATGTGCGTTCTTTTTTTCACACAAATAGAGCTTTCTTTTGGTGGTATTTAATCACTAGTGGGTTTTTTATTTTTTGTGCTATAAATAAAAAATGCCGTAAATTTTGTGAAAAAAATGCCTTTTTCTTTGTTCTTTTTTCTTTCCGTCATAACATAGCTACATATCTGGTAAAAATAACCTAAATTAGTGTAAATTATTTGGTCTTTTTGAAAGTTATAGAGTCTACAACTATGGTGCCAATCACTGAAAATTGATCACATCTGATCAGGCCTTCAGTATTTCAGGTGTATCTCAATTCTTGAGACACTAACAAGTCAGGAAAGTACAAATACAAGCTAAATGACCCCTTTTTTATAAAGAAGACATTCCAAGGTATTAAGTAAGTAGTATGATGAATTTTTTAAAGTTGTAATTTTTTCCCACAATTCTTTGCAAGTTTTTTTTTTTACAAAATTGTCATATCAACAGGTTATTTCTCTCACAGAGCATATGCTTACAACAAATTACACTCCAAAATACATTCTGCTACTCTTCCCAAGTATGGGACTTTTACACAGCCTGACCACATACAAAGGCCCAATATTGAAGAAGCATCTTCAGGCGTTCTACGAGCATAAATTACACATCTCATTTCTCAACCACCTATTACACTTTTGAAGGCCCTGGAGCACCAGAACAATGGAATTTCCCCCAAAATGACCCCATTTTGGAAAGTAAACACCCCAACATATAATCTATGAGGCATAATGAGTCTTTTGAATGGTTCATTTTTTTCCAGAACTTTTTGGAAAATGTGTAAAAAAACAAAAACACATTTTTTTTTACACAAAGTTGTCCATTTATCAGATATTTCCAACACATAGCATGTACATAGCAAAGATGACACCCCAAAATACATTCTGCTACTCCTCTTGAGTATGGCGATACCACATGTGTGAGACTTTTATACAGCCTGGCCACATACAAAGGCCCAACATTGAAGTAGCATCTTCAGGCGTTCTACGAGCATAAATGACACATCTCATTTCTCAACCACCTATTACAATTTTGAAGGCCCTGGAGCACCAGGACAATGGAATTGCCCCCAAAATGACCCCATTTTGAAAAGCAAACACCCCAACATATAGTCTATGAGGCATAATCAGTGTTTTGAATGGTTCATTTTTTTTCCAGAAGTTTTTGGAATATGTGGGAAAAAATTAAAACGTTTTTTTTATTTTACACAAAGTTGTCCATTTATCAGATATTTCCAACACATAGCATGTACACAGCAAAGTTGACACCCCAAAATACATGAGTATTATGAGTATGGCAATACCACATGTGTGAAACTTTTACACAGCCTGGCCACATACAAAGGCCCAACATCCAAGTAGCACCATCAGGCGTTCTAGGAGCATAAGTTACATATTGTTTCCTGGCAACCTATCCTTTTTGAAGGCCCCTCATATTTCTAACAAATAGCATGTACACACCAAGAATTACAATCCAAAATAAATTCTATTCTAGGGTAAAAACAAAACAAAAAACATTACCTGTGCTTTTAGTAGTATCCACAGAGGAGAGCACTGGTCCAGGCAGCAGGCAGGGATGTGCTTAGCAACAGCAATAGTAATTATCCAGGCAGCAGGCAGGAATATTGTCTATAGTCAGCACCAGGATATTGTCAGCACAACAGTCCATATAAATTGTCCAGGCAGAAACAGCCAGCATAGCCAGCACAGCCATAATATTGGTCCTGATACACTGTTACCTGCAGACACTCATTATTGTACCACTCTCCAGCCCTTCACAAACATACTGCCTCTTGATACAGATAATTATTTGCATAGTCCAGGTAGCGGTGTGGTCCATTCATGCGGCAGGCAGAGGCATGGTAGCAGTAAGTCAGCAGCAGGCTGAGGGCCGCAATCTGGTAAGACCTGTGCACAGGGGCACAGGGGTAGAGGCTTCGACCCACCCAAATCTCTATGAAGCCTCCGGACTCCAGACCATAATCCAAAAACTGGAGAAAACAATAAAAAATGTTTTCTCCATACGGAAAAACACTTCTGGAGCCCCTCACATATGTGGGACCCATGTGTACTACAGTAGCAAGGCAACAGATCAGTCCAAGCGGTAGGCAAAAGCATAGTCCATAAAACAGGCCAGGGTCAGATGACGTGCAAGCAGTCCAAGCGGTAGGCATAAGCGTTGTTGATAAAACAGGCCAGGGTCAGTTCACATGGAAGCAATCCAAACGGTAGGCAAAGGCATAGTGTCAGGGCTGGCTTAGCCCTTCCTCCTCTGGACTGGCCGCTCAGCTGTCGGCTAATTGCCAGCTCTCTTCTCTTTCCACAGTTACCAGCTGTTCCCGATGATGCTCGTCTGACCTGCCTATTTAAAGCCTTCCTGCTCACTTTTTCATTTGCCTTCGCGTTGGTCACATCACAGGGAACCATCTCCTGCTGTTTGTTTCAAGACTGGCTTGCTGACATCCCACCTAGCTTCTTATCCTGCTTGCGGTTGCTCTCCTTGGATCCCTGACTTCCGGCCTGGCTGATTACCCGATCTGGTTAATGAACTTTGGACTGACTGACTACCCGAACTGGCTACAGGACTCTGGCTACGCTTGACTACGCTTTTTTCTATTTACCTTTTATTTTTATTAATAAACAGGTGGGATTTGATTGTACTTCTGTCTCAGTTTGTTTCATGGTTTCTGACACATAGTCACAAAACAGGCCAGGGTCAGTTCACGTACAAGCAGTCCAAACAGTAGGCAGAGGCATAGTCAGAAAACAGGCCAGAGTCAGTTCACATGGAAGGCAGTGGCATGGTTATTTGGGGAAGCATGAAAAATGGTCAGCACAGATAAGGAAAATGGGGAAATGGTTAAAAATATGGGCTAATATTTTAAGGATGTATGATAAAGTTGGAAGCATTCACCAATGCCAAGGCCAGGTTGGGACACTGGGAACAATAGTAGCTGGTATCTTTTCGAAACCCTCTTTTGGTGCACACGCAACATTTTTTTTTTGCTGTCTTCAGCCTGCTTCAGATGGTGGAATGCTGAAGTGGAAGTGTCCGCTCATGAAGTCGGCAAACAGCCTCAGAGCGAAGGTCTTCTGGGGGGATCTTTGGTGATTGATGAGGGACGTGACAACTTCTTGTGAATTCCTTATAATTCCTTTAATTTTAGGAAGGGGGCGTGGCTTTCCATGGATTTGGTGTAGACTACGTAGGAATTATAAATGGCCAAATGGATGAGATAAATTGCTACTTTCTTGTACCAGAATCGGGACCTCCTTATTGACAAATAGGGCTGAATCATTTGATCACTGAAATCCACCCCCCCTTGTAGAGATCATAATCTTGGACACACGTTGGCTTTTCAATTGGACCTCGTCTTCTTTGAACTTCAATTGTAGTGTCATCATGCGCACGTCCCTTTTATCCTTCCACCTCAAGGCCAGCACTTTGTTGCATCTTAGTGATGCTCTTTCCCCCCTTCGCAGCTTTTTGTTTGCTAGTGATTGTGGGAAGCCCTTCTTAATTTTTCTGGAAGTTCCACAGGCCAGGGTTTTTGCAAGGTATAAGTGTTTGAAAAGGGGCGGGCTGGTGTAAAAGTTGTCAAGGTATATGTGATATCCTTTGTTCAGAAGTATGCCAGGTCCCATACAATTTTTCCAGTTGTGCCCATGTAGGCCGGGCACTCAGGTGGCTGGAGCTGGGAATCTCTTCCTTCATATATGCGGAACGCATATAGATATCCCGTGGCTCTCTCACACAGCTTGTATAAATTTTACTCCATATCTGGCCCTTTTGCTAGGTATATATTGCTTTATTCCTAGCCGGCCTGAAAAGGGTACCAGGGACTCATTGATGCATATATTCTGATTGGGGACCTAGAGTTCTGCAAATTGTTGGGAAAATAAATTTATCAGTGGGCGAAGTTTATATAACTTGTCGTAATTTGGATGATTGTGGGGAGGGCACTGGGTGTTGTCTCTGAAGTGAAGAAAGCGCATCATCATCTTGTATCGGGACCTGGACATTTCGGCAGAATAAATGGGCATTTGGTGGATGGGGTGAGTGGACCAATAGGCATGTCCTTCATTTTTGTAATCCCCATGTTCAGGGTGAGGCCCATAAAAATTTTGAATTCCTCCAAATTGAGATCTCTCCACACAAAGGGACGGGCATATGATGACTCGTCCACAACGAATTGCAGCAATGTGTCGGGCAAAAACAGATGAAAGAAATCAATCTCTGAGAAATCTCTGAGAAATTTGGGCTTTGCTGTGAAAGGGGGAATAATTGATGATACAGAGTCGGAAGGCAGCCATGTTGGGTTGGCAAGACCATCTGGCATATATGTAGAGGCCCTGGCTCTTGAGGGATGTGACACTCCAGTAGTTGGATTGGAATTTCCTGTGCTGGTACTCAGGCGTGATGTGGCAGCACTGGTGCCGGGTCTGGGCATTTGTTGGTGGGGCCCATCACCGGCGGCAAAGCTGGTACTAGGCATTTGTTCCCAGGGCCTAACGCTGGCACTGGGCCTGGGAATTTGTTCTTGGGGCCTATTGCTGGTGGGAGCGCTGGTACTGGGCCTGAGAATATAATCCTGGTTTCCAGAGGGCCGTGCCGTTTTAGGAGGGACCCATTCGTCCTCCGAATCATTTGCCGATTCACTATACGGGTTAGATGCCGAATTTAATTCGGAATCAGAATTGGAATCTGAAGAGAACTCCCCATTGCTCTCATTGGTCATGGAGAGGATCTGGAATGCCTCCTCACTGGTGTATACTCTTTTGGACATGACACTGATGGCTGTGTGACAGGTGACAGTCACTGATGGGCTGTGCGATAGGTGGCAGGTGACTTTTACTGATAGGTGATGACGGTGTAACAGGCCACGGAATGTGACGGGTGATGGTCACTGATGGCTGGCGGTCACTGATGGGTGATGGCCACTGATGGCTGGCAGTCACTGATGGGTGACGGGTGATGGCTGGCGGTCACTGATGGGTGACAGGTGACGAGTGATGGCTGGTGGGTCACTGATGGGTGACAGGTGATGGCTGATGGGTGACGGCTGGCGGTCACCGATAGGTGACAGGTGATGGCTGGTGGTCACTGATGGGTGACGGGCAATGGCTGGCGGTCGCTGATGGGTGACAGGCAATGGCTGGCAGTCACTGATGGGTGACAGGTGATGGCTGACGGTAACTGATGGGTGACAGGTGATGGCTGATGGGTGATGGCTGGCAGTCACTGATGGGTGACTGGTGATGTCTGGTGGTCAGTGATGGGTGACAGGTGATGGCTGATGGGAGACAGCTGGCGGTGGCTGATGGGTGACGAGTGACGGCTGGCGGTCACTGATGGGTGACAGGTGATGGCTGGTGGGTCACTGATGGGTGACGGGGGATGGGTGACAGGTGCACCACTGATGGCAGTCTCCTATGTGACAGGGGCACTTTATTGGGTGATTGTGGTGACTGTTGTGTGACAGATGACAATGGGGGGGTGGGTGATCTGATAAATGTGGTGTTGGTGCAGACACTACAGAACACAGATCGGTAACTCACTGCTCCAGGCTCTTCTCTCCTCACACTGGAAATGGTGTGTGAGGAGAGAAGAGCTGGTAACAGCCAGTTACCGCTCTGTGTTTACATTTAGTGATCAGTTCTGAAATAATCACAGCTGATTACATGGGTAAACAGCCAGCCAATGGCTGTTTACTGGCGTCAGTGACGAGCAGTGTTCCCGGGGAACACGCCACCACCGATGTGCACGTGCAGCTCACTCGCGATCACGTGCATGCACCGTTCACATTAGGGTGGAACCATCTGTGATCAGCTGTGACTTCAGAAGTGGTTTTGTTATCCTGACTGGGTGTCATATGATGTCCTTCAGGATAACATGCCGCCGTGCGCCCATGTCAGTCTGACACACCGCTACACTGATCTCGGTAAAAAGCCTCCGGCACAGGCTCTTTACCACGTGATCAGCCGTGTCCAGTCACGGCTGATCACGATGTAAACAGGAAAAGCCGGTGATCGGCTTTTCCTCAATTGCGTCTGACAGATGCAAGTAGAGGAGAGCCGATTGGCGGCTCTCCTGATAAACAATCAACGCAGCCCCCCCTCAGATGCTCACACTAGACCACCAGGGAAGCCACCTGGACCACCAGGGAAGTGGGCAACATGTGGATGGCCAGGTATGAACACATGGCCATCCACATGTGCAAATGATGCCCAATCTGTGCCAGTCAGTGCCCACAAATGGGAACTGACTGGCACATGTAGCAAAATAAAAACAGTGATGCACAGCAATGCCACCCACCATTCTCATCAGTTCCACCCATCAGTGTCCAGCAGTGCCACCTATCAGTGCCCATCTGTGCCCATCAGTGCCCACCTATCAGTGCCCATCAGTGCCACCTATAAGTACCCATCAGTGCCACCCATAAGTACCCATCAGTGCCACCTATGAGAGCCCATCACTTCTGCCTCTGAGTGCCCGTCAGTGCTGCCTATGAGTGCCCATCAGTGCCACATATCAGTGCCTATCAGTGCCGCCTATCATATTGAAGATTTTTTGGGGGAAAAGACAAGGGGAATTCATACATGGAACATCATAACCATGGTTCGCCTTAAACCCCGTACACACGAGAGGACTTATGTCCGACAGACTTCCAAAGGAGTTCCGCCGGAGTTCCGCCGGAGTTCCGCCGGAGTTCTGACAGACTTTTCGGCCGAACGGACTTGGCCACACACGATCACACTAAACTCCGACGGATTCGAACGTGATGACGTACGACCCGACTCGAATAAGGAAGTTCATAGCCAGTAGCCAATAGCTGCCCTAGCGTCGGTTTTAGTCCGTCGGAGTAGCATACACACGAGCGGATTTTTCGAAGGGGACCGGGTCCGGCGGAGTTCCGTCGGGAAAATTTGAAGCATGTTCCATATTCTAAAGTCCGTCAGACTTTGGTGAATCAAAAGTCCGTTGCAGCCCACACACGATCGGATAGTCTGACGGACTCGGTCTGACGGACTTTGGATGTTGAAAAGTCCGCTCGTGTGTACGGGGCTTTAGAGTCATCCAACAGAATGATGGACTGTCTTGATACCAGGTTTATATAAAAAATACAAATATTTATTATTAATTATAAAAGATTTTTTTCAAAAGAGGAAAAAGTTTGTACATACATAAATAAATACATATTATGGCTATAACATAGACAAAATTTGTTACGACAGTATTTTGTGTCCAATACGGTCTTTGGTTTCTCTACTAGTTTCGCGACTAATCTGTCGCTTCTTCAGGAGACCTTGTTTGTCTAAAACGAGATTTATCACAGATTACTTAACAGAAAACAATATTTATTACAAGGTATTTGATGTCTTTTTTACAATCAGTTTAATAAAGAGAACAAGAGGGGGGAAAAAATATAAACGCGAAGCATGCAGCTCACCACCATGCAGATGTCGGAAGGCATTTGGAGTTCGGGTAGTCCCTACCGAGTCGGGTATTGACCACCCTTTGGGGCGGACACGGGAGGTTCAAAATCAGCTACAAAACAGTAGTAAGAAATTTCTAAATAATGAGTATAGATATAGCTGACTTGCACAACTTAGGCATAGGCATTTAAGTCACAATGTAGGTATAAAAACTACATACCGGTATAGCCAGAAGCTTTAAAAGAAGCAGCATGGGTAAAAATGCAGCAATGCAGCAGTTCCAATAGACGTTAAAGTCCAGGTACAAATGTCGGTGTGCCAGGAAAACCCGGAAAGGTATATCTATATTGGATCTAATGCACGGTAGACATTGTGTCTATATCAAAAGGAGAGTCCAAGTCTTTGCCCAATCTATCATAGGTGTGCAGTATTGACCTAATAAAAATTTCATTCAGTCAGCCAGATACACTTATGCTGTATAAGTTTGGTTCTAGGGTACAGGGTATATAGGGGAGCTCATACCAATCGGCAACGTCCCTCCTGCAACTCCTCAGTCCAAACGACGGTTCTGGCCTGGAGGCTCCACGTCCTTCGTTCTGCCTGCTGTAAAGGAGCGCCATGATGGCGCACCTTTAACCTCCAACCCGGCGGCGTCACAGACACGGCGCGGGTGCCGGGCTATGACGTCGCCGGGTCCGCCGCTCCTACTGCGCATGCGCCAGAACGTGGCGACGCACATCAGCCACAGTCACCGAGGAAACCATCGGTGACTCATTGCTGAAGCGGACCTGGTGCCACCCACAATGTGGGGGCCTATAAGGGCCGCCGGAGAGGCGCATGCCCGCCCCTGGGAGTCTCCTCCCATACTCCATGCTATGCCTCACAACAGCATGATTTGAGTATCACATGCCTCGTTTTACAATGTAAATAGATGTTGGTAAAAGGTAAACAGAGAAAGAAAAGCTTTACAGCTATTACATTGGCAACGTTTTTTACATATTGTTATATATGCAATTCTCACCAATACGTTAACTTGGTCTGTGGAAAAATAATACAAAGTCATAATTAGATAAATAACTAGATTAAGGTGCTAGGACAAAACGGACAATTTGTCCATATAGTACACTAATGACTAGCACCAGGGGTTTGTGGTGGTGTCAAAGGGAGGAAACAGTGGGTCAGGCTCTCAAGATACCATACAAACTGAGGGACTGAAGTGAACAAGAAGAAGCAGATAATAAATAAAAGAACAATAAGAGAAAAAGGGGAAGGTTTTTCTCATTTAAGAAAATACTTATATGTTTTTGTTTCGTTCAAGCCTGGCGGAACCAGAGCGTCTAGGCGTTCTATCCATAGGGTTTCACGTTTTAAAATCTCTCTATCCCAATCCCCACCACGGATGTCTTCGCGGACTACTTCGAGGACAAGAAATTTAACCACTTGGGGCTGATACCGATGATGAATGCCTATGTGGCGGCCCACTGCAGTGAGCTTACCGCCCGATGAATAGTAAAGGTGGTCCCCTATACGTTGGCGAAATTCCCTAATGGTTTTACCTACGTAAAATGCCCCGCAGGCACATACCATTAAATAGACAACGCCTTTTGTATCACAGCTGGCATGAAAAGATGGAATGAAAACTTCTCCGTTTGGGAGATTATAGGTAGTTCCCTCTGATATCCACGGACATCGAGGGCAGCTCCCACAGGGATGAGTGCCACGGGGGCCTTGCCGATTTGGTTCGGGAGTTTGATAGTGGCTTCTGGTAAGTTTGTCCCCAAGGGTAGCTGCTCGTTTGAAAACCAATTCAGGAGTTTGTCTAACATATTTATTCAAAGTATAATGGTCTGTTAGGAGATGCCAATGTTGCGATAGAATATTTCTAAAGATATTCTGGTGTGCAGAGTATTTTGTGATGATCTTAACTGTGGGGGGGTGGGCTGGCCTGCAGGGGCCGTAGAGTAGAGATTCTCGTGTGCGCTCATAGGCTTTATTGAATGCTTTTCTCAAATTTGATCGTGAGTAACCTCTATTAAGGAGACGCTCCTGTAAATTCTTTGCTTGAAAAACAGAAAGTTTTGGTCTGTGGTGCAATTTCTTCTTTTCTCTTATTGTTCTTTTATTTATTATCTGCTTCTTCTTGTTCACCTCAGTCCCTCAGTTTGTATGGTATCTTGAGAGCCTGACCCACTGTTTCCTCCCTTTGACACCACCACAAACCCCTGGTGCTAGTCATTAGTGTACTATATGGACAAATTGTCCGTTTTGTCCTAGCACCTTAATCTAGTTATTTATCTAATTATGACTTTGTATTATTTTTCCACAGACCAAGTTAACGTATTGGTGAGAATTGCATATATAACAATATGTAAAAAACGTTGCCAATGTAATAGCTGTAAAGCTTTTCTTTCTCTGTTTACCTTTTACCAACATCTATTTACATTGTAAAACGAGGCATGTGATACTCAAATCATGCTGTTGTGAGGCATAGCATGGAGTATGGGAGGAGACTCCCAGGGGCGGGCATGCGCCTCTCCGGCGGCCCTTATAGGCCCCCACATTGTGGGTGGCACCAGGTCCGCTTCAGCAATGAGTCACCGATGGTTTCCTCGGTGACTGTGGCTGATGTGCGTCGCCACGTTCTGGCGCATGCGCAGTAGGAGCGGCGGACCCGGCGACGTCATAGCCCGGCACCCGCGCCGTGTCTGTGACGCCGCCGGGTTGGAGGTTAAAGGTGCGCCATCATGGCGCTCCTTTACAGCAGGCAGAACGAAGGACGTGGAGCCTCCAGGCCAGAACCGTCGTTTGGACTGAGGAGTTGCAGGAGGGACGTTGCCGATTGGTATGAGCTCCCCTATATACCCTGTACCCTAGAACCAAACTTATACAGCATAAGTGTATCTGGCTGACTGAATTAAATTTTTATTAGGTCAATACTGCACACCTATGATAGATTGGGCAAAGACTTGGACTCTCCTTTTGATATAGACACAATGTCTACCGTGCATTAGATCCAATATAGATATACCTTTCCGGGTTTTCCTGGCACACCGACATTTGTACCTGGACTTTAACGTCTATTGGAACTGCTGCATTGCTGCATTTTTACCCATGTTGCTTCTTTTAAAGCTTCTGGCTATACCGGTATGTAGTTTTTATACCTACATTGTGACTTAAATGCCTATGCCTAAGTTGTGCAAGTCAGCTATATCTATACTCATTATTTAGAAATTTCTTACTACTGCTTTGTAGCTGATTTTGAACCTCCCGTGTCCACCCCAAAGGGTGGTCAATACCCGACTTGGTAGGGACTACCCGAACTCCAAATGCCTTCCGACATCTGCATGGTGGTGAGCTGCATGCTTCGCGTTTATATTTTTTCCCCCCTCTTGTTCTCTTTATTAAACTGATTGTAAAAAATACATCAAATACCTTGTAATAAATATTGTTTTCTGTTAAGTAATCTGTGATAAATCTCGTTTTAGACAAACAAGGTCTCCTGAAGAAGCGACAGATTAGTCGTGAAACTAGTAGAGAAACCAAAGACCGTATTGGACACAAAATACTGTCGTAACAAATTTTGTCTATGTTACAGCCATAATATGTATTTATTTATGTATGTACAAACTTTTTCCTCTTTTGAAAAAAATCTTTTATAATTAATAATAAATATTTGTATTTTTTATATAAACCTGGTATCAAGACAGTCCATCATTCTGTTGGGTGACTCTAAGGCGAACCATGGTTATGTTGTTCCATGTATGAATTCCCCTTGTCTTTTCCCCCAAAAAATCTTCAATATGAAAGGATGAGGATACCATATACTTTTTTTCTATATAAATCAGGCACAACAATATAGCTAGTGCCGCCTATCAGTGCCCATCAGTGCCCGTAAGTGCCACCTTATCAGTACCACCTCATTGGTGCCACCTCATCTGTGCCGATCAGTAACACCTTATCAGTGCCCGTCGGTGCAGCCATATCAGTGCCTGTCATTGAAGAAGAAAACTTACATATTTACAAAAATTTTCATCAAAAACAAAGAATTTTTTTTTTATTTGTTGTGCAAAAAATATAAATCGTAGAGGTGAACAAATACCACCAAAAGAAAGCTCTATTTGCTGGAACAAAATGATAAAACATTTGTTTGGGTACAGTGTAGCATGACCGCGCAATTGTCATTCAAATTGCTACAGCGCTGAAAGCTGAAAATTGGCTTGGGCAGGAAGGTGTCTAAGTACCTGGTATTGAAGTGGTTAATGACAGTTCCTCTCCAAGTCATAAAGTGGTTGTATACTCAGTTTTTTAACTTTTACCTACAGGAAAGCCTATAATAAGGCTTACCTGTAGGTAAAAAAAATATCTCCTAAACCTGTACGGTTTAGGAGATATTCCCCTCGGTATGCGCCGCTGACTGCAGCGGCGCATGCGCACAAGGGGCTTCTCGGCCTGAAAATCCGGCAGTGGTCGGCCGGAATGAAATCTCCCGCGCGCACGCGCGGGAGTGACGATATCGCGGCTCCGGCCACTCACAGCGCCGGAGCCACGATACCCGGAAGAAACGCCGAGGGAGCATGTCAGCTCCCTCGGCGTGGATCAGGCCAGATGTCGGGGCCTCGTTCTAAGGTAAGTATTTCATAATGAGCTAGTATGCGGTGCATACTAGCTCATTATGCCTTTTGCTTTGCAGGTTTAAAAAAAAAAAAAAAAAGCGGGTTTACTACCGCTTTAAGGTTTTGAGGCTGACGTTTGGTAACCCAAACCCTCAAGCTCCCTCCACATATTTTCTATGGGATTAAGGTCTGGAGACTGGCTTGGCAACTCCAGGATCTTAATTAGCTTATTCCTGAGCCACTCCTTTGCTGCCTTGGCCGTGTGTTGTCACCCTCTCACCAAACTGCTTGGTGATGGTCTTGTAGCCCATTCCAGCTTTGTGTAGGTCTACTATCTTGTCCTTGACATCCTTGGACAGCTCTTTGGTCTTAGCCATGGTGGAGAAATTGGAATCTGATTGATTGCTTCTGTGGACAGGGGTCTTTTATACAGGTAATAAACTGAGATTAGGAGCATTCCTGTGACGGGAGTCACTTTTGGGCACAGGGTGACTGAGAAAATATATCTTGGATTACTTAAAATGGGACAGTAATATAAAATATATCTGCCAGGATATATGTAAAGACTAGTCTTGGTTTGTTTGATTCTGAACTCAACATGTTAGTGTATTGTTAATTGTAATTAACTCCTGCTATTGTGAGAAGGTGTCATGTGTTTATACTAATGTGTAAAGATCGGTGACAACAAGTCTGACCTGTAGTAAAATCCTGATTAATCATACAATGCCCAGGAGGGCATGGAGTCACATCGGCTGCTTTAGGGGTTAGTTAATTAGTTCATGTTAATTCTGTTTCTGGTTACAGTTGTATTGTTAGAGTAATATGAGCAGGAGGGGGACCTCCTCTTCTACTGTATATAAGACTGTATTCTGGTTCTAATAAAAAAATAGTCTGATTCCTGTTTGACCCTCCGTACAGAGCCTTGTCTCATACTTGGGGGGGGGGGGGGGGATAGAATTACTCATATGGGTTTCTTGTTCGGCTGATTGGAGTATTTGGTAGCTACCTTTGTGTTGGGAAATGGAATGTCCTAAATGGCTTTAACTCTTTTCATATTTGAGGTGTCTTTACAACTCCCTTTAAGAGAGTGCTCCTAATTTCAGCTCGTTACCTGTATAGAAGACACCTGGGAGCCAGAAATCTTGTAGAAGTACTTATTTCACTCATTAAAATGCAAATCAATTTATAACTTTTTTAAATGCATTTTTCTGGATATTTCTGGTTCTCACTATTTAAAATTAAAGACTGATAATTTCTTTGTCAGTGGGCATGCATACAAAATCAGTAGGGGATCAAATACTTTTTTCCCAATGCCTCCACTAGGAATTTGGTTGTTGAAAAAGCATGAAATACACTTGCTTGTCGTGTGTATAGCCTATCTTAACTAGGAGTACTGTCTACTTCTATGTAGATGTGTTCCCCTGAGCAGGAGTTAGGTCAGGTATCTGAATTGACACACCTTCTTTGAAGAACACCTAATCAGTGTATGATAATATGCTGATTATCAGATACTACATAGTCCGAAAGGGCCACAAATGCATAATGTCTTGCATGTAAAGGTCACAAGCTGGTACCAGCTGAGCTCACCCTTAGAAATCCATGGGGTCTGTGGGGAGTGTAGACTTTGATTAGGCTAGTCCTGTGTGGGGCTGACAACCCTGTGGGAAGTTACTCATGGTTGTGGACAATGTGGGGGTCTCTGGGGAAGGTGCAAGGCCGTCCCAATTGGATCACAGGGTGTATGCTGGGCTGGGCTCACTGTACAGTCCACTTAGTCTGAGATGTGACTGCAGGGGCTGTCAACGAATCCGTCACTGTTGCTAGGTGCTTCTGGTGGCCAGTCTTACTGTCAGCTGGGCGCTCAAATAGCCAGATAGAGAGTACTGGAGGTATCATGGCCTCAGGTGCACAGATGTGAGCCTCGACTTCTCACTGGCTCAGTAGCAGATCCTGTGCTTCCTCCCACTTGATGGAGCGGTGTTGCGGTTGCTTATAGTTGCTGGTACAGTGGCCCGTGGTGGGGGGCCAAGGGGTTTGAGCATGAACAAGGGTGTGCAAAGACAAATGTACCAAGGCGTTTCATCCACTAGGGGGCATGGACTTCTTCAGAGTAGCATGGCCACCTGCTGCATGATCTTTTAAAGTCTCTAGAGAAATTCCAGTTAACGAGTGGCAAGTGAGGCTTGCTCTGTCTATAAATTGATTCTGTTAAACCCTTCTGCGTTTAAGAATAAGAATAGTCTGTGGAAGTTGGTCATAAAGTATTACCATCTTGTGGCCACTTGGTATATTGTTCGAAATTAACAGCAAAAAACTATGCAATCTTACATGTATTGTATGTTTGTCCAGTCGGACATGTATGCAAGGACATATGGTAATCACATGTGAGAATATTTTGGGATTGTTTTGCTACATTTCCCTATAGTGTTAGGAACACCTGGAGATTTAATGATTGTTTAATCCTTTGGGGGTCATCTTGCCCAGACACAAAATCCATTCCTTTTGGACCCTTGATTTTCTATCACTCGGGTTGACCTTTGTGGAACTTGGCAAAATGTTGAGCAATTGGGGTTGCATTATCTTTTTCCCAGATACTTGACAGATGTTCAATGCGAACTTTAGATGGTGTTTTGTTTTGCCCACATAATATTTATGGCATGGGCATTCTAGAATTTAAAGTACCCGGTTTGTATTGCAATTAATAAATTGCTTTATCTCATAGGTTTTTTGTCCATCCGGATCAGTAAAACATTTGTTCTGTCCACCAATTTACAAATATGGCACCTGCCACAAGGGAACATGCCTTTGAGTTCGGAAAGATCCATCGGCCAGTTGCGTAGTATAGATTTAATAATTTTTGATTACACTAGCTCATCACCAAGAGGGGTCTGGGCCTTACAATAGCTGCCAGTTAGGGCGAGCGACTCAGTAGGTGCTAGTGCTTACTGAGCATAGTTCGGACCTCATCCCATTGTAGACTGAAGGTAGTAATAATCCTCACAGGGTCTGGTCGGTCCTCTTGAGCCTGATCTTTGATCTTGTCCACTTTTAGTAGTTCTGATCTTGTTCTTTGGGATGCCTTTCTTCTGGATCTCCTCAGAGTCCTGTGTTTATACTTCCTATCCCTGAACCTTGCATATAGCTGTGCAGCCTGTTTAGTAATCCAAGTCCATTGCACAATTTTGGCATATCCTGAGGAACTCTCCAGTGGGTATCCCATTTATTAGTGATTTTATCAGTGATTTATCGTCTATGTATCTGCCATAACAGGGCAAGGCTGAGGTACATTTCTTGTTCCCACCATGCCAGATGGAGACAGGCATAGGCTGGTGCCCAAGGTGTGCCCTTAGATGTACCTTGAATCTGCCTGTAGTTGGTGCCCATGAACTGGAAGCAGTTATTCTTGAGGGCAAATTGTAATTGTTCTAATAGGAACTGTTCTAAGAGGATTCTGAGCTCCCATTGTTGGAAATCTAGCGTCTAGAAAGTGGGCAATTGCAGCCAGGCCCCATGAGTGGGGATTAGATGTGTACAATGATTCTACATCTATGCTTACCGGTATGGCATCTAACGGCACAGTCACATTGTCAATTTTGGCTAGTACGTGTCTGGTATCTTGCACATATGAGGGTCATTTGGTGACCATCTCTTTAGGGAGTGCATCTAGGTATTTCCCTATCCTTTCCAGAGAGCCCTTTATTGCTGACATGATTGGTCTGCCAGGTGGGTTCTGGAGTGGCTTATGAACTTTGGGAATGATGTAGATGGTAGGTACATTGTATTCTGATACCTTTAAATATTCAAATTCTTTTTTTAGAGATAAAGTTCACTTCATGTGCCAGGCTTAGATTGAAGATTAGCACCTCAACGATGGCAGAAAAGGGATTTGTCACAAATTTTTCATATGTTGACTATCATTTAATTGTCTCCTTATTTCTTTTTTATAGAAGTCTTCTGATAGTAGAACTAAATTCTCTCTTTTGTCGCCTTTCTTAATGAAAAGCTTGGATGCTTCCTTCAGTTCCTGGAGGGCCTGCCTCTCATTGCGGTCCAAGTTGTCATTTCTCCGATGTGTCCAGTTAAGGCGAGATAGCTCTTCCTGTACTAAGTCTAGAAAGACCCCCAGCCACTTATTGAACTTTGAAAAGGTAGCATCTTTGTTGATTTAATCTGGAGACTTGCTTCTCTTTTCCAGTGGTCCTGGGATACTGTTATTAGTAGATCTTCTGGGTCATCATCTTCCCTACACCAGAGAGAGGCCAGAGTGTCCAGTTTCGTCTGATTGTAGGTGTCATCCTTGGCATTTTCAATAGCTTCAGGATTTGGTCTCTGATGTACCTGCCTTAGATAGACCTTCATTAGAAATTTGCACACGTTTTTATACTTCAAAGTGACTCATTGGGTTTTTGCGGGGGAAAAGGATAAACCTCTCGAGTAGTTTAATGTGTCTATTGTGCAAGGTGAATTCGAACAGATTAACGATAATGTTGTTAGTGATATTCATGTTCGTTTTGGTCCTCTATGATAATGTCTCCATGTACATTCACTAGGAACACATTCAGTTCCTCGACTGACTGCGTGTCCATGTTCTGTTTTTTTTCTTTTTTTCCCCTGCTATAATTTGTATTTCTTTGTGGTGAACTGCCATCATCCAAAAATCGCTGATAAAAGGACTACCCATTGGAAACTGTGCACTGGACTCGGATTACAAAACAGAGGCCATGCAACTATAAGCAATGCTCAGGGAAAGGAAGTATCCACACAGGACACTGAAGAGATCCTGAAGAAAGGTATCCCAAAAACCAAGATCAGAAATGCTAAAAGTGAACAAGATCAAGCTCAAGAGGACTGACCAGACCCTGTGATCATTATTACTCCTTTTGGTCTACAATAGGATGAGATATGGACTTTGCTCATTAAGCACTGGCACCTACTAGAAGATATTGTAAGAAACTTGGAGGATGAGCTAGTGCAATCAGAATGTATTAAATCCACACCATGCAACTGGCTGACAGATCTTCCCAAACTCAAAGTCATGTTTCCTTGTGGGAGGTGCAATATTTGTAAATTGGTGGACAGTACAGATGTTTTCACCGAACCGGATGGATGAAGAACCTATACGATAAAGCAATTTATTAATTGAAATACTGTCAGAGCTGGCTTAGCCCTTCCTTCTCTGGGCTGGCTGCTCAGATGTCAGCTAATTGCCAGCTCTCATCTCTCTCCACAGTTACCAGCTGTTCCTGATCATGCTCGTCTGACCTGCCTACTTAATGCTGTCCAGTTCACTTCACCTCTGCCTGCACCTTGGTCACATCACAAGAAACCATCTCCTGTGGTTCTGTTTTAAGACTGGCTTGCTGACATCCCTTCTGGCTCCTTATCCTGCTTGCTGTTGATCTACTTTAACTCCTGACTTCTGGCCTGGCTGATTACTCGATCTGGTTATTGAACTCTGGCCTGGCTGACTACTCAATCCGGTTACTGGACGCTGGCTATGCTTTGACCCTGCTTTTTCTATTTACCTTTTCATTTTTATTTAATAAACAAGTGTGATTTAATTGTACTTCTGTCTCTGTCTGATTCATGGTTTCTGACAAATACAACCCGGGTCCTTTACTTTCTAGAATGCCCATGCTATAAATTTTATGTGGGCAAAACAAAACACCCTCTAAAAAGTCTGCATCAGTAACCATATGTCAAGTATCCAGGGAAAGTTCCACAAAGGTCAACCCAAAGAACTGAAAATCAAGGGTTTTTAAGCCCTTAAACTATCAAACTGGAGGGGGAGATTTTAACACCATCCTTTTGCAAACAGAAAAGGAATGGATTTTTCATCTGGGCACAAAGGCTCCAAGGGATTAAACAATGAATTAAATCTCCAGGTGTTCCTAAAACCATAGGGAAATGTATCAAAACAATCCCGCATACATGGCCAACTGAACAAACATTTATGTAAGATTGCATAGCTTTTTTTCTACTAACTTTAAACAACATACCAAAATGGCCACAAGATGGCGATAATTTAACCAACTACCACACCGATTCTCTTAACTCCTTCTGGGTTTAAGAATAGTATATATGGACAGGGGGAGCCCATCTGACAATCCCCATCTGGGAAATACCCTAGAAACTATAAATACTATGCAGCAGGTGGTCTTACTACCCCGAAGAAGTCCACGTCACCTAGTGGATGAAACGCGTCAGTGCATTTGCCTTCACACATCCCCGTTCATGCTCAAACCCCTTGGCCCTCCACCACTGGCCACTGTACTAGCAACTGCAAGCCACCACAAGATCGCTCCACCCAGTGGAAGGAAGCGCAAGATCTGCCACTGATCTGCTACTGAGCCTGTGAGATGTCGAGGCTCACATCTGTGCACGTGGGGCCCTGAAACCTCTGCTACTCTTTATCTTGCCCACCCAGCTGACAGAAAACTCACCAATGGAAGCACCCAGCAACAGTGATGATTCTGTTGATGGGGCCTCCAGCCACATCTGGAATAAGTGGGCTGTACAGCGACCCCGGCCCAGCATACACCCTGTGATCCAACTGGGATTGCAACCCCTGGAGACCCCCACAGTACCCACAACCATGAGTAACTTCCCACAGGGTTGTCCGTCCCACACAGGACTAGTCTAATCAAGGTCAATACTGCCCACAGACCTCATGAATCTGTAGGGGGTGACCCACAGATGAGATCAGCGGCAACCACAGCTGGTACCGGCTTGTGACCTGTACACACAAGACATTATACATTTGTGCCCCTCTCAGACTACTGTATGCAGTATTTGATAACCAGCGTATTATCATTAATTAAGTGTCCTTAAAGACTGTATATCTATTCATCAGATACCTGACCTAACTCCTGCTCAGGGGAACACATCTACATACAGTAGATGACGACAGCACACCTAGTTAAGCTAGGCTACACGCACCACAAGCAAGTGTATTTCATGCTCTTTCAACAACCGAATTCCTGGAGGCATTTATATATATGATACTTTGTATTTAACAGCGATCACTGGCTGATCACTGGTTATATAGTGAGGTCATATGTCAACAGTGCATTGTATAGCCATATATTGGCTGACATCACTGAGGTTTCCTGATACTCACTGCAACCTGATCCCCAGCATCTGTGTGGTAAAGTGTATGTGCTGAAAAGATTATTGGTGTCTCTCTCCTCTCCACCCTGGACATTTTCCATACACAACGCTCCAGAAAAGCTAAACCAGTACGTCAGACTGTTCAACAGTTTTTCCCCCAGGCTGTGAGAGCCTTCAACTCCAATCCTCTTTGAAACCTCTTCTATTCTTACATATTGTGATCAGGAATGTCTCACATCCCCTCCTTTTTTCTCTTGAATATGCACTAGACACTTTTATATACACTTGCTGCTACAAGGACTTTTGGAAACATATAGTATATGTACAGTTCTGTAGTTCCCAGATGTGTATTCTTCACTGTGTTTTTATTCTTTTTACATCTAGTTATAATTATGTTTAATTTATATGTAGCACCGTGGCCCTGTTTGATATGATATTTCGTTCTACTGTATGTTCTTAGGTGTAGTGGAATGACAATAAAGCTTGACTTGACTGTACCAAAACTGTAGACACTACATATGTGGTTTGAATGTGAGCACAGGTGTGCGTGTTTTTAGCGGCAACGTTGTCCTATTTTTAACCCATTGTGTATATATTTCTTTATTTCATTTTGCCCTTTTCTTTTTTGATATTTAATAAAATATAAAATTTGAGGAAATTCCACGGTTTGCCTCATTCCCCCCCCCCCCCCCCAGAACTCCTGTGGGTCCCTTCCCAACCATTTTTTTCAAGAATTTTAAAAGACAACTGTCTTTTTCTTCTGGTGTAACATCTAAATTTACATATTATAATGTTCCAGGGTTAACATTTGGAAAAAGACAAAGTTTAAGAATGTGTTGCCTCCCTGAGGGGTTTTGATTTTTCACTAATGGGAAACAAATTGCTACACACTGTGATCTCAGTTCTTCATAAAAACTTTACTGAATCAATCAAGAACATGTTTATTTCCTGTAACTGCTCCTCCAACAGCATTTCCCCCTTATGGACTTAATTGTAGAGATAAGGTTGTTAGAAAAATAATCCTTACATGAGACACATAATTAAGATATGCAAAAATGAATAAAGAAACACCCTTTAGATATACTACTAAATCTCTTATGGATTGATCTTCTGCACTTGACTTAGCCAGAAAAAGAAATATTTTATATAATATATATATATATATATATATATATATATATGTGTGTGTATAGCTCTGACATTCTTGTTTACAGATGTGACTTGTTTAACCACCTCAGCCCCGGAACATTTTGCTGGTCAAAGACCAGACCACCTTTTGCGATTCGGCACTGCGTTGCTTTAACTGACAATTGCGCAGTCATGCGACGCGGCTCCCAAACAAAATTGACATCCTTTTTTTCCCACAAATAGAGCTTTCTTTTGGTGGTATTTGATCATCCCTGCGGTTTTTATTTTTTACGCTATAAACAAAAATAGAGCGACAATTTAAAAAAAAAATACTTTTTGTTATAATAAATATCCCCCAAAAATATATAAAAAAACATTTTTTGCCCTCAGTTTAGGCTGATACGTATTCTACATATTTTTGGTAAAAAAAATCCCAATAAGTGATTATTGATTGGTTTGCGCAAAAGTTATAGCATTTACAAAATAGGGGATAGTTTGCATTTTTATGAATAATTATTTTTTTACTAGTAATGGCGGCGATCAGCGATTTTTATTGTGACTGCGACATTATGACAGACACATCGGACATTTTTGACACATTTTTGGGACCATTGTCATTTATACAGCAATCACTGCTATATAAATGCAGTGATTCCTGTGTAAATGACACTGGCAGTGAAGGGGTTAACCAGTGGGTGGCAGTGTAGGGGTTGAGTTTTCCTAGGGGTGTGTTACTAACTGTTGGGGGCTGGGCTTTAATTTAGTGAACACTGATCTCTGCTCCAATCACATAGAGCAGAGATCAGCATCACTAGTTGCTAGGCAGAACGGGAAGATGCTGTTTACAACGGCATTTCCTCGTTCAGCCGCCCCGTGAGACGATCACGGATATGCCCACGGCGATCGAGTCCGTGGGACCCGAGACCGGACTCACGGGGGCCCTGACCAGCACGCAAGCGCGATGGCAGGGCGGCAAATTTAAAGGAACGTACAGGTACGACCATTTGCCTGCCCGTGCCATTCTGCCGACATACATTGGCGTGCGCTGGTCGGGAACCGGTTAATGTGAAGTATATGGACATTACTGTGGTTTTGCACTAGAGCCATCTAGTGACCAAATATGGGTAACGCACCTGTTTATGATTTACCTTAGAACAACCTAAAGACTTGTACAGGAAGTGACTGTCTGGATTCTGAAGGTTGAACTTGTTACTCAGGAGTCCGTGTATGACCTACCCATGAACACTCTCTTACGCAGTGCATGCTGGGTAGGGAATATAAGGGACAGGAGCCACCATTTTAGGTCTCTTGGGACCAGGTTACCTGCCTGTGCGGATGTGTGGAGGG
This sequence comes from Lithobates pipiens, assembly GCF_037356315.1. NCBI lineage: Eukaryota > Metazoa > Chordata > Amphibia > Anura > Ranidae > Lithobates > Lithobates pipiens. The sequence goes on from NW_027507686.1 coordinate 88,899,063, forward strand.
GTGTCCCGAGAGGCAGCGGCCGACAGCCATCGCAGAGTGCCAGCCTGTTTGTTCTTGTGGGGTGACCTGACGGAGCCTGAGGGGCGGTAGCTAGATTGAGAAGGTCCAAAGACATTCAGCGGAGGATCGGAGAACGGGATCGATTTGGTGGAGCGATACAGAGCATCTGGCCAAGCTTATGGAAAGACAAGTGACAGTCACCGGACCAAAGTGATCACATGGAACTCTGATCCAGTTGGTGAGCAGGTTAAGACCCACCGTTTGTTAATCTTTGCATGCAGTTAGATTCGCATACAAGCCTTGCTGGAATCTGCAGTTCCACGGAGGCGTAGCAGAACTACTGACACCAAGCAGGCTTGGGGCCTATTTACTTTGGCGCCTCAGTGCATGTAAATAAGTTACTGGAATTACACCAGGAGCATTTCAGCTTAATATTTCACATTACTTTGGATTACAAATACAGAGGAGTGATTTGAGCTAGCGAAGAAAAGAAAACCCCTGAACTGAAGTACTTTAAGTGAGACCTCACGTCTAGCCTTTAAAGCCAAGGGGAGCTCCCAGGTTCATTTAAATAGATTTACATATATATGTTATGTCCTGTTTTATTGAAATATATTATGCTGTCGTCCTATTTGGGGATGACAGCACAATTACTGTAACCACCTGTTGAAATATTTACAGTAAACAATATTTCTGGTTAAGTATCCAGTTGTGTGGTGTATTTTTTCCCCACCAGGTGGAGGCAGCGAATCCTGAGGGTACAATACAGGTATTTTGCATTGTTGTATATTGTACTGTGTTACATTGCACCACAGCTGCGCCAAGGGGATTGAGCCAAGACAGTGGGGTTTCTAGGTAGAGTGCAAGTCCAATTAAAACCAGCAGCTCCTTCGGGGGTAAGTGCTATATATATATATATATATATATATATGTACTATTTATACACTGACCAGCCATAACTTTATGACCACTGAAATGTAAAGTGAGTAACATTGATTATCTCATTATTTCATTGTCCCTGAAGTTGCTGTGTTGAACGCAGACAAAATGGACATTGCAGTTTGTTACGTATGGGGTTGCGTAGCTGAAGACTGGTCAGGGTGATCATGCTGACCCATGAGCATCACAACTGGACAATGAAGAAATGGAAGAAGGTGGCTTGATGAATCATGTTTTCTTTTACATGATGTGTATGGCCAGGTGTGTGTGCCTGCCTAGGGAAGAGATGGTACCAAAATGCAATTGGAAGAAGACAAGCTGGATCAGCAGTGTGATGCATTGCACAATGTTCTGCTGGGAAACCTTGGGTCCTGCAATTCATGTGGATGTTACTTTGACACGTACTACCTCCAGAGCAGGGGTCTCAAACTGATGCCCCTCCGGCTGTTGCAAAACTACAAGTTGCATCATGCCTCTGTCTGTGGGAGTAATGTTTGTAACTGTCAGCCTTGCAATGCCTCATGGGATGTGTAGTTTTGCAACACCTGGAGAACTGCCAGTTTGAGACGTGGCACTTTGTGCGTCAGAATTGTCTACCCACGATTGGAAAAAGTCAGATCAGATTTTCGGATTTTGTTGTTGGAAAATTTTAGATCAACTCTCAAACTTTTTCCATCGGAAATTCCGACAAAAAAAGTCTGATACAGCCTACACACGATCGGATTTTCTGACAACATAATCCCATTGGACTTTTTCCGTCAGAATTTCCGACCGTGTGTATGGGGCATTAGTCTGTTAAAGTGCAAAACTTTTTTTTAAATCTTGAAACAGTAGGAAATGTTAAACTTCTTTTTAGATTTATATTGCAATCTAAGTCCCTGTTAGGGTAATTCAGCCTAAAATCACCAACCTCCAATTTCTTCAGTTCCAATAACAATCACCTCTACTGTCCTAGAATAATAATCTGTTTCAATTTCAGCAGACCCTTGTCCTGGACACATTTTTTTTTTACCTTTTACCTCTTCATCTACTGCAAAATCCCAAGTTAGTGGGTTAACTGTAATGTCATTTGCAGAGGAGTTGTAATGCATTCCTCTTCTGCACAAACTACCCTCTGTCTGTCATACCCTCTGCATTCCTTTTTTGCAGATATTGTCTACTATGTTGCTTTCTGCCCCCCCCCCCCCCATTAACACATACTGCCCCTATAATATCCTCCACATTCTTCGCCAGCACATTCTGTCCTGTCATACTCTTGACACACCCTGTCCACTGTCATATTCTCTGCACTTACTGCCCTCTACACACTTCAAAATTGTTTGTGGTATTTGTAACTTTGCCTATTCAAAATGAAAACACAAATTACATTTTATTTAACCATAGGTTTCTCACTTTACAAAGTCTCAGTTTTGGTTTGCACTTATTCTTTTGGAGCTGCATATTGCTTCTAGGGTGGAGGGCCACTCTTTTTAATCAAAATCATTGTATCATTCCTACGACAATCCTGTCTATGTTTAGCCGTAATATCTTGTTATTCACAGTGGGGTTCCAAATTCTATGTACTGCAGAATTAACAGCCGCTGTCACCAGTTCCATAGGAGGATGCCACCCATGACTCAGTTTGTCATTTCCAGATATTTTCCACAACTCAAAAATTTTAACAAATACACAAAAAAGTGCTACCCTTCATTTAATATATGTAAATACAAGTGCAGGTACAACCGTGTGTCAAAATAAACACTTAAATTGATCTAACAACCCAAAAATTACTGTGTGTGACAGATATCACATTTGAAAATAGGCCCTGCTTAACATAAACATCTGCAGCTTGATCCTAAAAAAGCATCAGACCTCTACTTTCCTATCTACTTTTCTTGATCATACATCACGGGACACAGGAGCTTCATTACATAGTGGGTTATATAGGCACCTCTGGTGATTAGACACTGGTTAACCCCAATTAAGGAGAATTCCTCCCCTATATAACCCCTCCCATATGGGAGGCACCTCAGTTTTTTCGCCAGTGTCTATGGTGGTTGGTCACGTAAAACTTTAGCTCTGTGCAGGTCCCTGCGGGGGCCTAAGGGCTACAACAAACCGGATCCATACCTTGGGCCGATATTTGACTCCCAAGATGGTATGGTACCCGGGCCTCGTCAGCCGAAGAAACGAGGTTTGGCCTGTAAGTCCTCTCCTATTGGAAGACTGGGCTCTGGGAAAACCAGACTTGGTGTACTGTTTATACAGAGCGCACGAAAGTTTCTGGCAGAGTCTTTTACATGGTCCAGGTAGGAGGCTCTTCCGAGAAAGAGCCCCAGATAAACCTGAAGGTTGGCTAACAGGTAAGGGAAGTTAATCCTATATATATAATTATATGATGAATTTCTTAATTTTGAGTAGTTGTATGTCTTACCTGGTTTCCACCACTAGAGGGAGTAAGAGCAGCCTGATGCATACTTACATGCCTTTCAGTACACACGCTCAGTGAAGCCTGGTTCTCCAGCTGTCTCACGTCTCCTCTGCAGTCCCTGCCACAATAGAGGTAATGCAGGGGTCCCACGTAGTCTGGGGGTCCCACGCAGCTCCGATGGAGTTTTCTTTCCCCCCCTTTTCCCCCCCTTGTGCACGCGCGCCAGGCACGTTCCCGGCCTAATGGAGGAGGGGGGAGTGTGGTTGTGAGCCGTGCACGTCAGTGTGCATGGCGCTGTACTGCGCAGGCACCAGGCGGCAGTTTTAAAAAGCCCAGAGCGTCAGGGGGCTGTAAGTGGAGACACAGGAGCTGTGGGCAGTAAGCATCCCAGGGGATTGGATCCAGGCAAACCTTAGACACCTACTCAGCATCAAGTTGTGCAGTTTAAGCATATATATTTATTGTGAGACTTTAAGCACAACAGTGATTGCACTTTGTACTAGTACCTCTGCTTTGTAGCTTAGGACTATGTCTCCTCGTAAGAGGGTCTCAGGGGGAGGTAACAAGAGCACTGGTAAATCACTGCCTAGGTCCAGGGGTTCTAAAAGTGCCCGTAAGTTACCATCCCCCTCTGCAAGACTGGAGCCAGCCTCTCAGGACGAGTCAGTGCCCCTGTCAGGTTTTGCAGCCTCTCCTAATGTCCCAGCCCCGGTTTATGTCACTGAGGACTCCCTTAGGGCTATATTGGAGGGTTTTGAAGGGAGAATAATGAATTTTATTTCTGCTTCCCTGAAAGATAGCAGGAAAAGGGGTAGATTCCCTCCCTCTGCTGAAATTCCTCTCTCAGATGATTCTCCTGACAATGAGGAGAGATCCCTATCTTGGGACAGGGATCATGAGCAGTCAGATGAGGCAGAGGAAGAGGAGAGAGTCCCCTCCTCCCAGGCGCTCAGAAAGCAGGTGCAGTATTATACTGAATTGGTGCGTACCACATTCAGAATGCCTGCTGCTGAAGTCACTACATCCTCTGTTTCTGCCCTGGGAGTCAGGAAAGCCCCACAGATTGCCTATTCCTTCCCAATTCATCCCTTAATGGATAAATTGTTATATGAGGATTGGGGACATCCCGATAAACTGTTTGCTCCTCCTAAAAGGTTTTCTATGCATTATCCTCTGGAGGAAAGTTTCACCAAGATGTGGGGGGTCCCATGTGTTGATGCGGCTGTTTCTTGCGTGAATAAAAACCTGACTTGTCCTTTGGATAATGCGCAGGTATTTAAAATTCCAACTGATAAGAAGCTGGAAACCTTATTAAAACCTCCTTTCCCATGACTAGCGCTGTAGTGCAACCTACAGTCGCAGCCGTGGGGTTGTGTCAGTTCCTCAAGGAACAGGTTAAGCAGATGCTTGGACTCCTTCCCAGTGAAGAAGTGGAGAATTATGCAGAAATGCCTCATATTCTGTGTTTCATGATTGATGCGATTTTGGATTCTGTCCAACAAGCATCACGTTTGTCTCTCATGTTGGTACACATGCGAAGGGCCCTATGGCTAAAGAATTTGGCAGCTGAGCTGTCATGCAAGAAATATTTGATTGGGTACCCGTTTAAAGGGGAACGTTTGTTTGGAGAAGAATTAAGCCTTGTACACACGGTCGGAGAATCCGTCGGAATGTGTCCTATCGGACCGTGTCGTCAGATTATCTGACTGTGTGTGGTATACATCGGACTGATTCCATCCGAATCTCCGTCGGACCCAATTTTCCAACATGTTGGAAATATCTCCCGACCAACTGGGCCGGTCGGACCTAATCCGATCATGTGTAGAGCATTTTGATCGGACCAAGTGCCACGCATGCTTACATTCAAATTCCGACACGGAAGTGCTCGTTCAGGTAAAACTACTGCTCGTAAGCGATATAGCACATTCGTCACGCTGCAATGTTAAAAATTCTTTCATCAAGCGCATTCTCTTGTTCTTTAACCACTTGCCGACCGCCGCACGACGATATACGTCGGCAGAATGGCACGGGCAGGCATATGGGCGTATATATAAGTCCCTGCCTGCCCGCGGGTGGGGGGCCCGATCGGGCCCCCCCCCGGTGCCTGCAGCGGTCGGCATTCCGTCGAGAGCGATCCGGGATGAGGGGGCGGCCATTCATTCATGGCCACCCCCTCGCGATCGCTCTCGACGAATGGAAATCCCCGGTGACATCACTTCCTCTCCTGTAATGTAAACACAGGAGAGGAAGTGATGTATTCTCTCCTCCGTGTCGGTATTTTTCGTTCCGACACGGAGGAGAGCGGATCGGTGAGTTGCACCAACACTCTACACACACAGTAGAACATGCCAGGCACACTCACACCCCCCCTTTACCCCCCGATCACCCCCCCAATTACCCCTGCCCCCCAGTCACAGTGACACCAATGTCATTTTTTTTTTTTGCATTGGTGTCATTTGTGACTGTAATAACTGTTAGGGCAGTTAGAGTTAGCCCCCTTTAGTTCTAATGTGCCCCCCTAACCCCCCCCAATAAAGGTTTAACCCCGTGATCACCCCCCGTCGCCAGTGTCACTAAGGCTGGGTTCACATTGCAGCGGTTTATGAGAACGAATGTGATTCGCACCGCACTGCAGTGCAAATCACATCCGATCTCTGTGCGATTCGAGTTCAGCCATTCGCCGCACCCGCCGCACCCGCCACACCCGCCGCACCCGCCGCAAATTCGCACGGGACCCTTTTTTTGGCCCGCAGCAGAATCGGATCGCATGGGTGTTCACACCATGCGATCCGAGTTTGCAGATCGCACTGCGATATGCGAACTGATCTGGGGGTGTCAGTAACATTTCACTGACACTCCCAGCAGTTCGCATAGGGCAGTGTGAATTGCCGCCGGGAGGCATGCGATGCGGGAACCCGCCGCGGATTCGCGGCGTTTCCGCATCGCTCCAGTGTGAACCCAGCCTAATAAGCGATCATTTTTCTGATCGCCGTATTAGTGTCACAGGTGACGCTAGTTAGGCAGGTAGGTATTTAGGTTCGCCGCAGCTTTTTATAGCGCCAGGGACCCCCATATACTACCGCATAAAGCCCCCTGATTGCCCCCTAGTTAACCCTTTCACCTGTGATCACCATATAACTGTTACAGGTGACGCTGGTTGGTTAGTTATTTTTTTATAGTTTCAGGGCACCCGCCATTTATTACCTAATAAAGGTTTAACCCCCTGATCACCCGGCGGGTGTCATTTGTGACTAATAACTGTTAGGGCAGTTAGGGTTAGCCCCCTTTAGTTCTAAGGTACCCCCCTAACCCCCCCAATAAAGGTTTAACCCCGTGATCACCCCCCGTCGCCAGTGTCACTAAGGCTGGGTTCACATTGCAGCGGTTTGAGAACGGATGTGATTCGCACCGCACTGCAGTGCAAATCACATCCGATCTCTGTGCGATTCGAGTTCAGCCATTCGCCGCACCCGCCGCACCCGCCGCAAATTCGCACGGGACCCTTTTTTTGGCCCGCAGCAGAATCGGATCGCATGGGTGTTCACACCATGCGATCCGAGTTTGCAGATCGCACTGCGATATGCGAACTGATCTGGGGGTGTCAGTAACATTTCACTGACACTCCCAGCAGTTCGCATAGGGCAGTGTGAACTGCCGCCGGGAGGCATGCGATGCGGGAACCCGCCGCGCATTCGTGGCGTTCCCGCATCGCTCCAGTGTGAACCCAGCCTAATAAGCGATCGTTTTTCTGATCGCTGTATTAGTGTCACAGGTGACGCTAGTTAGGCAGGTAGGTATTTAGGTTCGCCGCAGCTTTTTATAGCGCCAGGGACCCCCATATACTACCGCATAAAGCCCCCTGATTGCCCCCTAGTTAACCCTTTCACCAGTGATCACCATATAACTGTTACAGGTGACGCTGGTTGGTTAGTTATTTTTTTATAGTTTCAGGGCACCCGCCATTTATTACCTAGTCTCACTAGTGTACCCCTAAATTTAGGGGTGTCTACTTTCCAAAATGGGGTCATTTGGGGGGGGTTTGTGCCATCTTGGCATTTTATGGCCTTCAAAACTGTAACGCCCTTAGAAAGCCTGAAGGCGGTGCTTGGTTTTCGGGGCCCCGTACGCGGCTAGGCTCCCAAAAAGTCCCACATATGTGGTATCCCCGTACTCAGGAGAAGCAGCAGAATTTATTTTGGGGTGTCATTTCACATATGCCCATGGCATGCGTGAGCAATATATCATTTAGTGACAACTTTGTGAAAAAATAAAAAATAAAAAAAAAGTTTGTAATTTTCCCGCAACTTGTGGCAAAATATAAAATATTCCATGGACTCAACATGCCTCTCAGCAAATAGCTTGGGGTGTCTACTTTCTAAAATGGGGTCATTTGTGGGGGTTTTGTGCCATCTTGGCATTTTATGGCCTTCAAAACTGTAATAGGTAGTGAGAAGTGAACTCAAAAATTTACGCCCTTAGAAAGCCTGAAGGCGGTGCTTGGTTTTCGGGGCCCCGTACGCGGCTAGGCTCCCAAAAAGTCCCACATATGTGGTATCCCCGTACTCAGGAGAAGCAGCAGAATTTATTTTGGGGTGTCATTTCACATATGCCCATGGCATGTGTGAGCAATATATCATTTAGTGACAACTTTGTGAAAAAAAAAAAAAAAAAAAAACGTTTGTAATTTTCCCGCAACTTGTGGCAAAATATAAAATATTCCATGAACTCAACATGCCTCTCAGCAAATAGCTTGGGGTGTCTACTTTCTAAAATGGGGTCATTTGTGGGGGTTTTGTGCCATCTTGGCATTTTATGGCCTTCAAAACTGTGATAGGTAGTGAGAAGTGAACTCAAAAATTTACGCCCTTAGAAAGCCTGAAGGCGGTGCTTGGTTTTCGGGGCCCCGTACGCGGCTAGGCTCCCAAAAAGTCCCACATATGTGGTATCCCCGTACTCAGGAGAAGCAGCAGAATTTATTTTGGGGTGTCATTTCACATACGCCCATAGCATGTGTGAGCAATATATCATTTAGTGACAACTTTGTGTAAAAAAAAAAAAAATATTTTTTTTTGTCATTATTCAATCGCTTGAGGCAAAAAAATAAAATATTCAATGGGCTCAACATGCCTCTTATCAATTTCCTTAGGGGGTCTACTTTCCAAAATGGGGTCATTTGGGGGGGTTTTGTACTGCCCTGCCATTTTAGCACCTCAAGAAATGAGATAGGCAGTCGTAAACTAAAAGCTGCGTAAATTCCAGAAAACGTACCTTAGTTTGTAGATGTGACAACTTTTGCGCAAACCAATAAATATACAATTATTGACTTTTTTTTTACCAAAGACATGTGGCTGAATACATTTTGGCCTAAATGTATGACTAAAATTGAGTTTATTGGATTTTTCTAATAACAAAAAGTAGAAAATATCATTTTTTTTCAAAATTTGCGGTCTTTTTACGTTTATATCGCAAAAAATAAAAATCGCAGAGGCAATCAAATACCATCAAAAGAAAGCTCTATTTGTGGGAAGAAAAGGACGCAAATTTTGTTTGGGTACAACATTGCATGACCGCGCAATTACCAGTTAAAGCAGCGCAGTGCCAAAGTGTAAAAAGACCTCTGGTCATTTACCAGCAAAATGGTCCGGTCTGAAAGTGGTTAACAATGCTGCAAGAACTAACTTCTTTTGATGCTCATAGTCACACACACTTCTCCCGAACGGATTTCATTACTCTTTTTTAACCATTTGAGCAATACAATTTTTTTTTTTTTTTGCCACATCAGTACCCTTATACCAGAGACTAAATTCAGCTTGCCGCTCATTAATGTCTGGTTCATAATTTCACATCATCGTGGCTTATTTAATTTCATAAATTTTCACAAAAATTCCTTGTGGTCACATAAAAATTTCATATTATTTAATAAAATACAAACAAATAAGGTAAATGAGCTTTCTCATAGTGTATGCCATAGCTATACCTATTCCCCTGGCATCCCCTACCTAAATTAAATTTTTTCTCCCCCACCTCCCCCCTCCATCCCCACAGGATCCCCTCATACACATGATTACAATATGATCTCCTCACTCCTCTCTCCAATTCTGTACCAGTAACGTTCACAAGTTAACTAACAGGGTCCTGGAGAGGCCAGCAGGGAGAAAAAAGCAAAAGTATAAAAAAAAAAGAAAGAAAAAAAAAAAAAAAAAGAAAAAGAAAAAAAACACACCAGACGTTCATAGGGAAAATCAATTTTCTGTGCAAAAGCTGCAGCCCGTCCACCTATAGTAGAATACCCAACTTCCCCAGACTAGACCCCCATAAACTCATAAACTTCTTGTTATTACCCTGTCTAATGAAGAAGACCCTTTCATTAGCAATCGTCGTTTTTATGTTTGCCGTCCAAGTTTCAACTGATGGGCCTAGATGTGAATGCCATTGTTGAGCAATTAACTTCCTTGCTTGGAAGAGACATCTAATCACTGGTGTTTTAGTAACGTTGGTAATTGTAAAATCCTTAGGCGTAGTCAGGAGACAAGTCCTGACCGTTGCTTTCAGTGTTAAATTAAAGACTCTGTTGATCTGGTCTATAACCTGCGTCCAGTACCAAAATAACTTCGGGCACCTCCAGAACATATGGATAAAATCGCCAGTCATGCCACATCTAGGACAATGGTCGTTGTTTCTCCAACCTAGTTTGAACATCTTCTTAGGGGTATGATACACCCGATAGAAAAAAAAAAGGTGGGAAGCTTTCTGGGAAGGGGAGATCGAAACTCTGGTGCCGTAGTCAATTATCCGATCCCAATCGGAATTAGACAGAGGACCTACATCTTTCTCCCATTTTTTCCTACTTTTAAGCGAGGCTTCATGATCAAACGTTTTATCCCCTAATCTAGCATACATATAAGAAATCAGTCCCTTGAGCGTGTCCTGGGACATAATCTGTGACAACACAGGCATCTGAATCCATTGAACCTTCTGAGGTCCAAATTGTGACTGGACTGCATGCCTAACCTGGAGATATTTATAAAAAGCACGGTTCGACAATGAGAACTCCAATTTTAAGCTATTGAATGATTTGATTTCTGAACCCTGGAATATTTGAATTAGTTGGTTTATACCTTGGTTCACCCATTCCCTACATCTTTCAACTTTAGCTACTTCGGCCAAGTTTCTATTACTCCATAAAGGGGCCAATACGGATACCCCCTGGTATCCTAGTATAGCCTTAGCTGTTTTCCAGAGTTTAACAATCTGGTTGATTGTCGGGCAACTTATACCGAACGAGTTTGCCTCAAGGGCCTCAATAAGTGTGTTATGGGGGCATCCTAGCATTAATAGGCTATGACGTGGTGAACCCTCGCTTGATATTCCTGCTCCTGCTAGATGCTGCATCTGTGCCGCCAAATAGTAGAGCCTAGGATGTGGAACCGCCATCCCCCCATCCTCCAACGGTAGCTGCAACGTCCATAGACTAATCCTAGGCGGCCCCTTTCTCCATATAAAATCTCTAAACAAAGATTCTATTTTCTTAAACCACCGCGAGCCAATCCATACCAACGAGTTATGGAGAAAATATAAAATTTGGGGGAGCCAAACCATTTTAACCAAGTTACAGCGTCCCGCCATCGATATGGGGAGGCAGCTCCAAATATCTGCCTTGTCTTTAAGTTTCAACACAAGAGGGGCTAAGTTGTCTTCCAGATACCCATTTACATCCCTTGCCATCCAAACCCCCAAGTACTTAAATTTCTCTACCACCTTCAAGTTAAGAGTATCTTGTATTGCATTGATGGCCCCCATATCTATCGGGAGTAGTGCAGATTTATCCCAATTGATAGTCAATCCAGATACTTGGCCAAATTCCCTAATCATTTTCATAGCCGCTTTTAGCGAAGCTTGAGCCTCTCCCAAAAAAAGCAAAATATCATCGGCAAATAATGCGATCTTTTCCTCCATCTGACCTCTCCTAAATCCCTGAATGTCTGGGTTAGCCCTAATAGCTATGGCCAATGGCTCCATTGCCAGAACGAAAAGCAAGGGGGAAAGGGGACAGCCCTGCCTCATTCCTCGTTCCAGTTGAAACGCATCAGAATACTCGTTATTAATTTTTATTTTTGCGCTTGGATTAGTATAGAGCATTTTTACCCATTTAATAAAAGTTGGATCAAACCCAAATCTAGTAAGTACCTCAAACAAATATTCCCACTCAAGACAATCAAAAGCCTTGGCTGCATCCAGGGCTAGTATTGCCCTGGGGCCTCCATCGTCTGCTGGGATCTGGACATTCAACTGGGCTCTACGTATATTAATGCTGGTAGACCTGTTCGGGATAAATCCCGACTGGTCAGGATGGATGAGCGTATGAATAAACTTTTTTAAACGTGTTGCCAGTATTTTCGCTAGAATCTTTACATCAGTACAAAGCAGCGAAATCGGACGATACGAAGCAGGATCCATAGGGTCTTTCCCCTCCTTGGGGAGAACCACTATATTAGCTTCCAGCATTGAGGGAGGCAGCGTCCCCGCCACCAAAGCCTGGGTCAATGCCTCCAGCAATTCCGGGAGCAAGACCTCGCCATATTTCTTATAAACCTCGATAGGAAACCCATCAGGTCCTGGTAATTTTAGATTGGGCATCTCCGCCACCGTTCTACGAAGTTCATCAATGGTTATTGGGGCCTCCATTGCCATAAAATCTTCTACTGATAATGTTGGTATACTTATATTTCCTAAAAAATTAGCCGCCGTTCCCCCCTCTCCCCCCCTCTGAGATTTATATAGATGGCAATAATAATGGTGAAATATATTTTTAATCGTGGTAGGATCAGAAGGGATCTCCCCCTGTGGGGTCCTGACCGCTAGTACCGTTGAAGGGGCAGTGTTTGTTTTAACCAATAGAGACAATAAGCGACCCACTTTTTCACCCTCCCCAAAATTCACCTGTCTCTGAAGTATACATCTATTATCTATCTTTCTCCTGATAGTCGTCTTATAGTCTTGCTGCTTTTCTATCCATACCTTCTGAGTAAATGGGGTTGGGCTAATGATATACTGCTGTTCTGCCCCTAACACTGCCTTCCTGGCCTCCTCTTCCTGGTTCCTCATCTTAGCTTTATTTCCAGCAATTTGCTGGATAAAGAGTCCCCTTAGAAAAGCTTTTAATGAGTCCCAAATTGCTCCCGCCGAAGCAGTACCCGCATTAATATGAGTAAAGTGTTTCAGTTCGATTATTAAACGCTCTGGATCGTCCAGCATCTCTAACCATGAAGGATCAATTTTCCATTGCCCAGGGTATTGCTTATTCCCCACAATAAGTGTCAATGTTAAGGGGGAATGGTCTGAAATCCCCCTTGGGTCATATTGTACTGCCTCCACCAAGGCCAAAGCTTGGCTATTCACCAGGGCCATATCTAATCTAGATAAAGTAAGAAAAGACGTTGAAAAACAGGAATATTGTCGCTCTAACGGGTACCGGGTACGCCATGAGTCGCATAATCCCACTTCCTGCAGAAAGCGAGACAATCTCGTCTCGTTCCCTACCGTTGTTGAAACTACCATTGGGAATCTATCTAAGGACTTATTCAGGACTTCATTGAAATCCCCCACTGCTATTACAGGGATATCAGATTTATCTATTGTAAATAATATTAGCTCATGTAAAATCTCCAATTTGAATGGAGGTGGAACATATATATTTGCTATCACATATGGGTTATTATCAATACAGCAATATAAAAAAATGTAACGACCCTTTGCGTCTATACGACTATTATAGCAAGAAAACAAAACCTCCCTATCGATCAAAATGCTCACCCCTCTTGCATATGAAGAAAACACCGAATGAAATTGAGTTTGGAATTTCCGGCCACGAAGGAGCGGGACCGTCTCCGCGGTTAGATGTGTCTCCTGTAAGCAAAGCAATCCGGGCCCTAGGCCCTCTAGTGCTGATAGCACCACAGCTCTCTTGGTCGGATCTCCCAAACCCCGAACATTCCATGACATTACCCTAATTCTTTTTGCCTGCATCTCGTCCTTACAACCTATGTAACGGGCAGGTTAGAGCAAAAAAAAAAAAAAAGAAAAGAAAAGAGAAGACCTTCTTCTTCACAAATAAATGCATCCGTGTCTTTCCCAGAAACATAAGTTAAATTAATATCCCCCCAATTGTGATACCTCCTCCCACCTCCTCCCAGGAGGTAAATCCTTTATCTTGTGTATGCATATAATAGTGCAATGTTTCCCAACCTTCCCATCCTATCCCTCCCATTCCCTAAAATTAGAACCACCCCCCTCCTCGCCCTCCCATCTTGCCCTGCAGGGCTCCCCCCTGGGGGTTGACCCGTGACCTTCCTACACCCCATCCACCTCTTACTTGCACTATCTCTACTTAGTGCATCAATCAAAAACCAAACCCAAAACGAGTGGCGCAGATGCACCCCTCTGCACTCACCCATATACATTCTTTTATCCTCAAACCCTCAAGGTGCAGCCCCCCCCCCCCCTCATTTTTATACTTAAAATAAACGTGCAAATAATTATTAATATCTCATACCCTATCTTCACCCCCCTCTTCCCCCACACCTTAAATTACAAACCGTAAGATTATTAGATCATGAAAATCAACCCTGTTACATAGGTCTATAATTCTTTTTTGTTTTCTTCTAACCATTGGGCTACCTCCCTCGGTGTATTAAAAAAAAGCGTCCTACCGAGTGCCGTTACTCTCAGGCGAGCTGGATAGAGGAGAGCATAATTTAACTTATACTTAATCATGCTGCGCTTGACTGGAATGAATTTGGCTCTTCGTTTCTGGAGATCCGGCGAAAAATCTGGATATAGAGAGATCCTAGCTCCTTCAAATCTAATATCGCCTTTCACCCTAGCTTCTCGCAATAGGGACATTTTATCGTTATAATTAGGGACTTTAATCAATATGGGCCTGGGATGGTCGCCCTTATCAAGAGCATTGGCATGGACTCGATGTGCACGTTCTATTGCAAATAAGGGGCTGAGAGCAGCAGCTCCAAAAAGATCTCGTAACCATCCTTCCAGAAAAGATTCAGATTAGTGCCCTCGCTACGCTCGGGGAGGCCTATCACCCTGATGTTGTTTCTTCTATTTCTATTTTCCAACTCATCCAACTTGGCTGCTTGGTTATTGATCATTTTTTTAAGGATTTTAACTTCTTGCTTCACAGGACTCAACTCGTCCTCGATCACACTTACGCGTTCCTCAAGATCAGAGGTCCTTGCTATAGTCCTATTTATTTCTTGTCGCATAGATAGTAATTCCTCTTTAATCGCTCTCAGCTGACTATCAAAGCTGGATATCGAAACTTTACATTCTTTAATCGCATTCAATATGTCTCTTAATGTAGGCTCTCCCTCCAGCGTAACAGATGTAGATGTATGAATGCTAGCTGATATATCAATCGCTTCCATGTTTATTGTGGCCATTGCAGTTTTTCTTCCCCCTGGTCCCTTTGTACTGCCAGATTTAGCAATTAATGGAGTAGGAGGGTTAATCACAACATGTCCTTGGCTCTTTCTATCGCCAGGCAAGTTCTTAGAGTCTTTATTCTGTAGAGAATTTTTCTGGCTACTCGTCTTTGAAGGTGAAACCGGGCCTGAATGGGCATATCGTTCTAATTTTGCGGCCGCAGTCAAAGCCGCGTGATTGGCTTTATCCTTAGCCGATCGGGTGATTTGAGACCCCTCCAAGGGAGGTTGCTCTTCAGGAAGTCTTTTCCTGGACATAATTGGCTTTAAATAGAGACTAGAGTATTTTGTTTTATTTTTCCCCCTTTAAAAAATTAACGAACCGCCGTGTCGCTCCCGTCAAAAGTGTCCGGGAGCGACCAACACCAGAAGAGACAAAAAACCCCCTTTAAAAAAGGGAGGTAAAAGACGGCAATCTAGGTCAGGTCAGAACTCCAGTGGTATTGCAAACAGGAAAAGATTTTATGCAGCTTTTATAGGGAAAGCGATATATATGATGTATGCGATATTTGCGACTCTCTAAAAAATAATAGGTAAATGGTCCCCAGTCACTTAGACAGCAAAAGGCTAATATTATATAAACAATGCAAGCAAATCAAGAGTGCAGTCCACAGAGAGGGAGAAAAAAAAAAGTTTCAAATACTAATAGAAAGTCTGTGGCTTCCAACCATTTGTTTTGCATATATACATTTAAATTAATTAATCAGTTAAAACAGGCATAACAAAGCTTCATCAATTTGTGATGTGATGTAAGTGTCAACGCGAATACCACACCGCACATCCAAAGGAGCTTCTTATCTGGTCCCTGGTTTGTCCTGCAGACATCAGCCAGCCGTTCTCCTAAAAAAAGATTTGTTACCTTCTGCAGCAGAAACCTTAAGATAACCTCCTGTCTTGGCCGCAGCAGCAAGCGGTGTTTACAGGACGAGGTCTCGCGAGGTTCACAGCTCCTTCTCCTCCGCACTCCGAAGGGACCGCACTCCGGTCTAGCGGGATCCGGAACCCCAGAAGCGGCGACCCCCCGCACAGGCAAACGGGGACCGCACAGACAGGCCGGCCACCCGAAAGGCAGCAGGAAGAGCCCCAGCCAAGCAGCACAGGTGAGAGAAACTCCACGCAGCAGACACAAACTAGCAGGCAGGGTAGAGCGGGGGAGAGCTGCACCACGCTCTCACTCCTCAGTCATTCACACTACCGTTCGCATCCTGTCACGCCCCCAGCAATACAATTTTAGTTTGCGTCACATCTACACAATTTTAGATTTGGTTTATTCTTTTTTGGATGTTTTTTGGGGGGGATTCCCTAAAAATCTCCTTTAAAGACACTTCGCTCATTTCTCCTTATTTATTTTTATTTTTTTTGTGTGTAAACTTACAACAACAACATTATTGTATTTTTCATATTTTCTTTTTTAATCTACAGGAGGTTGTTTAGTGTTGTTACCCCTTGTTATTTAGTTCACTTTGTATTTTTGAAATGTACCTGCCTGCTCACAAATAAACTGTACTTTTTAAAGGAAAACACATTACACAAGTATTTCGTCAAACAAAAAAAAAATTAATTTTGTTCGCTAGAAACTAAAAATAGGAACGCAGCACTGGAGAAACTTCTTAACTTTGGTGCAGCCTTTGGCCCCCAGGGCAGACATGACTAAATGAGATATTAAAAAATTGGTGGCCTGAGGAGTAGATATCTCAGGGAGAGAAGTCTGGTCCCGAAGTCCTAGAGAGCAGGAAATTCAGATGCCATTTCTGTCCCCAGGATGTGGATCTTCAAGAGGCTGCATCTTCTGGCAGACCAGACTCAACCCAGGCCATCACTCTCTGGTCTTCCTTTGGGACTTCCCACCAGGCATCCTTCCAGGCTGTGGCTGGGCTCCTGTAGCTGGGGCAGGAGGAGGAGGGCGTTGGTCAACCTCCTGGCTGCCACTTGCCACAGCCTCCCCCCGACTGAGGTCTTCCTGTGTATGAAAAGGGGACATAGTTTTAGTTTTTTGATCATCAATCACACCATTTTGTGCTCCTGGCT
The DNA here is from genome assembly GCF_037356315.1 of Lithobates pipiens. Classification (NCBI taxonomy): domain Eukaryota; kingdom Metazoa; phylum Chordata; class Amphibia; order Anura; family Ranidae; genus Lithobates; species Lithobates pipiens. The sequence goes on from NW_027507686.1 coordinate 88,915,938, forward strand.
TTTGCTAATTGAATGTTACCGACTATCATTCTGACACCAGCATTTTTCTTTCCCATCCCAAACATAAGAACATCTAGTTAACATCATTAAATGTAATGTAATTGTAAGTTTGAGGAGACGTGCTCGCAAGGGAAATGGTCTGCGATCGAGAGGCTATTGCCCATAAATGTCTTGGAGATCCGGTCAGTTTATATGGCTCTCACAAAGTGGTCTTACAGACTACAAGGTCTCCCTGTTTGGGTTCAGTCCGACAATGCCACAGCAGTGGCTTATGTCAATCACCAGGGCGGTACCAGGAGTCTGGTTGCACAAAAAGAGGTGAATCGCATACTTGTCTGGGCAGAAAAGCATGTTCCGTGTCTTTCTGCAGTCTTCATTCCAGGAGTGGAAAATTGGCAGGCGGATTTTCTGAGCCGCCAGCAGTTGTGCCCAGGAGAATGGGCTCTACACCCTGACGTGTTTTGGAACATATGTCACAGGTGGGGTACTCCAGACGTAGATCTGTTTGCATCCAGGTTCAACAGGAAACTGGACAATTTTGTGTCAAGGACAAGAGATGCACTTGCTCAGGGGTCAGATGCTCTGACAGTTCCCTGGGATCAGTACAATCTGATCTATGCCTTCCCCCCGAGCCCGTTTCTGTCTCGGTTCCTGGGAATAGTCAAGAGGGAGAGAAAATCGGTCCTTTTAGTGGCCCCGACTTGGCCCAGGCGACCGTGGTACGCAGAGATCAGGAAGTTGGCAGTAGGCAGGCCATGGATCCTCCCTCTCCGGCCAGATCTGCTCTCACAGGGTCCAATTTATTATCCTGCTTTACACAGTCTAAATTTGACGGTTTGGCTGCTGAGACCCACATTCTGAGAGACCGTGGCCTTTCGGGGCCAGTCCTTTCTACTCTGGTCAATGCCAGAAAGCCGGCCTCCAGGCTTATTTATTACAAAATCTGGAGGGCATATGTTTCCTGGTGTGAACTCAGGAAATGGCATCCTAGAAAGTATGTCATTAGCAGGATCTTGGCCTTTCTCCCGTCAGGCCTAGAAATGAATTTGGCCATAAGCACTATCAAGGTGCAGATTTCAGCCCTCTCAGTGTTTTTTCAGAATCCACTTGCATCGCATTCCCTGGTGCGGGCTTTCATCCAGGGGGCCATGCGGATAAGACCGCCAGTCAAACCTCCAGTATGCCCATGGGATCTGAATTTGGTTCTCTCGGCTTTGCAGGGGCAACCATTTGAACCTTTACATCTGGCTATATTAGTTCTCCTGACTAAAAAATTGGTTTTCTTGGTAGCCATTTCCATGGCTAGAAAAGTATCAGAGCTAGCAGCTCTTTCCAGCAAAGAGCCCTATCTAATTATTCATAAGGACCGGGTGGTCATGCGTCCCAACAGGTCCTTTCTACCTAAGGTGGTTTCGGGATTCCATTTGACTCAAGACGTAATCCTACCATCCTTTTTTCCGGACCCACAGTCCGCAGAAGAAGAATCTTTGCACACTTTGGATGTGGTTAGGGCAATCAGTATATATCTTCAAGCAACTGCTCGGATAAAGAAAACTGATTGCTTGTTTATTTTGCCGCAGGGCCCTAGGAAGGGCCAGGCGGCTTCAAAATCCACTCTCTCAAGGTGGATTAGACAGATTATTTCTCAGGCCTATAGTGTTAAAGGGAAAATCCCTCCTTTTCCAGTGAAAGCGCACTCTACTAGGGCTGTAAGTGCTTCTTGGGCAGTGCATCACCAGGCCTCCCTGGCTCAGATCTGTAAGGCTGCAACTTGGTCATCAGTCCACACATTCACCAGATTCTATCAGGTGGATGTCAGAGGGCAAGAGAATATCGCCTTTGGGCGCAGTGTACTGCAGGCTGCAGTTTAGGTCCTCCGGTCCCTGGCGGTCTTTGATTATGATCTGTGTCTCCCTCCCCTCAATCTGAGCATTGCTTTGGGACATCCCACTATGTAATGAAGCTCCTGTGTCCCGTGATGTATGATCAAGAAAATGGGATTTTTATATACAGCTTACCTGTAAAATCCTTTTCTTGAGAGTACATCACGGGACACAGGGCCCCTGCCCCTCTTGGGTTTTACGTGGTTTCTTATTGCTTTGCTACAAAACTGAGGTGCCTCCCATATGGGAGGGGTTATATAGGGGAAGAATTCTCCTTAATTGGGGTTAACCAGTGTCCAATCACCAGAGGTGCCTATATAACCCACTATGTAATGAAGCTCCTGTGTCCCGTGATATACTCTCAAGAAAAGGATTTTACAGGTAAGCTGTATATAAAAATCCAATTTTGCACACTATGCACAGAGAAAGCCTCAATGTAATGCCTGTGATACCTGAAATTATAATGCCCACATTGCCAGGAACAGCAATTTTGCTGCTTTATTCTCTAACAGGCTTGCTCCCCTAATAGCACAATAACAGTGGGTCACCCCTAGGAGTCAAAAATTCAGTCAGACATGTTCTGACAAGATAGGGTGAGAGGGGCTTGAGATCCCCAATAATCATCAGGGGTCTGAAGTACAATGGGTGTACCCTCTACCTCTGCAGTTAACCTGAACCCTCCCCCCATCTTTATTATATTGAGCTCCTTTTTCATTTATTTATCTTCTTTTATAATCAATCTTTCTCATTATTTATTTAGAGTCTTATTACATTTCTGTGCTGCAATATGTTCAAATCATGTCAGGGGTGAAATACCACCAAATCCCCACCGAAGCATTAAATACAATTACCTCCAGGACAACTGAGGAAATAAAAAGAAATATGATATTTAAGGTGAGAGAATTTTTCACAACAGCAAACACATTAACAATAATTTTTTATCATGGCTGCGACATTATGGCATACACATCGGACATTTTTGACACATTTTTGGGAGCAGTAATTTATACAGCAATCAGTGCTATACAAATGCACTGATTCCTGTGTAAATGACACTGGCAGTGAAGGGCTAAACCACTAGGAGGCAGTGTACGGGTTAAGTATGTCCTGGGGAGTCATTCTAACTGTGGGGGGGGGGCATGGCTACTTGTGACATGTTACTGATCTCTGCTCCCGATCACAGGGAGCAGAGATCAGTGACACTGTCACTAGGCAGAACGGGGTGATGCTTGTTTACATTAGCATCTCCCCATTCTTCCTCTCCGTGAGACAATCGCGGGTATCCCCACGGACATTGTATCCTCGGGACCCAACTCGACTCACGGAGCTTGCTGCAGGCGCACGCGCCCACAGGCCGCCTCTTAAAGGGCAGTGTACAGATACGTTAGTTTGCCTGTATGAGCCCTTCTTCCGATGTATATCAGCGTGAGGAGGGTGGCAAGTGGTTAAAGGTACATGGCACTCCTATAGGGAATAATGGAACAACAACATATTTCCTTGTGGTTTAATTAGGGAATATTGACGAACACTGTAAAGGTCTGTGTAGATAGATGAAAGAACTCCAACATGTTTCGCTAAATAAGGCTAAAGGCCTGTTAACAAAAAGAAAAAAAGATATAATAAAAATAAATACAATGAAAATGTTTATATGGATTGTTTACTTGTAAAGTAAATGTGTTGCGCTAGAGTGAAAAGAAAATCATTATTTCTTCCTAAATCATCATACATAAGGAAAATCTTAAATGAAAACATTAACTAAATGTGAAAGAAAGCATCCATGCAAAGATGATTTAAAAAGTCCCAGAACTAAAGTCCCATTTATACGTGCATCGTTTTTGTTGCTCTCAAGATGTGCCAGCAACATCCTTAAACACTAAAAAAATGATAAACGTGCAAGCTTACCAGATCTCAATGACCTTTTTATTCAGTGCTCAACCCAAGCTCAAATATTATTCATCAGCAACCAAGTCATTTCTCCTCATGGAACACCATAATAAACATTTGTACCCAGCACCAAATGGACTCCTCCCGATCTCTATTGGCTCAAATCCATGTAGGAACAAGCAAATGTATACTACTCATAGGTAGTACATTAAAAACACACTTACATTAGTATGCGCATTGTAAAAAGAATAATGCCTTGTACACACAGTCGGATTTTCCGACAGAAAATGTGCGATCGGATCATGTTGACGGAAAATCCGATCATGTGTGGGCTCTATCGGACTTTTTTCAATTGGTGTAGAGAATTCCGACACACAAAGTGACACGCATGCTCAGAAAAAATTTGGAGACGAAAGCTTTTGGCTACTGGCCTCTAAGTAGTCCCGTCGTACTTTTTGTATGTCACCTCGTTCCGAACAATTGGATTTTCCGAAAACTTTGTACTGAGAGGAATGAAGGTGTAGAATTAGGTGTGTCACAGCAAAGTGCTTGTGGGCATTCTGCTATCGGTACACCAACGTCTGATTGTACCAGGCAAATTTCCCTGCCCATGCTGCTGGACCACTGAAAGAAGTTCACTCCCAGCCATCCACATGCCCAGCGGTTGAATGCTAGCTTGGCTAAATTGCTAGCACTTCAACTGCTGCCTTTTCAGTTGGTAGACTCTGCCCCATTCTGTGATTTTGTGTCAGAAACCATGAAACGAACCACATGCTAAAGGTCGTATTACATCATTGTATACACAACTGATATCTAATTCTAATACTGTTATACCTAAATATGTGGCCAAGTGGGAAAAAGATTTGGATTGTACGATCGATTCTAGGTCTTGGTCCAACATATGGTCTTTCACAAAATCTTCCTCTATAAATATATTGGCGTCTGAATCATCATATAAAGTTCTCACATGCTGGTATTTGGTTCCTGCGAGAATCGCCAAATTCTCAACAGACAACACTGGGCTCTGCTTTCGTGGCTGTCCAGAAAAAGGTACCTATATACATACCTGGTGGCATTGCCCAATTGTACAATCATTTTGGAAAAAGATCTTTCTGATAATTACAAAATGTTTTGATCGTCCAAATTTTCCAGACCCAATTATAGCTCTCCTTAATTTAAAACCAGCCTTTCTGAATCAGAAACAATTCAAATTAGTTCTTACACCCCTGATAGCCGCAAAGCAGACTATAGCCAATGTGTGGAAAACAGATGTGGTGAATATTGCAGAAACCAAACGTAGAATGAATCAATCTTTCATCCATGCTAAAATGGACGCTATAGATAAAAACCGGATGACAAAGTTTGATATCATATGGAAACCCTGGATTAAATATTATACGTCAGATAATATTGACAATCGAGTTTTATTGTTATGGTGATTAAGATTTTTTATAGAATTCCAACATTAGCTGATATATATCAGGAACAGCTGGTAACTGTGGAAAAAGAAAAGAACTGGCAATTAGCCGACAGCTGAGCGGCCAGCCCAGAGGAGGAAGGGCTAAGCCAGCCCTGACGGTACCCCCCCCTCAATGACCCCTATCCCTCAGGGGACCACCGGGCTTGAGAGGAAACCATCTATGGAACTCGCGGAGGAGGAAAGGAGCATGTACGTCAGAGGATGAAACCCAGGAGCGTTCCTCCGGACCATACCCCTTCCAATGCACCAGGTACTGTATGCGCCCACGGAACCTACGGGAGTCAATAATGGATTGTACCTCATACTCCTCATGGTTCTCAACCTGAATAGGGTGATGACGTGGCACCGAGGGGGTAAATCGGTTACAAACCAACGGTTTCAATAAGGAGACATGAAACACATTTGAGATGCGCATACTAGGAGGAAGGTCCAACGCGTAAGCTACTGGGTTAATCCTGCAAAGTATATGGAAAGGCCCAATAAACCAAGGTGCAAACTTCAGTGAGGGAACACAAAGCCGGAGGTTGCGAGATGACAGCCAGACCCTGTCCCCAACCTGGTAGGAAGGCGCTGGCAGGCGTCTGCGGTCAGCATGGAGTCTGTACCTATCATTAGCATGATGCAAAGCCTCCTGGACTTGTACCCAAGTGGAACGAAGACCTCCTCTAACGCAGGAATACTCTGCGGAAGAAATGAGTCAGGCAACATGGAAGGTTGAAAACCATAATTCGCCATAAATGGAGACAATCGAGAGGCAGAATTCAAGGCACTGTTGTGAGCAAACTCTGCCCAAGGTAATAGGTCAGACCAGTTGTTATGATGGTCAGAAATATAGCAACGTAGGAATTGCTCCAAGGACTGATTGGCTCATTCTGCGGCCCCATTAGACTGCGGGTGATATGCAGAAGAGAACGCAAGCTGGATTCCCAACTGTGCACAAAAGGCTCACCAGAAGTGGGAGACAAACTGACTTCCCCTGTCCTAGACAATCACCTTGGGTAGCCCATGTAAGCGAAAGATCTCCCGAGCAAAAATTGAAACCAGTTCCTTAGAGGTGGGCAACTTCTTAAGTGGAACACAATGACACATCTTTGAGAATCGGTCAACCACCATAAGGATAACAGTGTTGCCTTGGGAGTTGGGCAATTCCACAATGAAATCCATAGACAGGTGAGTCCAAGGCCTCTCTCCATTGGGTATGGGTTGTAGGAGGGCGACTGGAAGGTGTCGTGGAGTCTTACTCTGAGCACACACGGGACAGGCAGCTATGAAGGCAGTAACATCAGCCCGTAGACTGGGCCACCAGAATTGTTGGGAGATGGCCCAAATGAGTTGATTCTTCCAGGATGGCCAGCTGCCTTGGGAGAATGGTAAGTCTGGAGCATTGCAGGATGGTGACTCTCTGGGACAAAGCAGCGGTCTCAAGGTTTATCAGGAGGGGCATGGACAAAGAATTTTGTCACCCAAAGGAGAAGTAAGACTGGTGTGAACCATAATACGATCAGGAGGAATCATAGGAACCGGAACCGACTCCGACTTGGAAGTGGAGGAAAATTGTCATGACAATGCATCAGCCCTTACATTCTTAGTACCGGGTAAGAATGAGACAATGTAATTAAAGCTCAACAAGAAAAGAGCCAATCGCGCCCTTCTGGGAGAGAGTCGCTTAGCCTCAGACAAGAATGTAAGATTCTTATGGTCAGTAATGCCGCGTACACACGAGCGGACTGTATGGCGTACTTAGTTCGTCATACAATCCGACGGACAGTCCGTCGTACTTTCGACTGAACGGACTTGACCACACACGGATGCACAAACAGTCCGTCGAAAGCTTGCGCGATGACGTGTACAGCACGTACGACGGGACTAGAAATAGGAAGTCCAAGACACAGCAAAGCACCCTTCCGCCATGTAAATCCTTTCTGGGCATGCACCATTCTTAGTCCGTCGAACTAGCATACTGACGAGCGGATTGTCCGCTGAAACCAAAGTACAACGGACAGAATTTCGAAAAATCCGAAATTCTTAGTACGCCGGACTGCACGCTGAAAAAGTCCACTGAAGCCCACACACAAGCGGATTGTCCGCTGAAATGTGTTTCGACGGACTAAGTACGCCATACAGTCCGCCCGTGTGTACGCGGCATAAGAATAAGAACGGGCACAGTGGTACCTTCAAGGAGATGTCTCCATTCTTTCAGGGCTAAAATGATCGCCAACAGCTCTCTGTCACCAATCTCATAATTGCACTCAGCAGGTGACAATTTCTTGGAAAAGTAGCCACATGGATGCATAGCGCTCTCAGAGTTAGGACATTGAGGAGGGCGCCAACTCCAGTCTCAGAAACATCAACTTCTAGGATAAAAGGCAATGTAGGATGTGCCAACACAGGAGCAGAAACAAAGGCAGCCTTGAGAGTTTCAAAGGCTTTAATGGACTCCGGAGACCAACTCTGTGGGCTGCCATCCTTTCTGGTCATATCAGTCAGAGGCTTGACCAGAGACGAGAAGTTACGAATAAACTTCCGATAGTAGTTGGCAAAGCCCAGAAAACGCTGCAGAGGATGTAAACCCACGGGTCGAGGCCACTATAGAAATGCCGACAGTTTCTCTGGGTCCATCGAAAAACCAGCAGTGGAAATTACATAGCCCAGGAATGTAACCTGTTCACGATGGAACTCGCGCTTCTCTAGTTTACAATAAAGATTGTTCTCTCTTAGTTTCTGAAGTACATGACAGACATCTGTGTGGTGGCTCTCCAGGGACTTGGAAAATATGAGGATATCATCGAGATAAATCACCAAATTGCAACAAATCTCGGAGGACATCGTTAATAAATTCCTGGAAAACTGCCGGGGCGTTACAAAGGCCAAAAGGCATTACCAGGTATTCATAATAGCCTGTTCTGGTATTAAATGTAGTTTTCCACTCGTCGCCCTCCTTAATGTGCATGAGATTGTATGCCCCTCTCAGGTCAAGCTTTGTGAAAACCGTTGCTCCCTTGAGGCGGTCAAATAACTCGGGTAGGCAGTCTCAGTTCACTGCTCTTCTTTCCAGCAGGAGACGAGGACTTGCGGATGAAACCTCGAGAAAGTGCATCAGCAACATACTCCTCCATGGCCTTATCCTCCAAGACCGACAAAGGGTAAACCCGGCCACGAGGAGGTATGGCACCAGGTTGAAGGTCAATTGCGCAATCATAAGGCCGATGTGGAGGCAAACTACCAGCTTGACCTTTATCAAAGACATCGCCAAAATCACGGTACTCCTCCGGCAGGGATGGGAGTGAAGCGATGCACAGGACCTTGGATACCTTCAGGAAGCATGTCTCACTGCATTGTGGTGACCAGGAGAGAACCTCAGCATGGAGCCAATCAAAAGAGGGGTTGTGCCTCTGTAACCAAGGATAACCAATAACCAGCGGAAATCTGGGTGAGGAAATAAATTGGAATTGGATTATCTCATGGTGAAGAGCCCCTACGGCCATGGACAACGGAACCGTCTCATGAGTCACATGGGCAGGCTGTAAAGGTTTCCTGTCAAGAGCCTCAATGGCAAGTGGAGTGTCACGCAGCTGCAGCGGAATCGAGTGCTGCGAAACAAATGCAGCATCAATGAACAGGCCTGCAGCCCCAGAGTCGATTAGAGCCTGTATTTCGATTGACGACTCAGCCCAAGGAAGGGTGACCGAAACCAGGGGCTTATCCTTCTGGATAACTGGGGACGAAACAACGTTACCTAGGGTCTGTCCATGACAGGACCTCAAAGTTCGGGCGTTCCCTGGACGGGTAGGACAAGACTTCAAAAAGGGACCTGCCTAACCACAATAAAGGCACAATCTCTCCCTCCTCCTAAAGGCTCTCTCATCCGCAGAGAGACGTGTGAAGCCCAGGTGCATGGGTTCATCTTCACTGACCAACTCGGTACCAGGAGGCATGGGAGGTGAGGGAGGCATGGCTGGGACTACAAAGCTCGGAGGCAAACGTACAGGAGGCTTCCGCAAGCGCTCCTTAAGAGAAAGTCTTTCTCTGAGTAGGGAGTCGATGAGGATGGCAAACGAGATCAAGCTCTCCAGCTCAGTGTGTCATGAAAAGGTCCACCCGTTGGTGGCGCTGTTGGTCTCTTGTATTGCAGTACCAGTGTCCACCAGCGGGTGTCTTCTAACACCCAGGGCCTGTAATAAGAGGACCTACCTCCTGGTGGCACTGTTGGATCCTTGGGCTGTAGTAACGGTGCCCACCAGCGGGTGTACTCCGGCAGTGTGGAGCAGACAGCACCTTCTGCGCTCAGCTGTTACGTGAGGGTAATCATTGGTAGTCTTATAAATACCTGGCAAGCCCTCACATTCTTGCCTTGGTATCGCTCTCTCCATGTGCCCTGACCTTGTTGCCTGTACTTGGACCTTGAGCCTGTATCTACCTGACCTGATCCCTCCTGATCCTGAGCCCATCCTGGACCTGTCCCTCTTGTCTTCTGTTACCTAAAGATCCCTGCTCTGCAGCCCACCCATCCGTCCTCTCCCTCTCCTGCTGGTTCCCCTTCCTTACCCATCTACTGATTCCCTGGTGTATGACCTTGGCCTGGCTTTTGTTGACGACTCTGGTATTTCCCATTTATTGTATATATTACTTGTTGTTTGTGGTTGGTAGTGCACTGTTTGTTTTCACTTTCTTGTCATTTATAATAAACACTATTGTTATTTCACCTACATGCGTTTTGGGTTTCCTCTGTGCAGTCCACACAGTCTGGTCTAATAGTTCCCAGATAGTATACCAAGGCCATCCCTGACCAGACGTGGCTGCATTGAGGAACCATCCTGACCTGTTAGTCTGCCAATATGGATTTCAATGAAATCACGTATTATTCTCTGCTGGCAGAAGAGGATGGTGAATATTGTCGCCAGCTTCTAAAAAGGTGGACTAGTGACCAGCTGATGGAAACCATCTGATCAGCTCATTCCCTGGTGGTTCAGGGCTACATGTCTTTTGAGGATGTTCAGCCCTTAATCCAATTATGTGCAAAGCCAGCCCTGTCATGTTATCCCAAAGGAAGTGATGATTTTTCTCGCCCCTTCAATTCTGGCCAAGTGGAATCTCTGCTATGGTTGTTAGAGGATGACCCAGCCTCTTTCATGGAATGTTATTCCTCTTGTCCACAGCAGGTGTTGTCTGATTGCATCCATTCAGTGCAATCTCTGGTTAGTCAGGCTGTGTGTAAATCAGTGTTTGTTCAACCTGTGCTACAAGCATGGTTAGATCTCCTGCATTTAGATAAGCCACAACATTCCAGCCCTGTCATTAATCACCTGCCTTCCCAAGTATCTATCTCCCTATTGCCTATGGCAACCTCAGCTACAGCCCAGTTTACTCCACTTCCTACCAAATACTACTATCCTGTCACCAAGTGTAGCACCTATCCTGCCTTCAATCCACCTGCCTCTTCTCCGCCACCTGTAACAATCCCACAAAACCCTCCTCCTGCCTCTGTTCCTTGGTCTTCCTTTTGCCCAGATACTTTCTTTTCTTAAAGCCCTGCACCTACATACAAAGCTGCAGTGGCTAAGCCAAAAAAGAAACAAAGTTCTTTCCGACCCACACAATCCTGCCAGTAACCCAACCCGCCTCCGCACCAACCAACCCGGTCCAGCCTGCATGCATGCCAGTTGAACCCAATGGCCCACCTAAGCCTGACGTCCCAGTTCCAGCTTCCAAGCCTGACGTCCCAGTTCCAGCTTCCAAGCCTGACGTCCCAGTTCCAGCTTCCAAGCCTGACGTCCCAGTTCCAGCTTCCAAGCCTGACGTCCCAGTTCCAGCTTCCAAGCCTGACGTCCCAGTTCCAGCTACCAAGCCTGACGTCCCAGTTCCAGCTACCAAGCCTGACGTCCCAGTTCCAGCTACCAAGCCTGACGTCCCAGTTCCAGCTACCAAGCCTGACGTCCCAGTTCCAGCTACCAAGCCTGACGTCCCAGTTCCAGCTACCAAGCCTGACGTCCCAGTTCCAGCTACCAAGCCTGATGTCCCAGTTCCAGCAACCAAGCCGAACGTCTCAGTTCCAGCTACCCAGCCAGACTTCCCAGTTCCAGCTACCCAGCCGGACGTCCCCGTTCCAGCTACCCAGCCGGACATCCTGTCGCCTGCCTTCCAGTCCAAAGTGCCAGCCTTCCAGTCTGATGTCCTGTCGCCTGCCTTCCAGTCCAAAGTGCCAGCCTTCCAGTCTGATGTCTTGTCGCCTGCCTTCCAGTCCAAAGTGCCAGCCTTCCAGTCTGATGTCCTGTCGCCTGCCTTCCAGTCCAAAGTGCCAGCCTTCCAGTCTGATGTCCTGTCGCCTGCCTTCCAGTCCAAAATGCCAGCCTTCCAGTCTGATGTCTTGTCGCCTGCCTTCCAGTCCAAAGTGCCAGCCTTCCAGTCTGATGTCCTGTCGCCTGCCTTCCAGTCCAAAGTGCCAGCCTTCCAGTCTGATGTCCTGTCGCCTGCCTTCCAGTCCAAAGTGCCAGCCTTCCAGTCTGATGTCCTGTCGCCTGCCTTCCAGTCCAAAGTGCCAGCCTTCCAGTCTGATGTCTTGTCGCCTGCCTTCCAGTCCAAAGTGCCAGCCTTCCAGTCTGATGTCCTGTCGCCTGCCTTCCAGTCCAAAGTGCCAGCCTTCCAGTCTGATGTCCTGCTGCCTGCCTTCCAGTCCAATGTGCCAGCCTTCCAGTCTGATGTCCTGCTGCCCGTCTTCCAGTCCGACGTGCCAGCCCTCCAGTCTGATGTCCTGCTGCCTGCCTTCCAGTCTGATGTGCCGGCTCCCCAGTCTGCTGTACCAGCTTCCCAGCCTGATGTGCCAGATTTCGAGATTGATGTCTCTGCTTCCCAGTCTGATGTTCCGGCTTCCCAGTCTGATGTGCCGGCTTCCCAGATTGATGTCTCTGCTTCACAGTCTGATGTTCCGGCTTTCCAGTCTGATGTGCCAGCTTTCCAGTCTGATGTGCCAGCCTTCCAGGTCAATGTCTCTGCTTCACAGTCTGATGTGCCAGCCTTCCAGTTCGATGCCTCTGCCTCCCAGTCTGATGTGCCGGATTTCCAGTCTGATGTGCCAGCTTCCCATCCTGATGTTTGGATATTGGTGTTCCGGTTGAAGTGCCTGAAGTTTCGGTGCCCGTTACCCAGTCTGCGGAGCTGCCCGTTATTCGGCTTGCCAGACCAGTGCCTGGTGTCCAGCTCACTGAGCCGGGGCCCATCACCCAGCCCGCTGGGCTGGGGCTCGTTACTCAGCTTGCTGAGCCAGTGCCTGTGATCCAGCTTGCCCTTACAGTACTTGTGTTCGGCCTAAGGACCCGGAGATTGCTGCCCAGCTCGACGACCCAGAGCCCGCTGTCTGCCCTGATGTGCCCACTGTCCAGTTTGAAGTATCCGCTGCCCAGCTTGAAGTACCCGGTACCCAGCTTGACGTGCCCTCATCTGTTGTGCGGTTTGAGGCCATTAACTTTGGACAATTACACCTAGTTGGAGTGTCAGGAGGCCGCTCCTTTGAGGGGGGGGTACTGTCGCGGAAAAGGTCCACCCGTTGGTGGCGCTGTTGGTCTCTTGGATTGCAGTACCAGTGTCCACCAGCGGGTGTCTTCTAACACCTAGGGCCTGTAATAAGAGGACCTACCTCCTGGTGGCACTGTTGGATCCTTGGGCTGTAGTACCGGTGCCCACCAACGGGTGTACTCCGGGCAGTGTGGAGCAGACAGCACCTTCTGCGCTCAGCTGTTACGTGATATTAATCATTGGTAGTCTTATAAATACCTGGCAAGCCCTCACATGCTTGTCTTGGTATCACTCTCTCCATGTGTCCTGACCTTGTTGCCTGTACTTGGACCTTGAGCCTGTATTAATAAAAAGGTAAATAGAAAAAAGCGTAGTCAAGCCAGAGTCCAGTAGCCAGATTGGGTAGTCATCCAGTCCATAGTTCATTAATCAGCCAGGTCAGTAGTCAGGGATCCAAGGAGAGCAACTGCAAGCAGGATAAGAAGCCAGGAGGGATGTCAGCAAGCCAGTCTTGAAACAAACAGCAGGAGATGGTTCCTTGTGATGTGACCAACGCGAAGGCAAAGGAAGAGTGAGCTGGAAGGCTTTAAATAGGCAGGTCAGACGAGCATCATCGGGAACAGCTGGTAACTGTGGAAAGAGAAGGGAACTGGCAATTAGCCGACAGCCGAGCGGCCAGCCCAGAGGAGGAAGGGCTAAGCCAGCCCTGACAGTTTGTGAAATGTGCAGTTCCTCAGTGGCAGGTTCCCACGGAAGGCGATTCCGGCTTTCTACCGGCATGTGGTAGAGCCTTAATGTCCATGCCTCGCGGTCAGCAGTAAGGTGCTTATTACCATTGACTCATGGTCCAGCAGGCATGGACAGGGACATTACCTATCTTTCACAGCAAATTGGGTGACTCTGCTGGCAGTTAGGAAGGATGCAGGACAAGGTGCAGTAGTGTTATGCCGCGTACACACGACCGGACTTTTCAACATCAAAAGTCTGACGGAACAATTTCGGCAGACTATTCGATCGTGTGTGGGCTGCAGCGGACTTTTGATTTGCAAAAGTCTGACAGACTTTAGAAATGGAACATGTTTCAAATTTTTCCGCCAGAACTCCGCCGGACCCAGTTCCTACCGAGAAATCCGCTCGTCTGTATGCTAGTCTGACGAACAAAAACTGACGCTAGAGCAGCTATTGGCTACTGGCTATGAACTTCCTTATTCTAGTCCGGTCGTACGTCATCACGTTCCAATCCGTCGGACTTTGGTGTGATTGTGTGTGGCCAAGTCCGTTCATTTGGAAAGTCCGTCAGAACTCTGTCAGAACTCTGTCAGAACTCTGTCAGAACTCTGTCAGAACTCTGTCAGAACTCTGTCAGAACTCTGTCAGAACTCCGTCAGAACTCCGTCAGAACTCTGTCAGAACTCTGTCAGAACTCCGTCAGAACTCTTCGTCGAAAGTCTGTCGGACCTAATTCCGGTCGTGTGTACGCGGCATTAGAGGTTGTTCTGCCACCATGCCTCCAAAATGCTACTACTGGTGATTCTGACACACCTCTTTTCTTCACCCCCTCCTCTGCTTCTTCCTCGATGGCCTCTTCCTGTGCTCTGTCCTCGGAACCAGACATGCAAAAAGATGCCATGCGGTGCTTGCGCTGGTGTGCTTGGGGGACAGGAGCCACACTGGGGCTGAGATTCTGTCAGCTCTGCAGGGGCAGGCTGAGAGGTGGTTGACGCCATGCCAGCTTAAGCCAGGAATGGTGGTTTGCGACAATGGCACCAACCTCCTCTCCGCCCTCTGACAGGGACAACTGACCCATGTGCCCTGTTTGGCTCATGTCCTTAACTTGGTGGTGCAGTGGTTCTTGGGCAGGTACCCAGGCTTACAGGATGTCCTGAGGCAGGCCAGGAAAGTCTGTGCGCATTTCTGTCGGTCATATAATGCCAGTGCTAGGCTGGCTGACCTCCAAAAGGAATTTAACCTGCCCAAGAACCGCCTAATCTGTGACATGCCCACCAGGTGGAACTCAACGTTGGCCTTGCTGCAGAGGGCCATCAATGACTACCTGTGCGACTATGGCTCCGGGACAGGGTCAGGGGAGCTTGTTTTTTTTCCCCACACCAGTGGGCCATGATCAGGGATGCATGTACTGTCCTGTCACCATTTGAGGAGGCCACAAGGATGGTGAACAACAACAGAGAACAGGAAGCGAGGAAGGAAAATTCTCTCCTGTAAGCGTTGATATGGGAAAAAATGAGTCTCCTCTCCCCTGATGCTTTATCACCAATCGTTTCACTAAAAACCCAAAATTTTCAAAAAACATTTGTGATCGGGACAGAAAGTGAGGTGAAATCTTCTGAAGAGGTGCACAGACAGCAAAACAAATGTTATAGGGGTGATAACCCTTCCCTATGTTTTCCAAAAAGCTAGAAATAGAAATAGATTTTTTGGCTGGAGCTACACTTTAAAAATGTACCAGTTCAAAATTACAAACAGATTCAACTTAACAACAAACCTACAGTGCCTGTCTTGTTTGCACCGCCTGTATACTGCTGTTCAGAGTATATAGGGCCTGGGGGCCCCACGCCTTTCCTTTTTTTAATTTGGGTGTGGGGTTCCCCTTAATATCCATACAAGGAGCCTGGTAATGGACTGGGGGGGGTACCCATGCCGTTTGTCTCACCGATTTTCATCCATATTGCCGGGACCACACATTACATTAAAGCCGCAAGCAGTTTTAACCACTTCAATACAGGGCACTTTCGCACCCTTCCTTCCCAGCCCAATTTTCAGCTTTCATCGCTCTAGCGCTTTCAGTGACAATTGCGCGGTCATGCTACACTGTACCCAAATGAAAATTTTATCATTTTGTTCGCACAAATAGAGCTTTATTTTGGTGGTATTTATTCACGACTCCATTTTTTATTTTTTGCGATATAAGCGCAAAAAAGCGGAAATTTGGAAAAAAAACTATATTTTCTTTTTTCTATTTTAAAAGAAATCCAATAAAATCAAATTTTGTCATAAATTTAAGCCAAAATGTATTCTGCTACATGTTTTTGGTAAAAAAAATTCCGTTAAGTGTTGGACACGGCCGTCATGTGATCAGGAGGGCCAATCAGAGAGCCCTCCTGCCGATCTGAGATGCGGGTGACACGGGCGCATCGGGATCGCGCCGCTGCGTGGGCACGCACGCGCGCGATCCCGCTCCTTCTGATGGACGTTCCTGAACGTCCTATCAGAAGTAGACGGCTCCCACCCGGCCGTATATGTGCATTGGCCGGGTGGGAAGTGGTTAAATTACTTTTATTCCTTTAAAAATGTCATTTTGTGCAGGGACTGTTCTAAGCACGGGAAACACACGCCACTTTACAGGCATACTATAGACAGCCCCCAGGTACGATATTTAAAGGAATATTTCACTTTTTTTCACTTTAAGCATCATTAAAATCACTAAAATAAATAAATAAATGCGGCGCTGCCTAAAAAAATGTATATACTAAAGTGCAATAACTAAAATGAATTATAGACTAAAAGTGCAAAGGTGAATCTGTCTCACTAAAGTGATAAAATGTGCAACAATGGAACAATGAGTATAATTCATCTAATATGCAATATAATAAATAATCATATACGTGCATAAATAATCAAAATTCATAAGTGAAATTCATTCCAAAATATAAAATTGAAAAAATAAAAATTGCCAAATAGGCAATAATGTGCAAAATGCAATAATAGACGGTGATCATCAAATAAAGTCCATGCATATAATTGGTGACCATATAACAAAGTCCATGCAAAAAACTTATGAAGTGATTTCCAATACGTGACAATCCACTGCAAACTTCAGTGCCCAACTTGTGCACCACCAGTTTCCCCCAGCCTCTCACCTCAAGTATATGGCAAAAAAGCGCTGTATATACCCAGATGTTACTCCATCCTTATCCATCCAGCCTCAGTTATATACCGCTGTATATGTACAGTTATTGCTTTCCCAATTTCTCCAAATACATCCAGTTATAATTGGTGGTACATATGGGATGGAAGAAAAACAAGGGGGGCTCTCATGTGTAGTATTAAAACACAGCTTTAATAGAAAAATATATCCTCACTTACATGTAAGCAAATGACAGCAAACTCGTAGCAGACACGAACTTCCGGTCTCGGCCGCGACCGGAAGTGATATGTTCAACACCTAGCTCCTTCCCTGACGCGTTGCGTCACAACCTCGTGACTTTTTCAAAGGGTAACCAGGGTGCACTAGTATATAATTTTTTTTAGGCAGCGCCGCATTTATTTATTTATTTTATTTATTAATTTTGGTGTAGAGATCACTATTTCGTGCTGGCTTCTTCCTTAATATATATTTCTTAGACATTTAGTAATTAGTTAGGTGGAGCGCATTAGTATTTTCCGTCATCATTAAAATCACTGCTCCCGAAAAAACATCCGTTTTTAAAACTTTTTTTTGCATTGATACATGTCCCCTGGGGCAGGAACTGGGCCCCCAAACCCTTTTTAGGACAATAACTTGCATATTAGCCTTTCAAATTATCACTTTTGATTTTGAACGTTTGAGTACCATAGACTTTAACAGGGTTCTAAAGTTTGTGCAAATTTTTTCAGTCCGTTCGTAGGTTCTGGTGCCAACCGAACTGGGGGATGTTCGGCTCATCCCTATTTACAACCTCACCAACACTCCATTGTTTGTCCTATTTGAGATTTCCCTAGTGTTTCTGGAGTTCTATACTACTGAGTTATGCATTTATAATTAATTTCCACCATTCCATTATTTACTGATGATCCATGTACTAGTTTCAGGATTTTTCCTAATTCTTGGTTCCTTCCTCGTTTCCCCAATTCCCTCTCCCAATTTTTTTATAAATGTCGTCATTTCAAGTTCTTCCACTTCTATCGAAGTTTTACATATCCTAGATATACACACTTATTTTTTCGATGGTACATAATCGCTCTATCAATGTAAGTGCTTCTCCTTCTCTTATTGGGTGAGGAAATGCTGCTATGAAGTGTTTGAGATGAAAATACCTCCATTTATTAATCTCCAGAAAGTCTTTTTTTGCTTTTAATTCTTGTTTGTCGCAAAATCTCCCCCCCCCCCCCCTTTGTATTATATGACGTAATTGTGTGTTTTCTTTTTTAACCCAATTCCCCCTATCAAACTTTTTCCCGGTGCCATCAATGGGGAATTATATTTCAGTTTTTTTTTCTTGTGTAGTTCATCCCAAATTTTCAATACTATCCTTGTGAATTTGTGTGTATTTTCTCCCACTGTCCTACAATATGGTGGTATCCATATATTCATTCCTAATTGTGTATTACCCATTATGTGTTCTATATTAACCCACCTTTTCTCATTATTTAATTTAGCCCATTCCACCACACGTGCTAACAAAACTGCCTCGTAATATTTTTGAAAATCGGGTACATTTAATCCCCCTTGGCTTTTTATTTTCTTCAGAGTTGCCAAATAGATTCTAGATTTCTTATTATGCCATATTAATTTAGTGATTAGAATTCTTAAAGTTCTAAAATATGCTGGGGGTATATATATATATATATATATATATATATATATATATATATATAGGGGGCATCTGAAACTTGTTCATGATCTTCGGAAGTATTATCATCTTTAGGGCATTACTCTGCCGCATCCATGATAGGGGGCATGCTGCTATCTTTTTTATTTCTATTTTTATCTCCTCTAGTATTGGGATATAGTTTGCTTGATATATTTCCTCTGGCGATGCCATTAATTTAAATCCAAGATATTTTATTTCTGTCCTCCGCCAAGGGAATGGAAACTCTTGTTGTAGACTCTGTTCCTCTTTCAATTTCATAATTATATTTAATATTTACTCGTTGATTAGATAGATCTCTGTATTCCTTAAGTGCTCTCATAAGATTGGGCATTCAGGGGTTTGATATATAGAATAATATATCATCTGCGAATGCAGCTAATTTATGCTCCTCTTCTCTGACTTTGAAGTCTCCTATGTCCGCATCCCCCTTCACTGTCGCCAGAAGAGGTTCCAGCGCTAGCACGAACAGGAGCGGAGGCAGGGGACATCCCTGTCTCGTTCCATTATTCATTCTAAGGGGGGGGGGGGGGGGTGACAATGTTCCATTTACTTTCACCATGGCTGTAGGACCTTTATATAGTACAAAAAAAAACAACAAAGGGAAAGAATGGGATTATCACAGTGCATAGATACAGATGAACAAAAATAAGAAAACAGAATTATAATATCAAATTTTAATAAATATCACACAATGATAAAAATACAAAAAAGAAAAAAAATAATACAATTGAATAATTGAGCATAAAATAGATATATTCTATCCAATTTTCAGACAGCCAAAAGTTTACAGCGTGTTGGGCCAAGATGGCATTGGCCTTAAGATGCTGTCTGGTCAGTCCTTCCCTACATGTTTCGCCATAAAAATGGCTTCCTCAGGGGCAATAGAATATAATCTCAAAGGAAGTGACAACAATTCTACAAAGAAAAAGAAAAAAACATATGCAAATTAAAATGCAAAAACAAAGGCTGCACAAAATAAATAGGCACACACCATGGATCTGGACAAACCAAAACCATCCGATCACACCCACCCATCCACAATGCCCATGTGTGGCCGAATACCTACCCCTCAGTGACCCCGCATGAAGGGCCGCTAGGACGCAATCATGCAGATGGCGACCGCCTTATAACCACCTTAGTGTAGCTGCAGGGGGTAAAGAGGGCTATCGTAAAGACTAAAAAATCAGAAAGAAAAAAAGGAAAATGATAAACATGTAACTTCATAATGTCCAAGTCGAGATAGCCCTACACTTAGGGCATCAAGACCTGGAACAGAAATGCACTATATAAATGCATACAAGCCATCATGGCCTTCATTAGTTACCTACCAATTTAAAGAAACATTTAAAAACAGGGGAGGCGCTGAGGAGATTGAAAGTCAATTAGCCTCAGTCAAGAATGTCTGAAACCAAAACCAAACATCATTTAAAGAAAAGAAACTAGAACGATAAAGAAAAAAATAAGTAAATAAATAAATAAACAACATGACACAGAAAGATAAAAAAAAAAAAGGAAGGGGAAGGAAAGGAAATTTGTAATTTTAAATGAATAAATTAAAAATGCTTACTTCAAAATGGGGGCAAGCATTGAACCATCAAGCCATCCAAGAACAAAATAAATGTAAATCAAATTAGCGCCTCAGCACAAGAACAAGCTCCCATGTGAGTGGTCTACAAAAACAAGAAGAAAGGGAATGTATAAAACAGATATTGCCCAGACTGTAAGGGAAGAAAAGTGGAAGGTTTCCCTACCAGTCCAGGTACTGACCTTGCTCAGACACAGCAATAACATACAGCGCCTCCAGGAACCCAGCAAATAAATGCTCGATTTGAAGCCCTTTATATACCCCCCATCCACTCGGCGTAATGACATCACCGCCGAGCAGGAGCGGACAGAAAGAGACTACACAGCGTGCGCTCTATCCACTGGGTGCCTACAAGACCCACAGTGCATTGCAACTACGATCTCATCGCTAGGTTAAGTGACAGCTGGTAAGGCTGACACACCACTGCTGAGAGAGATTGCAAAGACCTGATGTAATTAGGACCAGATGGAAAGAAAAGAGGCGCACAAAAGAGTTTATAGGCAGACAAGGATGTTAAAGAGAGGAAAAAGAGCGATCACACTGGGAGTCAAAGGGGCGGGCCCGCTATCCACCTAACGGACCCTTGGGTGTCCATACAGCTACGGGTGGTTAGCGATAGCCACATACACACACGCCGCCCAGCGGAACCACACGAGGGATCACTAAGCAAAAATGTTCTCTATAAGGAAGGGAAGGAAATATTAATTTCGGCCACACGGTAGCAAAAGAATGACAAAATGAAGAAGAGTAAATGTTAAGGGAAGGCAGCGCATGTGTAGAACATATCACCCTATCCCAACAGCCATGCACTGAAATTGGTTGTCCAAAGTCCATGCCTTAAACCCACAGATCGCGCAACCTCAAAAAAAGAGAAAAAGAACCTAAATAAATAAACAATACATATAATATAACAGCCTTTAACATAATTAGAACAATACCAATACAACGATATATGTAAATCAGCACAATAAAGCAAGAAAGGAAGAGAAAATATATTTGTAATGAATTAAATTATAATACATTGAACTAAAAAAATCAATAATGTCAAATATGAAATACAACAAAATATATATATATTACTTGTACAACAAAGTTAAATGGGGGGGAGGAGAAAAAAAAAAAAGGGGAAAAATTCCTCTCTTCTCTTTTTCTCTTAAACTCCATTCAAAGCCCCCCAATATAACCTCCTGTCAAAATATTGAATCATTGGCCCGAACACTGTCACAATAGTCTCAAGACGAAACAAGAGATCCATGTATGTCTAAAGTAGGGAATCATGCATAGAAAGTCCCATAAACTGGGCCCGGGAACTCATGAAGAAAAACGGAAACAAAAGTTGTAATTTATTATCAATCTTCATATCTAATATGGTAGTACCTACCTAATTTACAGAAAAGATTTAGAATTAATATACTCATTAAGGCCCGGGTATTTAGTGGCATCCAAAATGTGTATCCACTTGGTTTCTAACTGTAGCAAAATTGTGTCGATCTCGCCACCCCGAGCATGCATGGGTACATGCTCAAGGGCGTAGAAGCCGACAAATGTGGGGTCAAAACTGTGTTGATAACCAATAGGTCTGTTTAGGGCAGTGGTGCATAAACGTTTTAATAAAGGTAACACATGATCCCTAATTCTTTTAACGAAGGGACGTTTAGTTTTTCCAACGTAGAAACAACCACATTGGCAAAGGGCTATATATACAACCCCAATGGACTGACAGGTAACATGATGTTTAACCATATATATGACTGTCCTGTGGGCAAAGAAATCGAAACAGAATTGGTAATGAAAGGACAAATATCACATCTCCCACACAGGAATGTGCCTCGTTTAATGTATTTCTCCGTCCTATTAGATACAAAATGACTAGTTACTAGTCTGTCTCGCATGGAAGGTGATCTGCGGTAGGTAATTAATGGGTACGGTTTAACAAATTTCTGAATAGTATGATCGGCCGTAAGTAGTGGCCAGTATTTGAACAGTATATTTTTCATTTGAGAGTGTTGTTTAGAGAATTGAGTAATAATGCGAACAGGATAATCAGTGGGTGACGACTTCTTTGAATGAATAAGATCCTGTCTATTCAGTCTAGCTGCTTTATTAAATGCCTTTTTTTAGTAGGGATTTGCTATATCCTCTATGGTACAGTCTCTGGTACAAATCACTCGCCGCCAAATGGAAATTGGCTTCTAAGGTGCAATTGCGTTTCAACCGCAAGAATTGGCTATATGGGATACTATTGAGCAGAGGCTGAGGATGTGCACTGCTGGCGTGCAGAATAGTATTCCCAGAAGAGGGTTTCCGATACAAGGAAGAACGAATATTCCCTGTTTCATCAACATGGATCTGGAGAGCCAAAAAAAAAATTTTTGATTGACTACAGTCCATGGTAAACTTTAAATTATAGTCATTAGTGGCCAATAAATCCACAAAATGTAGAAGTTGGCTCCTAGTTCCTGTCCAGAAAAGTAAGACATTGTCAATATAGCGATGCCAACCTAAAATATACTGCAGCAACTCGAATAGTTCTCCATTCGAAAAAAGTTCCCTTTCCCACCCCCCCAGGTACAGGTTGGCATATGAGGGAGCGCATTTGGTCCCCATAGCCACACCCTGCACCTGGAGGTAGTGGGAGGAACCAAACATAAATACATTATGTGTCAAGATGTAATCCAAGAGCTGTAGAACAAAAAGACCATATGCCTCAAAAGTAGAACCACGTTCCCTTATGTGGGTTTGAATAACTTTAATACCTTTTTTGTGTGGAATGGAGTTATATAAACTCTCCACATCAAGTGCTACCAGCCAAGTACCAAGAGGGAGTTGCTTGTCTTCCAAAATACGAAGTAAATCAATGGTGTCCTTCACATAGGATGAAAGAGATATCACATGAGGATATAGGTATTTGTTAACTAGGGCGCTCACATTCTCGGTCAGCTTTTGACAACCGGAAACAATCGGTTGACCGGGAGGACGATCCAATGATTTGTGAACTTTTGGTAACGCATAGAATGTGGGCGTTTTGGGGTTTTTAACATTCAGATATCTCCAGGTACTCAGATCAATAACAACCATCTGATAGGCCTTAAAAATCAAACGATAATATTCCAACTTGAAATTTTCAACAATCAATTTTGATATGGGACGGTACCATTGTCGGTTGCCAAGGATGTCCAGGCACATATGTTCATAGGCCTGAACATCCATGACAACCACATTGCCCCCTTTGTCCATGGGCTTGATAATCAGGCCTGGATGACATTGGAGGTCTTTAAGTGCTTTGCGATGTAAAGGAGATAGATTATGTTCTTGGCAGTCATCCAGCTCCAGATTCTTAATTTCATGAGTAATTTGCTGAATAAACGCCAAAATATTAGGGTTGGTCTGCAACAAAGGGAATGTTTTAGATTTGCGTTTAAATGAAGTTGGAGGGGGGAATTGTATACCGGGGATAACCACACAGGGCAAATCCAACCCTGGCAGCTGTTCCTCATCAACATTACCCTCCTCCCACAAGGACATAAGGTCATCCATAGCCCGAAGCTCCGTCTGCGAAAACTTTGCAGGCGGAGGTTCGGGCCGGACACCCACAGATGGCTTATCATAAATAACCTTGAACATAAGTCGCCTAGCAAAAAGATGCACATCCTTAACAAACTGAAATCTGTCTAAATTGGTCGAGGGACAAAAAGTCAGGCCCAGTTTGAGTACATAAACCTGATCCTTGGTAAGAGATACCGAGGAAAGATTTATCACCTCTAGGCCTGAGATTCCCTCAGTGGTTGGGACAGGGGGGATTCACCCTTGGATCTGGGGTGTTCACTAAAAAAATAGGTGCAATACGTGGATCAATGGACTGAGAACTCAACGGAAACATTGTGGATAAAGTGGGTTCACTTACCCTACGTGATGGAAATAAGGAAGATGAGGAAAGACAGTAGTGCTCTGTGCCAAAAGTGAAGAAACACGTGAAGAAACCAAATTAGAATGTGATTTAATAACAGTTGCTGTAGAGGCGTGAGTAATTAGAGATTTGGGACGAACCCCAGAGGGGCACTGTATAGGTCCAAAAGTGCGGTGAAGTGAGTCGGTGGACGTTCCCGTGCGGTCCCCTTTCCTTTTCTTAGGAATACGGTCCTGAGAGATATCTCTGTAAGACGTAGAAGCACTAGAAGATGAAAAAGAAACAACATTAGGTACATCAAGATCTGGTTGTGGTACATCTGAAACAGGTGCTTTTCTAGTGGATTTAGTAAAATTAGTTTGGTTCCATTTATAGGCGTAATCATTCTCATGTGCTGATCTGTCTCTAAGCCCCTGTACACACGGTCGGAGATTTCGATAACCAAATCTGTCGGATTTTGTCCGTCGGATCTTGTCCGAAACTGTTGCATACACACGGTCGGACTAAGTTGTTGAAAAATCCGATCATTCAGAACGTGATGACGTAATTTCGTTACGATGGGACTACGTTCAGGCTAGTAGCCAATAGTTTTGATGTAGGAATTTGATCTGAGCATGCGAGGCACTTGGTCCGATCAAAATTCTCTACACATGATCGGAGTATGTCCGATCGAACCAGTTGGTCGGGAAATATTTCCAACATGTTGGAAAAATTGGGTCCGATGGATATTCCGATGGAATCAGTCCGATGCATACCACACACAGTCGGATTATCCGACAACACGGTCCGATAGGACACATTCCGACGGATTCTCCGACCGTGTGTACAAGGGCTTAGAAATTTCCCTTCTTTAGTACTGATAACGTTTTTGGTGTATTGTTCCAAATAGACCCGTAGGTCTTTCTCGCGTTTAATGAACCCTTAAGATTCCTCCCCAATCGTATTGTCTTCATACCAATTGGCGATCTGAAGATCAAGTTGGTCCAATTCGGAATCGTATTGCTTAATCAAAATGGAAATCATTTGAAAAGAACAGCTTTGTAAGTTGCTCTCCCACACTTTTTTCAAGGAGTCATTAATCTTCCTAATGTTTGGAAATATTTGGATTCTAAGTCCCCAAGGGACAATCTGGTTTTCCGAATATTTTTCAAAATAGGCTTTATGCCAATAAATTCTGACCTTTTTCTCCAATAGACGTCTCAGTCTCATGAAAGAACGGTCAAGTTCTCCATCAGTAATATTGACATCCCTATGAGAGGAACGTATTTTCGTCATAAATCCATCCCATGCCTTTCCACAGAACTCTGCCATGATAAACACCACTCCGGACAACTACCGTGTCGTGTCGGGCCAACAACAAATATGCAACAGGTGTATATTAAATAAGTGTTACAATAAAAAAGATTTCAAATTACATTGATACAGCAATTATACTCAAATATTACCTGAATAGTAACAATATTTTTTGGGAAGTACACATTCAAAAGTACAGAAAATTAAAAATGAGTTATAATCTATAAAGGAGAGAGACATCCTGCCACTGGTAATGGTGTGAATAAACACTGCGGGTCTTTAAATCATTTGTGTAGGAGTTGCGTGGCAAGGAGTCAATTATAGATACTGCACCTCATCCCCAAATACATTACAAAAAAAGCAACAAAGGGAAAGAATGGGATTATCACGGTGCATAGATACAGATGAACAAAAATAAGAAAACAGAATTATAATATCAAATTTTAATAAATATCACACAATGATAAAAATACAAAAAACGAAATCTGCCGCATCCATGATAGGGGGCATGCTGCTATCTTTTTTATTTCTATTTTTATCTCCTCTAGTATTGGGATATAGTTTGCTTGATATATTTCCTCTGGCGATGCCATTCATTTAATTCCAAGATATTTTATTTCTGTCCTCCGCCAAGGGAATGGAAACTCTTGTTGTAGACTCTGTTCCTCTTTCAATTTCATAATTATATTTAATATTTACTCGTTGATTAGATAGATCTCCGTATTCCTTAAGTGCTCTCATAAGAATGGGCATTGCAATTCAGGGGTTTGATATATATAGAATAATATATCATCTGCGAATGCAGCTAATTTATGCTCCTCTTCTCTGACTTTGAAGCCCCCTATGTCAGCATCCCCCTTCACTGTCGCCAGAAGAGGTTCCAGCGCTAGCACGAACAGGAGCGGAGGCAGGGGACATCCCTGTCTCATTCCATTATTCATTCTAAAGGGGGGGGGGGGGTGACAATGTTCCATTAACTTTCACCAAAAAATAATACAATTGAATAATTGAGCATAAAATAGATATATTCTATCCAATTTTCAGACAGCCAACAGTTGGTCCAAGATGGCATTGGCCTTAAGATGCTGTCTGGTCAGTCCTTCCCTACATGTTTCGCCATAAAAATGGCTTCCTCAGGGGCAATAGAATATAATCTCAAAAGAAGTGACAACAATTCTACAAAGAAAAAGAAAAAACATATGCAAATTAAAATGCAAAAACAAAGGCTGCACGAAATAAATAGGCACACACCATGGATCTGGACAAACCAAAACCATCCGATCACACCCACCCATCCACAATGCCCATGTGTGGCCGAATACCTACCCCTCAGTGACCCCGCATGAAGGGCCGCTAGGACGCAATCATGTGTCCACAGATTTTGTGGTCGGAATGTCCGACCGTGTGTATGGAGGCTAAGTATTACCTTTGCCTTCTTTTACTATAACGGTAATTGATGCCAATAAGGCCTCTTTACTCATCTCATACCTCCTTCCTAATCCATTCATATATGTGCACAGTTTTGGGGACAGTATTTCTTTAAACCTTTTAACCACTTAACAACCGGACCATAGCCGAATGACGGCTACAGGGCGGTTGTTTAACTCTGGGAGGCTGTTATATGACGTCCTCCCAAATTTTCCGCTCTCGCACGCCCCCTGGGGCGCGCACTCGAGAGCATCTGTGACCGCCGGGTCCACAGGACCCGGCGCATCACGGATCACGGTAAACGGCCGCTCATCGCGGCCATTTACCATGTGATCGCTCCGTCAAATGATGGAGTGATCACTTGTAAACAAACCGGCGTAATTTTATGACGCCGTTCCTCCCTCCCCTCTCTGTACCGATCGGTACAGCGGAGGGGGAAGAGATCGGTGTCAGCAGCGATGTGGGCTGCATCTGCAGTGCCCACATCACTGCTCACTGAAAATTAACCCCTCAATTCCCTGCCATTACTCTGCAATATTCTGCAATACCCTGCATTACTCTGCATTACTCTGCAATACTCTGCATTACTCTGCAATACCATGCAACACTCTGCAATACCATGCAACACTCTGCAATACCTTGCATTACTCTGCAATACCCTACATTACTCTGCAATACTCTCCATTACTCTGCATTACTCTGCAGTACTCTGCATTACTCTGCAATACCCTGCAATACCCTGCAATACTCTGCAACGCTCTGCAACACTCTGCAATACCCTGCAACACTCTGCAATGCTCTGCAATGGTCTGCAACACACGCCAATACCCTGCAACACCCGCCAATACCCTGCAACACTCTGCAATGTTCTGCAACACCCGCCAATACCCTGCAACACTCTGCAATGCTCTGCAACACCCGCCAATACCCTGCAACACTCTGCAACACCCGCCAATACCCTGCAACACTCTGCAATGCTCTGCAACACCCGCCAATACCCTGCAACACTCTGCAACACTCTGCAACACCCGCCAATACCCTGCAACACTCTGCAATGCTCTGCAACACCTGCCAATACCCTGCAACACTCTGCAATGCTCTGCAACACCCGCCAATACCCTGCAACACTCTGCAACACCCGCCAATACCCTGCAACACTCTGCAATGCTCTGCAACACCCGCCAATACCCTGCAACACTCTGCAACACCCGCCAATACCCTGCAACACTCTGCAATGCTCTGCAACACCTGCCAATACCCTGCAACACTCTGCAACACCCGCCAATACCCTGCAACACTCTGCAACACCCGCCAATACCCTGCAACACTCTGCAATGCTCTGCAACACCCGCCAATACCCTGCAACACTCTGCAATGCTCTGCAACACCCACCAATACCCTGCAACACTCTGCAATGCTCTGCAACACCTGCCAATATCCTGCAATGCTCTGCAACGCAATACTCTGCAACGTCATACTCTGAGATACCCAGCCATACTCTGAGATACCCAGCCATACCCAGCCATAGTCGGTGATACCCTGCAATACCCAGCCATAGACATCCCCCCTTCCCGCCGCCCTCCGGTGCTTCTACCGACTCGCCAATAAGATCAAAGCCAGAATCTTCTTTTTTTTTTTTCAGGCTTCCCAGCTTAGAGGTGAGATATGGGGTCTTATTGACCCCCCATATCTCACTGTAAAGAGGACCTGCCATGCCATATTCCTATTACAAGGGATGTTTACATTCCTTGTAATAGGAATAAAAGTGATCAAAAAAAATATTTTTGGGGGAAAAAATGTCAAACTAAAATAAATAAAGTAAAATGTACAATAAAAAAATATATATTTTTTTAAAGCGCCCCTGTCCCCATGTGCTCGCATGCAGAAGTGAATGCAAACATAAGTCCCGCCCACATATGAAAACGGTGTTCAAACCACACATGTGAAGTATCGCTGCGAACGTTAGAGCGAGAGCAATAATTCTAGCCCTAGACCTCCTCTGTAACTCAAAACATATAACCAGTAAAAAAAAATGAAATCGATGCCTATGGGGATTTTTAAGTAGCGACGTTTGGCGCAATTCCACGAGCGTGTGCAATTTTGAAGAGTGACATGTTAGGTATCTATTTACTCAGCATAACTTCATCTTTCACATTATGCAAAAATTGGGCTAACTTTACTGTGTTTTTTTTTTCTTTAAGCACAAAACAGTTTTTTTTTTTTTAAAAAAGCATTCGCAAATACCGTGTGAGATAAAAAGTTGCAACAACCACCATTGTATTCTCCAGGGTGTTTTCTAAAAAAACATATATAATGTTTTGGGGTTCTATGTAATTTTCTAGCAAATAAATGATGATTTTTACATGTAGGAGAGAAATGTCAGAATTGTCCTGGGTGGCGCTCCCTGCATGTTAGGCCTCTGTATGTGGCCACACTGTGTAAAAGTCTCACACATGTGGTATCGCTGTACTCGGGAGTAATAGCAGAATGTGTTTTGGGGTGTAATTTGTGGTATACATATGCTGTGTGTGAGAAATAAACTGATAATATGACAATTTTGTGAAAAAAAAAATGTAAAAATAATCTTGATTTTGCAAAGAATTGTGGGAAAAAATGACAACTTCAAAAAACTCATCATGCCTCTTACTAAATACCTTGGAATGTCTTCTTTCCAAAAAGGGGTCATTTGGGGGGTATTTGTACTTTTCTGGCATGTTAGGGTCTCAAGAATTGAAATAGGCCGTCAGTACTTCAGGTGTGATCAATTTTCAGATATTGGCACCATAGCTTGTGGACTCTATAACTTTCACGAAGACCAAATAATATCCACCAATTTGTACTTATTTTTACCAAAGATATGTAGTAGTATAAATTTTGGCCAAAATTTATGAAGAAAAAATTACTAATCTGCTAAATTTTATAACAGAAACAAAGAAAAATTCATTTGTTTACAGAATTTTCTGTATTTTTTCTTTTATAGCACAAAAAATAAAAAACCGAGCGGTGATTAAA
Organism: Lithobates pipiens; assembly: GCF_037356315.1. Classification (NCBI taxonomy): domain Eukaryota; kingdom Metazoa; phylum Chordata; class Amphibia; order Anura; family Ranidae; genus Lithobates; species Lithobates pipiens. The sequence continues at coordinate 88,945,510 of NW_027507686.1, forward strand.
TAGCACCAAAAGAAAGCTCCATTTGTGTGAAAAAAAGGACAAAAATTTCATATCGGTCCAGTGTTGCATGACTGAGTAATTGTCATTCAAAATGTGAGAGCACCGAAAGCTGAAAATTGTGTGTTTAATTGGGTGTTTAAGTGCCCAGTGGTCAAGTGGTTAAGTATAACGTTGTGTATCCATCTGGCCCTGGACTTTTTCCTGGAGCTGATTCTTTTAATGCCTGATTGATCTAATCTATTGTTATTGGTGTTTCTAGGGATATTGCGCTTTCCTCTGTTATCCGGAGAATCCTAGCTTTTTTTTAGATATTCTTTTATTCTTTTTTTTTTCCCCTCATCCCATTGTGCTTTCTGATTTACTGAGTATAATTGCTCATAGAAGTCTTGGAAGACCGTTGCTATGTCCTTTGTATTATAGATCATTTCCCTTTTTTGTTTTGTATTTTTTCTACGAATTTCATTGATTTTTTTTTCTTAACATCCTTGCTAAGCACTTGCTGTTTTTATACCCCCTTTGATATCTTTCCTTTGAGATTTTATTGAAGGTTGTCCTTATTTTCTGTTCTAATAGTTCTTTTAGTTCATCTCTTTTTATTACTAGTTCTGATGACAGTTCCTGATTTTGCCCTCACCCTTTTTTGTGTCTTTGCTCTAATAGGTATATTTCTTCTATCAATTTTACCCTCTTATATTCTTTCCTTCTTTTTCCTAGTTCCCATTGAGATCAGGATTCCCCTTATGTAGGCTTAATGTGCCTCCCACAGGGTGTCGTCCGCAATCTCACTGGTTCCGTTTAAACTAAAATATTGCTCTAATTCATTTTTTTTATTATCTCCTCCTCTTGTTTATCTACAAGATCTTCATTTAGCTTCCATGAATACGCTTGTCTCCGAGTTTCTGGTATCTTTATTTTCATGGTCATTGGTGCGTGGTCAGATAGTGTAGTTATTTATATATTGGTGGAGACTACCAAGTTTAGCATTCTATGTTCTATCAGCCAGTAGTAGATCCTAGTGTATGTCCTTAGTACAGGGAAGTAGAACGTATAATGTTTTATTCTCCATATATCTACTAAACGGTGGTAGTGTAATTTCTGTTTTATCGCCTTCAATTGGGCATTCCTCATCCCCTGTAGATTGGGAAGTGCTGTCTTGTTTTGGATCCAAACAAAAATTCAGGTCCCCCGCCATGAACACTTTCCCTTTTTTAAATTCCGAGAATTTTTCCAAGTTTCCCCCTAAATATACGGTTGGGCCTTTATTAGGACAATAAATATTAGCCAATGTGCATTCCATTCCCAACAGCCTCCTCCATAAGCCTCCTCCCCAGCGTTCTTCAGGCTTCCCAATTACTTAGTCCACTTCACCACTCCCATCTCCTTCCTCCCCCCCCCCCCCCCCAATATCCACTTGAATAGTCTCTTCTCCTTTTTTAGATTCTTCTTGCGATTTTCTGTGATTTCTACAATTTCTGCTAATATCTTTTCCTCCTCTTTCATGTCTTCATCCTTCTGTCCATCCCGGTATATACAGTCCTCTGGATATTTTAGTCTCACAGATCTGCTATCTTTCTGGGCTACTAGGGATGCCTGGAACCTCAGCTATATTTAATATTAGCCATTCTCATTTGTACCAATAATGGCCTAAGAAGTCTTCTTCTTTCCAGTGTTTCTACTGATAGATCTGTGAAGATTTGAAGTTCTGCACCCTTCCATATCTCTGCCTTATCTTCATATAGCTGAAATCGTACTATGATATCCCGGGGTATTTCTGCTTTTAGATAAGGAGGTTATTTAATAATATGTACTTGGTCAATTTTGAGTTCTTGCTCTTCTCCTCTGTCCAGTAGAGGGTTAAATATTTCCTTCATAGTTTTTTTCAGCTCTTTACCTCTCTTCTGAAAGTGCTCTTATCCTTAAATTCTGGCGTCTGCTTTGGTTTTCTTGATTTTCTATTCTGTATAATATTTCCCTCTGACTGGTTTGCAGAGTTTTAACTTGGGTTTTTAGTTCTTGTATTTCTGAGGCTTGCTTTTCATTCTTGTCCTCTGTTTCCTCTACCCTTTTTTTGCAGATGACCCAAGTCAGCTCGCATTGTTGCAATTTTTCTCTTAAAATACTTTTCTAATCTTTTTTCTAACCTTTCAAATCCCTCTATTATTTCAGATTTGGTTGGCAATTGGGCATATGTACTTTGCTCTCCTGCACCTGCTTTGTTGTCCATCCTAGTGTCTGCTTTAGTTTTTTCCTGTATTTCTCCTTTCTTTTTTGCAGACTCTTATTTTTTTCTTTTGTCGCGTGTTGTTTTTCAGGGACAGGACTTTTTGAATGGACTCTTTTGTTAAATATTTTTGGATCATACTAGTGTTCAAACTTTCCCTTGGGGTTTTAGGCTCAGTTCCTTTTGTAGTTTTGCTTCTCATTCTAGTGTTTATATAGATAAGAAAGAAGAGTGATACAAGGTTTTCACAGTCAACAGGGTTTGCCAATGCACCTACAAGGTTTTCCCATTCAACCAGGTTTCACAGTCAAATGAGCGTGCATCCACAGATTTTAGGGGGTACATTGGAGGAGACACACGGATGCGCATGTAAAAAAGTTCACAGTCCCTAAAGTTTGCCCAGGCAAATGCAATTTTTTTATATTCAACAGGGTTTAACCGTCAATTACCGGCTGCTTAAAGTCCACTTGCTCAACTCTCCCTTACAGGTATTTCCTATCTGGTGGTCGCACTGTACCAGATGACAAGGTGTACATGCAAGTTTTTTTTACCATTTTTTTACCATTAGCAGGATTTGCAAAAGCACATTCAGAGTGCAAGTTTTTCACATTCAACAGAATTTCACCATCAATTACCAGCTCATCAGCAAGTTGTGCGAATAGTTTACATAAGAAAAAAAAGAATAGTTCTTGCTAGTCAGTCCATTTGCCTGTTCCCCTATAAATACTTCCATTAGGGGATTACACTGGGGCAGGCAGAGGGGTACATATACCAAATGTTCTCATTTAACCATGTTTACAAGGTGCAAGTACGTAGATTTCACCTTCAACAGAGTTTCACAGTCTGCTTACCATGACATAAACAGATTTCCTGACAGGCCTGTGCAAAAATAATACCACCTGCTCACAGTTTGTTCATCAGTTTGCTCACCTCTCTTATTTAAAGGGGTCACACTAGAGCAGGTGAGAAATGCACAAATGAGGTATTGCAGTTAAAGATGCAGATTTTCACATTGAACGGGATTTCAATAGGGTTTGCTAGTCCATAGCATGATTAGATTTACATATATAGTGTATATAAGGGTAATGCTTACTGTGCACAGTCCATTAATCCATTTGCTGCCTTTTTCTGTCCGCTTTTCATTCAAACAGTACCTTCCCAGCAAGCGTGCCAGATACGGGGTCAAGATGTATAAGCTCTGTGGCAGGGCCACAGGCTATACATGTAGTTTTATGGTTTACGAGGGAACCAGATAGTCACGTAGAGCTGCCAAACTGCCCATATGTATTCCCTATTTAGGGGATCACACAGGTGCAGACAGGAGAATATGCATGCCAGACTTCTCAATCAATTAGGTTTTCACATGCAAATGCAGACTTTCACTATTTCAGCAAAGTTTTCATATTCAGTTAGCAGTATAGACTGATCGCATACAAAGCTCATAACTGTCTGCTCACCTCTCCCCCTGCATGCTCCTTCCAAGTCTCAAGGGGGGGTATAGGAGGGGGTCCCCCATGTTTGTCGCTCTGTGTTCTCTGGGCTGCCGTCCCTACTCCTCCTCCAACATCAGGCTGGCTGCCTATTCGAGCACCCGCTGTCCTGGTGATTTTCTGGGGGTGTAGTGGACTTTCACCTCAGCCACATGTCCCAGCCTCTCACGCCACTGGCTGCAGCTCTTCCACCCGGAGCCTCCCTTGTCTGTTCAGTCTGGCCCCACGATCATGCTCCTCCCTCACCTCAGCAACAACAGCACAGACCTGCTGGTCTGTCAATTTCAACTCTTTTTAGATACATAAAGGAGCCCAAAATCAAAGCAGCACATTTGGGCTTTTAACTGGTTCCTGACCGGCGCACGCCAATGTACGTCGGCAGAACGGCACGGCTGTGTAAATGGGCATACCTGTACTTCCCTTTAAATTTGCCAGCGCGCTGGCCAGGACCTCCGTGAGTTGGGTTGTGGGTCCCACGGACTTGATCGTCTCACGGAGAGGGAGAGCAGGGAGATGCTAATGTAAACAAGCATCTCCCCATTATGCCTAGTGACAATGTCAATGATCTCTGCTCCCTCACCACAAAGGAAAGTGAAGAGGTCTTAATGGACCGAATAGGCACTTCCCTAGTAGATACAAGGGGTGATGATCCAGGGGAGATTGAAACAGCTGTATTGGTGAAAGAGCAAAGTAAGGAAGGAGTAACATTGGGCATATCCGTGGCAGTTCCTTCATCAGAGCCCACCAGGGAATATACTTTATATACTGAGGAGGAGGAAAGAGAGATTGAAATAGCGAGAAGCAGGGAGGACCAGGACTTTAAAGATAAACTGATCAGAGCATTCCCATGAAAGCAGATATAAAAGAATTAATCTCCACAGTAGAGAAATCATGCAAACAAGCAGTGGCAGATCTTAAAGAAGAGATAGGGGTGGTGGGATATAGAGTGGAAGCATTGGAAGAAGGTCAAGATGAGATCAAGCAGGTGGTGGGAGAGATCCAGGATATTATTAAAAAAACAGGAAGAGATGTTGAACATGTACAGAGATCAGCTGGACGATTTTGAGAACAGAGATCGCCGCCAAAACATAAGGATACGGGATCTGCCTGAGAAATATCATAACAAAGATTTATTAGTAATAGTACAAAAGCTTTTTTCACAAATCCTGAGACCAAGTAATACTAATCCAGTAGAGATAGATAGAGTCCATCGTATTAACCCCTTGGTAAAATGGAATAAAAAGAAACTGAGAGATGTAATCTGTAAAATCCATGAATACGCAATAAAGGAGACCATAATGAGGACTGTACGAGATATACCCACGATTGAATTCGAAGGGGCAGAAATAGCATTATTTCCTGACATAGAACATAGGACACTAATGCAACACAGAATGGTACGCCCGCTATTGGAAGTAATGAGGAAAATGGAGATCAGATACCAATGGGGATATGCCTTTGCGTTGATAGGATCACGAAATGGGAAAATGAGAGATACTGGACCTCCCCCAAATTGATTTTGTAGACTGGAGATTAAACAGTGTAAAGATGGTGTGACAGAGCGAGGCTCTGTCCCTATGAAATTGGAGGAAAACGAGACGCAGACACAGAGTTTGCATATCTCCAGCCCTGTGTCTGGGTCTTGATGTTAACGAGCAGGGTGTGTGCCCAGCTGCATATAAGCCATATAAATGAAGGGCTGTTGGTGTAGGAGGGAGGAGTGTGAACAGCTTGCTGCTGGCTGAAGAGTGGTTTGCCCTGTGGGAGACTGTAGTCCGTGTAAGGGACTGGGAAAGGCTGACAACCTTGAGAGTCAGGAAGACTAAGGAAGTCGGTGAGTCCAGGGGGCTGGAAAGAGTTGACAAATCTGTTGGGAGCAAGCAGAGGAACTGTTGACAATTGAGAGCCAGGTGGCTTGGTATGTTCATTTGTGTGCTGAATGAATTTAAACCCCTGCGTGGGATTACTGGATGAACTAAATATTTTTGTTTTCTTATAATAAACGTGGGCTACCAGGCCCTTAACCATAAAACGCCTGCCTGATGTAGACTAAAACGTGCATCTACCAATTGTGCTTAATCACCCCAACATTACAAGTGGTGTTCGAATGCGGGCATGTAGACGGTGGAATCCGGGTCCTTGCTCCATGGTGAGTCGCATCAGGAACTACTGCTAGCTGTGTGTGGCAGCCAGGCGAACAGCATTGCGTATACGTTTATTTGATGGACTGTGTTGCATGCGGGTTGTGTACCTGTGAAGGAAGAATCAAACATCAGATTTTTTTTTTTTTTTTCCTTCTTTGCTGAGAACTGTTACAAGCTGCTGTGTGCATGTGATTGCAAGGATGGGACGGTCAAAGAAAAAAAAGGAAGCAATCCTTGCTAAAGCCAGAGAGCGGCTATTGTGGCTAGAGGGTATTTCACCACATGCCCCAGCCACACCAGAGAATTTGTCTGAGTCTGACATCGCTGTGATCTGGGGTAAATTGATCATGTCACCCCGAGTTAAAGGAGAAGTGAAAGAGGATGTTGTTCCTGGCAGCCTGAGCCCAAAGGTGCCACAGCATGACGCAAGGAGGCCTCTGCTCTGCATTAGTTGTAGTGAGTGGGGACATGCTGTTGCCCATTGCCCCTTGTCACAGGAATGTTTGTGGAATAACCAAGCTGGATGGGAGGTTGATGAATTCTGGAGCTCATCTACTAATGATTGTGATCAGCTGTGTCCTCAGAAGAAGTGGTATCCAATGGCAACGAGTGAGAGCCAGTCATGGAGGAGATGCCAAGAAGTGAGCTCAGCATGGCCTGAGAAGATGTCTCCACCTTGTAGGACCAGTAAAAAGGGGCCAGTGACATGTGAGACAGCGAATGAATGGTTCCAGCGGAATCGCAAAGAGTCGGGTGCACTGCAAGGGGCTGAGATCTTGGCCTCTGACTATGTGCAACCCATGCTGCCTACAGAGGAGGTGGGAGACTTCCTTGTAAAATTTGAAAAAGTTGCTGTAAAGAGAAAATGGCCTAGGGACCGGTGGCCAAAACTGTTGCAAACCTTATTGCGGATAGAGTTCCGGCCGGTTTACCATTTGATGGATGGGGACCAGGATGACTACAGCAAGTTTAAAGAGGAAATCCTTCTTAGAGGAGAGTTCCATCGTATCATTGGCCGCCAGCAATGCTCCAGGACGGGAGAAGTGTCGCCAGAAGGCCTAGGATTTGGAAATCCAGAGAAACGTAAAGTTTTCTGTCATGACCGCTTAGGAAAAGGGGTCAGTCCAGAAAGGAGAGTATATCAGCCTGAATCCTGCATGAGGTATAGCCAACCAGCTTTGGAGCGCAAGTCTGCAGTTACCCCTAGCAACAAGGAGCTTGTGTTACCTACAGGGGGCGTCAGTGGGTCCAGAAAGGCTGCAGTTTTGCTCCATGGCCACATGGGGGAGTCAGCCTGTGGAGACACCACACCAGTGAGACAACGCACTCAAGTGAAGGCTATGACACCAGCTGCAGGAACTGGTAAGACTGTTTCAGTTTGTGATGCTGAACCCAGTGAAGTGGGAGTATGTCCAGTGGGGAGATCCGCAGTACAAATGGACATAGACTTTCTGCATTGTGCTACCCAGAGCAGTGGGGAGGCGCAGCGTAAAGCCCAACTAGACGCAGGGCTAAAGACTGAAAAGGACATGGGGACTTTGCATATGCCTGCTATGATCCAGCAGATGGCTGGGAAAATTGAGCTAGGGGTGACCAAAACAGTGCTGGTACCATGTTCCCTAGTGACAGCTGCTGCAGGGTTGCCCAGGGAAACTTCCAAGGAGCTTGCAGTGTTGGAGCAGAGAGTTTCCCAGGTCAGCTATGGAGCTGCCCAAATAGGCAAAAGTGCCCCTTTACAGAGAGCGGGTGCTGTGAAGAGTTGCTCAGAGGTTATGGTGACTCATAGACAACCCACAAAAGCAGTAGCTATGTCAACACATAATGAGAATGTTGATGGTCTTGCTGACAATAGTGTTCGCCAATGTGATGTGATTGGTGATTATGATGCTGAAAAATGTGTTTCCTGTAATGTTATGACTGAGCCACACAGTGAGAGAGTGTGGGCGCAGCCCCACAACCCTACGTGTAGCCCAGTGGGCAAGGGGTTAATTCAGCCTGCAAAAGCTGAGTGTACAAAGCTGGATGTGTCTGTAGTGCCACCAGAAAAAGGTGTTCAGAATGGTGTGCTGCACCAAGCTTTAGGTGAAGCATCACCCCAATGCAACGTTGATAAAAGTGTGGTGTTACAAAATGATGTATATAGAAGTGAGGAATGTGCAGTTGAAGCTAATGATTCCCAGGTTTCTGTGCGGCTTTCTACAGCAGGTGATGCAACGCTGTGGAACGCCCATGGTGGAACCACAATGGACTGGGACAGCTGGGCCAAACAATTGTTAGCCATGCTGGATAAGGCTAACTTAAGTAACAAGGGTGTGGACACAACTGCTATGCCAGACAGGGGGATCGCAGAGCCGCCGGTGGTTGAGGGCGTCCTGGTCCCTGCAAAGGTTGCTGCCCTCCCCTTTGAAGAAACAGTTCAGGGCACTGGCATCGCAGATGTGTTGTCCACAGCCCCACAGCTAAATGATATTGAGTATCAAAGTGATAGTGTGACTTGTAATGACCTGCAGAGGCTCACCAACACTGGTGCAGAAGGGATAAGTGTGAGACATGTGTCTGACAGCTCTCCAGGGGAGCAACAAGCTGTGATGATGGGTACCTCCAAGGAGGATGAGGTCTCTTCAAATGTCTCACCCTCTCAACCTGCAGTCGCTGAGCCCCTCCATGTCTTGGACAGGGTAAAAGACCCTAGAAAGTTCTGTTGTTTAGACATGGGATGTTTAGAGATGACAGAAACCTTACTGGAAATGCTAGAGTTGGTAAAAATGAACTTGCTGTATACTTGGGTATCTCCACCGCAGTTGGACCAGGTGGTGCTGCGTAGCACCAATGGGTGGAGCCAAGTGGTACAGGCAGTGCTGGGAAACCTTGACCAACAGTGGAATTGGTGGGACCAATGGTTACCCATTTGGCACAGGATCTCCAGATTCTCTGTGAGCGTACTTCTAGTTATTGATTGGTATGGAAGGCACGCGAGAGAACTGCTTGAGATATCAGAGGTCTCTCCGTCTGATGCGATGACTAGAAACATCTCTGCTGGTGTGGTCCGAGGTGTGGCGGAGCAGTTGTCAGTAGAGGGCGCAGATACTGCCTTACCCGCTAGGCCTCATGAGAAAGAACGGCCCAGAATGGACTCGGCAGTAGCAGAGATGCTTTCTGTCACTGGCCCAGAGGTACAAGTTAAGGTGCCCGGAGACACTATGGGAGAAAGTGTTAATGTTGGTTGCCGTAACAATGTAATGTGTACACCTGAAAAAAATGGTTTATGCTTGGGTCAGGGTAGTTTGTTAGAACAGGTACCCATGGAGTGTTGGACAACGGGTGAGATGGAGCTGTGCTATGGTCCCGTCGGATGTAGTCCCTCCTCAGGTCTTCTTCTAACAAACACTGAATTGGAAAGCTGTGATCTGTTAAGAGTTCGTTCTGTAAACAATGATTTGGTTGCAGTGGGTACCAAGAAAAACTGTTTTGAACCAGAAATACCAATGGTGAAGGGTAAAATGGGTATTTGTAAGTTGAAAGGAGGGATCAAGGAAGGCAGAGTTCCCCCAAGAAAAGTGAATAAGCCTAGGGACCCCAAAAGAAGAGGAAGGCTGAGTATAGGACAATATAGGAACCTGTTAAGATCCAGGGGGGAATGTTCCTGGAAGCGCACCCGGAAAAAGGGTTGGGCCTACGTGGCTGACAGCCAGCACAGAGGTGTCCCAACCATCGTGATGGGTGCTGGTGTTCCTTCCTCCGGATCGAAACAAAGGGGGGGGATATGTGACAGAGCGAGGCTCTGTCCCTATGAAATTGGAGGAAAACGAGACGCAGACACAGAGTTTGCATATCTCCAGCCCTGTGTCTGGGTCTTGATGTTAACGAGCAGGGTGTGTGCCCAGCTGCATATAAGCCATATAAATGAAGGGCTGTTGGTGTAGGAGGGAGGAGTGTGAACAGCTTGCTGCTGGCTGAAGAGTGGTTTGCCCTGTGGGAGACTGTAGTCCGTGTAAGGGACTGGGAAAGGCTGACAACCTTGAGAGTCAGGAAGACTAAGGAAGTCGGTGAGTCCAGGGGGCTGGAAAGAGTTGACAAATCTGTTGGGAGCAAGCAGAGGAACTGTTGACAATTGAGAGCCAGGTGGCTTGGTATGTTCATTTGTGTGCTGAATGAATTTAAACCCCTGCGTGGGATTACTGGATGAACTAAATATTTTTGTTTTCTTATAATAAACGTGGGCTACCAGGCCCTTAACCATAAAACGCCTGCCTGATGTAGACTAAAACGTGCATCTACCAATTGTGCTTAATCACCCCAACATTACAATGGTAATACAATGTCCCGAGCGGTGGTCTCAGGCCACGGCGAGGACTTGATGAGACTTGATGAGATTTGGGGGAGGGAGGGAGAGGGAAAAGGAGGAGAGGTTTTTTTTTTATCCCTCCCTTTTCTCTCTCTCTTCCTCCCCAACCTTCTTATTCTTGGTATCAAGAGGAAAATGTTTATTGGAAAGCACATCATTATAAAGGTGACAACTAGGGATGAGCTTCGTGTTCGAGTCGAACGTACGTTCGACTCGAACATTGGATGTTCATCCGTTCGGCGAAGTCCGAACATTTTGGTCCGTTCGCGTCAAATTCGTGTGGCGCTCACGGCCCACAATGCACTGCGATGGCGCAGTGCATTGCTGGCTCATGATTGGCCAAGCATGCACTGTGACCCCGCATGCTTGGCCAATCGCAGCGCCAGCAGCGAGGAGAGCCATGATTGGCCACAGGCAGGATGCCTGTGGCCAATCATAGCTCAGGCTGTGTAGTGCACGCACCACACTATATAAGGCCACCAGCACGGCGGCCTCGTGTAGTGTGTTGGCGTCTGAAGCAGTGGGTGTTCTGTGTACCTTCAACACAGTACACACCGATCGTTTTCGGCCGATTTTGCTGTTGTGTAGTGGTTATTGTCTGCGTGCCCTGACCGCAGTATACACCGCTATATTCACCTCACCTATATAGCTAGTGATCTATCTTTTATAATAGAGCTTGCAGTCAGTAGTGTTAGGAGATAGTGTGTGCTGTCTGCGTGCTCTGTACCCTGTACATACCGCTATATCCACCTACATAGCTGTTCTCTGTTTGAGACCACTTGCCATCTGCAGGAGTTATTTGAAGTTGTGTGTGCCTCCAGCACAGCACAGTATACATCTGTATATACCCCTTTATCTCTGGTGTTCTCTGGTTATTGTCTGCGTGCCCTGACCGCAGTATACACCGCTATATTCACCTCACTTATATAGCTAGTGATCTATCTTTTATAATAGAGCTTGCAGTCAGTAGTGTTAGGAGATAGTGCGTGCTGTCTGCGTGCTCTGTACCCAGTAGTGTTAGGAGATAGTGCGTGCTGTCTGCGTGCTCTGTACCCAGTACATACCGCTATATCCACCTACATAGCTGTTCTCTATTTAAAGCCCACTTGCCATCTGCAGAAGTTATTGGAAGTTGTGTGTGCCTCCAGCACAGCACAGTATACATCTGTATATACCCCTTTATCTCTGGTGTTCTATAATAAAGGCATCTGCAGGAGTTAGTGGGTGTTGTGTGCCTCTAGCACAATATACACTACCCAACTGCTTTTTTACCCAACTCCCTTCAGGCCATTACCATGTCTGGAAGGCCAGCAAGGAGAGGCAGACAGGCGCGAGCCGATAAAAGAGGGCAAGCAGGCTCTGTGTCTAGAGACAACAGTGCTGGTCGTGGACGCGGTGCATTGTCATCAGCACGTGGCCATGGGACACGCTTGTCCTTCTTTTCGGCAGCTGGACATGTTGAACCGCAACATGCCAACGACTTGGTAGAGTGGATGACCAAGCCCTCTTCATCCTCCTCATCCTCTCTCACCCAGTCTCAGGGTACTAGCAAAGCAGCTGCCAACGCATCGTCTTCCCTCCTCTCAATGTCATCATCAGTGACTCCTTCCCTAGACCCACCACGTCCTCCTGAGGAGTCTCCTGAACTCTTTGAGCACAGTGTTGGGTACATGCTCCAGGAGGATGCCCAGTGTTTTGTGGGCTTTGATGATGACAATCAGCTAGAGGAAGGCAGTAGCGTGAGCGCAGAGAGAGGGGATGCTCAAGAAGGACAGAAATCTGGCAGTCATGTTCCACAAGCTGCAGCATACTGCCAGGTTTGCTACAGCGATGAAGAGGGAGGGGATGATGAGGGCACTGACTCCACGTGGGTGCCTGGAAGGAGGGAGGAGGAGGAGGAGGCACATGTCCAACGAGGCAGGATGCCCTCCGGGGGCCAGCTTAGGGGCAGCACACCGCAGAGCTCCGCCTGTGCAGAGCGCTGCCTCTGCACGTTATTCTAAAAGTTCTTTGGTGTGGGCCTTTTATGAGACGAGTGCATCAGATCGCACCGCTGCTATTTGCAACATATGTCTCAAGCGTATCTCACGTGGCCAAAACATCAGCCGCTTGGGCACCACATGCTTGACCAGACATATGTTGACCTGCCATGCAGCTCGTTGGCAAGCGTACCTCAAAGACCCACACCAAAGAACAAAGCGGACCTCTCCTTGCTCCTCATCAGCTGGCATCTCCAACCCCACTAGACCTTCAGTCCTCTCTGAAACCTGCTCTGAGAGGAATGAAGGTGTAGAATTAGGTGTGTCACAGCCAAGTGCTTCCGGGAACTCTGCTAGCGGTACACCCACGTCCGATTATAGCAGGCAAATGTCCCTGCCCCAGCTGCTGGACCGGCGGAAGAAGTTCACTCCCAGCCATCCACATGCCCAGCGGTTGAATGCTAGCTTGGCTAAATTGCTAGCACTTCAACTGCTGCCTTTTCAGTTGGTAGACTCGGCCCCCTTCCGTGAGTTTGTACAATGTGCGGTTCCTCAGTGGCAGGTCCCCAAATGCCACTTTTTCTCACGGAAGGCGATTCCGGCTCTCTACCGGCATGTGGAAGGCAATGTCCTTGCCTCGCTGGACAGGGTAGTCAGCGGTAAGGTGCATATTACTGCTGACTCATGGTCCAGCAGGCATGGACAGGGACGTTACCTGTCTTTCACGGCCCATTGGGTCACTCTTCTGGCAGCTGGGAAGGATGCAGGACAAGGTGCAGTAGTGTTGGAGGTTGTTCCGCCACCACGCCTCCAAAATGCTACTATTGGTTGTGACACACCTCTCTCCTCCACCCCCTCCTCTTCTTCTTCCTCCATGGCCTCTTCCAGTGCTCTGTCCTCAGAACCAGCGGTGCTCCGTAGGCGTTCCAGGGGCTACGCAAGTACGCAGGCAAAACGATGCCATGCCGTGCTTGCGCTGGTTTGTTTGGGGGACAGGAGCCACACTGGGGCGGATGTTTTGTCAGCTCTGCAGGGGCAGGCCGAGAGGTGGTTGATGCCACGCCAGCTTAAGCCAGGAATGGTGGTTTGCGAGAATGGCACCAACCTCCTCTCCGCCCTCCGACAGGGACAACTGACCCATGTGCCCTGTGTAGCTCACGTCCTTAACCTGGTGGTGCAGTGGTTCTTGGGCAGGTACCCCGGCTTACAGGATGTCCTGAAGCAGGCCAGGAAAGTCTGTGTGCATTTCCGCCGATCATTTAATGCCTGTGTTCGGCTGGCTGAGCTCCAAAAGGAGTTGAACCTGCCCAAGAACCGCCTTATATGTGACATGCCCACCAGATGGAACTCAACATTGGCCATGCTGCAGCGGCTGCACACGCAGCAGAGGGCCATCAATGAGTACCTGTGCGACTACGGCACCAGGACAGGGTCAGGGGAGCTCGGTTTTTTCTCACTACGCCAGTGGGGCATGATCAGGGATGCATGCACTGTCCTGTCACCGTTTGAGGAGGCCACAAGGATGGTGAGCAGTGACAGTGCATGCATCAGTGACACTGTACCTCTTGTCCACCTCTTGGAGCATACGCTGCGTGGAATAATGGACAGGGCACTTGAGGCAGAACAGAGGCAGGAAGAGGAGGACTTCCTTGCCTCTCAAGGCCCCCTTTATCCAGACAGTGTTCCTGCTGTGCCACCCATCACACAGGAAGAGGATGAGGAGGAGGAAGAGGAGGAGGAGGATGATTGTGTCAGCATGGAGATGGAGGCTGGCACTCAGCATCAGCATCAGCAGCAGCAGCAGCAGTCTTGTAGGGATGATTTACAGTCCCAAGAAACATGTGGACTTGTACGTGGCTGGGAGGAGGTAGCTGCGGATCATGTTGTCCTTAGTGACCCAGAGGACTCCGGACCGAATGCCTCAGCTAACCTACGCTGCATGGCCTCCCTGATCCTGCAAAGCCTGTGGAAGGATCCTCGTATTCTTCGGATCAAGGAGAGGGACCATTACTGCCTGGCCACTCTCCTTGATCCACGGTACAAGGGTAAGGTTGCCGACCTTATCTTGCCATTGCAGAGGGAGCAGAGGATGAGACATCTCCGGGAGGCCTTGCAGAAAGGTCTGTGCAACGCGTTCCCAGAGACTGGGAGGTTACAAACTCCTGGTCCTGGACAACGTGTTGCTGAGGCATCGGTCAGAAGGAGCGGTGGAGAAGGTGGCCGTCTGACTGATGCTTTCAGACAATTTTTTAGTCCGCAGCCCCAAGGTATGATCGGTTCCAGCACCCATCGCCAGCGTCTGATTTACATGGTGCAGGAATACCTAGGGCAAGGTCAGACTTGGACACCTTTCCCACCGAAAATCCTCTGGCTTACTGGGTCTTGAGGATGGATCACTGGCCAGAGCTTGCACAGTATGCAATTGAGCTACTGGCCTGTCCTGCATCCAGCGTTCTTTCGGAACGCACCTTCAGTGCTGCTGGTGGCTTTGTTACCGATCACAGGGTGCGCCTGTCCACCGAATCAGTTCATCGACCGACCTTCATCAAGATGAATCAGTCTTGGATCACCCACAGCTACCAAGCACCTGAAGCTGATGTAACAGAATAATTTTTTTTGAAATATCACATCCCTTCAAGACTGCCTATGCTGATGCTGAGTGACTGTCCTGTTATGTTGATTGTCTATCCTCTTCCTCCTCCGCTGATATGTTGGAAGAACATTTCTGGTTCTGGTTGATGCCATCAGCCCAATTTTTCTGCCCCTGTTTAACAGGGGCGTTTAAGTACAATTTTTGATGCAATGCTTTGCAGCAGGGCTAATTCCTGCAATAAAACTAGAGTGTATGGAAGAGGTTGCAGTGTGGTGGCACCAGCAGCAGTGCCTAAGGCCCAATTTTTCTGCCCCTGTATAACAGGGGCGTTTAATTACAATTTTTGATGCAATGCTTTGCAGCAGGGCTAATTCCTGCAATAAAACTAGAGTATATGGCAGAGGTTGCAGTGTGGTGGCACCAGCACCAGTGCCTAAGGCCCAATTTTTCTGCCCCTGTTTAACAGAGGCGTTTAGGTACAATTTTTGATGCAATGCTTTGCAGCAGGGCTAATTCCTGCAATAAAACTAGAGTGTATGGAAGAGGTTGCAGTGTGGTGGCACCAGCAGCAGTGCCTAAGGCCAAATTTTTCTGCCCCTGTTTAACAGGGACATGTCATTACAATTCTTGATATAATATTTCACAGGAGGGCCCCTTCCTGTGCCCACCCAGAGTAACGGTGAGGACTTATAGTGTTGTGGCACCAGCACCACAACCACCAAAGGTCAATTTTTCTACCACTGTTCAACAATGGCATGTAATTACAATTCTTGATATAATCGTTCACAGCAGAGTCACTTTGAGGGCTTACAATGTTGTGGCAAAACCATCACCTTGTTCCGCCATTTCTGCAGAGCATATAGGGCAGGCCCCTACTTTCAAACATCCAATTTACAAACATCTCCTACTTGCAAACGGAAGGAGACAACAGCAAGTGAGATGAAAAAAGATGGACGACAAAACAAATTATACAGGGGTGATAACCCTTCCCTATGTTTTCCAAAAAGCTTAAAAATAGTTTTTTTGACTGGAGCTACACTTTAAAAATGTACCAGTTGAAAATTACAAACAGATTCAACTTAACACAACAAACCTACACAGTCCCTGCCTTGTTTGCACCGCCTGTATACTGCTGTTCTGAGTATATAGGGCCTGGGGGCCACACGCATTTCCTTTTTTTAATATGGGTACGGGGTTCCCCTTAATATGCGTACAAGACCTAAAGGGGCTGGTAATGGGCAGGGAGGGCTACCCATGCCATTTTTCTCAATGATTTTCAACCATATTGCAGGAACCAGATATAACATTAAAACCGCAAGCAGTTTTAAATGGTGTTATTTCCGTTTAATGTCATTTTCTGCAGGGACTGTTCTAAACACGGGAAACACGTGGCACTTCACAGGCATACTACACACACCCCCCAGGCACGATATTTAAAGGAATATTTCACTTTTTTTTTCACTTTAATCGTCATTAAAATCAGTGCTCCCGCCAAAACGGACATTTTTAAAAACATTTTAGGCATTGACCCATGTCCCCTGGGGCAGGAGCCAGGTCCCCAAACCCTTTTTAGGACAGTATCTTGCATATTAGCCGTTAAAATTAGCACTTTTCATTTTGAACGTTCGAGTCCCATAGACTTCAATGGGGTTCTAACGTTCGTACGAATTTGGGGTCCGTTCGAAAGTTCTGGTGCGAACCGAACCGGGGGGTGTTCGGCTCATCCCTAGTGACAACATTATAAGAGAAGGCAGAAAGAATGGTCCGAGGAAGGGAGGGAAAGGAGCTCACTTATCACAAATAAGTGGGTCCCGATGAGGGACTTTAGAATCCGCAATAAACGGAAGGGAGGGCATGGGATGCCCATATGGGTTAAACCCTCTGGTAGATGGCACTCTTTAGAGGAAGTAGAGTTTGGGGGTGGGAGATTTGGGGATACAGGTTGTGAAATAGATTTCCCAAGAAAGGAGGAAAAAAAAAGTAAGAGAAAGCAATGATTCTAAAATAAATAGATGGGGAATACTTGAAAAAAGGAAGGAAAAAGGAAGAAGGAGGGGAGAAGAGAAAAGAAGATAGATGATGGATAAATATTTGAAAAATATGATGTACAACATGAGAGGTTTAAGCTCACCTCAAAAGAGGTGCCGCTTGTGGCAGGAGTTGCGTCCTCAGGATGCAGATATAATCTGCATGCAGAAGATGCACTTCATGCCGGAATCGGTACCAAAATTACCAATATCAATATATAATCAATGGTTCCATGCATACTCTCCAATAGCAAGAGCAAGGGAGGTAACTATAGCATTCGGGAAAAAATATCCTATGAGGTCAAAGGAGGTAGATCCAGAAGGAAGGTTCTTATTCATTAAAGGAACATTACATGGATTTTGCTATACGTTCACTTCTATTTATGTACCAAATAATGGTACAGTAGATTTTTTATTGAAAACTTTGAGAAAGTTAGGAAGGATGTGTAGTTTTGGGGTGGGATTTTAATATTATTATGGACCCTAAACTGGATTCAACATCCAAGAAAACAGGAATTTCATTTAAGGCATTGAAACAAGTGAAAAAACATCTAAGATTAGCCCACTTGTTGGATAGTTGGCAGTCTTATAATGAGGGAGGGAAGGATTATAGCTATTACTCAAAAACCCACAATGTAGACTCGAGGTTGGATCTTTTTATGGTGGACCAATATTATCTGGAACATGTAAAAGAAGTGATTATGGATTCAATCTCTGATCATGCACCCATGATAATGAAGTTCCTTCCGGTATGTGGGGGTCAACGAGAGTGGACTTGGCGTTTGAACGAGTCATTATTGGATGACGAACACATAGCGAAAGACTTACAAAATAAAATAATACATTATTTTAAAGAAAATACATCAGAAGTATCAGAGCAATCAATATGGGAAGCCCATAAATCAATCAGTCATTAAGGGTATTAATAGTGCATGGCTCAAGAATAAAAATAGAAAAGAGGAAGGAGTTAGAAGATCTATTAGGAAAGATACATGAGCTAGAGATAAAGCATAAGAACAGTTTGGATCCCAGGGAAGCAAGAAAACTGGATAGGCTTAGAGGAGAATTTACTACCTACCTAGACAGGAAAACTAAAGATAAATATAGATTTTTTGCACATAGATTCTACGAAATTGGGAATAAAAGCAGAAAATTATTAGCTAATCAATTGAAAAAACAGCAGGAATCCTCCCACATTCATGGTATCCAATTAAATAATAAATTGATAATAGATACAAAATCCATAGCAAGGGAATTTGAGAATTTCTACAAGAACCTATATAATATTAAAACAATACAATCAGAAGTAGAAGGAGGGGAACAAAAAGAAGAAATAAGAGACTATATTAAAGAAACCGCACTACCACCACTACTTTTGGAGGTGGTGGAGAGGTAGGAAGAACAGATTATGGAAGAAGAGATAAAGAAAGTAATAAAAAGTCTACCGAAAAGGAAAAGCCCAGGACCAGACGGTTTAACAAACGTGTACTACAAAAAATATATTCATATTTTGACAACAACATTAGGTAAGTACTTTAACCAAATAACAGCGAGGAACCCGTTACCCCCAGAAGCATTGTTGGCATACCTGACAGTGATGCCAAAACCAGGGAAAGATCTAAAATATTGTGCAAATTATAGACCCATCTCCCTTTTAAATACAGATGCCAAACTATTAGCAAAAATATTGGCTACAAGGCTACAAGATAAAATAACACAGGTAATACATGCCGATCAGACAGGGTTAATATTGGGTAGGGAAACTAAAGACAACACCATAAGAGCCCACCATACGCTACATTGGATGCAAAACGGACCTGATAAGAGCCCAAGAGTAATTTTATAGATGGATGCCGAAAAGGCCTTCGATAGAGTAAATTGGCCATTTATGATGGAGGTATTAAGAGGAATAGGTCTAGGGGAGCAGATGATGGGGTGGGTAACAGCACTTTACGCAGGACCGAAAGCAAGGGTAAAATTAAATGGGGCCCTGTCAGAGGGTTTTGAAATAAGGAACGGCACAAGGCAGGGTTGCCCACTGTCCCCAATATTATTTGCACTAGTGCTAGAACCACTCCTATGCAGAATAAGGGGAAATAAAGGGATAATAGGAGTAAGAATTGAAGCCAGAGAATACAAAGTCTCAGCATATGCAGACGATTTAGTGTTTTTCTATCAAACCCCCAAGACTCTATAAGTGAAGTGATAAAAGAGGTGAAGAGATATGGGGGATTATCGAACTTTAAAATCAACATAGAAAAATCAATATTATTACCCATTAATGTACCGTCATCACTAGCCCTAAGTATACAAAATAGCTATCCATTTGTATGGAATAAGAGATCCCTACGGTACTTAGGAGTGTACATCTCAGCAGATGCAAAAGTATTATATGAACAAAACTATAACCCCCTATTAGTTAAAATAGAAGAGGATTTGAAGAGATGGAAAGGACAGACATTAACATTATTTGGGAGAGAAAATACTCTTAAAATGACTATAATACCTAGATTGCTGTTCGTGCTATATACAGTACCCATCCCGCTCCCCCAGAAGTTTTTAAAAAACCCCCGTAAAATGTTTATATCCTTCATATGGAAAAATTAAAGAGCAAGAATAGCACATAAAATCCTATGTAAAAGGAGAGGGGGGTGTAGGATTACCAGTAGTGATGGACGAACTTCCGACGGGACGTTTCGCGAACGCGAAATGCGAACGGACCCAAACGTTCGCGAAACCGAACGTTCGCCGCGGGCCCCATTGACTTCAATGGGAGGCGAACTTTGCAAACCTTCATGTCGAATTTGCGGCCACGTGGTAATTATTAGGGGGTAAAACGTAGTCCCACCATCTGGACAATGACATAATACATGTATGAGGTGAATTTGGGATCGATAACTACAAGCATTTTTATTTTATTTGGGAAATTGTTCTAACAATTCAGGACTATGGAGCTAATGAAGGCAATGGAGGAGAGGGAAGGTCAGGGACCAGGGTAGGCAAAGAAGAGGGTGCAGGAGATGATCACCAGCAGCGTGACATACCGGAATGACACATGCACCGTGATAGAGGCATCTGACAGCAGCACCGTAATACAGAGCACTGACAGCAGCACCGTGACATACAGCGCTGACAGCAGCACCGTGACATACAGCGCTGACAGCAGCACCGTGACATACAGCGCTGACAGCAGCACCGTGACATACAGCGCTGACAGCAGCACCGTGACATACAGCGCTGACAGCAGCACCGTGACATACAGCGCTGACAGCAGCACCGTGACATACAGCGCTGACAGCAGCACCGTGACATACAGCGCTGACAGCAGCACCGTGACATACAGCGCTGACAGCAGCACCGTGACATACAGCGCTGACAGCAGCACCGTGACATACAGCGCTGACAGCAGCACCGTGACATACAGCGCTGACAGCAGCACCGTGACATACAGCGCTGACAGCAGCACCGTGACATACAGCACTGACAGCAGCACCGTAAGCAGCCCCAGGAGGAAGTCAGCACAGCACAGGGATGGTGTGATCCCCTCATAATAAGAACCCCCAGGAGGAAGTCAGCACAGCACAGGGATAGTGTGATCCCTTCATAATAAGAACCCCCAGGAGGAAGTCAGCACAGCACAGGGATATCATAAGCAGCCCCAGTAGAAATATGACACCGCTCAACCTCTTCAAAGAGGAGGGTAGGGGCATATAGTACGGTGTGCTTTTTTGGGTCAAGGAAGTGAGCCAAATGAATTAAGAAGGTCTGTGTGCTTGATTAAAAAAATAGTTTATAGACATATACATGGTCTACTGGTCACATGTGTTGAATTCCTCCGAGATCCATGCCTCATTCATTTTTAGAAATGTGAGGTAGTTAACACTGTGGTGAGCTAGGCGAGTACGCTTATCGGTCACAATCCCCCCTGCTGCGCTGAACGTCCTTTCGGACAGGACACTGGATGAGGGGCAAGCCAACAGTTCGATTGCAAATTGGGCAAGCTCTGGCCAGAGGTCAAGCCTGCCCACCCAGTAGTCTAGGGGTTCATCACTCCTCAGAGCGTCCACATCGGCCGTTAACCCAATGTAGTCGGACACCTGACGGTCTAGGCGTTCCCTGATGCTGGATCCGGATGACACCTGTCGATGGGTCGGCTGAAAGAATGACCTCATATCCGAAGTCACCAACACATCTTCAAACCGGCCTCTTCTTGCAGGCGCTGTTGGATTGGTACCCGCAAATCCTTCTCTGGGAGTGGGAATTGCTCCTCTGCCAGCGCACGCAAAAGCAGAATGCAGCATTTCTCGAAGCAAGGCCTGGAAGTGCTGCATTCTGACAGCCCTCTGCGACGGCGGTAACATTTCCGCCATTTTGTGTTTGTACCGGGGGTCTAAGTACGTTGCCACCCAGTACTGGTCCTTGACCCTCATGCTTTTTATACGGGGGTCCCTATTAAAACACTGGAGCATGAAGGCCCCCATTTGCACTAAAGTGGAAGCGGTGTGGTGGCCTGGCTCCTGCTCATCATCCAGGATAATGTCGTCCTCTTCATTCTCCTCTCCCCATCCTCGCACAACAGGGATCCCAGAAAGGTTTAAAGCATGCTCTTCTTGCTCCTGCTCATCCGCCCCGGCACCATCCTCCTCTGACTCCTCATCAGACTCCTGTTGTTGACTTGTCTCAGATAGAGTAGCCCCCCCTGGGAATTCATCCAGCATTGCGACTTCCTCATCTTCCCGCTCCTGCTCCTCCACAGCCTGATCAATGACACGACGCAATGCACGCTCCAGAAAGAAGGCATAAGGTACCATGTCACTGATGGCGCCATGGCTGCGACTGACCAGTTTGGTGATCTCCTCAAATGGCCGCAGAAGTCTGCATGTGTCGCGCATGAGCAGCCACTGGCGCGGTGAAAAAAAACCCAGCTCCCCAGAACCGTTTCTTTCGCAGAGTTCATACAGGTAGACGTTAACTGCACGTTTCTGCTGGAGCAGCCTATCAAGCATATAGAAGGTTGAGTTCCATCGCGTCGGGCAATCGCAAATAAGACGTCTGACCGGCAGATGGTGTCGCCGCTGAATGTCAGCAAGGCGAGCCATGGCCGTGTAAGATCTTCTGAAATGGGCCGAGATTTTCCTTGCCTGCCGCAAGATGTCCTGGACCCCAGGGTATTTGACAAGGAATCGCTGCACGACCAAGTTTAAGACGTGTGCCATGCACGGCACGTGCGTGATTTTGCCCTGTTTCAATGCGCTAAGCAGATTGGCACCGTTGTCACACACCACTTTACCAACTGTCAAATTGAGCGGTGTTAGCCACTCATCTGCCTGTGAACGCAAAGCTGAAAGGAGTGCCGGGCCAGTGTGGCTCTTTGCTTCCAGGCACAACAGACGCAGCACGGCATGGCAACGTCTCACCTGGCATGTGGAATAGGTTCTGGGGAGCTTGGGCGGTGCAGTGGAAGAGACGCTAGCAGCGGAAAAGGAGGAGGCAGCTGAGGAGGAGAGGGAGGAGGATGGAGTAGGAGGAGGAGAAGAAGAGTCAGGCCTGCATGCAATCCGTGGCGGTAAAACCAAATCTACACGGGTGCCACGGGTTACATGCTTGACGGCCGTCAGAAGGTTCACCCAGTGGGCAGTAAAACTGATATACCTTCCCTGCCCGTGTTTGCTAGACCACGTGTCTGTGGTCAGATGTATCTTGGCACCGACACTGTGTGCCAGAGATACATTCACTTGCCGCTGAACATGGCCATATAGCTCTGGGATGCCCTTCTCTGAGAAATACTTCCTTCCTGGGACCTTCCATTGTGGTGTTCCAATGGCCACAAATTTGCGAAAGGCCTCCGAGTCCACCAGTTTATATGGCAGTAGTTGGCGGGCTATGAGTTCTGACAAGCCAGCCGCCAACCGTTGGGCAAGAGGGTTATCCGGCGTCATCATTTTTTTACGCTCAAACATTAGGCCCACGGAAGCCTGCCTTTTTGCAGAAAAATGTGAGCTTGGCGTGATGGAAGGTGGAGTGGAGGACAATTGTGAGGAGAGAGGAGAAGGAGAAGTAGAAGACGAGGCTGGACGGTGAGAGCCTGCAGTGTGGCTTTGTGTGTTCCGTTGCTCCCACTGGGCTCGGTGATGGCTGCTCATGTGCCTTCTTAAGGCGGTCGTCCCTAGGTGAGTATTGGGCTTACCGCGACTAACGCGTTGACTGCAAAGATTGCAGATGGCAACGCTATTGTCAGCAGCGGACACGTTAAAAAAAGCCCACACTGCGGAGCCATGTGCCGGTGTCCTGGGAGCGCCAGATGTGACCGTACATGGTCGATGACTCGCTCCTGATACATTTGCAGTCTGCTTTGTCCCTGCTGTGCAATGTAAGTCATTGCTGCTTCTCCTCCCTATCTGCTGGTCCATATCTCCCTCTGAACTCCCCTCCTCTTCCTCTCTTGTGGGCACCCACGTGACATCACTAGACACGTCATCATCAACGTCACCTTCCCCACCGCTATAAGTAGAGATCTCGGAGTAGGCAGCAACACCGGGGACCAACCTCCTCCTTGGGCTGATCTGGGTACTGGCGTCAGACTGCTGAGTAGCGCTTGTTGCTACCTCCTCTTCCTGATCCAATACCAAGAGTGGCTGCGCATCAGAAATGTCCTCTTGATATGGATCGGAAAATAATTCCAGTGACTCAAGCGGAAGGTATGTGGTGGTGGTGGTGGTGGTCGTGTTGTTGGTGGTAGTGTCTTTGGGGGTGCACATAGCAGAGAGTGAAGAAGAGGGTGCAGATCGAGAGGATGAGGAGGGTGCAGAAGAGTAAGGCTGAGCGAGCCACTCAACCAAGTCTGGTGCATCCTTTAAAGTAATTGAACGCACCTTCTGCAACTTCCCACTTTGGCTCAAGCCTGTTGCTCCTGCCCTACCCCTACCACCCCTGCGGAAGGGCCTGCCTCTTCCTCTGCCTGTCATTTTTTAAATGACCCTGTGACAAAACTCTTAGTCCCTATACCGATGAAGGACTGCTGCAGTATAGGGCAGCGGTCAGCAGTGGTGCACGTCAACCCTATCTATTGTGGACCGATAGCGGTCCTTACAGAACAGCAGACTGTACCGCACTCAAGCCTATGTACCGTAGCACCCTATACCAAGTTACCAGTCCTTATAAGAACTTTTGTGGACCAAGCAGGTTGTGTATTAGTGTTTAGCAGACTGTACGTCAGTCCCTATACCGCTGAAGGACTGCTGCAGTATAGGGCAGCGGTCAGCAGTGGTGCACGTCAACCCTATCTATTGTGGACCGATAGCGGTCCTTACAGAACAGCAGACTGTACCGCACTCAAGCCTATGTACCGTAGCACCCTATACCAAGTTACCAGTCCTTATAAGAACTTTTGTGGAACAAGCAGGTTGTGTGTTAGTGATTAGCAGACTGTACGTCAGTCCCTATACCGCTGAAGGACTGCTGCAGTATAGGGCAGCGGTCAGCAGTGGTGCACGTCAACCCTATCTATTGTGGACCGATAGCGGTCCTTACAGAACAGCAGACTGTACCGCACTCAAGCCTATGTACCGTAGCACCCTATACCAAGTTACCAGTCCTTATAAGAACTTTTGTGGACCAAGCAGGTTGTGTATTAGTGTTTAGCAGACTGTACGTCAGTCCCTATACCGCTGAAGGACTGCTGCAGTATAGGGCAGCGGTCAGCAGTGGTGCACGTCAACCCTATCTATTGTGGACCGATAGCGGTCCTTACAGAACAGCAGACTGTACCGCACTCAAGCCTATGTACCGTAGCACCCTATACCAAGTTACCAGTCCTTATAAGAACTTTTGTGGACCAAGCAGGTTGTGTATTAGTGTTTAGCAGACTGTACGTCAGTCCCTATACCGCTGAAGGACTGCTGCAGTATAGGGCAGCGGTCAGCAGTGGTGCACGTCAACCCTATCTATTGTGGACCGATAGCGGTCCTTACAGAACAGCAGACTGTACCGCACTCAAGCCTATGTACCGTAGCACCCTATACCAAGTTACCAGTCCTTATAAGAACTTTTGTGGAACAAGCAGGTTGTGTGTTAGTGATTAGCAGACTGTACGTCAGTCCCTATACCGCTGAAGGACTGCTGCAGTATAGGTGAGCGGTCAGCAGTGGTGCACGTCAACCCTATCTATTGTGGACCGATAGCGGTCCTTACAGAACAGCAGACTGTACCGCACTCAAGCCTATGTACCGTAGCACCCTATACCAAGTTACCAGTCCTTATAAGAACTTTTGTGGAACAAGCAGGTTGTGTGTTAGTGATTAGCAGACTGTACGTCAGTCCCTATACCGCTGAAGGACTGCTGCAGTATAGGGCAGCGGTCAGCAGTGGTGCACGTCAACCCTATCTATTGTGGACCGATAGCGGTCCTTACAGAACAGCAGACTGTACCGCACTCAAGCCTATGTACCGTAGCACCCTATACCAAGTTACCAGTCCTTATAAGAACTTTTGTGGACCAAGCAGGTTGTGTATTAGTGTTTAGCAGACTGTACGTCAGTCCCTATACCGCTGAAGGACTGCTGCAGTATAGGGCAGCGGTCAGCAGTGGTGCACGTCAACCCTATCTATTGTGGACCGATAGCGGTCCTTACAGAACAGCAGACTGTACCGCACTCAAGCCTATGTACCGTAGCACCCTATACCAAGTTACCAGTCCTTATAAGAACTTTTGTGGACCAAGCAGGTTGTGTATTAGTGTTTAGCAGACTGTACGTCAGTCCCTATACCGCTGAAGGACTGCTGCAGTATAGGGCAGCGGTCAGCAGTGGTGCACGTCAACCCTATCTATTGTGGACCGATAGCGGTCCTTACAGAACAGCAGACTGTACCGCACTCAAGCCTATGTACCGTAGCACCCTATACCAAGTTACCAGTCCTTATAAGAACTTTTGTGGAACAAGCAGGTTGTGTGTTAGTGATTAGCAGACTGTACGTCAGTCCCTATACCGCTGAAGGACTGCTGCAGTATAGGTGAGCGGTCAGCAGTGGTGCACGTCAACCCTATCTATTGTGGACCGATAGCGGTCCTTACAGAACAGCAGACTGTACCGCACTCAAGCCTATGTACCGTAGCACCCTATACCAAGTTACCAGTCCTTATAAGAACTTTTGTGGACCAAGCAGGTTGTGTATTAGTGTTTAGCAGACTGTACGTCAGTCCCTATACCGCTGAAGGACTGCTGCAGTATAGGGCAGCGGTCAGCAGTGGTGCACGTCAACCCTATCTATTGTGGACCGATAGCGGTCCTTACAGAACAGCAGACTGTACCGCACTCAAGCCTATGTACCGTAGCACCCTATACCAAGTTACCAGTCCTTATAAGAACTTTTGTGGAACAAGCAGGTTGTGTGTTAGTGATTAGCAGACTGTACGTCAGTCCCTATACCGCTGAAGGACTGCTGCAGTATAGGGCAGCGGTCAGCAGTGGTGCACGTCAACCCTATCTATTGTGGACCGATAGCGGTCCTTACAGAACAGCAGACTGTACCGCACTCAAGCCTATGTACCGTAGCACCCTATACCAAGTTACCAGTCCTTATAAGAACTTTTGTGGAACAAGTGAGTTGTGAATGTTTAGCAGACTGCAGCAGAAGGGCAGCAGTCAAGTATAATATCCTTTCTATATTTGGAAGAAAGAATATTATACATGTACAAGCCTATTACTGTACCACTGATACCAGTCCTGAAAAGAACCTTTGTGGAACTAATAATAACAGCAAGTCTTTAAAATTACCCTCACTGCCTGACAACACTGCTTCCTTCCTGTCCCTATACAAATTGGCAAAAAAAGAGAACGATTAGTGGTTACTGGAACAGCTCTTTTGTGGACCTTGATAGTAACAGCTAATGATGATGATGATGATGATGATGATGAAAGACTAATCTGGCTGTCCCTGTAGCATACACCGTCCTTTCCCTTTCTCTAAACTAACAAAAGACACTCAGGCTGCTGCAAGAATCAGCAGCACAGCAAACCTATCAACACCTAACACCTATACCAGTCCTGAAAAGAACTTTTGTGTACCAAATAGCTAGTGGTTTATCTCTCCCTACTCCACACAGGAACCTGTCCCTATCGTAACAGAAGAAAGAATGTAAAATGGCCACCGGATCGGGTGTATTTATAGGTTAGGGGGAATGTACAAGTGTCCATGTGCTGTCATGTCTCAATTGGCTGTCCTGTATCACATGATAAACGTGTCACCAAAGGTTAAAGTTCTTGTATACATTAAACACGTAAGTCCGCCGCGGCGAACGACGGAAAAAGGCGTTCGAACGTGCGGACCGCGAATGTCGGAAATTCGCCGCGAAACGACCGCCGGGCGAACCGTTCGGCCATCACTAATTACCAGGTGTAGCGCAATATTACAGAGAGATGACACTGGTTAGAATACTGAATTGGTGTCATGACACTGATAATAAAATATGGGTGACAATGGAGAAAAATATGGCAGGAAGAGACCTAGAGGGAGCACCATGGATACCGGTTAATGATAGAGGATTGTTCAAATGGACATCTCCCTTAACACGGAACACACTGGCAGTGTGGGATAGAATCAACAAAACGGGTAAATATGCTCAGAGAATATCCCCACTAGCTCCATTGGGCGGGTATCCATGGTTCCCCCCTGGAGAGGAGAAGGGAGCATTGGGTCCATGGGAGTCAGAGGGAAACACAATGTGCTTAAGATATGCCCCGCTGGGCGTCCTTGTCCCTCAAGAGGAGTTGGAATTACAACAAGGGGATATGAAGATGGCAGGATGGAGATATAATCAGATGAAATCCTTTTTTCAAAAGATAGGACCTCAAGTAATATCACAGGACACATTAACCACATTTGAGAAGATGTATAGGAAAATATCTAGACCAAACCATCTACTATCCCAAATGTATAAACTTATTCTTAGTGAAGATAAATATACAATACCTTACTTTATCAAGGAATGGGAAAAGGAACAGAAATGTACATTTACACCATTACAGGTAAAAAAAAAAGAAATGGAAGCAACACATTCATTATCAATAAGTTCATCGATCCAGGAAATGTCATATAAGTTCCTAACCAAATGGTACAGAACCCCGGCACTATTAGCACAAATTTATCCAACAGCAGGTAAAAGGTGCTGGAGAGGATGTAAAGAAAAGGGAACGTTTCTTCATATCTGGTGGACATGTCCCAGGATCAAGGCATTTTGGGAGGAAATAGCCCCATGGATCAAGAGAATGTCAAAGGAGCAAATAAAAATAGAACCAGGGCATTTCCTGTTCCATGGGGCTATGGACACCATAAAAACATATACAAATAGTATAACCCCACATCTGTTAAATGCAGCGAAGAAGATAATACCTAGAAACTGGAAACAGGTTACAAGTCCAACATTAGGAGAATGAAAAAAGGAGGTAGATGGAATCAGGGAGGCGGAAAGATGGATATATAAAATTAGAAATAAACAGGATACATTTGAGAAAATTTGGGAAGATTGGGGAAAGTATGTTCAAGAGATAGAAATAGAAATCATTGAAAAAAATAGAAATAGAGTTGAAGGAGAAAGTTGATAAAGGAAAGAAATGAAGGAAGTGTCACAACATGTTTCTCATATTTTTAAATGGTAGTTTCCTAAAAATTAATCATAATATAATATTAATCCTAATATTATTATTATAATGTTTTTTTTTTGTTTATATATTTTATATAATTTTTTTTAACTTTTTTTTATTTTTCTCTCTTTTGAATATTTAATCATAAGAACACAAAAGAAAGGCACAAACACAGAAGACACAAATAAAAGAGAATTATAATAAAAAGGGAAAGAAAAGAAAGAAGGAAAAAGAGAAGACATTTTTTTTCAGGAATATTTAAATAAAAGGGCACAAAGAAAGACACGAGCACAGAAGACACAAATAAAAGAGAATATAAATAATTTTTTTATTTTTTATATTTATTCATAAGATCACAAAAGGAAGGCAAACACATAGAAAGCACAAATAAAAGAAGACACACACAAACTTTTTTTTTTCCCACTTTCCCCTCCTACCCTCCAAGATATTTCTAGGGGAGGGTAGGGATGAAGAGTGTTGAAGGAGCCACCCCCTAGAACCGATATAAAGGGAAGAGGAGAATGGATATTTCTATCTCCTTTTCCTCTTTTAATGTGAATATGTCCCGTAAAAGAAAATTGTAATAATAGAAAAAATGTTTAACTGCTTAAGGACCACCTCCTGCACATTTACATCGACAGAATGCCACGGCTGGGCACAATCACGTACCTGTACGTGGCTCTTTAAGTGCCCAGCCATGGGTCTTGAGCTCCGTGACCGTGGCCGCGGGACCCGCGGACCCGATCGCCGCTGGTGTCCCGTGATCGGGTCACAGAGCTGAAGAACGGGGAGAGGTAAGTGTAAACAAACCTCTCTTTGTGCTTCCTAGTGTGGCTGTCACTGATCGTCTGTTCTCTGTTATAGGGAAAGACGATCGGTGATGTCACATGCCAAGCCACGCCCCCAACAGTAAGAAAACACACACACGTCACACTTAACCCCTCCCCGCCCCCTAGTGGTTAACTCCTTCACTGCCAGTGGCATTTACACTGGAATCAGTGCATTTAAATAGCACTGATTGCTGTATAAATTACAATGGTCCCAAAAATGTGTCAAAAATGTCCGGTGTGCCTGCCATAATGTAGCAGTCACAATAAAAATCGCTGATCGCCACCATTACTAGTAAAACAAAAAATATAAATAAAAATTCTATAAAACTATCCCCTATTTTGTAAACCCTATAACTTTTGCGCAAACCAATCAATAATCGCTAATTGTGATTTTTTTTTACCAAAAATATGTAGAAAAATATGTATCAGCCTAAACTGAGGGAAAAATGTTTTTTTTAGAGATTTTTTGGGCATATTTATTATAGCAAAACTTAAAAATATTGCATTTTTTTCAAAGTTGTCGCTCTATTTTTGTTTATAGCGAAAAAAAAAAAAACGCAGAGGTGAGCAAATACCACCAAAAGAAAGCTCTATTTGTGGGAAAAAAAGGACACCAATTTTGTTTGGGAGCCATGTTGCACGAACGCGTAGTTGTCAGTTAAAACGATGCAGTGCCGAATCACAAAAAGGGGCTTGGTCCTTTGGCTGCAAATTGGTCTGAGGCTTAAGTGGTTAATAAAGAATGAATTATAGAAAAAGTGATGAGTTAAAAACCAGAGTTAGTGAAACTGGACTAAGTGATGAGTTAAAAACCAGAGTTAGTAGAACTGGACTAAGTGCTGAGTTAAAAACCAGAGTTTAAACAGGAGATTATAACAGGGGTCATAGTACCTGTGTAGTGTGAGTACCTGAGTGTTGTCTGAGTAGTATGTGTGTGGATCGTTAGTACTTGTGTATTGTGTACTGTGTACTGGTGCATGAAGGTCTGTGGGTGCACATAGGTCTGTGGGTGCACGTAGATCTACGAGTGCACGTGGGTCTGCGAGTGCGTGTAGGTCTGTGGGTGCATGTAGGTCTGCGAGTGCATGTATGTCTGTGAGGGCAGGCAGGTCTGCACGTAGGTCTGTGTCTGCACGTAAGTCTGCATCTGCACTTAGGTCTGTGAGTGCACATAGGTCTGGGGGTGCACATAGGTCTGGGGGTGCACATAGGTCTGCGTCTGCACATATGTCTGCATTTGCACATAGGTCTGCGAGTGCACATAGGTCTGCGGGTGCACGTAGGTCTGCACGTAGGTCTGCACATAGGTCTGTGAGTGCACGTAGGTCTGCGGGTACCTCTGTATTGTCTTGTTGAGTACCTGTGTATTGTCTTGTTCAGTAACTGTGTATTGTCTTGTTGAGTGGCACAGAGTGGCACAGTGTTGTTAGGCGGCACAGTGGTGTAGTGGCTAGCACTCTCACCTAGCAGTAAGAAGGTTCACTGGTTCAAATCCCAACCACGACACTACCTGCCTAGAGTTTGCATGTTCTCCCTGTGCCTGCATGGGTTTCCACTGGGTACTCCGGTTTCCTCCCACACTCCAAAGACATGCAGGTAGGCTAATTGGCTTCTGTCCAAAATTGGCCCTAGTATATGAATGGGGACCTTGGATTGTGGGCTCCTTGAGTGTAGGGACTGATGTGAGTGTGCAATGTACAGGGATAGGGACAATTGTAGACACTCACTCAGGTTGAACTGGATGGACTGGTGTCTTTATTCAACCTTACTAACTATGAAACTATGAAACTATGAGTATTAGTGTCAGAGAGCTAGTTGTTAGGTAATTGGACAGGGTATAATCCCCAATCCTCATTAAATGAATAGGTAAGGGCGTGGAGAGGCAGGTGTGGAGAGGCGACTCATTGTACATCTTGTGGCATGTATGTGTTCCTTGATCATCCAATCAAGGGTGAATACTGCTGTGCAAAATGTAAGCACATTGTTTCCCTGGAAGCCCAGGTTCTGAAACTAGGGAAGCAACTGTCAGCACTAGGAAGTCTCTCCATACTAAAGGATAGCCAGGAATGTACACGGCAGGGGCCAGCACAGAGGCAGGTGGAGAAAAAGAGGTGCAGGCACTAGCAAAGAGTATATGGGTAACAGTCAGGAAGGGTAGAGGAAGAAGTGCCAGGGAGGCCTATCCAGGGCTGGAGCATCCCAATAAGTACGCTCCATTGAGTGACATTGGTGAAACCAGTCAGAGACCAGCACTGCTGGAGCTGGGGGACTCTCCTAGCTGCCAGGGGAAGAACTCCTTCAGTGAGAGTGGGGGGGGTGCACATAGAAGCGAAGGGAAAACAAAGACAGATTCTGGTGGTAGGGGACTCAATTCTTAGAAGGACAGAGAGGCCAATCTGTAACAAAGACCTGAAGTGTGGAACTGTATGTTGTCTACTGGGCGCTCGGGTTCGGCACATTATGGATCTTGTGGGCAGATTACTGGGAGGGGCTGTGGAATACCCAGCTGTTATGGTGCACATTGACACCAATGACAAAGTCAGAGGCAGATGGAGTGTCCTAAAGAACGATTTTAGGGACTTGGGAGCTAAATTGAGGGAAAGGACCTCCAAGGTAGTATTCCCAGGAATACTACCTGTATATCGAGCCACACCAGAAAGGCAGAAGGATATTAGAGAGGTAAACATGTGGCTGAAGAGCTAATGTAGTAAGGGGGGGTTTAGGTTCCTGGAGGACTGGGCTGACTTCTCAGTCGATAACCACTACTATAGATGGGATGGACTGCACCTAAATGAGAAGGGTGCAGATCAGCTGGGAATGAAGATGGCCAAAAAGTTAGAGGGGTTTTTAAACTAGGAGACGGGTGGAGGGTCTAGAAGTAGAGATAGTCAGCGCGGAACATATTCCAGTGAGTAGTATTGGGGGCATTAGTGATAGGTTGACCAAAGCAAGATATGTATAGTAGCAAGTTGTCAGGGAAACCAACAGCAGGATAACGGCTCTAGGACCCAGCATCTCTACCAGCACTTATGGCAGGAAAGCCTCACCCAGGCAACAGAAGAGATACCATTGGGGGTTCCTGGGGGAATGGGAACCACACTTTCATGGATAGCATATATTTGTATCTAAGTGTAGGCCTTACCACAGAAACTTCTGTTTAAAGAGGAGCTGCACTTTTAAAAAAATATTAAAAGCCAGCAGCTACAAATATTGCAGCTGCTGACTTTTAATAAATTGACACTTACCTGTCCCAGGATCCAGCGATGTCGGCGGCAGATGACGAGCAATTGCTCGTCTCTCCGCTGCCCCCACCGCCATCCTCTGTCAGGGAATCGGGAAGTGAAGCATTGCGGCTTCACTGCCTGGTTCCCTACTGCGCTGCGCGTCTCCACTGGTCCCCGCTGTGTCCTGGGAACTGTGTGTTTCCCAGAACACAATGGGGGCGGGGCATCTGTGGCTAGCTGTGGCTAGCTTGTCCCTGAAGTGGGTGCAGATACCTGGATTATCCAGGTATCTGCACCCCCCTCCCCCCTGGAAGGTGCCAATTGTGGCATCAGAGGGGGGGAGGGATCAGATGAGCGGAACTTCCACTTCAGGGTGGAGGTCCACTTTAATAAGATATATGCATATATATATAAGTATTAAATTGTTTAGGTCACCTTGTATTACGATGTACAATGTATACATTGTTTCTTTCCTGGTTCTATTATAAAACAATAAAAAAATTATTGATGAAAAAATGGGCACTTTTGATTTTTGACATTCGGGTTCCATTGACTTTAATGGGGTTCGTTATTCAGGTCTGAACTTTTGCGATCTTCAAAAGTTCTGGTTCGAACCGAACAGGAGTCCATTCGGCCCATCCCTAGTGATCAGGGACACAGTAAGTGGTGCGGCGGTGATCAATGACACTGTAGCTGATGTGGCACTGATCAGGGATATTATGACTGGTGTGGCAGTGATTAGGGACACTGCAAGTGGGTGGCAGTGGTTAAGGACACTCTGAGTGGGTGACAGTGATTAGGGACCCTGTGAGTGAGTGGCAGTGATTAGGGACACTGTGAGTGGGTGACAATGATTAGGGACCCTGTGAGTGAGTGGCAGTGATTAGGGACATTGTGAATGGGTGACAGTGATTAGGGACACTGTGAGTGGGTGGCAGTGATTAGGGACACTGTGAATGGATGGCGTGCCCCGGAAAAAGTCCTTTGGTGACAAAACCAGTCAGGCGGAGTTAAATGTTCCTGTCATTGCGATACCTTGATACAGTAATGATTGCTGTTTTATCTTAACATTTATGCTGTATTTTCCCTGAACCATGTAAGTGTAATATTTTTTAATAAATGCAACTCATAAGGAGGTTTTACACTATGAGCGTTTATCTCTTCATTTGGGATTGTGTCATGGATCCGCAGTAATGTTTGTCTGTCAGCTTACCTCTCCATGTGTTCAGCTTGCGAGACCAGCCTCCCTTCACCTGGTTGCTTAAGTAATCTTTTCTCAAAGCATGGATCCACTCCAGGCCCTATAGGGAACAATAAGAATCTGCAGTACTTAGAGAATGCTAAACGTCTGAATCCCAGACAGGCCAGGTGGAGTCTTTTCTTTTCCCTGTTTTAATTTCATGATTACGTACAAACCTGGTCCCTGCAACGGTCAGGCTGATGCACTCTCTAGGTCATTTGACACTTTGGACGAGGAGTCCACCCCTGAACCTGAGCCAATAGTTCCAACCTCATGCATTGTTGCCCATTCTACCACACTGGAGTCAAAAATTCCTCCTGGCAAGACCTTTGTCCCCACTGAACTAAGAGCTAAAATCCCCTGCTGGGGACATGATTCCAAGGTGGCAGGTCATGCTGGGTCCTCCAATCCTTCCTGCTCATCAGTCGCCACTACTGGTGGCCTAATCTCCGCTCAGATGTCAAAAACTACATTAAAGCTTGTCATGTCTGTACTCAGTCTAATACTCTTCTCATGCCCTTTGCCTATTCCTAAGGAACCCTGGTCTCACATTGCCATAGATTTTATCACCGTTCCCCAATTGTCTGAGAATAATAGGGTCATTTGAGTGGTAATCGATTGGTTCTCCAAGATGGCTCATTTTGTTCCTCTTCCTGCCCCTGCTTTGGTTCCCATTTTTGTTTGAGAAATCTTCCGGTTCCATGGGGTTCCATCTCATATTGTTTCCAACAGGGGCGGTCAAGTTACGTCTCGTTTCTGGAGGGCTTTTTGCAAATCTCTCAATATTGTCTTGGATTTTTCTCTTACCACCCTCATTCCAATGGACAGACTGAGAGGGTTAATCAGAAGGTCTTTCTCTGCACCATAGTCTCTACTCATCATGACAATTGGTCCTCTCTACTCCTGTGGGCAGAATACCCTCACAACAATCATGTAAATACCAGTTCTCAGAAGAAACCCTTTTTCACAGTTTATGGAAAACACCCTCAACTCCCTCTTCCCATGACCTGTTCTCCAGACATTCCAGCTTTGGCTATGGCTCAGGAGTCTTTCAATTCCATTTGGGTTGATGTTCATGAGTCCCTCCAGGCAGCTGCTGACAAATTCAAAGGCTTTACTGACCATCACAGGCATAAACCACCTTCTCTATAGCCAGGGGACAAAGTCTGGATCTCGACCAGGAACATCAAGCTCCGAATTCCTTCTCTGAATTTTTCCCCAAGATTCATTGGTCCGTACACTATAACCTCTGAACTGAATCTGGTTTGTTTTCAACTTCAGATTCCTAAAAGCCTCAAAATCTCCTAACTCCTTCTATGTTGCCCTTCTGAAGCCTTTAGTCCTCAATAAGTTCTCTCGTTCTCTCCCTAACGCTGCCCCGGTTTCTGAGGATAATCAGGGGTACGAAGGTAGTTAAATTCTGGATTCTTGGCTCTGTTGAGGCATTCTTCAGTAGGGATGGCCTTGTGGTTTGCCCAGCGGTCAGTTCGCGGCGAATTTTGCTTGTTCGCGATTCGCCGAACCGGTGGACTTCTGACGTTGTTCGTGCGGTGGACATATGCGTTTACATTGTGAAAAAACTTTGACCCATGATGACACATCCATCATGGGGTACAGGACAGCCAATTGAGACATTTCAGCACATGGACAATTGGACATTCCCCCTATCTTATAATTAGACCTGATTTGGCGGCCATTTTACATTCTGTCTTTTGTCAGTGTAGGGAGAGGTTGCTGTGTGGAGCAGGGACAGACTGTAGTGACACAAATCACTAGCTATTAGGTCCAAAAAAGTCCTTTTAAGGACTGGTATAGGTGTACAGTATATAGGGTTCTGGTGCACTGCTGCGGACTGCTGTGCTGCTGATTGCTGAGTGCATTGCTGACCGATTCTGCAGCTGTCTTTTGTCAGTGTAAGGACAGGACGCTGTGTGGAGAAGGGACAGTCAGTTTAATCACTAGCTATTAGGTCCACAAAGGTCCTTTTAAGGACTGGTATAGGTGTACAGTATATAGGATTGTACACGTACAATATACTTTCTTTGAAATATAGAAAGCCTATTATACTTGACTGCTGAGCTGAGTGCTGACCGATTCTGCAGCTGTCTTTTATGAGTGTAGGCACTGAGGGACAGTCTGCAAATCACTAGCTACTAGGTCCACAAAGGTCCTTTTAAGGACTGGTATAGGTGTACAGTATATCGGGTTGTACACGTATAATATGCTTTCTTTAAAATATAGAAAGCATATATAGTGCACTGTACTGCTGTGCTGCTGACCGATTCTGCAGCTGTCGTTTCTCAGTGTAGGGAGGGACAATTTGGTTTTTGGAGCAGGGACAGTCTGCAATTCACTAGCTACTAGCTAGCTACTATTAGGTCCACAAAGGTCCTTTTAAGGACTGGTATAGGTGTACTATTTGGTGTGCAGTATATAGGGGTGTAAAATACTTGCACATATAGAAAGCATAGTATAGTGCATTTCCACTGTGCAGCATTGTGACTGCTGAGCGGTTCTGCAGCGATACTACAAAGAGTGACAAACACAATCTAAAAAAAAGTATTATAACTGGTGTGATAGACCAGTGACCCCCAAAAACGATAGATTGAAGTGGGGTGTTATATACCTTCTTCCACATACATACTGCACTTCTCTAGAGACTTTTGTCAGAGGGTCATTTAAAAAATGACAGGCAGAGGAAGAGGCAGGCCCTTCCGCAGGGGTGGTAGGGGTAGGGCAGGAGCAACAGGCTTGAGCCAAAGTGGCAAATTGCAGAAGGTGCATGCGAATACGTCAAAGGACGCACCAGACTTGGTTGAATCGCTCACTCAGCCTTACTCTTCTGCATCCTCCTTATCCTCTCAATCTGCACCCTTTTCACTCTCTGCTGTTTGCACCCCCAAAGACACTACCACCAACACCACCACCACCATATACCTTCTGTCTGAGTCAGAGGAATTATTTTTTGATCCATCACAAAACATTTCTGATGCGCAGCCATTCTTGGCATTGGATCAGGAAGAGGAGATAGCAACAACTGCCACTCAGCAGTCTGATGACAGTACCCAGATCAGCCCAAGGAGGAGGTTGGTCCCCGATGTTGCTGCCTACTCCGAGAGCTCTAATTATAGCTGTGGGGAAGGTGACGTCGATGATGACGTGTCTAGTGATGTCACGTGGGTGCCCACAAGAGAGGAAGAGGGGAGTTCAGAGGGAGATATGGACCAGCAGATATGGAGGAGAA
The DNA here is from genome assembly GCF_037356315.1 of Lithobates pipiens. Lineage (NCBI taxonomy): Eukaryota > Metazoa > Chordata > Amphibia > Anura > Ranidae > Lithobates > Lithobates pipiens. The sequence goes on from NW_027507686.1 coordinate 88,982,486, forward strand.
GCAGGCGGAACTTAGATTGCACAGGAGGGACAAAGCAGACTGCTAATGTATCAGGAGCGAGGCATTAACCATGTACAGTCACATCTGGCGCTCCCAGGATGCCGGCACATGGCTCCGCAGTGTGGGCTTTTTTTAAGGTGTCCGCTGCTGACAATAGTGTTCCCATCTACAATCTTTGCAGTCAATGCATAAGTCGCGGTAAGCCCAACACTCACCTAGGGACGACCGCCTTAAGAAGGCACATGAGCTGCCATCACCGAGCCCAGTGGGAGCAACGGAACCCACAAAGCCACACTCTAGGCTCCCACCGTCCAGACTCGTCTTCTACTTTTCCTTCTCCTCTCTCCTCACAATTGTCCTCCACTCCACCTTCCATCATGCCATCCTCACGTTTTTCTGTAAAAAGGCAGGCTTCTGTGGGCCAAATGTTCGAGTGTAAAAAAATTATGATGCCGGATAACCCTCTTGCCCAACGGTTGACGGCTGGCTTGTCAGAACTGATAGCCCACCAACTACTGCCATATAAACTGGTGGACTTGGAGGCCTTTCGAAAATGTGTGGCCATTGGAACACCACAATGTAAGGTCCCAGGAAGGAACTATTTCTCACAGAAGGGCATCGCAGAGCTATATGGCCATGTTCAGCAGCAAGTGAATGTATCTCTGGCACACAGTGTCGGTGCCAAGATACATCTGACCACAGACACGTGGTCTAGCAAACACGGGCAGGAAAGGTATATCACTTTTACTGCCCACTGGGTGAACCTTCTGACGGCCGTCAAGCATGTAACCCGTGGCACCTGTGTAGATTTGGTTTATCAACCTTCTATATGCTTGATACGCTGCTCCAGCAGAAACGTGCAGTTAACGACTACCTGTATGAACTCTGCGGCAGAACAGGTTCTGGGGAGCTTGTTTTTTTTCACTGCGCCAGTGGCTGCTCATGCGTGACACATGCAGACTTCTGCGGCCATTTGATGAGATCACCAAACTGGTCAGTCGCAGCCATGGCCCCATCAGTGACATGGTACCTTATGCCTTCTTTATGGAGCGTGCATTGCATCATGTCATTGATCAAGCCGTGGAGGAGCAGGAAGATGAGGAAGTCGCAATGCTGGATGAATTCCCAGGGGGGGGGGGGGCTATTCTATCTGAGACAAGTCAACAACAGGAGTCTGAAGAGGAGTCAGAGGATGATGGTGCCGGGGCGGATGAGGAGGAGCAAGAAGAGCCTGCTTTAAACCTTTCTGGGATCCCTGTTGTTGTGGATGGGGAGAGGGGAACGAGGAGGATGACATTATCCTGGATGATGAGCAGGAGCCAGGCCACCACACCACTTCCAGTTTAGTGCAAATGGGGGCTTTCATGCTCCAGTGTTTTAACAGGGACCCCCGTATAAAAAGCATAAAGGTCAAGGACCAGTACTGGGTGGCAACGTACTTAGACTCCCGGTACAAACACAAAATGGCGGAAATGTTACCATCGTCACAGAGGGCTGTCAGAATGGAGCACTTCCAGGCCTTGCTTCGAGAAATGCTGCATTCTGCTTTTGAGTGCGCTGGCAGAGGAGGATTTCCCACTCCCAGAGAAAGAGTTGCGGGTACCAATCGAAAAGCACCTGCAAGAAGAGGGCGGTTTGAAGATGTGTTGGTGATATGAGGTCATTCTTTCAGCCGACCCATCGACAGGTCTCATCCGGATCCAGCATCAGGGAATGCCTAGACCGACAGGTGTCCGACTACATTGGGTTAACGTCCGATGTGGACGCTCTGAGGAGTAATGAACCCCTGGACTACTGGATGGGCAGGCTTGACCTCTGGCCAGAGCTTGCCCAATTTGCAATGGAACTGTTGGCTTGTCCCTCATCCAGTGTCCTGTCCGAAAGGACGTTCAGCGCAGCAGGGGGGATCGTGACCGACAAGCACACTGGCCTAGCTCATGACAGTGTTGACTACCTCACATTTCTAAAAATGAATGAGGCATGGATCCCGGAGGAATTCAACCCATGTGACCAGTAGACCATGTATATGCATAACTCTATAGACAATTTATTTAATCGAGCACACGGACCTTTTTTCTACCTTTGGCTCACTTCCTTGTACAAAAAAAGCACACCGTACTATATGCCCGTACCCTCCTGTTTGAAGAGGTTGAGCGGTGTCATATTTTTGGGTCCCGCAGCGAGTTGCTGGTATCAATGTTGCTGTCAGTGCTCTCTATCTCGGTGCTGGTGTCAGTGCTCTCTCTCTATCTCGGTGCTGGTGTGGTCTCAGTGCTCTCTATCTCCGTGCTGGTGTGGTCTCAGTGCTCTCTATCTCGGCGCTGGTGTGGTCTCAGTGCTCTCTATCACTGTGCTGGTGTCAGTGCTCCCCATCACAGTGCTGGTGTGGTGTTAGTGCTCTCTATCTCGCTGCTGGTGTCAGTGCTCTCTCTCTATCTCGGTGCTGATGTGCTGTCAGTGCTCTCTATCTCTGTGCTGGTGTCAGTGCTCGCTATCTCTGTGCAGGTGTCAGTGCTCTCTATCTCGGTGCTGATGTCAGTGCTCTCTATCTCGGTGCTGATGTCAGTGCTCTCTGTCATGGTGCTGGTGTGAGTGCTCTCTATCACGGTGCTGGTGTCTGTGCTCTCTATCTCGGTGCTGGTGTCAGTGCTCTCTATCACGGTGCTGGTGTCAGTGCTCTCTATCTCTGTGCTGGTGTCAGTGCTCTCTCTCTATCTCCATGCTGGTGTGGTCTCAGTGCTCTCTATCTCGGCGCTGGTGTGGTCTCAGTGCTCTCTATCACGGTGCTGGTGTCAGTGCTCTCTATCACGGTGCTGGTGCGGTGTCAGTGCTCTCTATCTCGCTGCTGGTGTCAGTGCTCTCTCTCTATCTTGGTGCTGGTGTGGTGTCAGTGCTCTCTATCACGGTGCTGGTGTCAGTGCTCTCTATCTCGGTGCTGGTGTCAGTGCTCTCTATCACGGTGCTGGTGTCAGTGCTCTCTATCTCTGTGCTGGTGTCAGTGCTCTCTATCTCTGTGCTGGTGTCAGTGCTCTCTATCTTGGTGCTGGTCTCAGTGCTCTCTATCACGGTGCTGGTGTCATTGCTCTCTATCATGGTGCTGGTGTCAGTGCTCTCTATCTCGGTGCTGGTGTCAGTGCTCAGTCTCTATCACTGTGCTGGTGTGGTGTCAGTGCTCTCTATCTGGCTGCTGGTGTCAGTGCTCTCTCTCTATCTCGGTGCTGGTGTCAGTGCTCTTTATCTTGGAGCTGGTGTGGTGTCAGTGCTCTCTATCACGGTACTGGTGCGGTGTCAGTGCTCTCTATCACGGTGCTGTTTTCAGTGCTCACTATCTCTGTGCTGCTCTCAGTGCTCTCTATCTTGGTGCTGGTGTCAGTGCTCTCTATAACGGTGCTGGTGTCAGTGCTCTCTATCACGGTGCTGGTGTCAGTGCTCTCTATCACGGTGCTGGTGTCAGTGCTCTCTATCACGGTGCTGGTGTCAGTGCTCAGTCTCTATCACGGTGCTGGTTCAGACAGTGAGGGAGATAGCAGCGGAGAAGACAATCAGCAGGCAGTGCCAGCACCATGGCTGAGGATCAGCACTGGACTAGCACCTCCGGACCACCGCAGTGGAGCCCTGCATAGGTGGGGGTAAGGGCCAGGCAGAGGGAGGGGCTCAAGCACAGGTTGGCAAACTGGGACACTGGCACAGGACTGTGCTGCCCTGACTGTGGCACTGATCATCTCCTGCACCCCTTTCATAGCCTACCCTGACCTTGCCTCTCCTCCAGGGCCTTCATGCGCTCCTGAATTGTCAAAATTACACAGACAAAAAAAGAATGCTTATCGTTGTCGATCCCAGATTCACTTAATACTTTTGTTATGTCAGTGTCCATGTTGTGGGACTATGTGTGCACAGCTAGTAAGTATTTTGTGGCTGAAAATATGACCTGGAGGTTTTTAAGATTCGCCTGCCATTGAAGTCAATGGGGTCCACCGCAAACTTTGCGCTTTGTGAATTTTTGGCCGTGTTCACGGTTCGCGTTCGCGAAACGTCCCGTCGGAAGTTCGTCCACCACTATTCTTCAGTACCTTGTGCATTGGAAAGGTTTTGGTCCTGAGCAGAGGACTTGGCTCACTGCATCTGGGGTCTTTGTGCCTCGTCTGTTGAGGAGGTTTCATCTGAGGTTTCCTTCTAAGCCTGGGCCCAGGCGGGGGAAGGGGAGGCCTGGTAAGAGGGGATTACTGTCATGGATCCACAGTAATGTTTGTGTGTCAGCTTACCTCTCCATGTGTTCAACTTGAGAGACCAGCTGCCCTTCAGCTGGTTGCTTAAGTAATCTCTCCTCAAAGCATGGCTCCACCCCAGGCCCTATCAGGGAACACTATATTAACCTGTGCACTGTAAGTCAGCCCTGCAGATCAATATTGTGTGTTTAGCTTCCGTGTGCTCCTTGCTGTGTGTTCTACGTCTGATTCTAGTTACCGATCTTGGCTTGTTCTTAACTGTCCTTGTCTGCTTCATATCCCGACCTTGGCATGTTTCTTGACTATCCTTACCTGCTGGTTCCCCCGACCTTTGGCCATCTCCTGACTATCCTTTGTTGTTGCCTATTTGCTGATTCCTCTCTACCTTCCTGTTCTCTACCGTGAGTGTGATCTGGGAGGCGCTAGGGGTCACGACCTGGAGCCAGACTGCAGCTAAATCCATCGCCACCACAGGGGCCTCTGTTGAACACCCAGTGGCTCTCAGATTCCGCGCCCTGGAGAATCTCAAGCTCTAGCTCCCAGTGTGATCTGTGTTGGTGCTTCAGAATACCTGCTTTCCTGAATCACCTAGAGCTCCATCCGCAGCAGTCAGCCGTAGGGTCCACTACCTTGTGGTGCTTCTGACTCCAACAGGGTGCATCTGTCACTTGGACTCAGGTGATCTGATAAACTGCTACCATTGACACGGATGATCCTGAGGACTGACTTTATCCAGTGGCCTGTCTGGGACTGTTTTCATCTGGCTTACATATGTGACCGATGTATGAGGAGACATTAAAGTTTGTGTGACCTTCCATGATAGGAGGCACATACTCTGTGATAAGAGTATATCCTGACCTATGGTGACAGTGAACTCACGTGGCGAGGAGATTTACCTTGTTTTTGAAATACAGGATTTTTCTACTTTTTTTTCACCCGTTTCATTTTTTTACTTTTTCACTGTTCTCACCTTATTGGAATTCCTTGTTTCTGAATGGATTTAGATTTTTTGTTATCTTCTAATTTTTGGACTCTTAGCGCAACATGTATATGCTGTGACCCCCTAACTTTGCCTGCAGAACATTTCTTGTTGTTAAAGCTTTGTTCTTTACTTTTTACATCTGTGGGCCGTGCTGAGCTAGAAAGTGTCCCCAACATAAACGGCTTCTTTTATGATGAGACCAGACTGACATTACTCAGTCTGTATGGGCTGGAGAAACTTCCAGAAAGAGGTTGTGCATACTGGGTCCCAATAAAGAAAGAGGGAGAGAGCTATGCATCCCAATGCACCCTAAACCAAATCACTGTGCCTGGAGGAAAGCTGCTGTCTGATCCCAAGGACAGAGACTGTGTCATTGCATTAGCTCATGAATACGTTTTCTACCTGTGAGTACCGGCATACTGTGTGGCATTCCCCAGGCAAAGTAAGCTGTCCCAGAGCCATGTTTGGAGGAGAGCATCAAAGGCTATGGGTGCATTCAGAGACCAGTGTGGGACAATCTTTTGCACTGGTTTAAGATGGTTCTTCTGGGAGGAAAGCCACTGCTATTTCAGTGTTGACAACTTCAGAGAGCGAGGAAGTCTGTCCAGCATCCATTACCACATTGAGAGCTGGGCCCCTTGTAATTGACGCTGGCTCTCCAGAGGGCATACCCAAATCTTTAGGACTGCTGAGAGGCCCATGGCCACCTGACATTTGTTTTTCAGATTCATGAAATCTGACCTTTAAAAATATATTTGTTGCATTAGCTAATCTATCTCCAAAGTCCTAAGTGCCATTGCATTCTACTGCTCCGTTCTTCTGTTAGCATGATAACCTCTGAAAATTTCTCTGACACAAGAGATAAAAGCAGCTGGAAATTTGTGTCGGGAGGGAGGTAGATAAGCAGAGAGCTTGTCTATTCACAGTGCAGCTCTGCAAGTTTCTTCATTCCTCTGCCTATGTGGAGGGGAGGGAGGGTGTGCCTTTCCTCCAATCAGCTCACACACAGTGCATGCCCAGACTCCCCTCCCACTGCTGAAACAGGAAGAAAAATTGTAACATGGAGGTTAACCGGGCATAATTCTCATTTATGTTATCCAAATGCTCTAGTAGTTGTACACAATAAGTTGATGCTTTCCTCAAATACAAACGTATGTATGCTAGAGGGCCCCACAATGTCTCTTACCTGTGTACTATGGTCCTCACCAGTTTCCTCCAAACCTTGCATTTGTATGTTTCCCAGTTACATATTTGAAGCAGACGAGAATTGTTCGCTGCTCCACTAAATGATCTTTTAATTTTTACTTGTTTATCAAAAACAATAAAAACTATTGAAACAGAAAATGAAAGACAGCCGATATACAAGTAAAACTTATGTAGGGAGATTTGTTTCATCTCTGTGTATCATCTGAGGCTGTTCACTTCACTGGGTATAGGAGAGGGTTTATATCTACTTTAAGCACTCCAATGTGACCAGTGGTGCAGGAAAGGGCATTTTATATCAGTTAGATTCTGTTTAGAGTTAAATTGTTTAGGTCCAAGTCTGTTTACAGTTTGCGTATCTGTGACTTGCAACTTGTAAGCATGCCTAGTTAACTGGAACTCTTTGCTTGTTGCATATAGCCTAGTGGTATCGTAGTCTGTCACCCACTGTGTTACTGATTATAGTTGGGATTGACTGTTACTTTATTTCCTGGTCAACATTACCCGATTAATATTGTAGCCAGCCAAAGGTGTGTCAGTGAGTGCCAGAGCTCCAAGGCAGGTCATCCTGATGTAGGAACCAATAAAACCAGCAGCTCCTCCTGGGGTAGGGCTAAATTATAGTACCACTTTTTCCATAACTTTTGCTATTCTGTCAGGCAATGTGTAAAGAGGCCCAAGTCTCATCTGTTCTCATATCATCTGAAACAGAAAAAAAAACTGATGCAATGCTATACACTGCTTTCAGGGTTTCTGTGTGAATATTTCTGTTGTCCACAATTATGTACAATCCTTATTCACAACCCTTTTGCCAAAATTAATTGCACAATCTCCTGTTCATATCTTCTATATTCAAACTATATGCCCGTTTGACCCTTTGCAAATCACAAAACCATGTCATGAATTTGTTGATATAATAGCACAATCCCTGTCTTATTTTTTAACAATCACATCAATCTCCCGTGGATTTAATTATTTTGTAATTAGCTGAACTTCACTTGTATTGTCAGCATTCAACACATTTGTTGTTGTTGTAAGAGTTCCATCCCAAAGGTAGAAATGCTTACATTCTTCTTGGTTTGTTGAAAGGAATGTTTTTTAACATGCTTATGCTCCTCTAGCATCTTATCAACACTCTTTATTTTTACCTTCAGTATCAATTCTTCTCTATTTGTGACTGCAGGCAATATAAGCTCTGGCGTTTTGTTATTCAGCTCTCTCTGAGTGTGTGTACACTGTTCAGTTTTCTTTTTTAATTAAATTTTTAATACATTTTCCCATTTTTACAGTAAACAACCTCTGAATGGCAATTTGTTTATATTTCATTTCCTTTGTCTTCTTATCAGAAGCATAATCTTTAAGGCAACATTAAGACCCCTTTCACACTGAGGGCATTTTGCAGATGCTATAGTGTTAAAAATAGCGCCTGCAATTTGCCCTCAAACGGATGCTCCATTGTCTCCAGTGTGAAAGTCCGAGGGCTTTCACACTGGAGCGGTGCGCTGGCAGGATGTCAGGAAAAGTCCTGCCAGCAGCTTCTTTGGAGTGGTGAAGGAGCGTTTACCGGACCTCCACTGCTGTTCCCCATTGAAATCAAGGCCACTGGTAAAACGCCACTATTGTGGCGCATTGCAGGCGGTTTTAACCCTTCCTCGGCCGCTAGTGGGGGTTAAAGGTGCCCTGCTAATGGGAAAAATGCGCCGCAAATCTGACGGTAAAACGCCGCTAAAAATAGCTGCATTTTACCATCGGCACTATGGGCGGCACAGTGCGAAAGGGATCTTAAAGCTGAGCTCCAGGCATATTTAGGTACATTCCTTAAACACCCACAAAGGATGTTAATCTAATTTCTGTGCAGCAAACACTTTCGCAAACCCAGAAGTAGCACTGTCATCACCACTGCACTGCATATCAACTGTATAGAGCAGAACTGTGGAGGGACCCAGTAGGCCCATCCACTACAAGCTACCTGCAGAAAAATACTGGGGGTGGATACAAGACCAGTCACCCTGCACAAGGAGAGAAAGTAGCAGTATATGGTCTTTATTATAGGGAGTTTCTGCACAAAATAAACATATTATGCTGGATAACTGCAGAGATCTGGAAGAAATACACAAAATAACTCGGCGGCACAGTGGTGTATTGGTTAGCACTCTCATCTAGCAGTAAAAAGGGTCACTGGTTCAAATCCCAACCATGACACTACCTGCCTGGAGTTTGCATGTTCTCCCTGTGCCTGCGTGGGTTTCCTCCCGGTGCTCTGGTTTCCTCCCACACTCCAAAGACATGCAGGTAGGTTAATTGGCTTCTGTCCAAAATTGGCCCTAGTATATGAATGGGGACCTTAGATTGTGGGCTCCTTGAGGATAGGGACCAATGTGAGTGTGCAATGTACAGGGATAGGGGTAGACACTCACTCAGGTTGAACTGGATGGACTGGTGTCTTTATTCAACCTTACTAACTATGAAATTCAAGTAAGAATACACATGGCTCTTGTTTCCAGACAATATTTGCTTATCCTTTAGTTCAATGTCAAATCCCATGAATAGTTACATTCTTGTGGGATTTCGTATGCCCACTTTGATTTTTTATATTGACATTTTCTACCTTGGCACTAGTTTTACCACCTGACACATTCAGGGCTCGGTCACATCTAGCGATTTGGGCTCTCAGACATAATTGCCATGATTCTGCCCTTGTTTCCAAATCACACTGCAATGCTGGCAAAACATAGCATGTGTGTTCTTGTGCCATTCATTTTCAATGGTACCTAAATGCGGTGCTGTTTTGCTGCAATTGTTGTGTGATAAATCAAGATGCAATAACTGGAAGCCACCTTGTGCGAAGCTTGTTGTCCAGAAGTAGCACCTGCTCCTTTTTGGACAACAAGCTTCATGTGATGCGGATTTGTATAAATATACTTGTTACCTTCTTTGATCCACAGACATAATCAGACTTCTCCACTTGAAGTCACCGTTCTTAGGTCTCAGTATTCCTTCTTTGACATCAATTTAGACTCCTAAGGTCAGTCTTCTGGATCACAAATCTTTACAGCTTCTTGTTGTGATATACATAATTGTACATGTATTTTAGTCCTAAAGCTTCATCATTCAGCTGCACATAGACTTACAGACATTAAGGTCTGGTTTACACCTTTGATTTAGGTGCATTTTAAATGGAGTATCATTGCCCTATATACAATAACCTGCATATTTGATGAAACAGCATCAAAGATGGGGCAAGGAGGATTTTCTAAGGCACGGCATCTAAAATGCATTGGTGTGAATGGGGTCTTTTGATAGAACCCAGTGGTGTGAAAGGTCAGGTTGTTAAATCTTGTTTAGACAATTTAATTATCCCATATGTAGCAAACAAAATGCAATATTAGAGTTACATAGTTACATGGTTAGTCAAGTTGAAAAAAGACACAAGTCCATCTAGTTCACCCAAAAAAATAAATAAAAATACAATCCCATATACACAATTCTTCCCCCACAGTTGATCCAGAGAAAGGCGAAAAAAAAACCAGCAAAGCATGCTCCAATTTTTTACAACAGGGGAAAAAATGTTTTCTCGATCCCCCGAGAGGCAATTGGATTTTCCCTGGATCAATTTTACCTATAACTGTTAGTAACCAGTTATATTATGTACATTTAGGAGAGAATCCAGGCCTTTTTTAAAGCAATCTATGGAGCCCACCTCTGGAGGGAGTCTATTCCACATTTGCAAAGCTCTTACTGTGAAGAAACCTTTTCGTATTTGGAGATTAAATCTTTTTTCCTCTAGACATAAAGAGTGCCCCCTTGTCCTTTGTGATGACCTTAAAGTGAATACCTCCACACCAAGTTCCCTATATGGACCACTTATGTATTTGTACATGTTGATCATATCCTCTCTTAATCTTATCTTCTCAAGAAGGAATAGATCTAATCTTTCCTCATAGCTGAGCTCCTCCATGCCTCTTATCAGTTTGGTTGCCCTTCTCTGCACTTTCTCCAGTTATATCCTTTTTGAGAACTGGTGCCCAAAACTGAACTGCATATTCCAGATGAGGTCTTACTAATAATTTGTACAGGGACAAAATGATATCTCTCTCTCGCTGGAGTCCATACCTTTCTTAATACAAGAAAGGACTTTGCTCGCTTTGGAAACAGAAGCTTGGCATTGCATGTTATTATTGAGCATATGTTCTATCAAAATCCCCAGATCCTTCTCCACCACGGATTCCCCCAGTTGTACTCCCCCTAGCATGTATGATGCACTTGGGGGGTAATTGATCCCCTGTTCAAATCATTAGTAAGACCTCACCTGGAATATGCAATTCAGTTTTGGGCACCAGTTCTCAAAAAGGATATTGGGGAACTGGAGAAAGTGCAGAAAAGGTCAACCAAACTGATAAGAGGCATGGAAGAGCTCAGTTACGAGGAAATATTAGAGGAACTGAATTTCTTCTCTCTTGAGAAGGGGAGAATAAGGGGGGATATGATCAACATGTTCAAATATACAGTATAAGGGGTCCATATAGTGAACTTGGTGTTGAGGTATTCTCTTTACGGTCAACCCAGAGGACACGGGGGCACTCTTTACATCTAGAGGAAAAGAGATTCCATCTTCAAATATGGAAAGGTTTCTTCACAGTAAGAGCTGTGAAAATGTGGAATAGACTCCCGCCAGAGGTGGTTCTGGCCAGATCAGTAGATTGCTTTAAGAAAGGCTTGGATACTTTCCTGAATGTACATAATATAACTGGGTACTAACATTTATAGGTAAAGTTGATCCAGGGAAAATCCGATTGCCTCTTGGGGGATGCTGTAGCAAATTGGAGCATGCTCTGCTGTTTTTTTTGCCTTCCTCTGGATCCACTGTGAATATAAAATTGGTATATTGGATTGTACGATATTTTTTATTTTATTTATTTATTGTTTTTAATGTTGAACTTGATGGACTTGTCTTTTTTCAACCTGACTAACTATGTAACTATGTAAAGGACTGTAAAGGAACCCACAGCTTGGCATTGCATGCTATTATTGAGCCTATGATCTACCAAAACCTCCAGATCCTTCTCCACTATGGATTCCCCCAGGTGTATTCCCCCTAGTATGTATGATGCATGCATATTCTTATCCTTCAAGTGCATACCTTCACATTTATCAACATTAAACCTCATATGCCACTTAGTTGCCAAATTAGACAGTGAATTGATATTGGCTTGTGAATTGGAGACATCCTGTAAGGACATTATTCCACTGCGTAGCTTAGTGTCATCTGCAAAGACAGAAATAATACTTTTAATCCCAGACCCAATATCATTTATGCATATATTAAAAGGTAAGGGTCCCAGCATTGAACCTTGGGGTACACCACTGATAATCTTAGACCATTCAGAGTAAGAATCATTAGCCACTACTCTTTTAGACAGTTTTCTATCCATTTACAAATTGATCTTTACAAACCTGTAGACTTTACCTCACACGTGAGCCATGTGCGGAGAACTCTTTTGCAAAATCCAGATATACAACGTCCACAGCCACCCCTCTGTCCAAAGTGGACATCTCCTCATGAAAAGAATCAGGTTTGTTCGACTTCTGTCTTTCATGAATCAATGCTGTCCGTTGCTTAAAATATATTTTTCTTGATCATACATCACGGGACACAGGAGCTTCATTACATAGTGGGTTATATAGGCACTTCTGGTGATTGGACACTGGTTAACCCCCAATTAAGGAGAATTCCTCCCCTATATAACCCATCCCATATAGGAGGCACCTCAGTTTTTTCGCCAGTGTCTATGGTGGTTGGTCACGTAAAACATGTGCTATGAAGAAAGCTCTGTGCAGGTCCCTGTGGGGGCCTAAGGGCTACAACAACCCGGATCCATATCTCAGGCCGATATTTTGACTCCCAAGATGATATGGTACCCGGGCCTCGTCATCGGAAGAAACGAGGTTTTGCCTGTAAGTCATCTCCTATTGGAAGACTGGGCTCTGGGAAAACCAGACTTGGTGTACTATTTACATAGTGGCACGAAAGTTTCTGGCAGAGTCTTTTACAAGGTCCAGGTAGGAGGTTCTTCTGAGAAGGAACATCAAAAAAACCTGAAGGTTGGCACAACTCTGCCCGCCGTGATGAGTGAAGGCTGGAATCTGTCTGTTTTCAGCAATTCCTGCAGCGTGGACAGGTAAGGGAAGTTAATCCTATATAAATTATATTATGGATTTCTTCATTAAGTAGTTGTATGTCTTACCTGGTTTCCACCACTAGAGGGAGTAAGAGCAGCCTGATGCATACTTACATGCCTTTCAGATACACACGCTCAGTGAAGCCTGGTTCTCCCAGATGACTCATGTCTCCACTGCAATCTCTGCCACAATGAAGGTAATACAGGGGTCCCACGTAGTCTGGGTATCCCATGCAGCTCCGATGGCGATTCCCTTCCCCCCTGGATACCGGCGGTCCTCATACACGCACACGCCGAGCGCGCTCCCGTGCTAATGGAGGAGGGGGGGGTGTGGTTGCGAGCCGTGCACGTCGGTGTGCACGGCGCTGTACTGCGCAGGCGCCAGGCGGCAGTTTTAAAAAAGCCCAGAGCGTCAGGGGGCTGTAAGTGGAGACACAGGAGCTGTGGGCAGTAAGCATTCCAAGGGATTGGATCCAGGCAAACCTAAGACACCTACTCAGCATCAGGTTGTGCAGTTTAAGCATATATATTTATTGTGAGACTTTAAGCACAACAGTGATTGCACTTTGTACTAGTACCTCTGCTTTGTAGCTTAGGACTATGTCTCCTCGTAAGAGGGTCTCAGGGGGAGGTAACAAGGGCACTGGTAAATCACCTCCTAGGTCTAGGGGTTCTAAAAATGCCTGTAGGTTACCATCCCCCCCTGCAAGACTGGAGCCAGCCTCACAGGATGAGTCAGTGCCCCTGTCAGGTTTTGCAGCCTCTCCTAATATTTCAGCCCCGGTATACGTCACTGAGGACTCCCTTAGGGCTACATTGGAGGGTTTTGAAGGGAGAATCATGAATTCTATTTCAGCTTCCCTGAAAGATAGCAGGAAAAGGGGTAGATCCCCTCCCTCTGCTGAGACTCCTCTTTCAGATGACACTTCTGACAATGAGGAGAGATCCCTATCTTGGGACAGGGATCTTAAGCAGTCGGATGAATCAGAGGAAGAGGAGAGAGTCCCCTCCTCCCAGGCGCTCAGAAAACAGGTGCAGTATTATACTGAATTGGTGCATACCACATTTAGAATGTCTGCTGCTGAGGTCGCTACGTCCTCTGTTTCTTCCCTGGGAGTCAGGAAAATCCCACAGACTGCCTTTTCCTTTGCAATTCATCCCTTAATGGATAAATTGTTGTATGAGAATTGGGGACATCCCGATAAACTATTTGCTCCCCCTAAAAGGTTTTCTATGCTTTATCCTCTGGAGGAAAGTTTCACCAAGAAATGGGGGGGTCCCATCTGTCGATGCGGCTGTTTCTTGCGTGAATAGAAACCTGACCTGTCCTTTGGATAATGCTCAAGTATTTAAAGATCCAACTGATAAGAAGCTGGAAACATTATTAAAAGCCTCCTTTTCCATGACTGGCGCTGTAGTGCAACCTACAGTCGCAGCTGTGGGGTTGTGTCAGCTCCTCAAGGAACAGGTTAAGCAGAGGCTTGGCCTCCTTCCCAGTGAGGAAGTGGAGAATTATGCAGAAATACCTCAAATTCTGTGTTTCATGATTGATGCGATTTTGGATTCTGTCCAACAAGCATCTCGTTTGTCCCTCCTGTTGGTACACATGCGAAGGGCCCTTTGGCTAAAGAATTGGGCAGCTGAACTATCATGCAAGAAGCATTTGATTGGGTTCCCGTTTAAAGGGGAACGTTTGTTTGGAGAAGAATTAGACAAATTCGTCCAAAAAATTTCAGGGGGTAAATCTACTCTCCTTCCAGTCAAAAGGAGCAAACGTCCATCATTTAGGTGTTCTCTCTCTCCCGGAGCATCAAGCTCTAAGCAGTGGCGACGGCCTTCTCAAACCCCCTCTAGAGGAAAGGCTCAAGGCCGGGCCCAGGGGCAGAAGAAATCCTGGGGGCGAAAGCCTGCCAAGCAGAGCCCAAAAGCTTCCTTGTGAAGGGGCGCCCCCGCTTGGCTGAGTGGGGGGAAGGCTCCTGCAGTTTGCGGAAGCCTGGCGGAAAGAGATCCAGGACAAGTGGGTGGTTTCTTTGGTATCTCTGGGCTACAAGCTAGAGTTTCAGGAGATTCCACCTTCTCGCTTTCTAAGGTCAAGGATCCCCAGGGACCCAGTAAAGCAAAGACCGCTATTTCTGGTCTTAGATCACTTACTATCCCAGGGGGTGATAGTAGAAGTGGACCCAAAAGAAGAGGGTTCAGGGTTTTACTCGAATCTCTTCACCGTTCCGAAGCCAAATGGAAGTGTCAGACCTATCCTGGATCTGAAGGATCTGAACCGGTTTTTACGCATCCGGTCCTTCCGAATGCAGTCAATTCGCACTGTGGTCTCCTCTCTGCAAGGGGGAGAGTTTATGGCATCAATAGACATCAAGGATGCATATCTCCATGTGCCAATTTTTCCCTCACACCAAAAGTATCTAAGGTTCGCGGTAGAGCGGCGCCATTTTCAATTTGTGGCCTTGCCGTTCGGGCTTGCTACGGCCCCTCGAGTCTTCACAAAGATTCTGGACCCTCTCTTGGCAAACCTAAGAGCTCAGCGTATAGCCGTCATGACTTATCTAGACAATTTGCTTCTCATAGAGAAAACAGTAGCGCTCCTGAACCACAGTGTTACCAGAACGCTAGAACACCTGGAACGCCTAGGTTGGATTATAAACCTAGAAAAGTCGTCCCTACAGCCTGCTACCAGGTTTGAATACCTGGGTATGCTTATAGACACCGCTCAGGGCAAGGTGTTTCTACCAAGGTCAAAAGCCTTGGCCATTGGGGATCTGGTGCGCCTAATTCTGGGCAGAAGATCTTCCCCCATTCGGTTGTGCATGAGACTGTTAGGGAAAATGGTCGCCTCCTTCAAGGCCATTCCATTCGCCCAGTTCCACTCAAGGCCTCTGCAAAGATGCATCCTTGCGGCTTGGAACAGGAAGCCCCAGTCCTTGGATCTTCCTATGAGTCTATCCCCAGGGACACGCAAGAGTCTCTTATGGTGATTACAAACCGAGAATTTGCTGAAAGGCAAAACTTTTCTTCCTCTTCCATGGAAGATTATTACGACAGACGCCAGCCTGACAGGCTGGGGAGCAGTGTTGGAGGAGACGTGCTCGCAGGGGAAATGGTCTGCGATCGAGAAGCTATTGCCCATAAATGTCTTGGAGATCCGGGCAGTTTATATGGCTCTCATAAACTGGTCTTTCCGACTACGGGGTCTCCCTGTTCGGGTTCAGTCCGACAATGCAACAGCAGTAGCCTATATCAATCACCAGGGCGGTACCAGGAGTCTGATTGCGCAAAAAGAGGTGAATCGCATACTTGTCTGGGCAGAAAGGCATGTTCCATGCCTTTCTGCAGTCTTCATTCCAGTGGAAAATTGGCAGGTGGATTTTCTGAGCAGCCAGCAGTTGTGCCCAGGAGAATGGGCTCTGCACCCCGACGTGTTTTGGAACATATGTCGCAGGTGGGGTACTCCAGTCGTAGATCTGTTTGCATCCAGGTTCAACAGAAAACTGGACAAATTTGTGTCAAGGACAAGAGATGCACTTGCTCAGGGGTCAGATGCTCTGACAGTTCCCTGGGATCAGTACAATCTGATTTATGCCTTCCCCCCGTGCCCGCTTCTGTCGCGGTTCCTGGAAAGAGTCAAGAGGGAGACAAAGTCGGTTCTTTTTGTATCCTCGGCTTGGCCCAGGCGACCTTGGTACGCAGAGATCATGAAGTTGGCAGTAGGCAGGCCGTGGATCCGCTCTCTCCGGCCAGATCTGCTCTCACAGGGTCCAATTTACCATCCTGTTTTACACAGTCTGAATTTGAAGGTTTGGCTGCTGAGACCCACATTCTGGGAGACCATGGGCTTTCGGGGCCAGTCCTTTCTACTCTGGTCAATGCCAGAAAGCCGGCCTCCAGGCTTATTTACTACAAAATCTGGAGGGCATATGTTTCCTGGTGTGAACTCAGGGAATGGAATCCTAGAAAGTGCGTCATTAGCAGGATCTTGGCCTTCCTCCAGTCAGGCCTAGAAATGAATTTGGCCGTAAGCACTATCAAGGTGCAGATTTCGGCCTTGTCAGTGTTTTTTCAGAAGCCACTTGCATCGCATTCCCTGGTGCGGGCTTTCATCCAGGGGGCTATGTGGATAAGGCCGCCAGTCAAAACTCCGGGATGCTCATGGGATCTGAATTTGGTTCTCTCGACTTTGCAGGGGCAACCTTTTGAACCTTTGCATCAGGCTTCGTTAGTTCTTTTGACTAAAAAATTGGTTTTCTTGGTAGCCATATCCACGGCTAGAAGAGTGTCAGAACTAGCAGCTCTCTCCAGCAAAGAGCCGTATCTAATTATTCATAAGGACCGGGTGGTAATGCGTCCCAACAGGTCCTTTCTGCCTAAGGTGGTTTCAGGATTCCATTTGAATCAAGATCTAATCCTACCATCCTTTTTTCCGGACTCACAGTCCGCAGAAGAAGAATATTTGCACACTTTGGATGTGGTAAGGACAATCAGTATCTATCTTCAGGCAACTTCTCAGATAAGGAAAACTGATTGCTTATTTATTTTGCTGGAAGGCCCTAGGAAGGGCCAGGCGGCATCAAAATCCACTCTCTCAAGGTGGATTAGACAGATTATTTCTCAGGCCTATAGTGTTAAAGGGAAAATCCCTCCTTTTCAAGTGAAAGCACACTCAACTAGGGCTATAAGTGCTTCTTGGTCAGTGCATCACCAGGCCTCCCTGGCTCAGATCTGTAAGGCTGCAACTTGGTCATCAGTCCATACATTCACCAGATTCTATCAGGTGGATGTCAGAGGGCAAGAGGATATCGCCTTGGTACTGCAGGCTGCAGTTTAGGTCCTCTGGTCCATGGCGGTCTATAATTATGATCTGTGTCTCCCTCCCCTCAATCTGAGCATTGCTTTGGGACATCCCACTATGTAATGAAGCTCCTGTGTCCCGTGATGTATGATCAAGAAAAAAGGATTTTTATATACAGCTTACCTGTAAAATCCTTTTCTTGAGAGTACATCACGGGACACAGAGCTCCCGCCCCTCTTGGGTTTTACGTGGTTTCCTATTGCTTTGCTACAAAACTGAGGTGCCTCCCATATGGGAGGGGTTATATAGGGGAGGAATTCTCCTTAATTGGGGGTTAACCAGTGTCCAATCACCAGAGGTGCCTATATAACCCACTATGTAATGAAGCTCCTGTGTCCCGTGATGTACTCTCAAGAAAAGGATTTTACAGGTAAGCTGTATATAAAAATCCTATTTTTTTACAGCAAGAGCTTGTCTATGTGGTCTTTTATTAAACTCTCCAGTATCTTCCTTACTATAGAAGTTAAACTAACAGGTTTATAGTTACTTAGTAAAGACTTTGATCCCTTTTTAAATATGGGCACCACATTGGTCCCATGCAAATCCAGTGGTACCATTCCAGTCATTAACGGGTCCCTAAATATTAGAAACAATGGCCTTGAAATGACAGAGCTCAATTCTTTTAAGATCCGTGGGTGGATGCCACCTGGTCCAGGTGCTTTATTTAACTTTATTCTGTCCAAATATTTCTAGACCATATAACTTCTGAGTCATTGTGGATCATTTGGGGCTGTGTCACTACCACCCCCATTATGGGGATGAGCTCCCCCATGCTCCTTTGTATACATAGAGCTAAAGAAAACATTTATTACATTTGCCTTCTCTTTGTCCCAGTCACCCACTCTAGATTATTTTGTAAAGGGCCTACATGCCCAGACCTGACCTTTTTACTATTAATATAGGAGAGGAATTTTTGGGGATTTGTCCTACCTTTTACAATTTGACGTTCGTTTTGAATTTTTGCATCTTTGATTTCCTTTTTACATATTCTGTTCTATTCTTTGTAGCATTTAAACGATGATAACATTCCTTCATTTTTATATTTTTTAAAAGCTATTTTTTATTCTTTATAGCCATTTTAACTTTGGCCACATAGGTTTTATTTTTAGCCTTTTAAACTTATTGCCCATTGGGATATATTTTGTAGTGAGTTTACATACAGTCACTTTGAAGAATTCCCATGTCTGTTTTGTGTCCATTGATGCCAATATTCCCCCCCCCAGTCTAAGTGATGGAGAGCAGCCCTCATCCTTAGAAAATTTGCTCTCTTAAAGTTACGTGTTTTTAACTTACCCATACTGTATGTGCTTGTTGCTTACAGCTAGCATGAAATTAAATCATGTTATGGTTACTATAAAACAGTGCTGGCAGCCTATATTGTACAATACACAGCCTGGTGATGATTAGTGCCATATACATTAATGTGTTTGTGACATACAAAATCAATATATGACAAATACATACAAATACAACAAAATTATATATAATATAATATGCACAAATCTGTAAAGTGCTTGGTTCTTCTATAAAAAGTTTAATGCAATGGTGCAATGGTGCTCCAAAGCTTTGCAAAATGTGAGGTGACTCCCCCTTTAGTGACCCCACTCACCAGAACAATAGACCCTCAGCTTCACAGTCTGGGGTACTTTACGATAGAAAGGATATGCCACACTACATAGATGGAAAAATAGAGAAAAAACTCATAGTGAAATACTGCTTAACATAAATGATCAAGTGCATTACAATATTTGGCAAAGACAGACATTATTAAAAAAACATTTGAGTTCGCCACTGTATGGCGTGCGTTTCACGGAGGCGGAAATTGCATAAATGGTTAGCATGGACCGGAAGTATGTTTCACCCCTCCTCCAGGGTGTCATCAAAGTTTCATGTCCTTTTATGACACCCTGTAGGAGGGGCGAAACCCGTTGACATACTTCCGGTTCATGCTAACCATTGACACGATTTCCACCTCCGTGGAACGCACACCATACAGCAGCGAACTTGGATGTTTTTTTACTGATGACTGTCTTTGCCAAATATTTTGTAAGTGGTGCTTGTAATGCGCTTGATAATTTATGTTGAGCGGTATTTCACTATGAGTTTTTTCTCTATTTTCCTGTCTATGGATTGTGGCATATCCTTTCTGTCATAAAACACCCTTTGGGAAGAGATTTTTTTTGAGGAACCATCCTACATATCCCCAGATCAATAGATCACTGCCTTTTTTGATCCCAGATTGCTTCTGGTGAGTGGGGTCACCGAAGGGGTAGTCATCTTACATTTTGCAACGTTTTGGAGAACCATTGCACTTTTTTTTATAGAAGTACAAAGCACTTTACTATGGAAGAGCCCTGGGGCCATCAAAAAAAAAAAAATATTCAGAATTCTGAGTTTGAAAGTCAGAATTCTGAGTTTGAATCTCAGAATTCTGACTTTAAAACTCAGAATTCTGACTTTTGAATCTCAGAATTCTGACTTTCAAACTCAGAATTCTGACTTTTAGATTTGTGCATATTATATTATATATAATTTTGTTGTATTTTGATTTTGTATGTCACAAACACATTGATGTATATGGCACTAACCACCAGGATGTGTATTGTACAATATAAGCTGCCAGTGCTGTTTTATACTTTCTATCACTTTTAAGGTTGTAGCACCTTTGCACAGCGACTACAGTCTTATTTTAATTTTCATATTTATGTTTATTTAGTACTTCAGCACGAATTTTGAATATATTTAATGTTATGGTCACTGCTACCCAGATGTTCTTTTATATGAATATTGGTAATAAGCTCTGCATTGTTTGAGATTCCCAGGTCCAGCAGAGCTTCATTCCTAGCCGGGGTCTTAGTAAACTGGACCATAAATTGTCTTGTTTATACATTTTTGTCCTTTAACTGTACCAGCAGTGCCATTACTCCAGTCAAATTCCAGGTGGTCAAAATCCCCCATTATTGGGGGCGTGGCTAGCCGGCGGAGCGGATGGACGCTCAGTGAAGAGCTCCTCTCAGCTACGGGCCAAAATGGGGACTTTCTACAGCCTCCAAGCCTCGTTTTCCGGCGCAATTGTTCCCAGGAGGTGCGGGCAAGCCCGAGGATGCCTCATAGCAAACGAAAAAGCGGTGGCAAACCGAACAAACTCCCGGATTACTTCCTCACACAGCAGCGGTATGCTGAGCAAGATGGCGGCGGTACACGCGGCGGAGGAGAGCAGGGAGGACGTGACATACCCAGCAAACAAAAACCTGTTTCTCACTCTACTACTCTTCCGCACCGCTATATGGGGAAGGCTACCAGCACCCCTCCACCATCAGGAGGGAACAGCCCAGCAAAGAGCAAGCCCAGACTGGACAGCACGGACAAAGATGAGGCTGAGGTAAGCCTAGACTCCTCGCTGGAGGATACTAGAGAACTGCAGGACTCCCTATCAGAGTTTCCCACTACTAATGCCCCTATTCTGGATACAACCTTAAAGGACATGCTAGTGTCCCTGAGATCCACTATTCATTCTGATATTCAGGCTCTCACTAGAAACTTTAAGTCAGAAATAGCTTCAGTTTCTAACAGAGTGACACATGTGGAGACCAAAATGGGGGAGTTTGCATTGACTTTTAATGATTTGGTAGATGCCCATAATGACAGGGAAGAGGAGATGATGCTTATGAAGCTTAAACTGGCAAATTTGGAGGATAAGTCTAGGAGAAATAATGTCAAAATCCGGGGTATACCCGAGTCAGTTAAACCTCCAGATCTGAAACAGCATTTTCTGCAAATAGTAAAAGCGGTTCTGCCAGATGCACCGCTGGAAGATCTTGTAGTGGATCGCATCCACAGGCTCCCCAAACCCAAACATGTGGCGGCTCATCTTCCCAGGGACACCATTGCTCGCATCCACTTTTATCACATTAAAGACCAATTTATGGCCGCAAGACTGCAAATTGTTAAAGAGGATGCTACACATCTAATTTCTACTCTGAAGGAAGGTATGCGACTCCTGCAAGATTGGAAGATCCTAAACCCAGAGCCTGAAGACGACTCAGACCAAGGATGATTTTGTGCCCTTCCATGGGGTTCCAACCATGGACACGAGCAAGTTTGTTACAAGGGGGTCACACCCCTCTACCCCCCCTTAAGTGCCCGGCCGCTATGTAGCCGTTTACAATCTTTGTCAACTTTAACAGACTATAGCTGTTACCTTACTACCCCCCTTGAGTAGAGCGGTGATCTCACCGCACAGGTCTTAAAGCGATTCGCTGGTCAATGTAGCGAATTATCTCTACCGACCTATTTGATTTATTTGTTCATTACGGTTCTGTTGTTTCCAGATTTCTGTTTATATCTGACTCCCCTTAGTGGTACTGAGATTTACCCTGTTTTTTTCTTTACTAAGGTTTTCTACTGGTTTCAAGTTTCTGTGTTGAATACATCTCTCTTTTTGGGGATACCATACAGATCATACACAATTATATCTCTCCCCTAGAAGTTTTCGAGTGCCCGGTGCTTATAGGGGACCCCTTCTGCTTTGACATCCAAGCAGTATCCAGCTCTAATTATTCCAATTGAAGTAGGCACACGGAGTTCCCTTTTGCCATGCCCTTCCGTATAACTTCCCTTAATGTAAAGGGCCTTAATAGCCCTTTCAAACGGCAACTAGCTTGGAAAGAAGCCAAGCGGCTACGTAGTGGCATAGTATGTTTCCAAGAAACTCACTTTGCAGCCCAGAAAACTCCTGTGTTCCAGAATAGACAATTTCCCCATGTGTATTTGGCCAGCTTTTCATCCAAAAAGAGAGGTGTGGCTATTGCCATAAAAAACACGGTGCAATTTAAATGTATAGAAACACATTCGGATGTACTAGGTCGCTATATCATATTGATATGTGAAATTAATAATGTAAGATTCACCCTGATTAATGTATATGCTCCCAATACCAAACAGCTATCCTTCATGAACAAAATGAGAAAGAGAGTATCTAAGGTGCAACAAGGTCGAGTGATGTGGTGTGGTGACTTTAATGCGATTGCGGGAGGGGCAATGGATGTTTCCAGACACGGTAGGCCACAGACTAGCAGGGTGTCTTTGGAGAGATTCATTGCCCAATCTGACTTGTTTGATGTGTGGCGCTGCCAACATGCTTCCGAAACTGATTTTACATTTTACTCGAATGTTCATCAGAGCTAATCTCGAATAGATATGTTTTTGGTTGATAAGTTTACTTTGCAGCAAATTTCCAGGTCGGAGATCCATTGCATATCATGGTCTGACCATGCTCCAATATCGATTGATGTGGTGGATCGCCACCTGGAAACAAGAGCTAACAGATGGAGGAACGATATCTATACTCTATCGCAGCCCTGCCACAAACATTTCATTGAAAAAGAACTTACGGATTATTTTACTCGCAATGCACCTTCTGTGTCAGATCCCTTTATCTTGTGGAACTCCCACAAGGCCTTTGTTAGGGGTTTACTTATACAATTGAGTAGTAAAATTAAGAAACAAAGGACAGAGAAATTAGATGGTTTATTATATAAAATACAACAGTCAGAAACTGAAAATAAGCTCCAACCTTCTCGGTTCCTCATAGAGACTCTCTTTACGACCAGGCAGGAATTGAGAACATTGTTACTTGCACAACATGACAAACAGTACAGAGCTCTAAAAGCCTGGACGTATAGATACGGTAATAAGGTAAGTAGATTACTGGCGGATCAGGTCAGGGACAAAATTATCCAACAAAAACTACCCTTTCTACTGGACCCTAGAACTAACAAAAAACACACCAACCCAAAAGAAATAGCAGATATTTTCAGTGACTTTTATGAATCATTGTACAATCTACATGCAGATGCGGACACACCTCAACCCACCGAGTCCTCTATTAACGCATTTTTAGAATCGATCGAGCTGCCCAAGATTTCCACAGATGACCTTACCCAATTGAATGCGCCCTTTACGCTACAAGAAATTACAAAGGCTGTCACCACTCTTCCTCGAAATAAAGCTCCAGGCCCTGATGGCTTTTCATCAGAATATTATCAATTATTCGGTCCTATTTTGGTTCCGTACTTGTCGCAGGTGTTTGATGCGGCTACCGCCGCAGCATCATTTCCCCAAGAGATGCTTATGGCGACGATTATTACCCTCCCTAAACCAGGGAAAGAGCCCAACATACCTCAAAATTTTCGCCCAATTTCACTCCTAAATGTGGATGTGAAACTCCATGCCAAATTAATAGCAAATAGATTGAAAAACATCCTTCCCAAATTGATTAATTACGACCAGGTGGGTTTTGTCTCAGGGCGCCACACTATTGACGCTACCAGACGTTTGATCAATCTTCTTTCCCTGGTCGAACACAAAAAGGAGCCTTCTCTGCTTCTTTCACTAGATGCAGAGAAGGCTTTTGATAGGATTCATTGGGGATATCTACGGGGGGTGCTTACTAAATTTGGAATGGACGGAGCGATACGTAATGCAGTTCTAGCCCTCTACTCACGCCCCTCAGCGCATGTATATACGGAAGGCTTGTACTCAAAGCCTTTTGCTATAACGAATGGGACTAGGCAAGGTTGCCTCCTCTCCCCTATTATCTTTGCCCTCGTCATGGAACTGCTAGCGGATAAACTAAGGAAAGACCATCTTATTGAGGGCATTCGCGCGGGTGAGAATCAGTACAAAGTCTCATTGTTTGCAGATGACGTCATACTGTCCCTCTCTGATCCCACAGTCTCTTAACAGCAGCACATTCAGTCTTGACTGAATTTAGCAATATTTCATATTACAAAATGAATACATCTAAGTCGCTTATCTTAGGAATGAACATTAAACCGTTGATGGTACTGCACCTTAAGCATAAATTCCCCTACCCCTGGACTGACACCTCGGTTAAATACTTGGGAGGGAATCTCACATTCCCTACTGACTCACTTTACAAAGAGAATTATGCACCTCTGCTGAACAACTTCCAACAAGATCTCAGCAGACTGCAGAAATTTTATCTTTCATGGTCAGGCCGCATCGCAGCGTACAAAATGTTTGTGCTTCCTAAATTAACCTATTACTTCCGAGCCCTGCCCATCCCTCTCCCAAGATCTTTTTTCGTTAGGCTGCAAAAACAGTTGTTGCACTTTATTTGGGATGGTAGGAAATCTAGGTGCTCCCCACATATGCAATATAGACACAAATCCACTGGGGGTATGGGAATCCCGGTTTTGAAAGACTACTATACTGCATTTCTATTAGACCAATTGAGATACTGCTTTACGGAGGAGGAGGTCAGGCCATGGTGTAAGTTGGAGAAGCTTTGGCTGCGTGATTCGTCTCCGGTGGCTCTCCTAATTGCAGCATGCATTGACAAACGTACTGAAATCCCTAACCACCCCACCATCCAAGCTTCGGTGATAGCCTGGAAAGAAATAGCAACTAAAGGCAATGACTTCTATCCATCAAAAAATTTACCAATTCCCCTAGAAGTTACAAAACGGACAATACCAAATATTAGATTGACAAACTGGCTATCTCGCAAGCTGAGAGACTGGTCAGACATAACCTCAAAGGGTAAAATTGTTCCTTTCCATGTATTACAACAGCAATTCCATCTCCCCAACTCTGAATTTTTGACATACACACAACTAGCCTCATACTTTCAAACGTTTCAAGTGTTGAGTATTCCAGTTCTTGAAAAGATCTGGCTCCCCTTACACTCAAACTCTCCAAAACCAAAGGGTATCTCAGTGCTTTATAATGCTTTAGATTCCAAGGATGCTTTTACGAAATCTACGTACTTCATTGGCTGGGAAAGGGAATTGGGCAGGGACTTTACAGATCTTCAATGGAAAACAGCAATAAAACATACCCACATGTACTCCAAATGCTCGAATTATGACGAATTAATGCAAAAGATTACGTTGCGTTGGTACTACACTCCGTATATTGTAGCAAAATTTTCTAAAAGTGCCTCAAATTTATGTTGGTGGGGCTGTAGGAGAGTTGGGAGTTTGGTGCACATGCTGTGGGCATGCCCATGCTTACAACCCTTCTGGTTAGAGGTATTTTCGATGTTATCACAAATCTTGAGAAGACAGGTAATCCCTAAGACAGAATTAGCTCTTTTAAATATAGATCTAAATGCATTCCCATCCAAATTTAGACCAGTAGTCATGCATATCCTGCTAGCTGCCAGATCCCTGATATTGAGCAATTGGAAAACACCGGATCCTCCCTCTATTGCACACCTTGTAGCAAGAGTGAATACTGTGAGGGAATACGAAAAAATTCTAGCTTATAGAGATGGCAACACTGAGAAATTTGATATCACCTGGTCCCCTTGGAACACATTTAATGGAGGAGTCTAGTAAAATTGTATGTTTTTTATTTACACAATAGTAAAAGAATGTCACTTTGCTCATCTGTTGCAGTTAATAATCTGCCTTACGAATGTTTCATATCTTTCTACTATTATAATTGTCAGAGTAAGTGAAAGCCTCGGAAACACTTGAGTTCAGAATGATTGTTTGTAAAGTTTATTGATGACCGAATGATGGAGTTATTGAAACTTAAGAATGATGTCCTTATTGCACAATTTTGTTTCTTTGCATAACAGTCCGTATTATGTGACGTATAATGTCATATTTCTATTTGTTAAGTGCTATATCAGAACGATTTGTTAATCCTGTTTAAAAACTTCTAAATAATAAAAACGAGTTAAACAAAATCCCCCATTATTATCACTGTGCCAGCCCTTGCAGTCCTTTCTATCTGTGCTTGAGTCTCCACCACCTCATTAACACTGGGAGGTTTTTAACAAACTCCAATATAACCTTTGTAGAACACACACCCATGTACAGTTGCACCCATAAAGCTTCAGACTCATCACACTCTCCATCAACTAGGTCACACTCACTTTGAGATCACTTCTCACATAGAGACAGACAACACCACCCGTCCGTTTTACCTTGTCTTTCTGAAAGAGAGCATAGCCAGGGATATTAATAGCCCAGTCATGAGAAAAATGAAGCCAAGATATAATGATACCAATTAGATTAGTAGGTCTCCTCATGCACCAGAGCTTCCAATTAGGGATGAGCCGAACACCCCCCGGTTCGGTTCGCACCAGAACTTTCGAACGGACCCCAAATTCGTACGAACGTTAGAACCCCATTGAAGTCTATGGGACTGGAACGTTCAAAATTAAAAGTGCTAATTTTAACGGCTAATATGCTAAGATACTGTCCTAAAAAGGGTTTGGGGACCTGGCTCCTGCCCCAGGGGACATGGGTCAATGCCTAAAATGTTTTTAAAAATGGCCGTTTTGGCGGGAGCACTGATTTTAATGACGATTAAAGTGAAAAAGAAAAGTGAAATATTCCTTTAACTATCGTGCCTGGGGGGTGTCTGTAGTATGCCTGTGAAGTGCAACGTGTTTCCCGTGTTTAGAACAGTCCCTGCACAAATTGACATTAAACGGAAATAACACCATTTAAAACTGCTTGCGGTTTTAATGTTATATCTGGTTCCTGCAATATGGTTAAAAATCATTGAGAAAAATAGCATGGGTAGCCCTCCCTGCCCATTACCAGCCTACTTGTACGCATATTAAGGGGAAACCTGTACCCATATTTAAAAAAGGAAATGCGTGTGGCCCCCAGGCCCTATATACTCAGAACAGCAGTATACAGGCGGTGCAAACAAGACAGGGACTTTGTAGGTTTGTTGTGTTAAGTTGAATCTGTTTGTAATTTTCAACTGGTACATTTTTAAAGTGTAGCTCCAGTCAAAAAAACTATTTTTAAGCTTTTTGGAAAACATAGAGAAGGGTTATCACCCCTGTATAATTTGTTTTGTCGTCCATCTTTTTTCATTTCACTTGCTGTTGTCTCCTTCCGTTTGCAAGTAGGAGATGTTTGTAAGTTGGATGTTTGAAAGTAGGGGCCTGCCCTATATGCTCTGCAGAAATGGCGGAACAAAGTGTTGGTTTTGCCACAACATTGTAAGCCCTCAAAGTGACTCTTGGTGGGTGCTGGAGCGCCCTGCTGTGAACGATTATATCAAGAATTGTAATTACATGCCATTGTTGAACAGTGGTAGAAAAATTGACCTTTGGTGGTTGTGGTGCTGGTGCCACAACACTATAAGTCCTCACCGTTACTCTGGGTGGGCACAGGAAGGGGCCCTCCTGTGAAATATTATATCAAGAATTGTAATTACATGTCCCTTTTAAACAGGGGCAGAAAAATTTGGCCTTAGGCACTGGTGCTGGTGCCACCACACTGCAACCTCTCCCATATACTCTAGTTTTATTGCAGGAATTAGCCCTGCTGCAAAGCATTGCATCAAAAAGTGTACTTAAACGCCCCTGTTAAACAGGGGCAGAAAAATTGGGCCTTAGGCACTGGTGCTGGTGCTACCACCCTGCAACCTCTGCCATATACTCTAGTTTTATTGCAGGAATTAGCCCTGCTGCAAAGCATTGCATCAAAAATTGTAATTAAACGCCCCTGTTAAACAGGGGCAGAAAAATTGGGCCTTAGGCACTGGTGCTGGTGCCACCACACTGCAACCTCTGCCATATACTCTTGTTTTATTGCAGGAATTAGCCCTGCTGCAAAGCATTGCATCAAAAATTGTACTTAAACGCCCCTGTTAAACAGGGGCAGAAAAATTGGGCCTTAGGCACTGGTACAGGTGCCACGACACTGCAACCTCTCCCATATACTCTTGTTTGATTGCAGGAATTAGCCCTGCTGCAAAGCATTGCATCAAAAATTGTACTTAAACGCCCCTGTTAAACAGGGGCAGAAAAATTGGGCTGATGGCATCACCCAGAACCAGAAATGTTCTTCCAACATATCAGCGGAGGAGGAAGAGGATAGACAATCAACATAACAGGACAGTCACTCAGCATCAGCATAGGCAGTCTTGAAGGTATGTGATATTTCAAAGCAAATTATTCTGTTACATCAGCTTCAGGTGCTTGGTAGCTGTGGGTGATCCAAGACTGATTCATCTTGATGAAGGTCAGTCGATCAACTGATTCGGTGGACAGGCGCACCCTGTGATCGGTAACAAAGCCACCAGCAGCACTGAAGGTGCGTTCCGAAAGAACGCTGGATGCAGGACAGGCCAGTAGCTCAATTGCATACTGTGCAAGCTCTGGCCAGTGATCCATCCTCAAGACCCAGTAAGCCAGAGGATTTTCGATGGGAAAGGTGTCCAAGTCTGACCTTGCCCCTAGGTATTCCTGCACCGTGTAAATCAGACGCTGGTGATGGGTGCTGGAACCGATCATACCTTGGGGCTGCGGACTAAAAAATTGTCTGAAAGCATCAGTAAGACGGCCACCTTCTCCACCGCTCCTTCTGACCGATGCCTCAGCAACACGTTGTCCAGGACCAGGAGTTTGAAACCTCCCAGTCTCTGGGAACGCGTTGCAAAGACCTTTCTGCAAGGCCTCTCGGAGATGTCTCATCCTCTGCTCCCTCTGCGATGGCAAGATAAGGTCGGCAACCTTACCCTTGTACCGTGGATCAAGGAGAGTGGCCAGCCAGTAATGGTCCCTCTCCTTGATCCGAAGAATACGAGGATCCTTCCGCAGGCTTTGCAGGATCAGGGAGGCCATGCAGCGTAGGTTAGCTGAGGCATTCGGTCCGGAGTCCTCTGGGTCACTAAGGACAACATGATCCGCAGCTACCTCCTCCCAGCCACGTACAAGTCCACGTGTTTCTTGGGACTGTAAATCATCCCTACAAGACTGCTGCTGCTGCTGATGCTGAGTGCCAGCCTCCACCTCCATGCTGACACAATCATCCTCCTCCTCCTCTTCCTCCTCCTCATCCTCTTCCTGTGTGATGGGTGGCACAGCAGGAACACTGTCTGGATAAAGGGGGCCTTGAGAGGCAAGGAAGTCCTCCTCTTCCTGCCTCTGTTCTGCCTCAAGTGCCCTGTCCATTATTCCACGCAGCGTATGCTCCAAGAGGTGGACAAGAGGTACAGTGTCACTGATGCATGCACTGTCACTGCTCACCATCCTTGTGGCCTCCTCAAACGGTGACAGGACAGTGCATGCATCCCTGATCATGCCCCACTGGCGTGGTGAGAAAAAACCGAGCTCCCCTGACCCTGTCCTGGTGCCGTAGTCGCACAGGTACTCATTGATGGCCCTCTGCTGCGTGTGCAGCCGCTGCAGCATGGCCAACGTTGAGTTCCATCTGGTGGGAATGTCACATATAAGGCGGTTCTTGGGCAGGTTAAACTCCTTTTGGAGCTCAGCCAGCCGTGCACAGGCATTAAATGATCGGCGGAAATGCACACAGACTTTCCTGGCCTGCTTCAGGACATCCTGTAAGCCGGGGTACCTGCCCAAGAACCGCTGCACCACCAGGTTAAGGACGTGAGCTACACAGGGCATATGGGTCAGTTGTCCCTGTCGGAGGGTGGAGAGGAGGTTGGTGCCATTGTCACAAACCACCATTCCTGGCTTAAGCTGGCGTGGCGTCAACCACCTCTCGGCCTGCCCCTGCAGAGCTGACAAAACATCCGCCCCAGTGTGGCTCCTGTTCCCCAAACAAACCAGCGCAAGCACGGCATGGCATCGTTTTGCCTGCGTACTTGCGTAGCCCCTGGAACGCCTACGAAGCACCGCTGGTTCTGAGGACAGAGCACTGGAAGAGGCCATGGAGGAAGAAGAAGAGGAGGGGGTGGAGGAGAGAGGTGTGTCACAACCAATAGTAGCATTTTGGAGGCGTGGTGGCGGAACAACCTCCAACACTACTGCACCTTGTCCTGCATCCTTCCCAGCTGCCAGAAGAGTGACCCAATGGGCCGTGAAAGACAGGTAATGTCCCTGTCCATGCCTGCTGGACCATGAGTCAGCGGTAATATGCACCTTACCGCTGACCGCCCTGTCCAGCGAGGCAAGGACATTGCCTTCCACATGCCGGTAGAGAGCCGGAATCGCCTTCCGTGAGAAAAAGTGGCGTTTGGGGACCTGCCACTGAGGAACCGCACATTGTACAAACTCACGGAAGGGGGCCGAGTCTGCCAACTGAAAAGGCAGCAGTTGAAGTTCTAGCAATTTAGCCAAGCTAGCATTCAACCGCTGGGCATGTGGATGGCTGGGAGTGAACTTCTTTCGCCGGTCCAGCAGCTGGGGCAGGGACATTTTCCTGCTATAATCGGACGTGGGTGTACCGCTAGCAGAGTTCCCGGAAGCACTTGGCTGTGACACACCTAATTCTACACCTTCATTCCTCTCAGAGCAGGTTTCAGAGAGGACTGAAGGTCTAGTGGGGTTGGAGATGCCAGCTGATGAGGAGCAAGGAGAGATCCGCTTTGTTCTTTGGTGTGGGTCTTTGGGGTACGCTTGCCAACGAGCTGCATGGCAGGTCAACATATGTCTGGTCAAGCATGTGGTGCCCAAGCGGCTGATGTTTTGGCCAGGCGAGATACGCTTGAGACATATGTTGCAAATAGCAGCGGTGCGATCTGATGCACTCGTCTCAAAAAAGGCCCACACCTAAGAACTTTTAGAATAACGCGCAGAGGCAGCGCCCTGCACAGGCGGAGCTCTGCGGTGTGATTCAGTCGGTGTGCTGCCCCTAAGCTGGCCCCCGGAGGGCATCCTGCCTCGTTGGACATGTGCCTCCTCCTCCTCTCTCCTTCCAGGCACCCACGTGGAGTCAGTGCCCTCATCATCCCCTCCCTCTTTATCGCTGTAGCAAACCTGGCAGTATGCTGCAGCTTGTGGAACATGACTGCCAGATTGCTATCCTTCTTGAGCATTCCTTCTCTCTGCGCTCACGCTACTGCCTTCCTCTAGCTGAGTGTCATCATCAGAGCCCACAAAACACTAAGCATCCTCCTGGAGCATGTACCCAACACTGTGCTCAAAGAGTTCAGGAGACTCCTCAGGAGGACGTGGTGGGTCTAGGGAAGGAGTCACTGATGATGACATTGAGAGGAGGGAAGACGATGTGTTGGCAGCTGCTTTGCTAGTACCCTGAGACTGGGTGAGAGAGGATGAGGAGGATGAAGAGGGCTTGGTCGTCCACTCTACCAAGTCGTTGGCATGTTGCGGCTCAACATGTCCAGCTGCCGAAAAGAAGGACAAGCGTGTCCCATGGCCACGTGCTGATGACAATGCACCGCGTCCACGACCAGCACTGTTGTCTCTAGACACAGAGCCTGCTTGCCCTCTTTTATCGGCTCGCGCCTGTCTGCCTCTCCTTGCTGGCCTTCCAGACATGGTAATGGCCTGAAGGGAGTTGGGTAAAAAAGCAGTTGGGTAGTGTATATTGTGCTAGAGGCACACAACACCCACTAACTCCTGCAGATGCCTTTATTATAGAACACCAGAGATAAAGGGGTATATACAGATGTATACTGTGCTGTGCTGGAGGCACACACAACTTCCAATAACTCCTGCAGATGGCAAGTGGGCTCAAATAGAGAACAGCTATGTAGGTGGATATAGCGGTATGTACTGGGTACAGAGCATGCAGACAGCACGCACAAGCTCCTAACACTACTGACTGCAAGCTCTATTATAAAAGATAGATCACTAGCTATATAGGTGAGGTGAATATAGCGGTGTATACTGCAGTCAGGGCACGCAGACAACAACCACTACACAACAGCAAGATCGAAAATCGTCCGAAAACGATCGGTGTGTACTGTGTTGAAGGTACATAGAACACCCACTAACTCCTGCAGATGCCTTTATTATAGAACACCAGAGATAAAGGGGTATATACAGATGTATACTGTGCTGTGCTGGAGGCACACACAACTTCCAATAACTCCTGGAGATGGCAAGTGGGCTCAAATAGAGAACAGCTATGTAGGTGGATATAGCGGTATGTACTGGGTACAGAGCACGCAGACAGCACGCACAAGCTCCTAACACTACTGACTGCAAGCTCTATTATAAAAGATAGATCACTAGCTATATAGGTGAGGTGAATATAGCGGTGTATACTGCGGTCAGGGCACGCAGACAACAACCACTACACAACAGCAAGATCGAAAATCGGCCGAAAACGATCGGTGTGTACTGTGTTGAAGGTACACAGAACACCCACTGCTTCAGACGCCAACACACTACACAAGGCCGCCGCGCTGGCGGCCTTATATAGTGTGGGGCGTGCACTACACAGCCTGAGCTATGATTGGCCACAGGCATCCTGCCTGTGGCCAATCATGGCTCTCCTCGCTGCTGGCGCTGCGATTGGCCAAGCATGCGAGGTCACAGTACATGCTTGGCCAATCATGAGCCAGCAATGCACTGCGCCATCGCAGTGCATTGTGGGCCGTGAGCGCCACACGAATTTGGCGCGAACGGACCAAAATGTTCGGACTTCGCCGAACGGACGAACAGCCGATGTTCGTGTCGAACGTATGTTCGACTTGAACACGAAGCTCATCCCTACTTCCAATTCACCTATTTCTTTATCGTACATCATAGGACACAGAGTCTCAAGTAATTACTTGGTGGGTTATAGGCCTACCTTCAGGTGTTGACACTAGTATAACCAATACAGGAAGTTGACTCCGCTATATAACCCCTCCTCCTTCCAGGAGCACTCCGTTTTTTCGCCAGTGTCTAAGGTGTTGGTCACGAGTGAAGATGTGCTCTGCGGAGCTCCAGGAGGGATCCATGCTGGATTTAAAGAAACCTCCACAATCAGATCCATCCTCACCACTGAGGCCATAGGATGGTACCAGGAACTCGATGCAAGAACGAGGTTTTGCCTGTAATGCTTTTCTTTGAGAGATTGACCCTAGGAACCAGGACTCTTTTTGGTCTTGCTACATTTCCTAAAGTTGTCCTGAGGGGTGCTATACAAGGCCCAAAGGAGTGGAACTCCTTTTAAAAGGGCCCCAGTCTTTGAGAGTGTTTAAACGCAGCCCGCCATGATGGGTGAAAGTTGGATCTGTCTGTTAAATCAGCAGTATCCTGCAGCGAGGACAAGGTAAGGGAAGAAGCTTTGCTTTTTCCTTCAATATACCTTATATGCCTTATACATGCTCTGTCTCAGAACATGTGTGGTCCCAGCGGCAGAGGGGGTTCTTACTTAAATAGATCTTGTGGGATTTGGTAAAAAGTACAGCAGTTGCTAATACAGAGATGTGTATAAACTTATATATGGGCGGTGGCTGATTGGTTGACGCAGCTGCTTTAGCTGCATGGTTTAATTACAACCCAGCACTTCCACCTAGTAACATTGGGAAACGCCCTATGCTTCTGTGGTTTTTTAAAAACGATAAATCTGCTGACAGAACCCCCCCTCCCCTTCCCCTCTTCCCCTCCCCCCTTGTAGAGGTGTATAGTACGTTCACCTGTCTTTGTGTTGGCCATTCGGGTCCCTAGCAGGACCTGAGAATGCAGAGGGGCATGTCCGCAAGGTCATGTGGCGCTGTGTGTGTATGTAACGTCCACACACACACAGCACTCGCCGCATAGCTGAGGGGAAGTGCTAAGGATGCCAATCAGGTTCCACCTGAGGCTTTATGTCACAGACACTCTCATTTCAAAAATACTTTTTAACTGAAGAGAGGCAATATGTCACACTAAGAGACACCAGAGCACTGGGCACGTAAGGGTGTAAACAGGCATTTCCAGACAGGAAAAACTATTGTTACTTAGTAGCAAAAGAACTGTTATTTTGCGTGTACCTCTGCTTGTGCTTTGCACTATGTCTTCCAGACCTACCGTAAAGGTACCTAAGGTGTCACCTCCCAGGCGCAGGGAATCCCAGTTATGCCTCCATACTGTCTTCCTCTTCAGAGATATCAGACATGGCAAGCCACGGTGATTCATTGGAAGCTAGCGGTGGTGTAACTGCTTCACACACTTCAGCCCCTGTAGAGGTGACTGAAGATGAATTTTCCTCTGCCTTGCAAGGCTTAGAAGGAAGATTAGCAGCTTTAATCGCATCCTCCATCCAGTGTATAGGAAGCATCCTAGATCCCCCCTCCCCCACCTTAGACTCTTTACAGTCAGTGGAGGGTCCAAGAGAATTATGGGGACAGGATTGGGTATTGCCCTCAGATGATCGGGAGGAAAGACATGCGATTATTTCTCTGCGGAGGAAACAATACTTGAAGTTCCCAAGGATCCCTACTTCACAATCTGAAGTACAGAGGCTTGCAAAGATGGTTCGCTCTACTTGCCTGCTACCCCTAACAGAGTTAGCTGAAGGGCCGGTCTCTTCCTTGGGTTCTTTGAAGCCTTTACAACCTTTGCATGCCTTTCCAGTCCACGCATTACTAAAAAAGCTTATTTTTACCGAATGGGATCATCCGGATAAGCATTTTTTCCCTTCCAAAGCGACTCGCAAAGCTCTATCCTATGGAAGAAAGATTCACTAAAAGATGTAAAGTTCCAGCAGTTGACACTGTGATTTTTTACCCAGCGGACAATGCGATTATGCTTAAAGATCCAACAGATAAGAAGTTGGAAGGTCTGTTAAAATCCCTTTTTTCTTAGCAGGTACTGTTGCTCAGCCTGCAATTGCAGCTATAGGCGTCTGTCAGTCCTTAAAGGACCAGTTCACAGATGCTCTCAGATGAGCTCCCTGCACAACAAGCACAAGAACTGGCCGAGCTACCTAAAGCATTATGCTTTGCTGTAGACGCTATGAAGGATTCTATTCACCAGGCATCACGCCTTGTGTTTGTACTTGTACATATGCAAAGGACCCTTTGGTTAAAGGGTTGGTCAGCTGAGACGCCTTGTAAGAACCTTCTAACTAGTTTCCCCTTTAAGGGAGAACAATTATTTGACGGTAGTTTGGATAAATACATTCAAACAATTTCCAGAGGAAATAGTACTCTTTTGCCAGTCAAAAGAAAATATAAGCGCCTTTCATTTAAACTGTTCGGCCTCTGCCATTAGACCAGGAATAAAGGAAGACCTGGGGCTACAAGTCTGCAAAGCAGAATACAAGACCTCCTTATGAAGAGGCATCTCCCCTCACCAAGGTGGGGGGGAAGACTTCTGATGTACTCAGAAGTCTGGCAAAGGGAGATTCAGGACAAATGGACTCTCTCCACAGTGTCTCTAGGATACAAGCTAGAGCTTTGAGAGTTTCCACCATCTCGTTTTCTGAGATCAAACGTTCCCAAGGATCCAGGGAAAAGGCAATCCCTGTTGCAAGCATTAGACCGATTATTGGCTCAAGGGGTGATCAGACAGATTCCCAAACAAGAGCAAGGTTTGAGGTTTTACTCAAACCTAATTAGGGTGCCAAAGCCAAATGGGGATATCAGACCAAGTCTAGATCTATGTAATCTAAATCGGTTCCTGAAAATCGGCTCCATTTGCACGGAGTCAATCAAGTCAGTCATTTCCATCCTGCAAGGAGAAAAACTTCTGGCATCCATCGACATCAGAGATGCATAGCTGCTTGTCCATATATTTCCTCCTCACCAGAGGTTTCTGCGGTTCAAAATAGAACAGAAGCATTTTCAGTTAATAGCCTTGCCCTTCGGGCTTGCTACAGCACCTCGGGTATTCACTAAGGTATTAGCCCCACCTCTAGTCAGGTTTAGGGCACAGGGCATAACTGTCTTGGCTTACTTAGACGATCTATTGTTAATAGACTAGTCAGTGGCTTGCTTGAAGCAAGGTGTAGCCATCACAAGCAGTTACCTGGAAGGTTTGGGTTGGATTCTCAACCTAAAGAAATCCTCCTTAAAGCCACTAAGAAGGCTGGAGTATCTGAGCCTGATCACAGACACAGCCCAGAAAAGGGGTTTTCTTGCCTCCCGCAAGGATCAGCTCCATATAGGAGCTGGTGAGGATGATCAGGTCGAAGAGAAATACTTCAAATCGCCTTTGCACGAGGTTGTTAGGGAAGATGGTAGCTTCATTCGAAGCAGTTCCCTATGCTCAATTCCATTCGAAACTGAAAGCAGTATTCTGTCTGTTTGGAAAAAAACGATTAAAGCTTTGGACTTGCCATGTGGCTGTCCCCATGAGTGTTCCAAAGCCTCAGTTGGTGGTTACTATCTTGGAACCTGCTGAAGGGAAAGTCCTTCAGATCAATTATCTGGAAGGTAGTAACGACAGATGCCAGCCTTTCAGGCTGGGGAGTAGAAGCCTTGCCCATCGACATCCTAGAGATTCCGGCAGTGTATCTGGCTCTAGAAACCTGGATCTCCAGGTTAAAGAATTGTCCTGCCAGGATTCAGTCTGACAATGCCACAGCTGTGGCATATATCAATCACAAGGGGTCACCAAGAGTCTCTCAGCTCAGAGAGAGGTGAACCAGATTCTAACTTGGACAGAA
This sequence comes from Lithobates pipiens, assembly GCF_037356315.1. Lineage (NCBI taxonomy): Eukaryota > Metazoa > Chordata > Amphibia > Anura > Ranidae > Lithobates > Lithobates pipiens. Next base: position 89,019,232 of record NW_027507686.1, read on the forward strand.
GAGGATGTCCCATGCCTATCGGCAGTTTTCATTTCGGGAGTAGAGAATTGGCAGGTGGACTATCTAAGTCGCCGGCAGTTATTCCCAGGAGAATGGTCTCTTCACCCCAAGGTGTTTCAGGCTGTTTGCCAAAGATCGGGGACTCCGGACGTAGACCTTCTAGCGTCCAGATTCAACACTAAGCTAGTGAACTTTGAATGCAGGACAGGGGACCCACTCGCATATGGAACAGATGCGTTGGCGACCCCGTGGGATCAGTTTTTACTGATCTATACACTTTTCCCTGATTCAGTTGCTACCTCAAGTTCTTTGCAGGATCAAGCTGGAAAGAAAATCGGTAATACTGGTAGCAACAGCATGGCCCAGAAGGTCATGGTACGCAGAGATCATAAGGATGGCAGTGGAGGGTCCAGGGCTCTTCCCACTAAGGCCAGACCTGCTATCTAAGGGGCCGATATTCCATCCTACTTTACGAATGCTAAATTTAACGGCTTGGCTATTAAGACCCACATTCTGAATAAACGTGGGCTTTCCAGGTCAGTTATGTCTATGTTGATTAATGCTAGGAAGCCAGCTTCTAGAGCTATATATTATAGAGCCCGGAAAGCTTATGTTTCCTGGTGTGAGTCCAAGGGTTGGTACCCTCTGAGATATATCATAGGCAGAATTCTTACCTTTCTACAATTAAGCGTAGAGATGAAGTTGGCCCTGAGTACTATTAAGGGTCAAGTCTGAGCCTTATCAATTTTTATTTCAAAGACTGCTTGCTATGCATTCTTTAGTCCAGGGTTTCATGCAAGGAGTGCTGCGGATTAATCCGCTAGTTAAATCACTCTTAAGCCCTTGGGACTTAAATTTAGTTTTTGGCAGTGTTACAAAAACAGCCATGCGAACCATTGCAGCATGTTCCCTTAGTCCTTCTGACTAGGAAGCTGATATTTTTGTTTGCTATATCCTCAGCAAGGAAGATTTCAGAATTGGCTGCTCTTTCTTGTAAAGATTCATATTTGATTATTCATGAGGACAGAGTGGTGTTACGCCCTCGTCCAGGTTTTTTGCCAAAATTGGTTTCAGGCTTTCATCTGAACGAAGATATTGTCCTGCCAGGGTTTTTTCCCAAGACCTTGTTCCAGTGAAGAAAGGTCACTACATTGTCTTCATGTAGTGAGAGCAGTGAAAATGTATTTAAGAAAACTGCTCCAATTCGTAAGACTGATGTCTTATTTCTTCTGCCAGAGGGTCCTAAGACGGGACAGGCAGCGTCAAAATCCACTGTCGCTAAGTGCATTTGGCAAGTTATAATTCAAACTTATGATTTAAAGGGAAAGATTCCCCCTTTTCAAGTTAAGGTGCACTCTACCAGAGCGGTTGGTGCTTCTTGGGCAGTGCGTCACCAGTCCTCCAGGGTTCAAATCTGCAATGCCGCGACTTGGCCATCAGTACATACATTTGCAAAATTTTATCAAGTGCATGTAAGGTGGAATGAGGATATCGCCTTTGGGCGTAATGTGCTGCAGGCAGCAGTATAAGTCCTCAGGTCTGGGGGTTACCCTATGGGTAACCCCCAGACCCTCCCCTCAAGTAGCATTGTTATGGGACATCCCACCAAGTAATTACTTGTGACTCTGTGTCCTATGATGTATGTTAAAGAAAATAGGATTTTAAAAAAAGCTTACCTGTAAAATCCTTTTCTTGGAGTACATCATAGGACACAGAGCAACCACCCCTCTGTTGTATGGGGTGAGAGTATATTACTAATATTGCTTAGCTACAAAAACTGAGTGCTCCTGGAAGGAGGAGGGGTTTTTATAGGGAAGTCAACTTCCTGTATTGGTTATACCAGTGTCAACACCTGAAGGTAGGCCTATAACCCACCAAGTAATTACTTGAGACTCTGTGTCCTATGATGTACTCCAAGAAAAGGATTTTACAGGTAAGCTATTTTAAAAATCCTATTTTTGCTTGGCAGACTTATGGCATTGGTGAACAAATAATTCACGGTCACATTTTGCAAACGTATGTTGCATATCAGATGTATATGAGATTATGCTAGACAAATATGCTTAGGTATGACACATATGACTACAATGATAACTGGCTGTAGTAGAGGTTTATCCTATCTAGGCAAGCCTAATCAGTTGACTCTCTTCTTTAAAGGCCTGAGGAATAACAGTGGAGCATAGGTTTCCCTGGTTGCTTGGCTTAAAAACTGGTGAGAGTCAGACTACTGTGTATGAATTATACATCTTTTGCACATAAGATGAGACTTACTGGGTTCTCAGGCAGTTTTCTAAAGAAATTACGCTGACAATGCTTTTAAAAAGTGAGTGCAGATCAACTTTTAAGGGCACTAAATATTGTTGGATAAACTTATGGATCAAATTTGATATGTCTGATTTGTAGTAAAAGACTGCTTTAGTAGCTACTTTTTTATAGCCAAGATCATAGGTTGGATGAAACAAACTCTCCATTTGACTCTTTGTGTACACTAGCCAGTGAGATTCCCCTATCTACTATTATAGGTGGCAGCCATTTGAGATTTTAGGTTCAGGTCTGTCTGTCTTGCAGGCTGAATTATAGCCTCAAATTCATCCATCAAGGTCCTCTCTGACATGCAGGTTAGTAGGTAGAGGGAAGGAGTTCTTCACTGAACCATCTAGCTCATCATCCCTACTTGGAAGTCCTATGTCCATTTTATGTGCATTATTATCCCAGAAAACTGTGATTTCTGGCAAAAATATAATACATTCAAGAGCCTGCTAGCCACATACACAGTTCTCATTGTGATATTGCTCTAGTATACTATTTGGTGCATGTACTGTAAGTACTACACATCTCTTGTATTCATCTCTTGTATTTAGACGGTATGCTCATCCCTGTGTTCAGCTTTATGCATGAATTAATTCTGTTTGATCATTAGGGCAATAACTCTGCCTCATTTTTTCAAGTTATATACCCTGAATGTATTTGTTTAATCATTTTTAAGACACAAAAAATACTTGATTGACCTTATGTCCTTTACAGATTTTTACAAATATGTATGCGTGTACTGTATTTTTTGAGTTATAAATATACTCCTTGCATTTGCTATAGAGAATTTTTCTGTTTCAATACTACAGTCTAGATGCAAAGTAGAAAACAATGACTTAAATGTTGTCTCCACTGGGATTGGGATAGAATTACTTATTAGATTTAGAGTAGATAAAGGAAAACATATGCGACAAGGGAATGGTAATAAGATTGCATGGGGATTCTGATTTTAATATATCCTTCTTACTATATGCTATAATACACTAGCAGACTAGTAGTCATGGAAATAATGATTTTCCACAAAGCCAGGTGGGTAAAAAAAAACCTCTAAAAAATATTTCTCTATACATTGTTTCATTTTAATCTGAAGAGAGTCCCAACACAAGTATTAGCATAAATTTGAATGTTTTACACACACACATACAACAAATTTTGCTTAGTGAAGTGAATTCAAATGTATTGCTCTGGATTTATTTGTGCCTATAATTTTTGCTCATTGCACTGTTTACCGAAATAGAGTGTCAAAGTTATTGTGCATACCTGTCAAGTAACCCAGGACGTTTAGGAGACATAACGTTTTTAGTATACACTGCCTGGTCTGCTGATGCAATGGTTGAGGTAAGTCTCCAGAGTCCCAGGAGGCACTTTGCATCTCACAGAGATTAGAGAGATTGTAGATACAGGCTGCAAAGATCCAGAATTGAGGGCAGTAAAGGGAGGAGGCGTTAGCAAAACAAATGCTGAGTGTGCAGAGAGCCTAGGAACTCCAGGCTCAGACTATCCTACCCTTAGCATGTTACTGCAAAATGGAGGAGAGGCAGAGAGTAATGGGTGTGCAGAGTCAGGGGTGCTTAGTAACAGGATGCAGTGTCAGAGTTCATGAAAATTGCAATGTCAGGGCTGATGGGTAATGGGGTGGTGTAGTTGCAGGGCTACTAGGTGCAAGGAGGGGAATTTGCTAGGGGTGGTGGGTGACAATGAGGTACCATATTATAATTGCTAGGTATAAGTGCAAGGGGATTTGATTAACATGGTAAGCGGGATCAATTAAAATAAGTACAGTATAAGAAAGTACAATTAGCCCTTCAGACTTATATGCTACAATAACGTGAATTATTTTTTTTGCAATGCATGCTAACATTAGGAGTGACAGGGTCACCGGAGTGTACATCCAACCCTCCCATACAGGAGGAAGCAAGATATTATTTGGCTAACAAAATGCGCCCAGTGGCATCATCACGCATGTGACATCTTTCTACAGGAGGGCCGCTGTGGGTATGCGCAAATGATCTGGTGGCTGCTGTGTTTACTATGGACTGTTAGATAGTTTGACCCTGGCAACACATGGGTGATTCTGAACCCAGGCGAACACAGTACAGTGAACTGGATATGGTGAAGACACTGAGGTGGTGAGGCATCCATCCCACATAACTCCACACCCAGACCTGTTACTATATACTGCATATACCAGACTACTCCTACTATATATGCACTCAGGCTCCTATCCATACGCCAACCAGCATACAAACATGCAGCAGCATCTATACACATAACACCTGCTCTAATGAGGAACTGTTATCTGCCAGATTCTACAACTAGAGTGTAGAACCTTACCTTCACGGACTGTCCTCATTGCAAGTGGCACAGTGGTGTAGTGGTTAGCACTCTCACCTAGCAGTAAGAAGGGTTGCTGGTTCAAATCCCAACCACGACACTACCTGCCTGGAATTTGCATGTTCTCCCTGTGCCTGCGTGGGTTTCCTCCGGGTACTCCAGTTTCCTCCCACAATCCAAAGACATGCAGGTAGGTTAATTGGCTTCTTTCCAAAATTGGCCCTGGTATATGAATGGGGTCCTTGGATTGTGGGCTCCTTGAGGGTAGGGACTGATGTGAGTGTGCAATGTACAGGGATAGGGACAATTGTAGACACTCACTCAGGTTGGACTGGTATCTTTATTCAACCTTACTAACTATGAAAGTGTATATAGGCAGTTACATGCTATCTGCAAACATCCATAGTCACACAGCAGCATCCCAACATTCTAAACCTGCAACTTTGTACACACAATATGTCCCAACTGGCTAATCGTTAGCCCCAAAATTTGTACTGTATCTCCCATTGAACTTGGAAGGAATATTCTGGGATATTCCCTTTTTCTGGTTCCTACCAGTCAGGAAGCTATTTTATATTTGGGAGAATGTATGTCTGTATGCATTGGTAGGTGTGCATCTGCCAGGCCTGTTTTTAGTCAATGTTGTCTACTTTTAAACACAGAATAGGTGAAAGTAATTGTTTTTGTTTGTATTGATTTTGTTTGTAGTCGTAAACATGTAGTCAAGACCCACCCATATCAGATCAAAAACGTATATCATACATATACATAAAAAGGGGAAAAACGAATCCCCAAAAATACAGTACAGTGATACACATACAGTATATATTGCATAAGAGCAAATGATGGCAGTCATGTTTTGTGGTTGTAATCTACAGCCGCTTCATCAAGGCTTGGTTATAGTATAGGTTAGTCAATGTCTAAAAAAAAAAAAAAACACAAAGTGCATACATATATACATTACAATCCATACATAAAAAAGAAAAAAGAAGAAAAAAGAAAAAAAAAGGGGGAGGGGGGGGGGAATATAAAAAATAAAGCAAAAAAGAAAAAAATATCTACCTAGTGGCCATTTGAGGCATCCGGACTAGGGGAGAGTCCGCACTTCCTGGACAATACCTCCAAGTAGTAAGGCTATTGGGATCATCTCTGAAAGGATAAATCCAGTGAGCCATAAGATAATGACAATACTAATACATATATGTAGATTGCAGGTATTTGGTAATAGTAAAATAGGCCAACCTTGACAGACAGTATTAGTCCGATACTGCGTTGCCAATGATGAAATATAATGCCACACAGTATTCACAAGGATTCAACAGCCTCCAAACAGAGGTAAATCCAATAACATGAATGGGGCACACATAAACAAAGGCAAAAGAAACCAAAAGGTATTGAAAAAACACAGTTAAGATTCAAAAGCCAGATCTAATCCTATATAACAGGAAGTTAGGCTTACCTGCTAATAACAGCAAAAACAGGTGGTCCATAGGCTATCACCGAGTATCATGCCAACCATGTAGGAGCTGTTCCCTCCAGCAAGGACTCAGTCAGGCATGTTATGGGTCTGGGTCTCTCAAGGATTCCGAACTCCAGCATGGAACCCCAATGCGGACCTCCATCTCTATATAAGCAGTACACAGAGGAGAGGATCCACATGATGCTGGGTGGGTCCTCTCTCCATAGAAACAATAGTATCGCAGAATAATGAAAAAGGGCACCAAAACGAAGTAAGGCGGGCCTAGTACATACTGTAAATCAGAAGTGACGTCAAATCGGAAGTGACGTCAAACAGGACATGCCATCAAACCGGAAGTGGCGTTGTGATGCCACGCATGGGTCTAGAGAAGTAATGGTGAACCTTAGCACCCCAGATGTTTTTGATGCTCAGCTACACTGCAGAGTAATGTAGTTCCAAAACATCTGGGGTGCCAAGGTTTGCCATCACTGGTCTAGAGGCTAACATTGCATTCCAGCGCTGGCTACCACCCACTCAGGGACAAGGGGGCATGCACAGACAGCTTGGCATAGGAATGCAGCTAAAAAAGGAGATTGGAGGGGTTGGAGAGGCATGAGCCAATCCAGTTTAGAAGGTGCCACATGGGAACATGTCCCAGAAGTGACCTCAAGCTGTCACATATGAATATGGGGGCTGGTAATGTGTTGCACCATCAGCCACCACCAAGACCCAAAAAGGAAGGTGTGCCAGAATGATGGTGCACAAGTCACCAACCAGAAAGACACAACAAACACAGGAGAGTGGAACAAAAAGGATCATCTCGACAGACATAGGAAGCACCGCCCATATGTCCACCACCCACAGACCAAAAATCATCCACAAATAGGCATATGTGTCAAATTAATAAAACAACACTCTCTAGGTTCTGCATATGGGCAGCACATAAGCCAGCACAGCAATAATAATGTTATAGGGCATGTCAAAATTCCCTAGCAACCCAGGAAGAATGGTCCCATGTGCTTAAATTCAAAAATAACCCAAGGAGACATAGTCTCCAGACCTCAAAGGGCTAAACAAGCAAAAATGGGGGGTTGAGGGGGAGGAGAACGAGAAAAAGACCAAAAAAGTTGGAATAGTGTCTATACAACCTCAATTGGAAAGAAAAGGAGCACAGCTAACATATCCATTAAGGCCTGGGGCATGGTTAGCCCTCAATGTAAAAATCTATTGAGATTCAGAGCGAAGGACAAGATTGTCAAAGTCACCACCCCGGGGACCCTGGTATATTATATCCAGAGCTTGGAATCTTAATGTATCTATATTGCAAAATGTCTGGCAACTGGACTCATAGAGATTTCAACCTTAATGTCCGCTGCATGTTTCTTCACTCTTTGCCAGAGCATACGTCTGGTCTTTCCAACATAAAAGGCATTGCATCCACCCAGTATCTCTGAGTGACCAATTTCTTTTAAATATAATATGTATGTGAGTCCACATAATGTCTCACCACAGGGTCCTCGGTTAGTAAATACCAATGTTTGGACAAAATCCCCATTACATTGTCACTTTGCTTGGTATATTTAAGAATGGGTCTGGTATTAATACGCTCTGATCCCTTCTCATCCTGAAATAATAGTAAAACCCGTGGGCTTTCAAGAGACTTCTTATATGCTCGTTTAAGAGCCTTATGGCTATAGCCCCTCAGTAGAAACCTATTCTTCAAGGCATCCACCTGTATTTTAAAGTCCTCATCATTGGAACAAGTATGTCGGACTCTCAGATACTGTCTGATGGGTATGGCCCTAATTAAATGTCTGTGATGGGCGCTCGAAGCATGAAGTAAAGAATTCCCAGCCATGGGCTTTCTAAAAAGACTTGCACTAATGGACCCATCAGCCGATTTGCCGATGGTAAGATCCAGAAAAGGAATAGTCAATCTATCTACGTTTAGTGTGAAATGCAGATTGAATGAATTATCATTCAGTTCTTAAATAAAGCCAGCAAGTAGATCCATGGACCCTGTCCAGAATATGAAGATATCATTGATGGTCCTCCGTCACAAGGACATGTAGCAGAAGTACATCGACAAGTCCTCAGATCCAAAGATCAACCACTTCCACCTCTTCCAGGTACAGGTTCACATAAGAGGTGGCACATGTAATCCCCATAGCCACCCCCTGCACATGGAGGTAGTGGGAGCCGTATGAGGTATACTGGAACATAATCCTTCCACATCAACCGACACTAGTAGGGTATCAGTTCCAATATTCAGGTCATAGTCAATAAATGTATTGTATTCTTAAGATAGGTGTTGCAAGCTTTCTACATGGGTATTCATCCACCAAAACACTGGCTTGTGAAGTGATACTCCTAATACCAGAAATTATTGGATGACCTGGAGGGTTATGTACATTCTTATGTGTCTTTGGCAGCGCATAGAAAGTCGGTGTCACAGGCTGACTGATAATCAAAAGATTCTTGGTGTCCTTACTGATAAGACCCTATTTGTAAGCTCTACCTACTAGGTTATGAAATTCCTTTTGAAAGGAGGTAATCATTAAAAGTGAGGTTTTTTTGTACCAGTCCTTGTTGGATAAAATATCCTTGCACATTTTAATGTACAAGGTTTGTGTCATAATGACAACATTGTATGTAGAGGGGCTCCTGCGCTCTATGGCTAGAAGAACGATTTTGGAAGTAAAGTAAAAAAAGTAGTTCTAATCGGAGCAACAGACACTTTTTTTGAGTGAACTCTCAAAAATTTGAAAAAAGGGGGGAAGGGTGGTGTGTTGCGCTTCCTTAGATACCAAGAGAAAAAATAAATAATAAACTTATGTGATAAATAGTGACTGTCAATTCAATAACAAAATGTGAAAAACAAGTGCAATAGTGCTTAGTATGTGATACTAAAAAATTGCATACAAATGAACATCTGGTGTATAATATTGCTAGTGCATCATTCCAGTATCTATACAGTAAGGAAACAAGGGATCTATGGCTATAAAGTGCAAATAGTTAATTCCAATAACTATATAAAAAGGTGAAGCGTCTAAGATAAAACAGAAAGGAAAATTAAAACATCTAAGATAAAGCTACAAAAATATAATGTACCGATAAAATAGTGTAATAAATAATCCAAAAAAGATTCTGTGGATAATTTAAATGTGCAAAAGATGTGCATACAGAAACAATATAATCCTTGGTAAAAAGGAAATGAAGTAGCAGCAAAATAGCAGCAAAAAATTGTGACTCTCGATAGTGTCCCATACACAGTCCAATCGTGCAGATCTAGAATGTGATTTCACAACCAAACATAAAGTGCAATGTGCCAAGGTAGTTTTCCTCCAAGCGGTATCCCGTGTCAGTGCTGATCTTCCTAAATAATTACCTCACAGCTGTAAGGTATACAGCAAAAAAATAGATTTGCAGAGGGAATTCCGGGGGATCAGATGGGCTGTGACTGGGACTTCTGACAGTGCCTGCTCTTCCTTGTAGTTTTGGTCGACCAGCAATGCTCAAAATAACAAGTAAAAGATGATGATACGAACGTCGGAATCGGAAGTGACGTTCGTATCATCCATCGATCCGTCTAGTTGTGTGTGCCTGTTTATTCGCTCCTGTTTGTGAGTAGATATAGTTTCTTTTTCTTTTACAAATAAATTGTTCGTTTAAATCTACTACACCATGGAGGATATCTTTTACTTGTTATTTTGAGCATTGCTGGTCGACCAAAACTACAAGGAAGAGCAGGCACTGTCAGAAGTCCCAGTCACAGCCTATCTGATCCCCCGGAATTCCCTCTGCAAATCTATTTTTTTGCTGTATACCTTACAGCTGTGAGGTAATTATTTAGGAAGATCAGCACTGACACGGGATACCGCTTGGAGGAAAACTACCTTGGCACATTGCACTTTATGTTTGGTTGTGAAATCACATTCTAGATCTGCACGATTGGACTGTGTATGGGACACTATCGAGAGTCACAATTTTTTGCTGCTATTTTGCTGCTACTTCATTTCCTTTTTACCAAGGATTATATTGTTTCTGTATGCACATCTTTTGCACATTTAAATTATCCACAGAATCTTTTTTGGATTATTTATTACACTATTTTATTGGTACATTATATTTTTGTAGCTTTATCTTAGATGTTTTAATTTTCCTTTCTGTTTTATCTTAGACGCTTCACCTTTTTATATAGTTATTGGAATTAACTCTTTGCACTTTATAGCCGTAGATCCCTTGTTTCCTTACTGTATAGATACTGGAATGATGTACTAGCAATCTTATACACCAGATGTTCATTTGTATGCAATTTTTTAGTATCACATACTAAGCACTATTGCACTTGTTTTTCACATTTTGTTATTGAATTGACAGTCACTATTTATCACATAAGTTTATTATTTATTTTTTCTCTTGGTATCTAAGGAAGCGCAACACACCACCCTTCCCCCCATAATGACAACATTACCACCCTTGTCAGAGGGATTGATAATGATGTCATTCGTTTTCAAAAGTTTACGAGATTGTCTGACTCTTTCATACTATATTTTCAAGGTCTATCGTAACTGATTGGAGAAAAAGGTTGATCCATGGATTGGCTGAGGTAGGAAACTTTGTAGATTTATTTTTATATTGTTTGGGTAAAGAAATGGATTGGGTCACTGTATTTGGATCTATGTCTTGAATAAGGGTATCAAAACTGACCTCCCCACTTTCTTGTGCCAGGGGTAGGTCCGTTTCATATTGAGAATCCTCAAAGTGACATTTAAGGTTTAGTTTCAGAGCGAATAAATTTAGATCCTTGACCGTATCAAAAAAGGTCCATATTGGTTTCAGGGCAATAATTAAGCTCCAAAACAAGGAGTGACATTTCCTCAGATGTAAAATGATGGGAGGTTAGATTGATTACATCTAGACATGTGCACTGACAAAAAATGTGTTCATTTTCATTTTTTAGTTTTTTCTGCTTTTTTCGGAAATTTGGAAATTCAGAAAATCGGAAATTCGGAAGTTTGAGAATTGAGAATTCTGAAATTTCGTGAATTTTCACATTTCAATTTTCGGATTTCCGAATTTTCGAATTTCCGAATTTCCAATTTTTGGATTTCCAATTTTCGGATTTCAGAATTTTGAATTTTCGGATTTTCGGGAACTCTGAATACGAATTTTCAGATTTTCGGAATTCGGGAATTCAAAGATTTGAAGGTACAAGATTTTAAAAATCTAAAAAAAAAAGAAAATCTGTTTAATTAATAACTTACTATTAAATTAACGAGTACGAATTTATTCTAAGTTACTAATTATCTGAAATAATGAATGCTACCTCTAAACAAATGGAACGGAACAGATTAATAATAAATAATTAATATTATTAGATTGTTACGTTCCATTTGGTTAGATGTGGCATTCGTCATTTCAGATAATTCGTAACTTCGAAAGGGAATTCCAATACCTATAATTTAATAGTTAGTTATTATTTAGAATTAAACTGATTTTTTTTCTAATTTTTTAATTTTTGAATTTACGAATTTACGAATTTCCAAAAGTTCGGAATTCCGAAAATCCGAAAAATTCGGAAATTTGGAAATACGAAATTCAGAAAATCGAAAAATTCAAAAATCCGAAATTCGGAAATTAGAAAAAGAATTTAAATTCAAAATTTCAAAATTCGGAGATTCGAAAATTTGGAAATTTGGAAATTTCGTAAAATCATAATTTTGCAAATTTTGAAATTCAGAGATTTCGGAAATTGAAAAATTTGGAAATTCGGAAATTTGGAATTAACTAATTTGTCAAAATTCGTTGAAAAAACTAATTTGGAACTAAATGAATTGCACATGTCTAATTACATCCAAGCATCCCTTGCTAGTGCCTCTAACAGGTTATGTAAGCATCCATCTTGCCCTGTATCATGTTGGTTTGAAGTAAATTGTCTGTGGGTGTGATGGGCTTCATCCAGGACTAAAGGGGATATTGGAGGGGGTGCTAAAGGGATGACTGCACCCTGCATGTCCTTTCTTTTCACCACACCGTCGCCTCTGTTGGTGCCCATATGTTTGATGGACTTACCGGAGGGATCTTCCCTGATCCATTCATTTGGTTGGGAGGGGAGTCTAGTTGAAATTGCCCCATGACTCACCACCACCTGATCTACCCCCAACAGCCACGTGAGCGATGATGGGAGCCACGTTGCCCAAAGTTGGAATGACCTTGAAAGAGAGCTGAAGAAACAGATGAGTGGTCAGAACATTCACTGTCCAGATCTGTCCTCTGATTAAATCCACAACCTTGTCTAATATTTTGTCATCTGTAGACTCATCCTATTTCAAAAGCAACTTTATCCATTGTGAATGTCTTGTCTTTATTATGGATAATATGTTGATTGAAACGTTCCAGAAGTTTAGCATTTTCTTTTTTGTATAGTGACGATTCAAAATGGCCCTCAATCTTGACCAGAATAGTTTGAACCTCCCTATTCTTTCCTATAACTTCCTCTTCATGATATTGCTTCTGTATCCCAACCATACTTAGAGAATGTGCTGTGAGATTATGTTCCCACTTATTTTTAAGTTCTTGAGATGGATTAGACATAGTAGGAAAAATGTTAACTCTCAGGCCTAGGGGGATAACTTTCGCCTCCAAATATTGACATAAATAGGAGGCATGCCAGAAAGCCCTTGAATTTTTCTCTAATATATTTTTGAGCTGTGCAAAGTATGTAATGATTTTATTATCTATGTTAGAGGGACCCGCTGTGCTAGCCTTGAGTCTATCAGCAAAGCCAGTCCAGCTGGTACCAACAAACCAACAAATTCTGTCATAGCTTGAGGATGGGCGACACAGTGGTGTAGTGGTTAGCACTCTCATCTAGCAGTAAGAAGGGTCGCTGGTTTGAATCCCAACCATAACACTACCTGCCTGGAGTTTGCATGTTCTCCCTGTGCCTGTGTGGGTTTCCGTCCAAAGACATGCAGGTAGGTTAATTGGCTTCTGTTCAAAATTGGCCCTAGTATATGAATTGGATTGTGGGCTCCTTGAGGGTAGGGACCGATGTGAGCATGCAATGTACATGGATAATTGTAGACACTCACTCAGGTTGTACTGGTGTCTTTATTCAACCTTACTAACTATGAAACTATGAGAAAAGGGGGTGGGGGCAGTATATGGATTAGTCACAAATATAAGTCCACCACATTTTACAACACAATATTGAACAATCCTATAAAGAATACAATTATAAATATATATAGAAAGCTATATATATATATATATATATATATATATATATATATATAGTGATAGTAGGAGATGCTGTGAAGGTAAAATTTATAGTTTGGGGGACACAGGGTATGCACATTTACCTGGTGCAAGGTTACAGAGCATAAATGTGCTTTCGCAGCTTTCTCCAGGTTTTGGTATTCGGTCATGGGGCTCTGTAGTTTGGAGATTCCATGGTGTCTTGGGTGGGACGGGATCTCCAACCCCGTGTCCAGACTTTGTAGATTACCAGCAGGGTGTGTGCTCAGATGAGCACAGCCCTTATAATGAGGGTATGGGAAGACCTCATGGCTCCCAGTTGGAGACCGCTCTACACCCAGAGAGATAGGAGGTCTCCAGGAGTCAGAGAGGCTGCAGGCGGCAGCCAGAACTTGTGACTGCAAGAGGCAGTGCAACAGCCTGAGGACTAAGGCCAGAATGGAGCTGTGGGCGCTAAAGTCATCCACATTGAATAATCCTGTGGTCTGTGTGACCAGGAAAAAGGGCAGAGGTACTGCTAAAGAGAGCCAGGTGGGCTAGTATTTTCTGTTGTGTTTATTTGCTTGAGAAGAACCCCTGTGTGGGAAACCTTTATGTTGCTGACTTTTATTTGCCTTTTTCATGCCTTTTTCATAAAAATGGGCTACCATGCCCTTAAATATAGTTCCTGACTGGCTTGAATCACTGAGAAATGCAACTGCCACGAGAGCTAATGGTCCCCGATATTACAAGTGGTTGTTGGATGTGGGCACAAGACGGTGGAATCCTTGCTCCACAGTGAGTTCAAGTCAAGAACTATTGGCTGTGTGTGGAAGTGCAGCCAGGCAATAGGCATTGCCTGTTGCAGGTCGTGTACCTGTGAATGGAAAAAGTCAAACTTTTTTTTCTGCACCGTGTTTATGTTCATGTGTGTGCACTGCGCAGGTGAGGAAAGCTTGCATGAAGTGAAAAGCAAATTGCTTTAAAATGAAAGTGCTTAATTTTTTGCTGGAGGGCGCAAAAGTGTGGTGGAGTAACTGCAAAGATGAAGCAAGAGTTTGAACCTGCCGGAGAATATTGAGGACTGTTTTTTGCTACACCAACTCCAATTAAAGGGGAAATGCATTCTGTTGCCCATGGCAACACTTGTGCAAGCAGGCCAGCTATTAATGTGCAAAGTCCCAAGTTTGCAAGAGGATGCAATTGGGGAAGCCCTGTCAAGGCTATGAAACAAGAGTGCTGTCTGTAGTGCAGAGAGTGGGGGCATGTTGTCTCCAAGTGCCCTTTGTCTCAGTCTCCAATACAAGGTGACACAGCCAAACAAAGGTCTGCAACAATGTTTGGGAAGCCTGATTTGAGTCCCAGGAGTGTTCAAAAGGCTGAACAGATGTTCGAGAAGTATGTGGTTCCCCGTAGCAATGGTAGTGATGTCGCGTCTGCGGTCTATGCGAGAAACGTATTGCCGACAGAGGATTGTGGCAAATTTGAAAGCAACAATGCTTCAAGGAGCGCAAAGTCACTGCGTTTGGGGGCAAAGTACAGTTGGAAGAGTGTGACTTCCATTAGAACAAGCGATAGGGTGTTATCCGGAAGGAGGAGCTACAGTGGAGATGTGGAGTGGCATTCGACTAAAGATATGTGCAGAAATGTACCATGCCTAGAATGTGGTCAACTGGGGAATGGAATTTTTTCTTGTCCCGGGTTATGGAACATGCCTGGAGATGTGGTCACTGGGCAGAAGTCTTTGTCTGCAAGCCCAGATTTTTGTGCAAACATGTTTTCAGTCACCTCTGGCAACAGTGAGGAAGTATCTGTTGTGCCTGCAGGGGATGCTAAGGAGTCAGAAGTGGCTGCTGCAGTTTCGTCCCATGCCCACCAGGGAGAGTATCAGGGAAGGTTCTATTCACTGATGATACTGCCTGATATTTGGCATGCCCTACTGTGGTCCACCAGCAGGTGTCTCCTGGCAGTCTGGAACTGCCAGGGGAGCTTTCCCCTTTTGGTAGTATTATGTCATCTTTGGGCTTCAGTACTGGCGTCCACCAGTGGATGGATCAGTGGTGTAGAGCAAAAGGTAAAAAGGTAGTGGTGCGCGGTACTATGGTGAAGAATCTAGTTAGAACAGGTTTAATATATTCAATAGGTACTCAAAAGATTAGAAGATAAATGTAATATCGTCTCCACTACAGGTAATAAATGGAACGTAGAAAAAGAAAAGACAATATATGTATATAAAAAATATAAAATATATATATAGTGAGGGACCCTCACTCCTATGCGTAGTAGTATTTTGAGTGGTGGACAAATGGATAAGAAAAACAATTAATGATAAATAAGACTAGTGGTCCCAATGCGGTTTTTTTAGGTAGCAGAGTTGCATAAAGTGGCAGTGCTGAATATAAAGAAGGTCCGTGAAAATAACTACTACTGTATTTGTTTCAGTCACTAAAGTACTATACATAAAATAGTGGACGAAATAAAAAATATATAAAGTGAATCACCATGCGATTTGTTAAAAATGACGAAAAACGCATACAAAGTGCTAGTGCTGAACAATAAATAGATCTGAAAAGAAAATCTGCTAAGTCAAAGTATATGTGTAACAGTGTACAAAAGTAATCATTAGCTAGATAAGGCAAAAGATGTAAGTAATGCTTGCCTTGTGACTAAAGAAATCGCATATGGTGTTAAAGCCAAGGGAGGGTTAAGCAAAGTGACTCTGTGCGGGTCTCTTTATACCATAGACTTAAATATCGGTGCAGTGCACTAAATTGAATCATACAATCAAAGAAAATAAATCAAATTGTTGAATCAAAACAAAAAACGCATAAACGATCCAAGTGTTGGTGAGAGGGAAACAACCCTCTGGGAATAATCCAAAACAGAAGGAAAAAGGTGCACAGTGTTTGAAGCTATAAAAAATATAAAAAACAACAATGGAACAGTAATCCTAGTTAAAATTGTCCATTCAGCTGGTGCAACAACAAGTGGCGATTAGCCCAAAATCGCATGTAACAAGACAGTCGCCTGCAATGCTGGTGCTTAAAATATATGTGCACTATAAGGTAGAGATTTAAACAGTGATAATGGTGATGGTGGATATCTCCCACGTGGTCCTGTGTAATCAGAATATGGGTGTCCCCTTACCTTACAGCTGTAAGGTAACAGCATATGGTATATGTATCCTCAGGGTTCCTGGTGGTCCTTATCCCTCGAGGTCCTATTCACGTGTCCCCGGGTCCTGGCGTCTCCTGCCTACTGTGCCGTATTGGGCTCTGTAAGTGGTCCCTCAGCGGTACTTCAGTGTGGGGGGGGGGAATTGGTGGTATACCTCGGCGGTTTTATGCAAGGGGTTAAACAGATAAGGAGGAAGGGAGCCCCATAGTATAGTATTTTTCAACAGTATTGAAATTTATTTATAAAAACAGCTTTGGTACTCACAAACAGACAGAGTTTTTGTATGGTGTATAAACGAGCCTCGAGCTCGATTGCGTCACTTCCGGTAGCGTCCCGACTAGTGTTCGTCACGGTCACGTGACTTCATCAGTGGTGTAGAGCAGACAGCACCTCTTGCAAACAGGTGTCACTTGATGCCAATTACAGGCATGTAAATACCTGGCAAACACTCACATGTTTGCCTTGGTATCTTCCTTGTGCCCTGACCTGCATCCTGATCCTGTTCCTGTACCCTTACCTTTAACCTTAATCCTGATCCATCCCCTCCTTGTCATATTTGTTCTCAGTCCCTCTTCTACTGATCTCCCTGTGTATGACCTTGGCCTGGCTAATGTTTGTTTCTGGAACATCCCTTGTCCTTCTGCTGATCTGCTGTGTATGACCCTGGCCTGGTTGACATCTGTGTTTCTGGTACTGCCCCTTGCTGTATATACTCTTGTTGTTGGTGGGTTGGTTGTTTTTGTTGTGCACTGTTTGTATTTTCTTATTTATCACCTATCTTAATAAATATCATTATTATTCACTTTACGTGCATTTTTGGTTATCTCTGTGCAGTCCACACAGTCTGGCCTACTAATTCTCCTGACAGTATACCAAGGCCATCTCTGACCAGAAGTGGCTGCACTGAGGAGCCTTTTTGAACCCAACCTGCCTCCGCACCAGCTAATCCACTTCAGTCTGACGCTCCAATGCCTGCTATCCAGTCTGACACTCCAGTGCCTGCTGTAGTGATATGGCTGAATCAGAGTGACTCGATATTTATAAGTTCATATAAGATTAACTTGGGTTAAACTCTGTATTTACAGACTGTAGCGGTTTCCTATAAAGCATACATATAAGAAAATATAGCTTGCATAAGCTTTATGTTTTATTTTGTACTGTCTAAATAAAGAAATTGTGTCTCAATATGTCTGGGCCACCCCAGACATGACATAGGGATATGGGGAAGCAGATCTCATGACTATGACTCATGAAAGCAGATGGCATAATTGATATGTAATGTACACGTCTGTATTAACCACACCCATGTTCTATGTGATGATTGGCTGATAATAGCGTGTATAAGTTATATATCCACCCAGAATTAAACCAGATAAGCTTTGAACATCAACTTTGACTCATTTCTTCATTGTGTTCAGAAAAAAGCTGTCTCCTCAGTGCTGCAGTGCTGAGCGGGTTTCGTAAGTGTGGTAATTGCCATAATTATACCTAGCTGGTCTTTGTCAGGTATATAGAAATACCATTTTAATCACAACCGTTTTGGAGGCACTGCTGAGATTTGGATTTAGGACTTGACGGGGTGGGTGGTCAAACTTTGACTTTGAAGTAAACAAATAATTGTTTATTGCCTTAGCTTTGACACAACCTTGGTCAGATAAATTTTAATTAAGAAGAGAATTGTGAGACGGACCAGGCTGTTAAGAAGTGTCTCTTGGGAAGCCTGTGTCCTGTGGGACTGTTGAAGTTTAAAACGTAATATTACTCTCTTTTTGGGAAAGAGAAAAAAGAAAAGGGTAATGCAGCAATTACCAATTACTACCGGGACCCACAAAACTTTTGCTCTATCTGGTTTTTCTTGTCTATCTCGATTGCATTAAAGCAATCTGTTGTGTTGTGTGGGATACAGGGCTATATGGGACAAGGCAGCCCCTGTTTTCACTGTTATATGATGTCTCAAAAGGGGAAAATTAGATTAGAGTGAAGTAAATTTCCCTTCTTATGTTCAGGTATCGTGGAAAGGGTGAGTACTGTTATATGCATGTTCATATATGTTTGGTAAGGTTTTGTTTAAATAGAGAATGGTATAGTATATGAATAGTATGACTTCTCCCTTTTGCTAGTATGTTGGTGGAATGATAGGTGCTTGATTCTGCTTGAAAAGTGCATAATTTGTTTGGACATGTTTAACGTGTTTTTGGTAACTCTTGGAATGGTATCGGAATAGTATTTTTTGAAGGAATGTGTTTAGCTGGGAGGGGGTTGTAAGGTAAGTGGGTGTTTTGGAAAACACCCTACGTGTGAGGAGATTAGTACGTGATTTAGTAAGGCTCGGTTCACACAGGACGCGGCACGACTTGCAGCGCCGCGACCTGCCGCGACCTCAGCGGCGACTTGCAAAATGACTTCTGTATAGAAGTCAATGCAAGTCGCCCGAGGTCGCCGCAAAAGTAGTACAGGAACCTTTTTTCTAAGTCGGAGCGACTCGAGTCGCTCCTACTAGAACGGTTCCGTAATACAGAACGGGGGCGACTTGTCAGGTCACGGTGCGGCAAGTCGTGCCGCGTCTGGTGTGAACCGAGCCTAAAGGTGTTAATAAGAGCATCCTACATTGTTGAGGGTAAGGTAAGTTAAGTAAGAAGATAAAAAGAGATTTGAGTTATTTATTAAAAGAAGGTGTGCATTTTTCAAGGTTTTTCAATGCATTGTTCTTTTTAGATAAGCCAATTTCCAGGCTGTTTTAAAACTGACACATAGAGAAAGGAAAAAAAAAAAGTGAAGGAAATTACTTCTAAAAAACATGACGTTAGCAGTCAGAGTTGTTTTGAGATTTAAAGGGGACATTTTACCGGCATTGCATACCGAGCTTGAGGGTTTTTTTTCCATGTTTGCTGTAGCAATATGGAGATATTCGTGGTATGTATTTATTGATTATGAGGTATCTTTGAGGAAACAATATTAAAGGACAGCCAAGATAGGAGGTTTTGAGCAGTTAAGGAAATTGACACAGAAAGAGTTTTGTTTAAAATAAGGATTTTTAAAGTGTCACAGCTAGTTTCGTTTGGATTATCAGATAAAAAGTGTTGTTAAAATAAGGATTTTTTGTGTAGGCTTACCCTGTTTGTTCATTTGTTTGTTGATTATTTGTTTATTGTTGTTTGAAGTTATGAGTCGGCACAGGTGGGTTGGTAGACTGTGCAGATCAGTGCGGATCACTGTTTGGCAACAGGCATGGGAAAAGATTCAACCAAGGGTAAAAGGAGAGAGTTGGTGGGGAGGCTAGAACCCTTGTTGAAAGCACCCCACCTCGTGCAATGAGCAGCCCCTGGTGCTGGGGTCTTGTGAGACTTTTGCGTGATTACGGTACCAGAGATTCATAGAGACACCAAGATGACAGTATTTTTTGTTAGCAGTGATTAAATTGCTGCTGGGTGCACTGACAGGGGGACATGGTTACTGTTTTGGGGGGTCTGAATGAGGTAGAGGGAGATTATGAATCTTCCTCCTCCCCCCTCTGATTCCCACAGATTCCCTCATCGCTCCCTGATTCTCCACCTCTGAGATGGTGGGTTTGGTGGTGTGAATTCTGACACGGATCTCCGGTGAGGCGCTAGGGTCGCAGTTTCATGCACTGATCATTCCTGTGAGGATTCTGAGTGCAGCGATCATCGGAGGGAGAACATGTTTAAACACTTCTCCCACGACTGTCTCTGTTTCATGGACTGTTTGTGGACTGTGATCAGTGGCTATCCTCGGGGTCGCCGCTGTTCACAGTTTCATGAGACGGACACCTAGGTAAGGGAAAGTTGTTAATAGAGAGAAATGCTTCATATTGTTTGTATGTGAATTTTTGTCTTGTCTTGGGCTGTGTCTATTTGCAAGGGTGAGCCTACATCTCTGCGCCATGGACTCCAACCTAGGTAAGCCCTCACATAATAAACTGACCACCATGGAGTCCGCAGAGATGTACAAGATGCTCACCTCCCTTGCTCTGCAAGTCTCCAGCCTGAGCCAGACCGTTGCTGAGCTGCAGCAAGAAGTCTGCTTGTTTAAAGGCACAGTACACCCAACCCTGGAACCTGCATGTCCGGAGCCGTTTGTTTTGATGCCTGAGAAGTTTGATGGTAATCGTGCATCCTTCTTTTGTTTTAAGATGGCTTGTGAGCTGTTGTTTGCCCTTAAGTCTAGGACCTATGCCACCGATTTCATTAAGATTGTGCTTCCATCCACCTGCTCGCTGGACAATGCAAAACATGGGCTCATCAGCTTTTACAGTAGAGGAGTCCAGTCTTGGATAGCTGGGAGGTGTTCATGTTTGCTCTGGACTCTTACATTCCTGTTTCTAGGAATACCAGAGGTCACAAGTCTGCTCTTTGCTCACGTGGCCTGCGGGCATCCAGGGACAGGAGTACCTGGTACAGATACGACTCCATGCCATCACAGTATGTTCCAAGCCATGAAGCTGAAGTCCTTACCCCCACAAAGCCTAGACGCTCCTAAGGTCACATGCACACCTTCCCTGGGAGACGTGGAACCCATGGAGATCGGGGTCATCCGGCCCAAGCTATCTCAAGGTGAAAGAGAGCGGAGGAGAGACTGTGGTCTTTGTTTTTACTGTGGGGGGAGAGGGCATCTTCTCTCTCTCTCTGTGCAATTCAACCACCTCGGCCAAAGCTTCTCCAAGTGGGTACTACTAGGATCCTTCCTGCTGCCCCTGAATCTCTGCCTGCTATCCAGCTTGAAGTTCCTGTGTCCCCAGTTCCTGTACCGGTGTTCCAGCTTGAAGTTCCTGTGCCGCTGTCCCCGCTTGAAGTTACTGTGCCGGTGACTCCGCTACCTCCTGACTGTACGTATGCCTCAAATGGCACCATAGTCTGTAAGCAGGACCTGAAGACTTTCGAAAGAGCCTTGTGCACAACGAAAGTCTCCCCAACTGGAACTTCTAAAACTAAGAAAGCCCAAAGGAAATGGGATGTTCCATGCTCTGAGGGCATTCCTAAGGGGAGGGAACTGTCACGGTCCCTACCGTGTCTTTTAGATGGCCAGGTGTGGTCATGTCCCAAGTGGCTCTAGGTGGTACTGAACTAATGACTGCTTGTTCTTGCTCCTGTTTCCTTACCTCTGAGCCACACGTCAGTGCTATTCTGCCTGCTTTCCAGCCATGCCTAGTTTTGCATAAAGTACTGTGGGGCAATTATGTTTGTACCTGTCACTCTTGGATCAGCTGTGGCAGGTTACCTAATTAGCTGGGTATAACGCACTGCTTCACTCTAAGGGCTGGGTCAGTTCATGTCTCTTGTTGCCAAAGGTTCCTGTGTTCAAGTTACAGTGTTCCAAGACTGACCCTGGCTTCTGACCCTGGCTTCTATATCATTTATTCTGACTTCTGGAATCCCTGACTACGGCTTTACCTGCACAATCCTTTGGCAAATTCCTGTCAAGCCCCCGTGCACAGATTCACAGCCCAGGTAGCTTATCTCTTTGTTACCGTGGGCTGTGTCTATTTGCAAGGGCGAGCCTACATCTCTGCGCCATGGACTCCAACCTAGGTAACCCCTCATAGAATTCCAATTTAGAGTAGAAGATTGTTTTTGTTTTCTGAATGCAGATAAATTGTTGGGTAGTTGATATATGTCCTATGATCCTGCCAAGACAGAGAGTGTTGCTAAAGTGGGCAGGTGAGAGGGACAGAGTAGGGTACTCATCTGTGTGTGGTGCTTTAAGAGGATTGAATCGCGGATTTGGACAAAGACAGATTACTATTTGAGTGATCCCTCCTGTCCAAAGTACTGTTTAGCACAATGCATAGGGGTACATATCACAGAGATCTTCTATTTTTTTTTCGGGTGAAAGAGGGGACCAAACCACCAACCAGAGCCGGGACAAGGGGTGGGCAGGAGGGGGCGGCTGCCCCTGGCGCAACGGTATATTGCAGGAGTAGGGGGCACCCTGAGCCTAACCCTAAGGGAAAGGGGGGGCGCAGTTTGGCATATTTGCCCTGGGCGCTGGATGACCTTGTCCCGGCACTGCCACCAACCATGCCTTCACCACCGCTTTTGTGGGGAGCATACTGCTATATTTGCATTCCATAGTCAGCGAGTCAGAGAGACTTGCTGAGGTGGAGAATTCATGTTAAAGAAGGATTTGATTCAGAAAAAGTTATCTATAAAGGTACATGTTTATTGTTAAAATGTTGCAACAAGTGTCACTCTATTCATGAAATGTGTTGGGCACATATTAAGCTCATGCCCACTCCATAGTAAATTGGGAACATTAAAAGGGGAATGTGACATGTTACTGATAAAATTATATGTATGCACTGGTACCAATTTTTTTTTATATTTTTTTAAGGAATCTGATCCGATACAAATTTTTAGAGTCTGACTTTAACCACTTTCAGACCGGACCATTTTGCTGGTAAATGACCAGAGGTCTTTTTACAATTTGGCACTGCGCTGCTTTAACTGGTAATTGCGCGGTCATGCAATGTTGTACCCAAACAAAATTTGCGTCCTTTTCTTCCCACAAATAGAGCTTTCTTTTGATGGTATTTGATTGCCTCTGCGATTTTTATTTTTTGCGATATAAACGTAAAAAGACCGCAAATTTTGAAAAAAAAATGATATTTTCTACTTTTTGTTATTAGAAAAATCCAATAAACTCAATTTTAGTCATACATTTAGGCCAAAATGTATTCAGCCACATGTCTTTGGTAAAAAAAAAGTCAATAATTGTATATTTATTGGTTTGCGCAAAAGTTGTCACATCTACAAACTAAGGTACGTTTTCTGGAATTTACCAGCTTTTAGTTTACGACTGCCTATCTCATTTCTTGAGGTGCTAAAATGGCAGGGCAGTACAAAACCCCCCCAAATGACCCCATTTTGGAAAGTAGACCCCCTAAGGAAATTGATAAGTGGCATGTTGAGCCCATTGAATATTTTATTTTTTTGCCTCAAGCGATTGAATAATGACAAAAAATTTATTTTATTTTTTTTTCACAAAGTTGTCACTAAATGATATATTGCTCACACATGCTATGGGCATATGTGAAATGATACCCCAAAATAAATTCTGCTGCTTCTCCTGAGTACGGGGATACCACATATGTGGGACTTTTTGGGAGCCTAGCCGCGTACGGGGCCCCGAAAACCAAGAACCGGCCTTCAGGTTTTCTAAGGGCGTAAATATTTGACTTCACTCCTCACTACCTATTACAGTTTTGAAGGCCATAAAATGCCAAGATGGCACAAAACCCCCACAAATGACCCCATTTTAGAAAGTAGACACCCCAAGCTACTTTCTGAGAGGCATTTTGAGTCCATGGAATATTTTATATTTTGCCACAAGTTGCGGGAAAATTACAAACTTATTTTTTTTTTTTTTCACAAAGTTGTCACTAAATGATATATTGCTCACGCATGCCATGGGCATATGTGAAATGACACCCCAAAATAAATTTTGCTGCTTCTCCTGAGTACGGGGATACCACATATGTGGGACTTTTTGGGAGCCTAGCCGCGTACGGGGCCCCGAAAACCAAGCACCGCTTCAGGCTTTCTAAGGGCGTTACAGTTTTGAAGGCCATAAAATGCCAAGATGGCACAAACCCCCCCCAAATGACCCCATTTTGGAAAGTAGACACCCCTAAATTTAGGGGTACACTAGTGAGACTAGGTAATAAATGGCGGGTGCCCTGAAACTATAAAAAAATAACTAACCAACCAGCGTCACCTGTAACAGTTATATGGTGATCACTGGTGAAAGGGTTAACTAGGGGGCAATCAGGGGGCTTTATGCGGTAGTATATGGGGGTCCCTGGCGCTATAAAAAGCTGCGGCGAACCTAAATACCTACCTGCCTAACTAGCGTCACCTGTGACACTAATACAGCGATCAGAAAAACGATCGCTTATTAGGCTGGGTTCACACTGGAGCGATGCGGGAACGCCACGAATCCGCGACGGGTTCCCGCATCACATGCCTCCCGGCGGCAGTTCACACTGCCCTATGCGAACTGCTGGGAGTGTCAGTGAAATGTTAATGACACCCCCACATCAGTTCTCATATCGCAGTGCGATCTGCAAACTCGGATCGCATGGTGTGAACACCCATGTGATCCGATTCTGCTGCGGACCAAAAAAAGGGTCCCGTGCGAGTTTGCGGCGGGTGCGACACGAATTCAGCCATACTATCTGTATGGCTGAACTCGAATCGCACAGAGATCGGATGTGATTTGCACTGCAGTGCGGTGCGAATCACATCCGTTCTCATAAACCGCTGCAATGTGAACCCAGCCTTACTGACACTGGCGACGGGGGGTGATCACGGGGTTAAACCTTTATTGGGGGGGTTAGGGGGGTACCTTAGAACTAAAGGGGGCTAACCCTAACTGCCCTAACAGTTATTAC
The DNA here is from genome assembly GCF_037356315.1 of Lithobates pipiens. Taxonomy (NCBI): domain Eukaryota; kingdom Metazoa; phylum Chordata; class Amphibia; order Anura; family Ranidae; genus Lithobates; species Lithobates pipiens. The sequence goes on from NW_027507686.1 coordinate 89,044,161, forward strand.
AGTCACAAATGACACCCGCCGGGTGATCAGGGGGTTAAACCTTTATTAGGTAATAAATGGCGGGTGCCCTGAAACTATAAAAAATAACTAACCAACCAGCGTCACCTGTAACAGTTATATGGTGATCACTGGTGAAAGGGTTAACTAGGGGGCAATCAGGGGGCTTTATGCGGTAGTATATGGGGGTCCCTGGCGCTATAAAAAGCTGCGGCGAACCTAAATACCTACCTGCCTAACTAGCGTCACCTGTGACACTAATACAGCGATCAGAAAAACGATCGCTTATTAGGCTGGGTTCACACTGGAGCGATGCGGGAACACCAACGAATCCGCGGCGGGTTCCCGCATCGCATACCTCCCGGCGGCAGTTCACACTGCCCTATGCGAACTGCTGGGAGTGTCAGTGAAATGTTAATGACACCCCCAGATCAGTTCGCATATCGCAGTGCGATCTGCAAACTCGGATCGCATGGTGTGAACATCCATGCGATCCGATTCTGCTGCGGGCCAAAAAAAGGGTCCCGTGCGAATTTGCGGCGGGTGCGATGCGAATTCAGCCATACTATCTGTATGGCTGAACTCGAATCGCACAGAGATCGGATGTGATTTGCAGTGCGGTGCGAATCACATTCGTTCTCATAAACCGCTGCAATCTGAACCCAGCCTTAGTGACACTGGCGACGGGGGGTGATCACGGGGTTAAACCTTTATTGGGGGGGTTAGGGGGGTACATTAGAACTAAAGGGGGCTAACCCTAACTGCCCTAACAGTTATTACAGTCACAAATTACACCAATGCAAAAAAAAAAAAAAGACATTGGTGTCACTGTGACTGGGGGGGTGATCGGGGGTGTGTGAGTGTGCCTGGCATGTTCTACTGTGTAGTGTCGTGTTGGTGCAACTCACCGATCCTCTCTCCTCGGTGTCGGAACGGAAAATACCGACACGGAGGAGAGATTACATCACTTCCTCTCCTGTGTTTACATTACAGGAGAGGAAGTGATGTGACGAAGGATTTCTATTCGTCGGGAGCGATCGCGAGGGGGTGGCCATGAATGAATGGCCGCCCCCTCATCCCGGATCGCTCCCGAACGAATACCGACCGCCGCAGGCACCGGGCGGGGGCCCGACACGGAGGAGAGATTACATCACTTCCTCTCCTGTGTTTACATTACAGGAGAGGAAGTGATGTGACAAAGGATTTCTATTCGTCGGGAGCGATCGCGAGGGGGTGGCCATGAATGAATAGCCGCCCCTCATCCCGGATCGCTCCCGAACGAATACCGACCGCCGCAGGCACCGGGCGGGGGCCCGATCGGGCCCCCGACCCGCGGGAAGGCAAGGACGTACATGTAAGCCCTTATGCCTGCCCGTGCCATTCTGTCGACGTACATCGTCGTGCGGCGGTCGGGAAGTGGTTAAGGACTGTTTAGGTTGTAGTTGCCTATCCTTACATTATTGAAGCTAAAAGGTGTTTTTTTTTTTCTGATAACAGCAAATGTGCTATATTTGTGCAAATAGTTTTAATAGTGTTTAAGCTGTATTAACAATGATTGGGGATTTTAAAATGTTGATTTTAACAAGTTTAAGAATATTATAATTAGGAGTCCAGAATTTCGAAAGTAAACAAAGGGAAGTTGTATATTCCAGGCGCTACGCCAGAGGAATTGTGGTTAGTAAAAAGAAAAGAGAAGTAACTGTGTTGTGTAATTCTGGACACTAGAGAGAAAAATATTAAGGTTTGAAGGTGTCATGGACAAATGAAGGATGAATGGAATGGCCAAATGAATGTGGAATGAGAGAGTGGTTGTATTGTGTTTAACAAACACACAGGGTATCATTTCCATTAGTAAAGTATTTTAAGTGTGTGTCTGGAATGTGCACAACAGGTTGTCTCATATTGTGTTTAGGACCATGTTATATTTTCCCTAAAAATTTGGGATTAAATTAAAAGAATTGATAAAGGGATTTTGGTAACGGAAGAGTGAAATTTGAAAAAAAATGTTTGAAGAAGTTACTGAAATTAAATGACTGGGATCAAGATACATTGCTGCATATATTGAGTCCATGGGGTACTAAAATGTGAATATGAGTGTGAAATAAGCAATCAGAATGACTATTCTGGATTTTTATCTTCTGAATTCCCAGAGTGTCAGTCATGAAATGTTGTCTATCCATCAATGTTTTGTTTGTTGCTGATGATCAGACATATTTGCAAAGTCGGGAGACTTCTGAGTCAGAATATGTGTTTCGGTAAAATGTTCTGTCCTAAGTCCCTCGGGTCCACTTGGTTCCCGGGAATAGAAGAAACGAAAGAGGTTTACGTTTTCTTGAAGTTCTGCTATAATACTGGATTTGGAAAAATGTTTAGTTAAATATATTGAATCTATATAATGAAAACCCTTGCTGAGAAACATTTTCATTCCTGCATGTTTTACTTATGTTTGAGTCAATTAAGAATATTATTGTTAATACCTCCCAGTGGTTAAGACCTGAATTGATCAGGTAGATTCTGTGATTCCTCATGTCAGATGAGGAGTATCTGCCCCAGCCAGCCTGCATTCACCCACAGCCCTATGCACATGAAGAAATGCCCACCCCAGTCATACCCTACACCCCATTCATACCCTGCCCTATACCCTATCCGGATGAAGTGATGACTACAGCTTTCACATGGAAATCTTCGTTGTTCATCTTTGTTGTTCAAGTACCATAGGAGGTGCTCAGATGACTAAAGGCGGACTCTTGCTGGAAAATGTTCCTGCAAATGACACCTTGAGGAGGAGCCAGATGATGCAAAATTCCTGTGAGCACATGAGAGAGATCCAGATGTGCCAGCCCAAAGTTCCCGGTCTCGCCCAATGCATCAGTTCCAGTCTGTTTGTGGATATCAAGTTCTGTCCTTACAAAGAGGCAGTGTTTTGAGGTAGAGAACTCATGTCTGTACATATGAGTGATCACAGAATTGAACCAAAAGGTTTTGGGAAAAGTTGAGCAGAATGAGAGTTATAATGTGGACATTTATTTTCGTTCTTTTTTGCGAATTTAATGGACATTCAGAAGCCATCCAAGAGGCTTTTCTTTTTGTGCTTTTCTTTTATTTGGCCTAAAGGCTGTCATGCCCCTCCCACTTGTTTCTATGGACTGTCACGCCCCTTCCTCCCTTTTTCATTCCATGGACAATTGCTATGCAGCTGAGATTACATGTTTGTTGTTTCCTATTTTTGCATAATTAGAAGGTGGTCCGGTTGAGGGTCGGGGGGCATATTGGGATTGGTGTTGTAGTGTGCCCAGGACATGCTCAACCATTTCAGTGTGTATACTGTTTTATAGGGATGCTGGCATAGGCACTGTATTATATATGTATTGGTTCACGTGTCATCTACCAGCCTCTGTGTTCTAGGGGGGGCCTTAAGGTTATATGTGGCCTACCCGATAACACCACCAAAAACACACTCATTGGACATAGAGGGGATGAGTATTCAGAGTCTACAGAAACTCCAGTGTTTGACACCTTGGATCATGCCCTACATCACACTTAATACATACCTCTGACCCCCATACTGAGATGGCCAAGCTAGTTTCACAGCTTGCCCTTGCAGGATTCTCTGAAGGTGCCCAACAGGTCCTTAAGCAGACAGCCACTGGCCTTGGGCAACAGCACGTACATTTGTTGTGGAAGAACATGCCATCCATGGATTCTGAATGATTCCAGGGGATGGTGTTACTTGGCCTCATTGGTTCCGATAGTGGTGATTCTCGTGGACAGTGAGGAACGTCACTTGCTCAAGGCTAGTGTTCATCCTGGATGCCCCCTCAAACACCGTTATGCTGGGTCAATGTTTCTGGAAAAGAACATGACCTGGGCATGGTTCCCCTCAGGAGCCTAAGGGGGTGTTGACATGATGAAAAGGCAAAGTAATTGACTGGGAGCTCCCTGGGTAACATGGGGGAGGGGGGGGGGGGGGGGTTGGCTTCAATGCTGGATCCTGGATTAGGGATATTGCTATGTTTGTTGTACTGATTTTGCTTATGGTATTACTTTTATATGCCTGTTTCAAGTTTGTTATGTGCATGATTTCCCGAGGTACTTGACCTTCCGACCCAGCTGCAGCTAATAGAATATATCTTAACTTTTACTATGGTCAGTGGTATGAGTATGTCACAATGAGAAGAAATAAGTCATGTTCATGATTTGATTTCATGACTTAAAGAGGGGATTGTAGTGATATGGCTGAACCAGAGTGACTCCATCTTTACAAGTTCATATAAGATTAACTTGGATTAATCTCTTAGTTAGTTTAAACTCTGTATTTACAGACTGTAGCAGTTGCCTATAAAGCATACATATAAGAAAATATAGCTTGCATAAGCAGTTTTATTCTGTCCTGGCTAAATAAAGAAATTGTGTCTCAATATGTCTGGGCCACCCCAGGGATATGGGGAAGCAGGACTCATGACTATGACTCATGAAAGCAGATGGCATGATTAATGATATGTAATGTACACATCTGTATGAACCACACCCATGTTCTATGCGATGATTGGCTGATGATAGCGTGTATAAGTTATATACCCGCCCAGAATTAAACCAGATAAGCTTTGAACATCAACTTTGACTAATTTCTTCTTGTGTTCAGAACAAAGCTGTCTCCTCAGTGCTGCAGTGCTGAGCAGGTATGCAAGTGTGGTAATTGCCGTAATTATGCCTAGCTGGTCTTTGTCAGGTACATAGATATACCATTTTAATCACAACACCTGCTACCCAGTCTGACGGTCCAGTGCCTTCTACCCAATGCTCCAGTGCCTGCTACCCAGTCCGATGTTCCAGTACCAGTCTAATGACCTCGTGTCCATGTTCCACAGCCTGAGGTTGCGCTGCCAGTGTTCCAGCTTGAAGTTGCTCTGCCAGTGTTCCAGCCTGATGTGCCTCTGTATGCTGCCCAGCCTGATGTGCCTCTGTATGCTGCCCAGCCTGATGTGCCTCTGTATGCTGCCCAGCCTGATGTGCCTCTGTCTGCTGTCCAGCTTGGCAAGCCTCTGTCTGCTGCCCAGCTTGACGAGCCTCTGTCTACTACCAATCTTGATGCACCCATATCCGCTGCCCAGCTCGATGACCCAGAGTCCACTGCCCAGCTCGATGACCCAGAGCCTGCTGTCTGCCTTGATGTGCCCGTGCCTGCTGCCCAGCCTGATGTGCCACTGTCTACTACCCATCTTGATGCACCTGTGTCTGCTGCCCAGCTTGATGACCCGGAGCCTGCTTTCTGCCTTGATGTGTCCGTCAACTGCCCTGATGTGCCCGTGCCTGCTGTCCAGCCTGATGTGTCCCTGTCTGCTACCCAGCTTGATGGGCTGTGCCTGCTGCCCAGCTTGAGCTGCCCGTTGCCTGATTTGATACTTTGAACTGTCTTCTAGGGCCGGGACAAGGGGTGGGCAGAAGGGGAGGCTGCCCTCGGCACTGTGGTATCATGTTAGGTGCGGAGGGCACCACAAGGAGATTGGGCGGAGGGGATTTGTGTTGGAACGGGGAATTTGGATGAGTGTTAAGAGTGATTTAGGGAGGGGGGTTTGTGTTGGGAAGGGTAATGGGGGGGAGAAGATTCATGCTGGGTGGGATTTTGGGGGTAGAGGAGTTGTGCTAGGAGAGGGGATTTCAGCAGGGGGTAGATTTGTACTGGGAGGAGGGGGAATTGATGCTCTGGGGATGCTCATACATCTTGGGGGGGCATTGGTTGACATGTTCGCCCTGGGCACTAGGTGACCTTGTCCCGGCACTGCTGTCTTCATACCCAGCTTAGTGTCACTTTGCCTGCTGCCCAGCTTGATGCCATAGACTTGTCCCAGCAGCAGCATCCGGAGGCCGCTCCTTTGAGGGGGGTACTGTCAGGGAAGGTTCCATCTGCTGATGACACTGCCTGATATTTGGCATGAAGTACTGTGGTCCACCAGTAGGTGTCTCCTGGCTAAGGATGAGCCGAACACCCCCCTGTTCGTTTCGCACCAGAACCTGCGAACAGACCTAAACTTCGTGTGAACTTTAGAACCCTATTAAAGTCTATGGGACTCGAATGTTCAAAATCTAAAGTGCTAATTTTAAAGGCTAATATGCAAGTTACTGCCCTAAAAAGTGTTTGGGGACCTGGGTCCTGCCCCGGGGACATGGATCAATGCAAAAAAAGTTTTAAAAACGGCAGTTTTTTTAGGAGCAGTGATTTTAATAATGATTAAAGTGAAACAATAAAAGTGTAATATTCCTTTAAATTTCATACCTGGGGGGTGTCTATAGTATGCCTGTGAAGGGGCGCATGTTTCCCGTGCTAGAACTGTCCCTGCACAAAGTGTAATTTCGCAAGGAAAAAAAGTATTTTAAAATCACTTTGAATTGTCGGCTCCCGTAATACAGAGAACACTCAGTGAGTGTTCTCTGTATTACGGAGTCAATTCATTCATTGATTAAAAAAAGGAAAAAAGCATGGGGTTCCCCTAAATTCAATTACCAGGCCCTTCAGGTCTGGTATGGATATTAAGGGGAAGCCCGCATCAAATAAAAATAAAATAAAAAATTGACGTGGGGGTCCCCCTAAATATCCATACCAGACCCTTTATCCGAGCACGCAACCTGGCAGGCCGCAGGAAAAGGGGGGGGGGGGGGCGGGAGAGCGCCCCCCTGAACCTTACCAGGCCACATGCCCTCAACATTGGGAGGATGCTTTGGGGGGTCTGTGACCATGTTGATGGGGACAAGGGCCTCATCCCCACAACCCTGGCCGTTGGTTGTGGGGGTCTGCAGGCGGGGGGCTTATCAGAATCTGGAAGCCCCCTTTAACAAGGGGATCCCCAGATCCCGCCCCCCCCCCATTTGAAATGGTAAGGGCGTACAAAAGTACCCCTACCATTTCACAAAGAAAGTGTAAAAAATGGTTAAATAAGACAAACAAAAAATTCCTTTATTAAAAAAAAAAAAAAAAAAAAAAAAAAAAGATTCCAGCGGTGGTAATCCACTCTTGCTATCCAGCGATGGATGATCATCTCAATGGGGTCCAGCGACGGGTGATTTTCAGTCCAGCGCAGTCCATGCATCAGTCTTCTGTCTTCACTGAGGAGACACTGCGGGGATCCCAGCACTGATGTTTCTTATATTAGGAGGGCGGGGCTACCCGTCACCTGACCCTGCCCCCTCTGACGCTGGTGAGGGAAGCCAAGGGTTCCCTAATGACATATGGGTGACCCCGCCTCCCTCTGATGTAATGCAGGTTTCCGTTACATGGACTGCACTGGACTGAAAATCACCCGTCGCTGGACCCCGGAGAGATGATCATCCATCACTGGATAGCAAGAGTGGATTAGCACCGCTGGAATCTTTTATTTTTTTAATAAAGGAATTTTTTAAAAGGGTGTTTGTCTTATTTAACCATTTTTTAAACTTTCTTTGTGAAATGGTAGGGGTCCCTTACCATTTCAAACAGGGGGGGCAGGATCTGGGGGTCCCCTTGTTAAAGGGGGCTTCCAGATTCTGATAAGCCCCCTGCCCGCAGACCCCCACAACCACCGGCCAGGGTTGTGGGGATGAGGCCCTTGTCCCCATCAACATTGGGACATGGTGCTTTGAGGGGTCATAGACCCCCAAAGCATCCTCGCAATGTTGAGGGCATGTGGCCTGGTATGGTTCAGGAGGGGGGGCACTCTCTCGTCCCCCCCTCTCTTTTCCTGCGGCCTGCCAGGTTGCATGCTCGGATAAAGGGTCTTGTATGGATATTTAGGGGAACCCCCATGTAAAAAAAAAATTAAATTTGACGCGGGGTTCCCCTTAATAGCCATGCCAGACCTGAAGGGCCTGGTAATTGAATTTAGGGGAACCTCACGCTTTATTTTATTTTTTTATTTTTTTTATCAATGAATGAAATGGCTCCGTAATACAGAGAACACTCATTGAGTGTTCTCTGTATTACGGGAGCCGACAATTCAATGTGATTTTAAAATACTTTTTTTCCTTGCGAAATGACACTTTGTGCAGGGACAGTTCTAAGCATGGGAAACATGCGCCCCTTCACAGGCATACCATAGACACCCCTCCAGGTACGAAATTTAAAGGAATATTGCACTTTTATTGTTTCACTTTAATCATTATTAAAATCACTGCTCCTGAAAAAACTGCAATTTTTTAAAACTTTTTTTGCATTGATCCATATCCCCTGGGGTAGGACCCAGGTCCCCAAACACGTTTTAGGACAGTAACTTGCATATTAGCTTTTAAAATTAGCACTTTAGATTTCTCCCATAGACTTGTACAGGGTGTTCCCGGCTTTTTGAATTTCCCGCGAACAGCCCAAATTGTTCACTGTTCGCTGAACATGCGAACAGGCAATGTTCGAGTCGAACATGAGTCCGACTTGAACTCGAAGCTCATCCCTACTCCTGGCAGTCTGGAGCTCCAGGGGAACTTCCCCTTTTGGTAGTATTATGCCATCTTTGGGCCGCAGTACTGGCCTCCACAGTGGATGGATCACAGCAGTATGGAGCAGACAGCACCTCTTGCAAACAGGTGTCACTTGAGACCAATTACAGGCATATAAATACCCGGCAAACACTCACATGTTTGCCTTGGTATCTTCCTTGTGCCCTGACCTGCATCCTAAACCTGAACCCGATTCCCATCCTGATCCTGTCCCTCCTGTGTTCCTTTACCATTACCTTTTAACCTTCATCCTGATCCATCCCCCTCCTTGTCCTGTTTGTTCCCAGTCCCTCTTCTACTGATCTCCCTGTGTATGACCTTGGCCTGGCTAACGTTTATGTTTCTGGAACATCCCTTGTCCTTCTGCTGTGTATGACCCTGGCCTGGCTAACATCTATGTTTCTGGTACTGCCCCTTGCTGTATATACTGTTGTTGGTGGGTTTGTTGGTTTGGTTGTGCGCTGTTTGTATTTTCTTATTTATCACCTATCTTAATAACTATCATTATTGACTTTACATGCATATTTGGTTATCTCTGTGCAGTCCACACAGTCTGGTCTACTAATTATCCTGACAGAGAATTGGCCAGTAAAAGTGTGATAAAGGATAGACAATGTACTCAAAAACGAACACAAATGTATAAAAAATGCCTGTGAAATAAAGACCAAAAAAGTCAGTGATGAACAAAAAGTGCAATTAAACGTGCCTCTATTAGGTGCTGTATAGTCCTATTTAAAAGTGGGCTTGCAGTGATTATAGAAAAATGGGGTTCCCTCGCGCTATCAAAGTGAAAAATATCTGAATGTGGTATGTCGGTTAGATTGCTGCTAGACCTAAAGTGTATAATATGCACTTGAACAACAATAAATAAAAAAGGTGATCAGCGCAAACTATATACCAAATATTACTACAAAGATGGAGGGTCCTTGTTTGATATGTATTCTACTTCATAAATAAAATGCAATAAATCAATAATTATATCAATACTATTGGTGAATCCTAATGCACATTGCTGCTGTGCATGCAATTATTTAGCTGCTGTGCAAAACTACTACTGTGCAAACTACATAAATAAATTATTCGCTGTGCATGCGATTATTTAGCTGCTGTGCAAAATACTACTGTGAAAACTATGCAAACAAATCATTTGCTGTGCATGCGATTATTTAGCTGCTGTGCAAACTGCTACTGTGCAAATTACGCAAATAAATCATTTGCTGTGAATCCAATAATTTAGCTGCTGTACAAAATGCTACTGTGCAAACTATGCAAATTATTTGCTGTACATGCGATTATTTAGCTGCTGTGCAAACTGCTACTATGGAAACTACGCAAATAAATTATTTTAAAAAAAATGTTCAACACATTACCATAAATTCATAAAGTGAAAAATAGCAACTGCTATACAAATAATTAAAACACAGTTAATGTAGTGCAAAATCATGCAAATCATCATCAGATGCTAAACATTAAATAATATTTGAATGAACACTATGCAAGATTATCATAAAGTTCTGAGTATCAAATGATCCTATGTGCAGGTGTACCAATGCAGGTGTACCAATGCAGTCCGATTTTATATTGAGTAGTGATACCCATAAAAGTCCATCCATAAACAGTAAACGTGCAAATTAGTGCAAAAAGTGCTGGTGTGCAGCAATGTGACAGACAAACTCTTCTGGTGACATCCACTGTGTACTCATGTGCGCCACTCAGTGCTCTCTATGCGCTTACCTCTAAATGGGTAAGAAATGCCTCTCAGATATTTCTAATGATGAGTCCTCCTGAGTGTGGTAACCAGGGATGATGTCCTTAAGAGTGCTGTATTGCAATAATGGCTCCCAGTTGGTTAGTTTGCCCGTTCATCCACGACAAATGAAGGCGGGGAATAAACAGGAAGATCCCATAGCGTAATATGTCTCAAATAGATTTATTTATGTTTAAAAAATGGCTACTTACAACAATGATGAAAACGGACAGATCAAACAATGTGCGGTGTTACAAACATCTCTATGCGTCACTTTCGTTTTTTTCTTTTAATCCAGTAACTTCCCTATGCATTACGTCACAGGTCATGACTTCTTCAGGGGATCCCCCTGAAGGGGAGTAATATTTGGTATATAGTTTGGGATGATGGAATGATTGGATTATTGGCTGCAATACTGAGAACTCTCCCTAGATGTCAGTATACTTTATACACATATATATGGTAAGGTCTCAAAATATGTTATTCTTTCCTACAGATACAATGTTGCAAGAAGCAGTTGCTAATGTTTAACTGTTCACTTGCTGGTATGTATGCAGCTGCACAACAGGATCATAGTAAATTATACTGACGTAATGTAAAAATTATATTTGACCTATTTTTGATGGGAATATGGGTAGAATAATTATTTCTCATGGGGTTTATGGGAGGAGTATCATGTTAACTCCTGACAATAAACATATTGAACCCATTAATGATAATAATATGCATATAATTATTTTTCTACAGGGGGATCATTGGTGGAATATTGTTTATAAATAGCAACATACTAAACTAATTTCTGATAATATGCAGATAATTTTCTACATGGGGCTTATGGGTGGAATATTGCTTATAAATATACATTGGAACCTATTTAACCCATTTCTGATGAGAATATGTATATCATTTTTCTACATGGGGAGTATGGGTGGAATATTGTAGTTAAACATACATAGCAACATATTAAACCTATTTCTGATAAGAATAGGCATATACATTTTTTTCTACATGGTGATTAAGGTGCAATATTGTTTATAATATACATAGGAAACTATTTAACACATTTCTGATTAAGAATATGCATATTATTTTTTTCTACATTGGGAATTATGGGTGGAATATTGTAGTTAAAAATATTTGTCAGGGCTGACTTGGCCCTTCCTCCTTTGGGCTGTCTGCTAATTGCCAGCTCTCATCTCTCAACAGTCATCCAGCTGTTCCTGATCCTACTCGTCAGGACCTGCCTACTTAAAGCTGTCCAGCTCACTTCATCTCTGCCTTCGCCTTGGTCACATCACTAGAAACCATCTCCTGCAGTTCTGTTTAAAGACTGGCTTGCTGGCATTCCTTCTGGCTCCTTACCCTGCTTGCTGTTGCTCCATTTGGATCCCTGACTTCTGGCCTGGCTGATTATCCAAATCTTATTGAACTCTAGACTGGCTGACTACTTGATCCAGTTACTGGACTCTGGCTATGCTTTGACTACGCTTACTCTATTTACCTTTTTATTTTTTATTAATAAACAAGTGTGATTCAATTGTACTTCTGTCTCGGTCTGGTTCATGGTTTCTGACAGTAGGCGAAGGCCATGAATTCAGGAGATACAGTCAATCCACTTGTTGGTAATATTTTTTCCAGATTGGATGAGCAAGATCACTGCATGGATCAGTTTGCCATAGCCTTACAAACTCTCCGTAGTCACATGGCTCACCTGGAATTCCCCCACTGTGGCTGCTCCAGTACAACCTGAGTTGCAGGCTGTCCCTGCTGCTGCGCCAATCTCTGTGCAGGCACCCGCCTCGAGTATTACCTCTATAAGAGGTATGTCTGGTTCCGCTCTGCTTCCCCATCGATTTGGGGGCGATCCAGCTCAATTCAGAGGGTTTCTTAACCTGGTTGAGATTTACTTTGAAATGCTGCCCCAGGCGTTTCCCACGGACAGAAGCAAAGTAGGTTTTGTGATATCTTTGCTTTCAGAGAGAGCCTTGGCCTGGGCAAACCCTATATGGGAGATGCAAAAACCTGTTGTCTTGAGTTACCCTGACTTTGTGGCCTCCTGTATGTTTGCCTCCGAGCTTTGTAGTCCCACCCATGCCTCCCTCACCTCCATGCCTCCTGGTACTGAGTCGGTCAGTGAAGATGAATCCATGCACTTGGGCTTCACGCGTCTCTGCGGATGAGAGAGCCTTTAGGAGGAGGGAGAGATTGTGCCTTTATTGTGGCCAGGCCGGTCACTTGTCCTACCCGTCCAGGGAACGCCCAAACCTTGAGGTCCTGTCATGGACAGACCTTAGGTGGCGTTGTTTCGTCCCCACTTATCCAGAAGGATAAGCCCCTGGTTTCGATCACCCTTTCTTGGGCTGAGTCGTCCATTGAGATACAGGCTCTAATTAACTCTGGGGCTGCAGGCCTGTTCATTGATGCTGCATTTGTTTCACAGCACTCGATTCCACTGCAGCTGCATGACACTCCACTTGCCATTGAGGCTCTTGATGGGAGACCTTTACAGCCCACCCATGTGAGTCATGAGACGGTTCCGTTGTCCATGGCCATAGGGGCTCTTCACCATGAGATAATCCAATTCCAAGTTATTTCCTCACCCAGGTTTCTTCTGGTTATTGGTTATCCTTGGTTAACCTTTTTTTGATTGGCTCCATGCTGAGGTTCTCTCCTGGTCACCACAATGCAGTGAGACATGCTTCCTGAAGGTATCCAAGGTCGCGTGCACCTCTTCACTCTCCTCCCTGCCGGAGGAGTACCGTGATTTTAGTGATCTCTTTGACAAAGGTCAAGCCGGTAGTTTGCCTCCACACCAGTCTTATAATTGCGCAATTGACCTTCAGCCTGGTGCCATAACTCCTCGTGGCCGGGTTTACTCTTTGTTGGTCTTGGAGGATAAGGCCATCGAGGTTTCATCTGCAAATCCTCGTCTCCTGCTGGTGCTGGTTTCTTCTTGGTGAAGAAGTGCAGTGAACTGAGACCTTGTATAGATTATAGGGGTCTCAATCGTGAACGATTAAGAATGCCTACCCGATTCTGTTGATTACAGAGTTATTTGACCGCCCCAAGGGAGCAACGGTTTTCACAAAGCTTGACTTAAGAGAGGTGCATACAATCTTGTGCGCATTAAGGAGGGCGACTAGTGGAAAACTGTGTGCAATACCAGAACAGGCCATTATGAGTACCTGGTAATGCCTTTTTGGCCTTTTGTAACGCCCGGGCAGTTTTCCTGGCATTTATTAATGATGTCCTCCGAGATTTTTTGCAATTGTGTGTGGTGGTTTATCTCGATGATATCCTCATATTTTCCAAGTCCCTGGAGAGTCACCACACAGATGTCTGTCCTGTGCTTCAGAAACTGAGAGAACAATCTCTATTGTAAACTGGAGAAGCGCGAGTTCCATTGTGAACAGGTTACATTCCTGGTCTATGTCATTTCCACTGCTGTTTATTTTTTCGATGGACCCAGAGAAACTTTCGGCAGTCCTACAGTGGCCCCCGACCCGTAGGTTTACATCCTCTGCAGTGTTTCCTGGGCTTTACCAACTACTATCGGAAGTTTATTCGTAACTTCTCATCTCTGATCATGCCCCTGACTGATATGACCAGAAAGGACTGCAACCCACAGAGTTGGTCTCCGGAGTCTGCTCCTGTTTTGGCACATCCTGATCCTACGTTTCCTTTTATCTTAGAAGTTGCTGCGTCTGAGACTGGAGTTGGTGCCCTTCTGTCTCAACGTCCTAACTCTGATTTGCATCCATGTGGCTACTTTTCCAAGAAATTGTCACCTGCTGAGTTCAATTATGAGACTGGTGCCAGAGCTGTTGGCGATGATTTAAGCCCTGAAAGAATGGAGACATCTCCTTGAAGGTACCACTGTGCCGGTTCTTATTCTTACTGACCATAAGAATCTTACATTCTTGTCTGAGGCTAAGCGCCTCTCTCCCAGAAAGGCTTTCTTGTTGAGTTTTAATTATATTGTCTCATTCTTACCCAGTACTAAGAATGTAAGGGCTAATGCCTTGTCACGACAATTTTCCTCCACTTCCAAGTCGAAGTCGGTACCAGTTCCTGTGATTCCTCCTGATCGTATCTTGGCTACGGTTCGCACCAGTCTTACTTCTCCTTTGGGTGACAAAATTCTTGCTACTCAGGTCCATGCTCCTCCTGATAAACCTTGTGGCCGCTGCTTTGTCCCAGAGAGTCTCTGTACTGCCGTGCTCCAGACTTACCATTTTCCCAAGGCAGCTGGCCACCCTGGGAAGAATCAACTCATTTGGGCCATTTCCCAACAGTTCTGGTGTCCTAGTCTATGGGCTGATGTTACTGCCTGTTCCATGTGTGATCAGAGTAAGACTCCATGACACCTTCCAGTGGGCCTCCTACAACCGATACCCAATGGAGAGAGGCCCTGGACCCACCTGTCAGTGGATTTCATTGTGGAGTTGCCCAACTCCCAAGGCAACACTGTTATCCTTATGGTGGTTGACCGGTTCTCAAAGATGTGTCATTGTATTTCACTTAAGAAGTTGCCTACTTCTAAGGAACTGGCTTCCATTTTTGCGAGGGAGATCTTTTTCGCTTATATGGGCTGCCCAAGGTGATTGTCTCGGACAGGGGCAGTCAGTTTGTCTCCTGGTTCTGGCGAGCCCAGGGGCGGACTGACAACTCATGGGGCCCCTGGGCAATAGGAGATTATGGGGCCCCCAGGCAATCAGACAGGTAGGTACTGGAGAGGTGGGGTAGCTATAATCTAAGGATTTTTAGACCAAAAGGATGTCGGTAAGGGACATTTCAGAGACAGATGTAAAAAAAACACAGATTTTTACATACTGTCCCTGGTTTTACTGAGGCTGGCAACCCTGATGGGGCCCCCTAGTGGCATGGGGCCCACGGGCGGGGCCCGAGTGGCCCAATGGTCAGTCCGCCCCTGGGCGAGCCTTTTGTGCACAGTTTGGAATCCAGATTGCTTTCTCTTCTGCGTATCCCCCACAGTCTAATGGGGCCACAGAGCGAGCCAATCAGTCCTTGGAGCAATTCCTACGTTGCTATATTTCTGACCACCATAACTGGTCAGACCTATTACCTTGGGCAGTGCCTTGAATTCTGCCTCCCGATTGTCTCCATTTATGGCGAATTATGGTTTTAAACCTTCCATGTTGCCTGACTCATTTGTTCCGCACAGTTAGAGGAGCATCTCCGTGGTCTTCGTTCCACTTGGGTACAAGTCCAGGAGGCTTTGTGTCATGCTAATGATGGGTACAGACTCCATTCTGACTGCAGACACCTGCCTGCGCCTTATTACCAGGTTGGGGATAGGGTCTGGCTGTCATCTCGCAACCTCGGACTTTGTGTTCCCTCACTGAAGTTTGCACCTCGGTTTATTGGGCCTTTCCATATCCTTCGCAGGATTAACCCAGTGGCTTATGCGTTGGACCTTCCTCCTAGTATGCGCATCTCTAATGTGTTTCATGTCTCCTTATTGAAACCGTTGGTCTGCAACCGATTTACCACCTTGGTGCCACGTCCTCACAGTATTCTGGTTGAGAACCATGAGGAGTATGAGGTACAATCCATTGTTGACTCCCGTAGGTTCCGTGGGCGCATACAGTACCTGGTGCATTGGAAGGGCTATAGTCCAGAAGAACGCTCCTGGGTTTCATCCTTGGACATACATGCCCCTGTCCTCCTCCGCGAGTTCCATAGACGTTTTCCCCTCAAGCCTGGTGGCCCTCCGAGGGAGAAGAGTCATTGAGGAGAGGGTACTGTCAGGGTTGGCTTAGCCCTTTCTTCTCTGTGCTGGGTGCTCAGCTGTCGGCTAATTGCCAGCTCTCATCTCTCTCCAGTCACCCAGCTGTTCCTGATCCTACTCATCGGACCTGCCTACTTAAAGCTGTCCAGCTCACTTCATCTCTGCCTTCGCCTTGGTCGCATCACTAGAAACCATCTCCTGTGGTTCTGTTTAAAGACTGGCTTGCTGACATCCCTTCTGGCTCCTTACCCTGCTTGCTGTTGCTCCACTTGGATCCCTGACTTCTAGCCTGGCTGATTACCCGGTCTGGTTATTTGAACTCTGGACTGGCTGACTACTCGATCCGGTTACTGGACTCTGGCTATGCTTTGACTACGCTTAAGCCGCGTACACACGGGCGGACTGTCTGTCCAACTTAGTCCGCTGAAACACATTTCAGCGGACAGTCCGCTCGTGTGTGGGCTTCAGCGGACTTTTTCAGCGGACAGTCTGGCGGACTAAGTCTTTCGGAATTTCCGTAATACAGTCCGTCCAACTTTGGTTTCAGCGGACAGTCCGCTCGTGAGTAGGCTAGTCGGACGGACTAAGTATGACGCATGCCCAGAAAGGATTTACAGGGCGGAAGCACTCGGTCTTGTAAAACTAGTGTTCGTATTGAAGCTAGCATATTCGTCATGCTGCTAATTTTGTGTTTTTTTTTAATATAGCCCATTCTTTTCTTCTTCATAATGCAAGAAAAGTGAAGTAGCTTTGCTGCTTATATTCACACAGTTATCCCAAATGTTTTTATTCATCCTCATCCTATGATTAATATTCCAATTTTAGAAAAATATAAAAAAAAAAAAAAATATATATATATATATATATATATATATATATATAAAAAAAATTATAGAATTTATCTATTACTATATATTTTTGGAACTACTATTGTCAGTTTAAAAATATTTATTTTTTTTTATTTTTTTTGTGGGGGGGGGTTGAAACAAGATGGACTTGCGTTTTTTTTGGCCAAGCAGGACTATGTAAGTAGATAGATAGATAGATAGATAGATAGATAGATAGATAGATAGATAGATACCCAAACCAGCATTTTAGCTTACACATGATTGAATGTTCAAAATCAGCAGAGCTTCCCCTCATTTCAAATGTTAAGCCTCAAATTTACAGCGACTGCACTTCAAAGTGCACTTGCAGTGCTTTAAAAATTGCACTTGAAGTTAGCATATTTATATTAACATGAACGTGTGTTTTGTAAATAACCCCCAGAGTCTTTTGACATGTACCTGCCTACTCACAATGAAACTCTGTTTTTTTTTAAGCCAAAATAACAAAAAAAAAAACATACAATATTTTTGGAAATAATAAATATTTATTTTTCGTCAGAACAAAACTAAATCAAGAGGGAGGCAACACTGGAGACAATTTTGAAGTTTGTGAAGCCTTTTGTCCCCCAGGCACACATCAAGTGAGTGGCCACCAAAATTCAGAACCTGTGTAACATGTAAATAGGGAGCACAACATGGTCCTAGAATCCCAAAGACCAGGAACAGCAGCAGATAAGATCTATGTCCCCAGACTGTGGTACTACAACAGCCTGCGTCTTCTGTCAGAGCAGACTGAAGCCAGGCAGTCACTTCCGACTCTTCCGTCTAGCCTTCCCTCCACGCTTCGGAGGAGGAGGGAGGAGGGAGGAGGGAGGAGGGAGGAGGGAGGAGGGAGGAGGGAGGAGGATCTGTGTTAGCTCACCCTTCAGACCCCGTTGAATCGCGTCAATAAAACTTTACACTGATACTCCCAGCAGGTCACATAGGGCAGTGCGAACTGCCTCCGGGAGGCATGCGATGCGTGAAACCACAGTAGATTTGCAGCGTTCGCACATCGCAGCAGTCTGAACACAGCCTAACTAAAAAAAAAATGTAATTTTAATGATGTATTAAACTAGGATCTTGTAATAACCAGCTAATAATTGTACACCACTTCAAACCAATGTTTCAGATTCCAATTTCTGAAATCAAATATCACTATGCTTAAAAGTATACCTTTTTTTTTTTTTTCATTCTCATAGGGGAACAAAGACTCAGACAAGAGGCGGAGCAGCCCAGGACCCCCCGACCTCACCAGCCTGATTGGGCAGTTAGCCCAAGCCCAGTGTCTGTGATGGAGCTGCCCAGCCCAGTGTCCGTGAGGGAGCAGCCCAGCCCATTGTCCGAGCTGGATCAGCCCAGCCCAGGGCTAGATGTGGAGGAGGAAGAGGTGGTGGAGATACGCACCCCACAAAGTGAGTGTCTGACAACCCAGCTTAAGGTAAACAATTAATGGCTGTATATTTTAACCATTTTTTTATCTACACATGTTTTTAGGTGATGATCTGGTTGTGGAAGGACAAGCCGCGGAGCCATTTACCACTGATAGTGCCCAGAGACTCATCGGTCAGATCATGGCCTGGAATGGCAAGATCGATTTGATGCAAAACATCCATACCATGCAACGAGAACTGGACACTATGAGCCAGGAAATGAAGAACATGATCGATGTTTTAGGGAGAATCTAAGCCCCTTTTCCCTAAAACTAAAGATCATGTTCTTAATTTCCTTGTCAAAAAGTTTTTAATGTTTTTAGAACATTGTTTTTAGAGGCCAAATTTTGAAGATGCACACGGTGTATCAACATGTGCTATGTGCCATCAGAGGATCGCAATGTACGCATTTGGTGTTTGCAAACCCTTCCTCATTCTAGTATGTGAGAGGAAGGGATTGCACCCACCAAACACGTCCATTGATCACTCATGATGGTACATAGCACATGTTGACATTACCAATTTTTGGTGTGCATCTTCAAAATTTGGCTTTACCCCTTGTTTTCTGTAAATAGTTCAAAATTAGATTTTATGTATTTTTTTTATAATTTTATTTATATATATATATATATATATATATATATATATATTTTCCCAAAAAAAATAAATAAAAAATTTACAAAAAAAAAAAAAAAAACAAAACAAAAAGAAAAATATCTAAAAAAAGAGGCACTGGTTGGAATGTGCACTATTAAAAAAAAAGTGTGTGTGTGTCTACTTCTTTCAATACTCAATATCAGTTTGGGAAGTCATTTTGTGTTTTCTGTCACAAAGGGCCTTATTTACTATTGGCAAAAACCACTTTGCAATACAAATGCACTAGGACAGGAATATGCAATTAGTGGAAATCCAGCTGTTGCAGAACTACAAGTCCCATGAAGCATAGCAAGACTGACAGCCACAAGCATGAGACCCAGAGGCATGATTGACTTGTAGTTTTGCACCAGCTGGAGGTTGGCCAATTGCATATCCCTGAATTAGGAGAATGTAGGAGACAAGCACCGTGAAAAGCAAACAAGAACCAAACTTAAAAATTTGAACAGACAATACATATTTCAAGAAAAATAAATTTTTGTTGGTCAGCTGGCATTGGAATAGCCCCCCTACCATTAAAATAGCTGACATACCGGTCACGCACCTCACGTGCTGTTTGGGGGGGCTAAGCCAGGATGGGCATGATCCAGCCCTGTGAGTTCAGGTAATATTAGTCCGGCCTCAGGCCCAATTGGTTGCAGGTACTGGTTTCCTGAAAGTTTGCGTAGAAAATTGTGCAAAATGCAGCAGCAAAGAATTACATAGTTCAGTTTATACTCTGCTAAGTTGATTGCTGTCATAAACAGACGGAACCGGCTGGCCATAATACTAAAGGCATTCTCCACAACCCTTCTTGCTCTGGCCAGCCGGTAATTAAAAACACTGCTCTCCGGGGTGAGGGTCCTTTGGGGGAAGGGTTTCATCAGATGATCACTCAGACCGAACGCTTCATCAGCAATAAACACAAACGGTAGACCCTCCACATTCTCGGCATCTGGTGGCAAGTCCAGGCCACCAGTGATGAGACGGTGGCAGAACTCGGTCTGCCTAAAGACTCCTCCGTCAGACATCCGGCCGTTCTTCCCCACATCCACATACAGAAAGTCACATTGTGCTGACACCACCGCCATTAACACCACACTATGGAACCCCTTATAATTCCAATAGTAGGACCCCGAATGGGGTGGAGGCACAATCCTCACATGTTTCCCGACGATCGCCCCTCCACAGTTGGGAAAGTCCCAACGGGCAGCGAATTGGGAAGCCACAGTCTGCCATTCCTGTGGCGTGGAAGGAAACTGGGGAGTCAAACACAGGAAAAAAAAAATGAGTCATTGAATCCAAACAATGCATAACAAATAAAACTCAAAAACATTTTGGAACAACAGTTAAACAGAAATATTGAAAGTTTTTCATCAAACAAAAAAAAAGACGGCCCAATTCACAGATTACTCAGCCCTCTGATGGACCAGGGGACATAAGTTAGGTGGGTGAGTGGGGTGGGGGCCTGATTAATGAGTAGACAATACCTGCAACCAATTTGAGTGGGGTGGGGGACTAATTAATGAGTAGACAATACGACTACCTGCAACCAATTTGAGTGGGGTGGGGGCCTAATTAATGAGTAGACAATACCTGCAACCAATTTTAGTGGGGTGGGGGCCTAATTAATGAGTAGACAATACCTGCAACCAATTTGAGTGGGGTGGGGGACTAATTAATGAGTAGACAATACCTGCAACCAATTTGAGTGGGGTGGGGGACTAATTAATGAGTAGACAATACCTGCAACCAATTTGAGTGGGGTGGGGGACTAATTAATGAGTAGACAATCCATATATATATATATATATATATATATATATATATATATATACACATACATACACACAAAGGGTGTATACAAAGAGTATACAAAGGGTGGGGGGGCAGTAAAATAGTACAATGGAGCTGACAATATGAATTATAGAGAAAAACAGTCTCGGCTGTGGGTGTATAGGGGCCCAGGATTGCATGCTGGGGACGTTAGTGAAAGCAAATATGCACGTGGGACACACAAAGGTAAAAAGCAAAAAAAAAAAATGACACAAAAAAAAAAACATCAAAAAAATAAATAAAAAAAATGCATGCATTCATAGAAAGGGGACATTCACATCCTATTCCTGTCATGGATATTAAAAGTCATGATGAAATTAATACAAACATACAATGCATATAATGCAATATTAAAAGAACAAACTTACCTTCATATATTCCTTCTGCAGGACCCGAATAATGGCAGAACAGGTCTCTGGAATAATGATCCCCAGAGCCTGGAGGGGGGGGGCCTGTCGAGAACTTGAGGTCCTGAAGGCTTCTCCCTGTCGCCAAGTAGCGCAACGTGGCGACGAGCCTCTGCTCCGGAGTGATGGCTTGCCGCATGCAGGTATCCTGCCTGCTGATATAAGGGGTCAGCAAAGCCAGCAGACGGTGAAAAACGGGGTCTGTCATCCTGAGATAATTCTTGAAATCATCAGGATTATTCTCACGGATCTCACGGAGTAAAGGCATATGCGAGAATTGGTCACGCTGGCGCAACCAATTCTTTGTCCATGAACTCCTCCTCACCTTGTTCACAGACTGGGCTCGGGTCAAAGTATTAACCCCAACACCAAGCCCCAATATAGCACGAACTCGTTCCCGAGTACGTCCACTCTCCATGGCTTTGAAACGGTCGGCTGGACAAACCAGCTCAACTGAACGCACTGAAGAACAGCCAGACCTATGAAGAACGACCTGAAACCCAGAAACAAGCGGACCAGAAGCGCCTAACAACAGGTACCAACTGATCCACGCGTACCGAAAGACAGATACAAACCTCACAGGTAGACTGCGCCGCAGTAAACGGACAAATTAAGCTGAAGTCTGAAAAGCACGAATCGTCTCTAACCAAACTTCTACTAACGCAAAGTCAGCAGAAGGAGCCCAAAGGGTGCTTTGCTGTGTCTTGGACTTCCTATTTCTAGTCCCGTCGTACGTGCTGTACGTCATCGCGCAAGCTTTCGGCGGACTGTTTGGCTATCCGTGTGTGGTCAAGTCCGTTCATTCGAAACTATGACGGACTGTCCGTCGGATTGTCTGACGGACTAAGTTGGCCAGACAGTCCGCCCGTGTGTACGCGGCTTTACTCTATTTAACTTTTTTTTTTTATTAATAAACAAGTGTGATTCAATTGTCCTTCTGCCTCAGTCTGGTTCATGGTTTCTGACACTATTAAACCTATTTATGATAAGAATAGGCATATAATTTTTCTACATGGGGATTATGGGTGGAATATTGTTTATAAATATACATTGGAACCTATTTAACCCATTTCTGATAATATGCATACAATTCTTTTTCTACATGGGGATTATGGTGGAATATTGTTTATAAATATACATAGGAACCTATTAACTCAATTTCTGATAATAATATGCATATAATTATTCTTTTTCTACATGGGAATTATGGGTGGAATATTGTTTATAAATATACATTGGAACCTATTTAACCCATTTATGATAAGAATATGCATATAATTATTTTTCTACATGGGAATTATGGGTGGAATATTGTAGTTAAACATACATAGCAACATATTAACCTGATTTATTATATGAATGTTATTATTTTTCTGCATTGGGATTATGGGTGGAATATTGTTTATAAATATACATAGGAACCTAGATAAGAAAAAATGTAGCGCTAAAAAATGTGAAATCAAATCGTGAAAACAATGAGTCCATTAAAAGTCCATCTAGGTGGATGGTAGGCCACCGAAACTCAGAAATCAATCCTGTACGGAAGGAGTCAGCTGTACTTTAGGGAGTAGGGAAATCCAAACAAACGAATATGATAAAATACTCTTACCAGAGTTGGTGGACCTGTACACCAGATCTTACAGGCATAAAACAATAACCACTTGGAAAAACCAGCTGCATGAGGTCCTTCGCTGTCCACAAGCATCAGTTCAGCAGGCCAAAGCGCAGACACCAAGGAAATCCAAATAGTTGTTTCTCAAATCAATCAGTGCAAGTAACATGTAAAAACATAAAAAAGACAAGCTCCCAATGGTGTAGATCTGAGAGTAAGAGTTGGCATTTTTATTTGCAAAAAATGCCAAATATACAAAATTGTAATGACAAAGCATTTAAAAAAACCTTGTGATCACATAATTTTAAAAGCAATATGGGAAGCATAAGAAGCAGCCTTACGTGTTTCGTCCGAGTTGGACTTCAACTGGGGCATCAAACCTATTAACCCCATTTCTGATAATAATATGCATATAATTATTTTTCTACATGGGAATTTTGGGTGGAATATTGTTTATAAATATACACTGTAACCTATTTAACCCATTTCTGATAAAAATATGCATATAGTTATTTTCTACATGGGGATTTTGTGTGGAATATTGTTTATAAATATACATAGTAACCTATTTAAAGTGGAAGTAAACTCCCCTATCATTTTCAGCCAAGGAAGCTGCCATCTTTGCCTCTGTTTAATCTTCAACTGCTATGATGCTGCACGTGTGATTCGTTATGACACCAGCCATTGGATGGTTTGATACTTTGGCTGAGAGCACAGCCAATGTGCAGTTAGCATTCCCGGCATGCCTTTTTTTTGTAACTGTTTAAATCGATGGGTTTACTTCTACTTTAAACCATTTCTGATAAGAATATGCATATAATTATTTTTCTACATAGTGATTATGGGTGGGATATTGTTTATAAATATACATAGGAACCTATTTAACCCTTTTCTGATAAGAATATGCATATAATAATATTGTAGTTAAACATACAGAGAAACATATTAAATCCATTTCTGATAATAGGCATATACTTATTTTTCTACATGGGGATTATGGGTGGAATATTGTAGTTAAACATACACAGCAACATATTAAACCGATTTATTATGACTATGCATATTATAATTTCTCTACATGGGGATTATGGGTGGAATATTGTTTATAAATATACATAGGAACCTTTTAAACCCATTTCTGATAAGAATATGCATATCATTATTTTTATACATGAGGATTATGGGTGGAATATTGCAGTTAAACATATATAGCAACATATTAAACCGGCCCGGGAAGGGAATCAGGAGCTACTTCACAGCTGGTTAGAGAGACTCAATAAAAATTATTTCAACCTCACCTGTACCATAGAAAATGAAAGTGGATTGTGGGACTTTAAATGAGGCATGGATATGTGTTTGAAATGGTCTAGGATACCTAAAATGTTGTTCATTGTCACTGTCCCTGCGGGGAAAATCTGTATACCCATAAAGAGTTGCTAATCAATCCAATAAATTAAATACAGATACTGAATAGTAGGTATATATAATGTATCATAATATATAATACATGGGTCATGCAACAAGAAGCATAATTAATTGTAGTAATAATCATATTGACATATTTAATGTATATAATGGATAGACATAATTGGTACAAGCAATCCCAATTAAAAAATCGATTGGACATACAGAGCAGGTGAACATGGTTATCCTAATAAATATAACTATAAATGAATAAAAGAAATTCATGATTGTAGCAAACTTGACTTGGCATCCCTGAGTATGGACTCTAAGCGTTTCATGGCGATTTCAGCCAATCATCAGGAGTGGGATGCATCAAAAATCGCTAAATAAAGAGATGAAATAAATGAGTAAATTGGTCGGTCACAGTCTCAAATGAAAAATCATTGCTTTCAAAAAGAGAGCAGGTGTTGAATGTGAATGCATTACCTTTGGCCACGTTCAGATAAGTAACCCAACAGACCCAAAAAGGGAATAGGATGGTGGCACTGAATGAACCGTCTCCCCCAGGGTTGAGGCGGGGACACATCCCCTTCACCCTAAGCCACCATCCTATTCCCTTTTTGGGTCTGTTGGGTTACTTATCTGAACGTGGCCAAAGGTAATGCATTCACATTCAACACCTGCTCTCTTTTTGAAAGCAATGATTTTTCATTTGAGACTGTGACCGACCAATTTACTCGATTCCCAATTCTCGATTGCCAACATTGTAGTTCTTCTCTGCTTAGGATAACTTACGAGAGAAAAAACGTGACAGAAGGGATTTAGGTCCTTGTCTCTGGGAAAGCACTCCCCCAACCGCTATCTCCGAGGCATCTACTTCCAAGATGTACCTGTATGGCAGGGTTGAGTCAGGGTGCTTTAAAACTGAGGCTGAGATGAACAGATCTTTCAAAGTTGTAAAGGCTGCTTGAGCTTCAGGCGTCGACTGGAACTTTAGGCCCTGCTTGGTTAATCTTGTGATGGGGGAAATGATGGTGGAAAATCCCCTTATGAACTTCCTGTAGAAGTTTGCGAAGCCCACAAACCGTTGAATTCCTTTCCTGTCGGAAGGGGCTGGCCAGTTCAGAATGGCAGAAACCTTCTGAGGGTCGATTTTAATGCCTTCCACCGAAATGATCAGACCAAGGAACTGGATGCTCTGTTGTTCAAAGATGCATTTTTCAGGTTTGGCATATAAACCATGGAGACGGAGTCGTGTTAAAACGTTTCTAATGTGTTCTCGATGTTCAGCTGAGGAGGAGGAAAAAATAAGAATATCATCCAAGTAAATAATAACAAATAGGTCAAGATAGTCTCTGAAAATGTCATTCACTAAGTGTTGGAATGTGGCAGGGGCATTGCAAAGGCCGAAGGGCATAACTAAGTATTCAAAGTGCCCGAACCGTGTGCGGAAGGTGGTTTTCCACTCATCTCCACTCCAAATGCGGACTAGATTATAGGCACCCCTAAGATCCAGCTTGGAGAACACTACTGCAGACCCCAGTCTTTGGAACAATTCTGGCACTAAAGGCAGAGGATATCGGTTTTTAATTGTAATTTTGTGAAGTGCCCGATAATCTAGGCATGGACGTAGGGAGTGATCTATCTTCTCCACAAAGAAAATTCCTGCACCCGCCGGGGAGGTGGAGGGTCGGATAAACCCCTTTTCTAGGTTGTCATCAAGGTAAGTCTTCAATGTCCCTAATTCCAATTCTGACAATGGGAAAATTCTTCCAAAAGGAATCTCTGCGTCGGGAAGAAGTTCTATTGGGCAATAGTATGGCCTATGCGGAGGGAGAGTTTCTGCACCTTTTTTACTGAAAACATTCAGAAAGCTGTGGTAAACTTCGGGTACAGCTTGACGGGTCTCAGCATCCACTTCTAGGCATAGTAGAGAAGAAGGGGCATCGTTGACTTCTGGTAGACAATGTTGATGACAGTAGAGTGAGAGGAATTCAATCTTCCCCGAGATCCAATCGATTTGTGGATTATGGGATCATCACGACTGTTTACCACGTGATCGCTCAAATTATGGAGCTATCACTTGTAAACAAACCGACGTCATGTTATGACGCTGGTTCCTCCCTCCCCTCTTTGTACCGATCAGCACAGCGGAGGGGGAAGAGATCGGTGTCAGCAGCGCTGTGGGCTGCATCTGCAGTGCCCACATCGCTGCTCACTGAAAATTAACCCCTCAATTCCCTGCCAATACTCTGTAATACCCAATACCCTGCCAATACTCTGCAATACCCTGCCAATACTCAAAAAAATTATTTTTGGGGAAAAAAAATGTCCAACTAAAATAAAGTAAAATGAACAATAAAATTTTTATTTATTTTTTAAAGCGCCCCTGTTCCCATGTGCTCACATGCAGAAGCGAACGCATACGCAAGTCCCACCCACATATGAAAACGGTGTTCAAACCACACATGTGAGGTATCACTGCGAACGTTAGAGTGAGAGCAATAATTTTGGCCCTAGACCACCTCTGTAACTCAAAACATGTAACCAGTAAAAAAATTTAAAACATCTCCTATGGGGATTTTTAAGTAGCGAAGTTTGGCGCCATTCCAATTGGGCTAACTTTACTATTTTTTTTTTTTTTTCAAGCACAAAACTTTTTTTTCCAAAAAAACGCGTTCGAAAAATTGCTGCGCAAATGCCGTGTGGTATAAAAAGTTGCAACGACCACCATTGTATTCTCTAGGGTCTTTGCTAAAAAAACATATATAATGTTTTGGGGTTCTATGTATTTTTCTAGCAAATAAATGATTTTTACATGTAGGAGAGAAATGTCAGACTTGGCCTGGGTGCTCCAGAACGGCTGATGGCACTCCCTGCATGTTGGGCCTCTGTATGTGGCCACGCTGTGTAAAAGTCTCACATATGTGGTATCGCCATACTCGGGAGTAATAGTAAAATGTGTTTTGGGGTGTAATTTGTGGTATGCATATGCCGTGTGTTAGAAATAACCTGATAATATGACAATTTTGTGAAAATGTGATTTTGCAAAGAATTGTAGGAAAAAATTACAACTTCAAAAAACTCATCATGCCTCTTACTAAATACCTTGGAATGTCTTCTTTCCAAAAAGGGGTCATTTGGGGTTATTTGTACTTTTCTGGCATGTTAGGGTCTCAAGAAATAAGATAGGCCGTCAGTCCTTCGGGTGTGATTTTCAGATATTGGCACCATAGCTTGTGGATTCTATAACTTTCACAAAGACCAAATAATATCCACCAATTTGTACTTATTTTTACCAAAGATATGTAGTAGTATAAATTTTGGCCAAAATGTATGAAGAAAAATTACTAATCTGCTACATTTTATAACAGAAACGAAGAAAAATTCATTTTTTTACAGAATTTTCTGTCTTTTTTTTTCTTTTATTTCACAAAAAATAAAACTCAGCGGTGATTAAATACCACCAAAAGAAAGCTCCATTTATGTATAAAAAAGGACAAAAATTTCATATGGGTACAGTGTTGCATTTTAGGGGGACCCCATGCAATTAAAAAAAATAAAAAATTGGTTGGGGGTTCCCCTTAATATTTATACCAGACCTAAAGGGCCTGGTAATGGACTGGGGTCGGGGACCCATGCTATTTTTCTCAATAAGTTCTACCTATATTGCTGAGACCTGACATTTCATTACAGCCACGATCAGCTTTAACCACTTTCAGACCGGACCAATTTGCTGGTCAAAGACCAGACCACTTTTTGCGATTCGGCACTGCGTCGCTTTAACTGACAATTGCGCAGTCGTGCGACGTGGCTCCCAAACAAAATTAACGTCCTTTTTTTCCCACAAATAGAGCTTTCTTTTGGTGGTATTTGATCACCCCTGCGGTTTTTATTTTTTGCGCTATAAACAAAAATAGAGCGATAATTTTGAAAAAAACGCATTATTTTTTACTTTTTGTAATAATAAATATCCCCCAAAAATATATAAAAAAACTTTTTTTTCCCTCAGTTTAGGCCGATACGTATTCTTCTACATATTTTTGGTAAAAAAATCGCAATAAGCGATTATTGATTGGTTTGCGCAAAAGTTATAGCGTTTACAAAATAGGGATAGTTTTATAGTATTTTTATTAATAATTTTTTATTATTATTTTTTTTTACTAGTAATGGCGGCGATCTGCGATTTTTATTGTGACTGCGACATTGTGGGGGACCCATCGGACATTTTTGACACATTTTTGGGACCATTGTCATTTATACAGTAATCACTGCTATATAAATGCAGTGATTCCTGTGTAAATGACACTGGCAGTGAAAGGGTTAACCAGTGGGTGGCAGTGTAGGGGTTAAGTGTTCCTAGGGGTGTGTTACTAACTGTGGGGGGGTTGGGCTGTCATTTAGTGTACACTGATCTCTGCTCCAATCACATGGAGCAGAGATCAGCGTCACTAGTTGCTAGGCAGAATGGGAAAATGTTGTTTATACAGCATTTCCTCCATTCGGCCGCTCCGTGAGACGATCGCGGGGATGCCCGCGGCGATCGAGTCCGCGGGTCCCGCGACCGGACTCACGGGGGTCCCGACCAGCACGGGAGCGCGCCGCCGGCGGCGCGCTCCCGATGGCACGGCGGCAACGAATATTGGACGTACATGTACGCCAATATGCCTGCCCGTGCCATTCTGTCGACGTACATCGTCGTGCGCTGGTCGGGAAGTGGTTAAATGACAATTTTTCCATTAGAAATGTAATTTTGCTGTGGTAATGTTTTAAACATGGGAAAAATGTGCCACTTTACAGGCATACTACAAACACCCCCCGGCACGATATTTAAAGGAATGTTTAATTTTTATTGTTTCACTTTAGATATTAAAATAAAATCACTGCTCCTGAAAAAACGGCCATTTAAAAAAAAAAAATTTGCATTGATACATGTCCCCTGGGGCAAGACCCAGGTCCCCAAACACTTTTTATGACAATACCTTGCATATAAGCCTTTAACTATTTGCCTTCTGGGCACTTAAACCCCCCTCCTGCCCAGACCAATTTTCAGCTTTTCAGTGCTGTCATGTAATACCGTACCCAAATTAATTTTTTGTCTTTTTTTTCATACAAATAGAGCTTTCTTTTGGTGGCGTTTGATTACCTCTGGGTTTTTTATTTTTTGCGCTATAATTGAAAAAATCCCAACATTTTGAAAAAAACAAACAAAATTTTCTTTGTTTCTGTGATAACATTTTGCAAATTATAAATTTTTTCTTCATAAATTTTGGCCACAATTTATACTGCTATGTATCTTTAGTAAAAATAACCCAAACTAGTGGATATAATTTGGTCTTTGTGAAACTTAGAGTCTACTGTGGTTTGTAAGTTGTGGTGCAAATCGAGAAAAGATTTATCACACCTGATGTACATTTCTTGTGACCCTAACAAGCCAGAAAAGTACAAATGACCCATTTTTTTGAAAGTAGACATTCCAAGGTATTTAATAAGATGCATGGTGAGCTTTTTGATGTTGTAATTTTTTCCCAAAATTCTTTGCAAAATTAAGATTTTTTTTTTCCCACAAAATTGTCATTGTAATAGGTTATTTCTCACATGTCATGTGTATACCACAAATGACGCCTCAAAATACATTCTGCTACTCCTCCTGAGTATTACGATACCACATGTGTGGGACTTTTTCACAGCCTAGCCACATAGAGAGGCCCAACATGCAGGGAGCACCATCACGTGTTCTAGGAGCATAAATTGCACATCTACCTATTACACTTTTGAAGACCCTGGAGCACCAGGACAATGACACGTAACCCTTATGTGGTACTGATGACAGATGGCATTGATACATGGCACTGATGTGGCACTGACAGATGGCAGTAATACGTGGCACTGATGACACATGACATTGATGACAGATGGCACTAAAACGTGGCACTGATGACAGACGGCACTAATATGTGACACTGATGTGGCACTGATGACAGATGGCACTGATACGTGGCACTGATGACACGTGCCTCTGATAACAGATGGCACATGACACAGACAGGTGGCACTGGGGACAAGTGGCACTGATAGGTGTCACTGGGGACAGGTGGCACTGATGGCACTAGTGACAGTTTGCACTCATAGGTGGCATTGGGGATAGGTGGCACTGGGGACAGATGGCACTGGGGAGAGTTGGCACTGATAGGTGGCACTGGGGACAGGTGGCACTGGGGACAGATGGCACTGACAGGTGGCACTGGGGACAGATGGCACTGATAAGTACTGTGGGAATTGTGTTGTGTTAGTGTGGCACTGTAATTTATGATTTTTTTTCATTCACGCTCCAGCATGGAAGCTCTCCCTCCTCACACTGAGAGGTGGGAGAGCCAGCAATGAGAGATCCAGTGCTAAATGGCCGCTGTGATTGGCCATTTAGCACAATCTCTGAACACAGATTTCCCCCGATGCGTGTCCCCGGTGGCGCGCAGGGAGAAAGTAAACAGGAGGACGTCCATGGACGCCCTCCCAGCAATTGAGTGCCGTGCTGTAGCCATCTTTCGGCTATAGAGTGGGAGTGTAGTGGTTAAAATGAGCACTTTTGATTTTTCATATTCGTGTCCCTTAGACTTTAAGAGTGTTCATGTGTTCTTCTGAATTTTTTGCCTGTACGGCATGTTCTGGTGCAAACCGAACTGGTGGGGGGGGGGGGGGGGTGTTTGGCTCATCCCTATACAAGAGCCATCTCTAGTGGAAACCAATAGCAAGTAGCTCGATCTTACATGCCTCTAGTTTCCATCTGAAAACCATTGATACATTTTATTCTATATAGCCAATACCTAAGGACAAGGAGAAACTGTTCATTTGAATCATCCTTCCAACAGGAATGCCCATAAACTTAAAGAGAATGCTGGAGAGAGGTCTACAAAAACATAATTTAAAAAAGCTTATAAAACAGCAAAACAGATCACTAGTAACAATTTACTGCATGGTAATAAAATGGATAAAAATAAGGACAACTGTACTAGAATCATTATGAAATTCTCAAACCAGCATTCTAAAATGAGAAACCTCATTCAAAAGTATTGGCATTTATTATCTTTGGATTCAAATGTAGATACATTTTGTTTACCAAATGGGAAAATGTGCAAGGCTAAACATTATGCTAATTGTAAAACTTGTGGGGTAGTCTATGTAATCCTCAGTGACTGCGGTTCTTATTTTGTTGGCAAGACCAAGGTTGAATTCTGGAGGAGACTCTATAGACACATACACAGCATGCAAACTTGCAATCCAGAATTACACTTGGATAGATATATCATGGCTCTGCATGGTGGGATTTTTCACAAAGTCAAGTTTTTGGCTCTCAATTGGATCCATTCCAGCTCCTGAAGTGGCGATTGGAACAAGACCCTCCTCCAGTGGGAGCTAATATGAATACATTGACTTAAAGCCACCATTTTTTCAGGCCTTAATGAGGCAGTCAATCACAAATCCCCCTTGGAGGAATTCATATCAGGAAGGTTGGAGAAATAATTTCCCTTTCTAAAGATTTACTGCACCCATTCTTGTCAACATCATCAGTATCTTAGTTTGTTTTCACTGTGCTCTTATTTCCTGTAACCATATTTCGAGCATGTACTTGTTTGCAGATGCCCTGAACTATGGCTCAATCGCTCTATCTTTCGTTCTCCAGTTTTTTATTTATTTATTTGTGTTTTGTTTCATTCAGTTTTGTCTTGTTTTTTTGTTTTGTTTTATTTTTTACATTTCTTGTTTTTGTTTTTCTGTATTCTGTGTCTTTTTTCACCACCTTCTGTATTCAACTGTATTTCAATCTTTCCCTCTTTGGCCCTATGCAGGATTTGTTTGAATCAGTGTGTGCCCAGCACGCGTGGGCTGCTCGGATGTGTATTTGGAATCAGCAATTGAGGATATTCTGTCTCCCTGTGCAGTACATTTTTAACAGCCGCATCAGCCTTTTCTTTATCTGGCCCTTCTGGGATGGGCGGGTTCATCCTTGGTCCCGTGCCCAGTGGGCATGTTTCACATCCCCCCCCTTCATCCAGTTTTCCTGTCTACTGTACTCATCTGACTCTTTGATTTTATCATGTGATAGTTTTTTGCCAATGTTAATGGAGACACTGTAAGTACTGCAGATGTATTCACTCTCACTCCAAGATGGTGCTTTGTATACACAAATGTTGTTATATGTTCTAATATGTTTTTTATTTTGGGATTGGTTGTTGTATACAAAAAAGCACATTTCGGCATGCACAAAAATTAGGTGGATTGAGGAATCCCCCTTGTCAGGGCATTGCATTGCTGTCAGAATACACCAATCAGCCACTATAGCTGATTGGAGGCAACTGCTGATGGAAAACAATCTTCCAATATGTCCCTTAAAGCAGAGTTCCACCCAAAAGTGGAACTTCCGCTCATTTGTGTCCCCCCCCCCCTTCCGGTGCCACATTTGGCACCTTTTTGGCAGGGAGCAGATACCTGTCTTTGACAGGTATCCTGTCTCCACTTCTGGGAGTCCGGGCTGTGGCGCATTATGTCACAGCTTGGCACCCCCATCCTTCCCCCACTGCCAGGCCAGTAGGAGAGCACAGCAGTGCCTCGAGCATGCGCAGTAGGGACCCGGTGTAAAGCCATAAAACATCAGCTGTGGTGCCGACATCGCTAAACTCCATGACAGGTAAGTGTCCTATTATTAAAAGTCAGCAGCTGCAGTATATGTAAATGCTGGCTTTGAATTTTTGCAGGGGTAGGCAGACCTCCTCTTTAAACAAAAGTTGGTCAAACAATTTACTTCTGTTGTATGGGGATGGCCATACACTAATGCAAATTTGTCTAGTTCCTGCAAAAAAAACATAGACTGTGCTATGCATGGGGGGCCCGCCCACCATCTCTCAAGTCCATAATTTTTCTTGACATGGACATGGTTAGTGGGGTGGGCAGGGCTGGTGCTGACGTTCTAACCATCTCTCCGCCTCCGCCCGCCCACTTAAGACCATAATTTTCCTCAGCTGCGGATAGCTCCTGCGCATGTGTGATTAAGGCAGTGAAGTGCCCATGCATGGTAAAGCTCCGCCAACAGCTCTATGAGTGACAGAGCAGCACCAGAAGTGACTCAGTCGAGCTTCTGCATAGGTCAAGCGATTTTTTTACAACACCGCCTCCGCTGCTGGGGACGGACGCAGATGTGAGGAGGACTCCTCTAATGGGGACACCAGATGTAAGGAGGACTGATGGGGACACCAGATGTAAGGAGGACTGATGGGGACACCAGATGTAAGGAGGAATGATGGGGACACCACATGAAAGTAGGGACTCAGACTCCGCTGCTGGGGACACAGATGTAAGGAGGGGTTCTGCTGATGGGGACACAGGTGTAAGGAGGACAGATGGGGACACCACATGTAAGGAGGACTGATGTGGATGAGGACTGATGGGGACACCAGATGTAAGGAGGACTGATGGGGACACCAGATGTAAGGAGGACTGATGGGGACACCAGATGTAAGGAGCACTGATGGGGACACCAGATGTAAGGAAGACTGATGGGGACACCTGATGTAAGGATGGAATCTGCTGGGGGCACCTGATGTAAGGACAGACTAGATTGTTAAACTCTGGAATACACATTTCTATTGTGGTGTAGGATCTGGGGCTGCTGTCCCTCTATCCCTCTTCCTCTCCCCCCCCCCCCCGCTTTCCCCCTTTCCTTCTCCCTCCCCATCCCTAATTCAGCTCAGACTCTAACCACACCCCTTTGAGCCATGCCCATGTAAGCCACGCCCATTGTTTTGCATAAACCACACCCATTTTGCAGCGCTTTCTCTATGCTACACCTACAAATGTATACCCCGCCCCTAATTGTAATGCTACTCCGCCTACAGCCAAAAAAGTGTCCCTACATTTTTTTTTACAATGTTGGCAACTATGTCAGTGTAAAAATACCTTTATGTGCGATGTACAGGACAGACGAACCATTGGTTCCAATGATAGCTGGTGCAATGCTTTCCAGGCTTAAAAAAAAATGTATAAAGTAAATGCACATTTTTTTTACCTGGAGCAAGCATGAAGTAATCTATCGGGATTTTCTGACTAATGCCGCGTATACACAAGCGGAATGTCCGACAGAAATATTCAGACGAAAGCGTATATTCCGATCGTGTGTACAGTGGTGTGAAAAAGTGTTTGCCCCCTTCCTCATTTCCTGTTCCTTTGCATGTTTGTCACACTTAAGTGTTTCGGAACATCAAACCAATTTAAACAATAGTCAAGGACAACACAAGTAAACACAAAATGCAATTTGTAAATGAAGGTGTTTATTATTAAAGGTGAAAAAAAATACAAACCATCATGGCCCTGTGTGAAAAAGTGATTGCCCCCTAAACCTAATAACTGGTTGGGCCACCCTTAGCAGCAACAACTGCAACCAAGCGTTTGCGATAACGTGCAATGAGGCTTTTACAGCGTCCTGGAGGAATTTTGGCCCACTCATCTTTGCAGAATTGTCCTAATTCAGTTACATTAGAGGGTTTTCGAGCATGAACGGCCTTTTTAAGGTCATACCACAACATCGCAATAGGATTCAGGTCAGGACTTTGGCTAGGCCACTCCAAAGTCTTCATTTTGTTTTTCTTCAGCCATTCGGTGGTGGACTTGCTGGTGTGTTTAGGATCATTGTCCTGCTGCAGAACCCAAGTTCGTTTCAGCTTGAGTACACGAACAGATGGTCGGACATTCTCCTTCAGGATCTCTTGGTAGACAGCAGAATTCATAGTTCCTTTTATCACGGCAAGTCTTCCAGGTCCTGAAGCAGCAAAACAGCCCCAGACCATCACACTACCACCACCATATTTTACTGTTGGTATAATGTTCTTTTTATGAAATGCAGTGTTCCTTCTACGCCAGATATACTTGGACACACACCTTCCAAAGAGTTCCACTTTTGTCTCATCGGTCCACAGAATGTTGTCCCAAAAGTCTTGGGGATCATCAAGATGTGTTGTGGAGAAATTGAGACGAGCTTTGATGTTCTTTTTGCTCAGCAGTGGTTTTCTCCTTGGAACTCTGCCATGCAGGCCATTTTTGCCCAGTCTTTTCCTGATGGTGGAGGCATGAACGCTGACCTTAACTGAGGCAAGTGAGGCCTGCAGTTCCTTGGACGTTGTTGTGGGGTCTTTTGTGACCTCTTGGATGAGTCATCGCTGCGCTCTTGGGGTAATTTTGGGCGGCCGGCCACTCCTGGGAAGGTTCACCACTGTTCCATGTCTTCGCCATTTGTGGATAATGGCTCTCACTGTGGTTCGCTGGATTCCCAAAGCTTTGGAAATGGCTTTATAACCCTTTCCAGACTGATAGATCTCAATTACTTTCTTTCTCAATTGTTCTTGAATTTCTTTGGGTCTCGGCATGATGTGTAGCTTTTAAGGATCTTCTGATGGACCTTACTGTGTCAAGCAGCTCCTATTTAAGTGATGCCTTGATTGTGAACAGGTGTGGCAATAATCAGGCCTGGGTGTGGCTAGAGAAATTGAACTCAGGTGTGGACAACCACAGTTATAGTATGTTTTAACAAGGGGGGCAATCACTTTTTCACACAGGGCCATGATGGTTTGGATTTTTTTTCACCTTTAATAATAAACACCTTCATTTACAAATTGCATTTTGTGTTTACTTGTGTTGTCCTTGACTATTGTTTAAATTGGTTTGATGTTCCGAAACACTTAAGTGTGACAAACATGCAAAGGAACAGGAAATGAGGAAGGGGGCAAACACTTTTTCACACCACTGTATGCCTCATCTGACTCTTTAAAAAAAAAAAAAAAAAAAATATTCTATTAAATTGTATTAAATGTTTTAAATATTTCCGACGGAACCAATTCCTATCGGGGAAAACCGCTTGTCTGTATGCTGTTCCGACAGACCAAAAATTACGCATGCGCTGAAGCAAGTACGAGACAGAAGCTATTGGCTACTGGCTATTGAACTTTCCTTTTCTAGTCCCGTAGTAATGTGTTGTACGTCACCGCGTTCTTGACAATCGGAATTTGGTGTGATCGTGTGTACGCAAGACAGTTTCAGCAGAAATTCCGTCGGAACTCAGTCGGAAAAACCTTCAGAGTTTATTCCGATGGGAAAACTGGTTGCGTGTACAGGGCATAAAGCTCTACTTTAAGGTCTCATGCACACTGGACATTTTTTGCAGCTGCTGTTTTTGGCTTCAGACATTTTTTTCTGCAGCCAATAAACTCCCCAGCATGTTATCTTATGTATTCATGCACACATAAGTTGTATTCAGCAATTTTAGGCAGGGGTGTTTTCTGGCTGGAAAAAAACCCCCAAACTAGTGGGTTTTGAGAGGAGTTTTTCAGCTGGAAAACTGTTCTAACTTTGATAAAAGCTAAAAACAAGTTAAAAAAAAAGGCTGACAAATGTGGAATAGCCACATTTTTCAGCATTTTTATGGAAGTATAGTTTGCTAAAAAAAAAAATGCTAAAGCAAAAAAAAAACGCTAAAAAAGAAAAAAACGCTGAAAAACCCACTCTACCTCTACAGATTTCTATAGCAAATGTTACTTTTTTTATAATGTCCCATGTGCCTGAGGTCTAAGCTTGAATAATTAGATTTAGGCTAAACCCGCTATTATTATATTAATATTATTACTATTTAAGGTACTTCCTTTATCTAGATGACAACTCACTTCCTTATAGAAGGTTAATAGAACGATTCTTTGTGAATCCATGCTGATTACTGCTAATGATACTGTTCTCATTGCTAAAATCTTGTATATAGTCCCTTATCATCCCCTCCAAGAGTTTACATACTATTGATGTTAGGCTAACTGGTCTGTAATTCCCAGGGATGTATTTTGGGCCCTTTTTAAATATTGGTGCTACATTGGCTTTTCTCCAATCAGCTGGTACCATTTCAGTCAGTAGAATGTCAGTAAAAATTAGGAACAATGGTCTGGCAATTACTTGACTGAGTTCCCTATGTACTCTCGGGTGCAAGCCATCTGGTCCCGGTGATTTATTAATTTGAACAGCTTCCTGACTGCCTCACGTCGATATACATCGGCAGAAGGGCACATACAGGCAGAATCA
The DNA here is from genome assembly GCF_037356315.1 of Lithobates pipiens. Lineage (NCBI taxonomy): Eukaryota > Metazoa > Chordata > Amphibia > Anura > Ranidae > Lithobates > Lithobates pipiens. The sequence goes on from NW_027507686.1 coordinate 89,081,415, forward strand.
AGTACCTGTACATTGCCCTATAAGAGACGGTGGGGGCGCGCCCACGGGAAGCTTCATGAGTCAGGTCGCGGGTCCCGTGGACTCGATCACCGCGGGGATACCCGCGATCGCCTCACGGAGAGGAAGAACGGGAAGATGCTAAAGTAAACAAGCATCTCTCTGTTCTGCCTAGCAACAGTGACACTGATCTCTGCTTCCTGTGATTGGAGCAGAGATCAGTGATGTGTAAAACACAGCCACGCCCCCCACAGTTAGCAACACGCCCCTAGCAGTCGTGATAAAAATCGCTGATCGCCACCATTTAAAGAAAAAAAAAATATATTAATACAAATGCCATAAAACTAGCCCCTATTTTGTAAACACTGTAACTTTTGTGCAAACCAATCGATCGCTTATTGCAATTTTTTTTACCAAAAATATGTAGAAGAATACGTATCAGCCTAAACTGAGGAAAAAATTTTTTTTTAAATATATTTTTGGGGGATATTTATTATAGCAAAAAGTGAAAAATAATGCTTTTTTTTCAAAATTGTTTTATTTGTAAAAATTTTGTTTATAGCGCAAAAAATAAAAACCGCAGGGGTGATCAAATACCACCAAAAGAAAGCTCTATTTGTGGGAAAAAAATACGTAAATTTTGTTTGGGAGCCACACTGCACTTCTGCCAATTGCCAGTGCTGAATCGCAAAAGTGCTCTGGTCAGGAAGGAGGAAAATTCTTTCAGGGCTGAAGTGGTTAAGTTTCCCAAGTCTAATTTTAGTTCTGTCCTCTGTTAACCATGGAGGTGCTTCCTGTGATGTGTCATGAGGATAAACACTGCAGTTTATATTACTGAAGCCCCCCGATTCTCTCGTGAAAACTGTGGAGACGAATAAATTCAATACCTTTGCCATCTCCCCATCCTTTGTAACCAGATGTCGTTCCTCATTCTTTATGAGCCAATATGGTCTGTCCTCCTTTTTTACTGTTTACATACTTAAAGAATTTCTTAGGATTTTTTTTTGCTCTCCTCCGCTATGTGTTTTTCATGTTCTATCTCAGCTGTCCTTATTGCACCCTTACATTTCTTGTTGCATTCTTTATAAAGGCTGATTGCTGATGATGATTCCTCAACCTTGTATTTTTTGAAGGCATTCTCCTTTCCTTTATATGCATTTTTACATTGGAGTTAAGCCAGCCAGGTCTTTTGTACTAAATTTAGTACCCAGTGGGATGCATTGGCTAATGCCCTTATTTAATATGCTTTTAAAGCAAAACCATCTCTCCTCTGTGTTCTTTTTTCCTGAGATTTTATCCCAATTTATGCCTTCTAGCAAGGTTCGTAGTTTAGGGAAGTTGGCTCTTTTGAAATTCAGTGTCTGTGTATTCCCTTTGTTTCCTATTTGTGTGATTTATACTGAAGCCAATCAACCCGTGATCACTGTTACCTAAATTGCCCCGTATTTCCACATCCTTGATCAGGTCTGTATTGTTGGTAATCAATAGATCTAATAATGCTTTATTTCTAGTTGGTGCGTCTACCATCTGACTCATAAAATTGTCCTGCAAGACATTTAGGAACTGGCGAGCCTTAGAAGAATGTGTGGTTCCCTCCGCCCAGTCTATGTCTGGATAATTAAAATCCCCCATTATGATAACATCTGTCTCCCCTTCCTCCCTCAGGTTAGGGGGCCTATACCATACTTCCAGTATTATTTTCCCCTTAGCTTCATCCCTTTGGAGCTCTACCCATAAGGATTCCATCTCCTCCCTAGCTCCCTTAGTGATGTCATCTCTCACATTCACATTCACTTGTACATTATTCTTGATATATAGGCATACCCCTCCCCTTTTTTACCCTCTCTATCTTTGCGATAAAGGGTATACCCTTGAATGGTTGCTAGCCAATCATGAAAGCTGTTGAACCAGGTCTCTGAAATTTCCACAAAATCCAAATCCTCCTCGTACAACAGTATCTCTAGTTCACCCTACTTGTCCGCCAGGTTCCTGGCATTGGTGGACATGCCACATAGTTTAGACCGGTCGCATATTATTCTCTTACTGGGTGTTCCGAGGTTGCAACTAGGACTTGCTACTATACTTACCTTGGGTTTATGTGCTTTGGTCAACCTATCACTAATGCCCCCAATACTACTCTCTGGAATATGTTCCACGCTGACTATCTCTACCTCTGGACTCTCCCCCCATCACCTAGTTTAAAAAACCCTCTAACTTTTTGGCCATCTTCATTCCCAGCTGATCTGCACCCTCCTCATTTATGTGCAGTCCATCTCTTCTATAGTACTGGTTATCGACTGAGAAGTCAGCCCAGTCCTCCAGGAACCCAAACCCCTCCTTACTACACCAGCTCTTCAGTCACTTGTTTACTTCCCTAATTTCCCACTGCCTTTCTGGTGTGGCTTAATGTACGCATAGTATTTCTGGGAATACTACCTTGGAGGTCCTTTTCCTCAATTTAACTCCCAAGTCTGTAAAATTGTTCTATAGGACACTCCATCTGCCTCTGACTTTGTCATTGGTGCCAATGTGCACCATGACAGCCGGGTCTTCAACAGCCCCCCCCCCCCCCCCCCCAGTAATCTGTCCACAAGATCCATGATGTGCCGAACCCGAGTGCCCAGTAAACAACATACAGTTCGGCGCTTCAGGTCTTTCTTACAGATTGCTCTCCCATACTAATCATGTAAAACTTTATTGTATATGCATTCATTTAAATCCAACATTTTTAGAGGAATGCCAATAGGCTACCTCTTTGCTGATGCTATTAGGCGCATGGTGTGGTATAGCTGCTGTGCAATGTCTCACAAAGCAATCAATTCACAAACCTGTTTTTCTTATTCAGCTGTGATTTCTTTGATGCCACAACTTCTTTTAAATCTCAAGTCACAGGGATGCTTAACGTACTTTAGCCTGCTCTGTATGTAGAGGTAATTTAACATCACGAGTGCTTTTGTATTTTACCACTACTAGTGCTAATATAACACTTTGATTTTATTATGAAGACAGATAAAATAAAACTATGTTAGGGTCTGTGATGATGGCTTTTGTTTGGTCCAGAACTGATTTTCTCACCACTCAAGTCTATGGGAATGCAAAAGCATCTTAACACAGGTCAGCTTCACCTGCAAGGAATTCTGAAGGATCTCAAAAGTAACTCATACTGATGCCAAAAGCATCAGTATGATGGTTGGTCACGAGTATTATGGTTGGCCACAAAAGTAAATTCAGATAGATTACCACACGTTTATCATTCATTAGAATAAACAACAGTTTTGGGTGGGTGGTGATTATTGAAGTTTCAATCGATGTCTATAGAGGAGAGCAGAAAAAGAAACCATTTGATGTGGCAGTAAAAACACTTACAGGGATAAAATAATTTATGAAAAAACAGGGCTTTCAACAGAACAATGTTCATTTCATTTGGAAACAAGGTTTTGACACCTTAGTGACATGTATATGTGTTTAGTGAGCATTTTCAGTGAGATAAAATAAGTAGTGATGTTATTATAACTCATCCATTGTAATTGAGTGAATCAAATATTATTTTATCACCACCTGAAACAGCTTATTTTCCTTCACGGGTAATCCTGCATTTATATTCCTGCTGTTCCCCTCCACCTTAAACTAAATACAGGCTGACTGCTTTTCAGATGTCTCTTTGGTAAACTTTACATTTATGTTACAGCTGTTTCACATCAATCTGTAGCCATATTCAATTTTTTATATTTTTATTTTGTTATTAAGCCTCTAACCTAAATTATTGGCTGCCTTATCTTTACAATCCTGCCCTCTTGGTCCTCTTGCAGTTTGATTGTGGTCTGAAAAGTTTGGTGCGTCAGCTGTGTGCCTCATATTAACTCCTGATTGATAGGCAAATTCAATCCACATCCACCACAGTATAAAACAAGAGCACCTTTATGGGAAACACAGACCAGGGGGATACATGCTGGTGTTCTTCCAATAAAGTAGGGTTCTCTAATAAGTGGCACTTCCGCTCTTGCACTTCAGCAATTTGCACAAAGCGAACACCAACAGCACCTTACTTTACAAATCACCAGACTGCAGGTAAACTCTTTTCCAATTCCACTCTCTTTCCTCTCTGAAACATGCGCTTTTTACCTCTCCTCTTCACAGTTGCAGCCTCTCTCCTCAAACTCTTTCCTTCACCCTTCTTCTCCACCCCACAATCTGCATATATCACCCTCACTTCTGCCCTCTCCTTATTACTGCACTCATCACCTTCTCCTAATTCTAATCCCACATGCTAATAAAACCCCAGAATTCTGAGGCTGTCCCTTCATATAAATATTTATTTCATATTAACTCCCTTACTTTTCTGCTTCTCCTCGCCTCTGGAGATATATCCCCAAACCCTGGGCCTCCTTTATTTAACTGTACCCAATGCACCCATCATCCCACATCCTCTGGCAGCAGTCACAATATACGTAATTTCGTCTCCCTTCCTCTTCTTCCCAAAATCGGTACCCTTCTCCTGTGCCCTCTGGAATGCCTGCTCTGTTTGCAACAAACTCACCACTGTCCCTGACCTCTTTGTTCCTAACTCCTTTAATCTACTTGCTGTCACCAAAACTTGGCTTCATTAATCTGACACTCCTTCTCCTCCTTCCCTCTCCCATGGTCACTTTCTCTGGACTCACTCCCCTAGACCAAGTGGATGCAAGGGAGGTGGAGTGGGAATCCTAATATCCCCACAGAGCACCTTCCAGGTTCTCCACTCTTCCTCTCTGTCCCTGTCATCATTTGAAGCTCACTGTATACGTCAAGTCCCTCCGATTTCCTTAAGAATTGCTGTGATCTACTGACCCCCTGGACCATTATCAACTTTTCTTGATGACTTTTCTGCCTGGCTACCCTACTTCCTCTCTTCTGAAATTCCCACAATCCTTCTCGGTGACTTCAATAGGAACACTCATGCTACTTCTAAACTTCTTAGTCTAACATCCTCCTTTAACCTGAAGCAATGGGTACAGTTCTCTCGCTCCCTGTCTTCCACCACTTTTCCCTTCAATTGCCTATCAATCACCCATAGAAAACCTTCACTTCAACCCTTCTTTTCTCTGTTCTGCTACTGACCACCTCTATGACAAAATCTCACCCCTGTCCTGCCTCAATCTAGCCACTTCTCTCTACAATAGATCCCTGTCCTCCACCCTAGACCTTGCCCTCCCCACTACACACAGAATCAGGCTTCGACCCCTACAACCCAAACAGATGACATCAGAAGTCTCCAAAAGTAGCTGTGCTCTTGAGCATCTGTGGCGTAAGACATATGCCACGTACACATGATCTGAATTCCGGCCAGAAAAAGACCGATGAGAGATTTTCATCGGAAAATGCGTCCGTGTGTATGCTCCATCGGAATTTAGCTGTCCGAATTTCCGCCAGCCAATAATTGATAGCATGTTCTCAATTTTCCCAAAGGAAAAACTTTCTATCGGTAATTCTGATCGTGTGTGTGCAATTCCGACACGTCAAAAATCACGCATGCTCAGATTCAACTACAAGACAGAAGCTATTGGCTACTGGCTATTGAACTTCCTTTTTCTAGTCCCGTCGTACGTGTTGTACATCACCGCGTTATAAACGATCGGAATTTGATGTGACCGTGTGTAGGCAAGACAGCTTGAGCTGCGGCATAAGTCTTTCAAAGAATTCAACTAATACAAATCTGCCCTCAAGAACTACAAATCCTGCCTCCTCACTGTCAAGCAGACCTATTTTATCACTCTTATTAACACCTTCTAATTTAGTCTCCATCAACTCTTCTCCACTTTTAACTCTATTTTGTCCTCCACTGCCTTCATCCACTAACTCACTCACTGCCCAGGAGATCGCCAATCACTTCAAACATAAGATTGATTGAATCCATGATGAAATCTCCACTCTACAGGTATCTCACCCACTTAATACCCCATATCAACAAGTACAATCAACACTACCCTTATTCTACCCTGCTACTATAGATGAGGTTGCCAAACAAATTTCTAAAGCCCACCTAACCACCTGCCCACTGGACCCTGTTCCCTCTCAAATACTACAGTCACTCTCTGACTCTATCCTACAGACCCTAGCCCACATTTTTAATATATCCCTCTCTTCTGGCATCTTCCCCAACTGTCTAAAACATGCACTGGTCACCCCCAAACTTAAAAGGCCATCCTTGGACCCTACCAATCTACGCCCTATCTCCTTGGTCCCCTTTTGCTCTAAACTCCTTAAACGCCTGGTCTGCAACCAACTGAGTGACCACTTCATTAAGAATAACCTTCTTGATCCCTTTCAGTCTGGATTGCACCCTCAACACACCACAGAATCTGCTCTTTTGAAATCTCTTTTGAATGACCTACAGCAAAAAGCAGAGGACACTATTCTGTACTTCTACTTCTGGCCTTTTCGGCTGCCTTTGATAAGGTTGACCACCCCCTCCTAGTCAACAAACATTCCTCTTTTGGTCTCCATGACTGTGCCCTTCGTTGGCTCTCATCCTACCTATCCCAACTCACCTTCAGTGTCACTTGATATCGATATGGATAAACATATATAACATAGTAATGACAGCATTAAATAAGGAGGAGCAGATGGCAGCAAATAGTAATAAGAATAATTTAATGGAGACAAACAAAACTGTTATCCATTTAATATAAATGAAATATAGGAGCATTGAGATGCATTTAGATATGTTTGAAGCTAGCTAGCTTGGAAACACAGTTTTTACCTGAGATCGATCTCCAACAGTGTGTGGTCACCCTCGATGTGGCAAAAACGTATCATGACTAACCTTTTTATGAAGACACGCCCCTCGGCTGGCGTCTGACATCACTGGCCTAGCGGGGGAGGAGGTGACACAATGAGAGCTGACATGCCCCATTCAGTGTGCGTGCATCTATTTGACTCCCCCTAGAGATCACGAGCAGAAAATGCACAGGGAATTGAAAAGCGAATGATTGATGAAGGGATATATAGAAAGAGAGGCACATCTGTTCTACCCTAAAGGGGGCCAATACATATGGCAACCAACCGCATCTGAGACACAGAGACTCAGCATATGTGGGATAAAAATGAAAAGTTGAGTACAGGAGGCAAGGAATACCAAAAATTATCCATTACAAGAAACGTAACATAATATAATACACCAATGATAAATCAATGTTTTGCTATACATTATTAACCTAAAGATATCATATTCTGAATTGGGTTTTATACAAGCGTATAAGTATTTATTTATCAATACAGATAAACATATATAACATAGCGGTCAACATTGTAATGACAGCAATTAAAAAAATGAATCGCTAAATATGAAAAGAAAAATTTAATTGAATTGGGGCTAGATAGATGAGGGAGATAAAAGAGAAGCACTAGAGATGGGGGGGGTAGGAAAAAGGGAAAGGAGGAAGGGAAAATGAAAATTGAAGGGAAGGTAAACATAGACACAAGTGAAACACAAACACAAAAATGACACTAGCAGAAATTACATGGAATTGACTTGTCAGTCCCCAATATGGGTCATAAAAATGGTTTGAAACTGGCAGTTTCATTCAAGCCTGGATAAGTTGTGGCATTGAGATTGTATATCCATTGAGTTTCCAGCTGTAGCATCGTTTGATCTACGCTGCCACCTCTGGTGGTCAAGGGTATATTATTAAGAGCCATAAATTGGATCATATTTTGGTCAAAATCCTGATATAGGCCAACATGCCGACTCATGGCAGTTTCCATTTGTCTTTTTAGAATAGAAGATAAATGGTCCCTAATTCTTTTGAAAAAGGGGTGTTTTGTTTTCCCTATATAAAAGCATCCACACAGACATTGCATGAGGTACACCACTCCTATGGTCTGGCAGGTGATTCCATGTCAATTGGAGTATAATTGTCCATTGGGAAGGACACTTTCGTTGTCGTTGTGGATGAATCTACAAATGTCACAGTTACCACAGGGATAAGTGCCTGGATTTGAGTTCAATTGCCTAGGACTGTGATGAGTCGATCTTTAATTGAAGTAGCTCTCCTATTTGTGATGTCAGGACACATTTTAATATGATTTTTGATCACGGGGTCTGCAGTTAAGAGTTGCCAAAACTTTGAAAGAATGCCTCAAATTTTTTTATGCTGTTTACAATAGGGAGTTATGATCCTAACAGGTTGCACAAATTTATTTTGTGTTTTTGGTAGAGTAAATCAAAGAATGTCTATCTTGCCTAATGGTTTTATTATATGCTTTTTTTAGACAACTAGCCCCTGTCCCTTAATCTCCAATATACAGTATCTCCCAAAAGTGAGTACACCCCTCACATTTTTGTAAATATTTTATTATATCTTTTCATGTGACAACACTGAAGAAATGACACTGTGCTACAATGTAAAGTAATGAGTGTACAGCCTGTATAACAGTGTAAATTTGCTGTCCCCTCAAAATAACTCAACACAGCCATTAATGTCTAAACCGCTGGCAAAAAGTGAAACAAGTGAAAATGTCAAATTTAGGGCCAAAGTGTCAATATTTTGTGTGGCCACCATTATTTCCCAGCACTGTCTTAACCCTCTTAGACATGGTGTTCACCAGAGCTTCACAGGTTGCCACTGGAGTCCTCTTCCACTCCTCCATGACAACATCACGGATATGGTGGATGTTAGAGACCTTGCGCTCCTCCACCTTCCATTTGAGGATGCCCCACAGATGCTCAATAGGGTTTAGGTCTGGAGACCTGCTTGGCCAGTCCATCGCCTTTACCCTCGCCTTCTTTAGCAAGACAGTGGTCGTCCTGGAGGTGTGTTTAGGGCCATTATGTTGGAATACTGCCCTGCGGCCCAGTCTCCAAAGGGAGGGGATTCTGCTCTGCTTTAGTATGTCACGGTACATGTTGGCATTCATGGTTCCCTCAATGAACAGTAGCTTCCCAGTGCCAGCAGCACTCATGCAGCCCCAGATCATGACACTCCCATCACCATGCTTGACTGTAGGCAAGACACACTTGTCTATGTACTCACCTGGTTGCCGTGACATGCGCTTGACACCATCAGAACCAAATACGTTTAACTTGGTCTCATCAGACCATATGACATGGTTACAGTAATCCATGTCCTTAGTCTGCTTGTCTTCAGCAAACTGTTTGCGGGCTTTCTTGTGCATCATCTTTAGAAAAGGCTCCCTTCTGGGATGACAATCACGTAAACCAATTTGATGCAGTGTGCAGCGTATGGTCTGAGCACTGACAGGCTGACCCCCCCCACCCCTTCAACCTCTGTTCTGAGTGGAGCCCATCCTGTTAAATTGCTATATGGTCTTGGCCACTGTGCTGCAACTCAGTTTCAGGGACTTGGCAATCTTCTTATAACCTAAGCCATCTTTATGTAGGGCAAAAATTCTTTTTTTCAGATCAGAGTTCTTTGCCATGAGGTGCCATGTTGAACTTCAAGTGACCAGTGTGAGAAAGTAAAAGCGATAAAACCAAATTTAACACACCTGCTTCCCATTCACGCCTGAGACCTTGTAACATTAACTAGTCACATGACATCGGGGAGATAAAATGTCTAATTGGGCCCGATTTGGACATTTTCACTTAGGGGTGTACTCAATTTTGTTGCCAGACATTTAGACATTACTGGCTGTGTTGAGTTATTTTGGGGGGATAGCACATGTATGCTGTTATACAAGCTGTACCCTCACTACCTTACATTGTAGCAAAGTGTAATTTCTTCAATGTTGTCACAAAAAAAGATATAATAAAATATTTACAAAAATGTAAGGGGTGTACTCACTTTTGTGAGGTACTGTAGTTCCCTAGCTGCTTTCAGAAAATCTTCCTCATTGGTACAGTTCCTTTGAATACAAAGGTATTGACTATAGGTTATACTTTTTAATAATGGAATAGGATGCAAAAAAGTTGCATGTAATGTGTTTCCTGTGGACGGTTTTCTAAATAGAGAGGAGGAAAGAGACCCATCCCCATTTAGAGAGAATTAAAGATCCAAGAAATTGGAGTGATTGCATGTCATTGTGAACTTCAAATTGAAGTAATCCTTGCCCGTGATGGTCATAAATGTTTCTAATTCTTTTTTGGTGCCAGTCCAGAATAATAGTACGCCATCAATATAACAATGCAAGATTGAACATGTCTAAGTAGATCTGACAAATTATCATGGGCAAAAAGTTCTCTTTCCCACCCCCCCAAGTACAGGTTGGCGTATGAGGGGGCACAGAAAGTCCCCATCTCAACCCCCTGTACCTGGAGGTATTGGGAAGATCCAAATATAAACACATTTCACGTTAGGATAAATTGAAGAAGATCCAAGATAAACTTATTGTAACTAGAAGCACATTTTCCTCTCTCTCGTAGATGATTTGCAATTACTTGTAATACTGTCACAACAAGTACTTACCGAGGCCAAGAAGAGCGGTTAGCCCTTGCAACTATGTGCACCACATCCCCTGGAGGTGATACAGGGAGCGGGTGGCATGCAGAAGCACTGGCCACCAGCAGGTGTAGGTATCTGAAGAAACTCAGGAGCTGAGTAGTGGGTTTACTGAGAGTCAGGAACTGGCTGTCCCGGGGGTAACAGGGAATCAGGTAACAGAATAGCAAGTCCGTGAAACAGGCCAAAGGTCAGATCCGTAAAATCAGGCAAGGAAGTTCGTAAGGCAGGCCAAGGGTCAAATATGGGTAATCAGAGAGTCCATGAGGCAAGTCAAGGGTCAAATCCAGGTAATAAATCAGAGAGTCCGTGAGGCAGATCAGGAGAGGTCCGTTAAGCAAGCCAAGGGTCAAACGAGGCAATCAGGCAAACAGCAGGTAACGGCCACAAACGGGAAGCCAACAACAAACCAGCAACCCATTTGGATGCCAGAGCTGCCTAAAATAGCTACGCCATAGTGTGTGCGCCACGGCGCACACACTCGTGTGCTATCGCGCACAGCCTTGCACTATCGTGCACACTCGCAGGCCACTGCGCGCACACGTGTACCATTGCGCACACATGCACTCTGCACCATTGGGCCATACACATGCATGCGCCAAAGCGCTAATCCGCCGTGCATGCGCACGATAGCATAGCGAGCATGGGCGGCCAAAGTCCTTCTTTGACAAATACATTATTTTGGGGAATGGTGTTGAACAGGCTTTCAACATCTATAGCAACCATTAAGGTATTGGGGGGAAGATTGAGTCCCTCCAATGTTTTTAGCAGGTCAATTGTATCTTTAATGTAGGACGAAAGAACAACCATGTGTGGATTGAGGTAGTCATCGACAAGGCTGCTAGCATTTCCGGTTAAGCAGTCAAAACCAGACACTATCGGTCTACTGGGGGAGCTGGGTCAGGAATTTTTTTATTTTTTTGTAGAGCGTAGAATGTAGGAGTTCTAGGCTCTTTGATATGAAGAAAATTCCAAGTTTTTTTGTCTATAGTTCCTTGTTGAAAGGCTTTAAAGATAATATTATAGTATTTGGTATTGTAGTGATCTAAAACTGTTTTTGTAATGGGTCTATACCAGTCTCTATTTTTCAAAATCTGTATACACATGTGTTCGTACTGTTCAGTATTCATGATGACGAGATTACCTCCCTTGTCGGCAGGTTTTATAACTATTTGTGGATAAGTTTGCAAAGAATTTAAAGCCAATTTTTGGAAACTAAAAAGATTGTTGGCTTTTGTTTTAGACCAAGTTGCTTTTTCAATTTCTTTAGTGGTTTGTTGAACAAAAGCCCACACAGTATATTTGGATTTGTACAAAGCAATGGAAAATTGCGAGATTTTGGCATGAAAGAGGAGGGTGGTGGAAAGGCCACAATGGTGGATATCTCTGACCAGAGGTTGTTAGAGGATTCAATATCCTCCATGGTGTGACCTTCACACAAACCCATCAAATCATCAATGGCACAGAGTTCCTGCATTGTATATTTGCCATCATCAGGAAGTTTATTAGTAGCAGATGGCTGGTCAGGTTTTTCATAAATGGCCTCAAACATGAGCTTGCTTGTAAATCTGTCAACGTTACTGTCGGGAAAGTACTTACTATGTCATCCTTGTTTCATCAGCTCATGGAACGGGCAGCTGCGCCTGATGGTGATATTTTGATGCAGCGCTGTTTATCTATGGCTTCATCGGACAAAAATTTTAAACTTCTAAGTAATCCGGTGCCGATTTTGTCCCCTCACCATTCTGCCCCTTCTGCCTCTGTTTTCCAGGATCCTTTTCTTCTACCTCCACAGGTCCTCCGCCCTCCGTTCAGCCCCTTCCTGAGTCTCCTTCGTTCATCAATGAGGAATCTTTTAATCTTCCATACGCATGCGCAATAGAGGACTCAGTTCTGGATGCCTCAGCAACGCTTCTTGATGGCATCAGCACTGCATTGCAGCCTCCTGTGAAAAAGAACAAAGAAATCATATTCCAGATAAGACACATGATGCTTCTTCTGTCTCTGCTGTGCCATATGTTTCATCCAGGGGCAGAATTCAGAAATCTCGTTGGGTTCATTCTCCGCCCCCCCCCCCCCCTTATCAAAAGGTGGTAAGCATACTACTAAAAAGAATAGACATTCTTATAGACCTATACAATCGTCTGCATTTCCTAGTAACTCTTCCTCCATGTTGAGATCATCATCTATTCCTTCAGCTTTGTCTGCTACTGCATCTAGTAGTTTACCTTCCGCTGTTTCTGATAAGGTTCAGCAATCTTCATATGTAGTTACTGCAGCAGATGTTAATGGTGAAGTAATTCCTTCTGTTGCTGCGGATATGCAGGACAATATTCATATAGAGGCCCCTATACAATTGCAAAATCAATCTGGTGAGTCTCAAAATTTGAATATTTTGCGTGAATTTATACATAATTTTAGTAATTTCATTGATAATTTAGATAAGAAAAAGTCTCCAATGGTTGATACTGCCGTAGGTGTTGAACAGGTTTGGTTACCTAATAGTTCTCTTTCTGGTTGTGTTTTGGAGTCTTCTGATAAAACTGTTCCTGTTTTGCCTATTGTTTCTTCTCAAATAAATGCTTCTGTGATTCCCGATAATTCTTTTCGTGAAGCATTGCCCTGTATGTTGCCTCCGTTAGGATTTCACTTGCCTCTAGCAGTTAAAACTAAAATTAAAAATGGTGAATATGTGGATATTATGTCTTTGCTTCCCTTAGTTAAAGATTATAGATTTGATAAAAAGGATTCTGATAGGTTTGCTGATGATAAAAGTAGGTCGGAACCTCGTTCTTTTTCTAATTGGTTACATGCATTTTGCATTTATGCAAGCGTTCTAGGAGAAAGTAAACCGGAGCTCTGCAGTAGTCTTTCAACAATTTTCTAGGCTTATAAAAATTTGAATGGTATCGCTTGGTTCTTTTATGATGAAGCATTTCGCCAAAAGCTTTCAGTACATAAATCTTTGGCATGGGGAGTTAAAGATGTCGGGTTATGGCTTAATTTGTTGTTGACGCAAAAACAATTTGTTATATCTTCTCCTCCTGTCCCAGTTGGTTTTCGTAAGGGTGTATGTTTTGGTTTTAATGAGGGCCATTGCAAATGGCCTCATTCTTGTAAGTACAAACATGAATGTACTTATTGTGCGGGTAATCATTCTGCTTTGAAATGTTTTAAGAAAAATTACGCTTCTAATCCTCCGGTTGGTCATGATCTTTTTCTTAAAAGTGGACATGCCAGTGATCCTTATAAATATGGTTCCTTGGCATCGAATGTGGCCAAACCGGCAGATGGCGGCCCTTCTATTTGAAGGTTTTTGTGATGGTTTCCGGTTGCCTAGTTTTCAAAGTTCTGATTGTTTAGCTACTAAAAATTTGCCTTCTGTGGATCATCATTCTTCAATCGTAGCTGAAAAAATATTTAACCACTTCAATACAGGGCACTTAAACACCTTCCTGCGCAGACCAATTTTGAGCTTTCAGCGCTGTCGCACTTTGAATGACAATTGCGCGGTCATGCTACACTGTACCCAAATGAAATTTTTATCATTTTTTTCCCACAAATAGAGCTTTCTTTTGGTGGTATTTGATCACCTCGGCGGTTTTTATTTTTTGTGCTACAAATAAAAAAATACCGAAAATTTTGAAAAAAAAATGTTTTTTTTTGTTTCAGTTTCAAAACTTTGTAAATAAGTACGTTTTCTCCTTCACGGATGGGCACTGATGGGGCTACACTGATGGGCACTGATAAGGCGGCACTGATGGGCACCAATAAAGTGGCACTGATGAGGTGGCATTGATGGACACTGATAGGCGGCACTGATAGGCGACACTGATAGGCGACACGGATGGGCGACACGGATGGGCGACACGGATGGACACTGATAGGTGGCACAAATTGGCACTGATAGCTGGCACGTATTGGCATGGATGGGCGGCACAGATGGGCATGGGTAGGTGGCACAGATGGGCATGGGTAGGCGGCACAGATGGGCATTGGTAGGCGGCACAGATGGGCATGGGTGGGCACTAATAGGCGGCACAGGTGGGCACTGATAGGCGGCACAGGTGGGCACTCATTAGCGGCACAGGTGGGCACTCATTAGCGGCACAGGTGGGCACTCATTAGCAACACAGGTGTTATACTGTACTAATGGATGCCAATCAGTGCCAAACAATAATGCATGCCAATCAGTGATGCCCATTGTGGGCACTGCCATCCATTATGGGCACTGATTGGCATCCATTGTGCCTGACTGGCATCCCTGGTGGTCTAGGGAGGATTACCTCTGCTGGGCATCCCTGGTGGTCTGGTGGCGTCCCTGGTGGTCCAGTGTGGGCATCCTCGGGGGGGCTGTGCTGATAATCGATCAGCACAGACCCCCCCCTGTCAGAGGAGCAGCCGATCGGCTCTCCTCTACTCGCGTCTGACAGACGCGAGTGAGGAAAAGCCGATCACCGGCTCTTCCCATTTACACTGTGATCAGCCGTGATTGGACACGGCTGATCACGTGGTAAAGAGTCTCCGTCGGAGACTCTTTACCGAGATCGTAGTTGCCGGGTGTCAGACTGACACCCCGCAACAACGATCGCCGCGATGCGCGCCCCCGGGGGCGCGCAGCGGCTCATAATCCTGATCACGTCATATGACGTCCGGTTAGGATTATGAAACCACTTTGCCGCCATCTATTTGTAATAGGGCGGGCGGCAAGTGGTTAAGGAGGTGTGCGAAGGTAGGGTTCCTGGGCTGTTTCCTTCTCTCCCATTTACTGACTTTCGCATTTCCCCTTTAGGTATTATACCTAAGAAGGAATCTAATTATTTTCGGATGATTCATCATCTTTCATATCCCTTTGGCTCATCTCTCAATGATGATATTGATTCTGCTTTGTGTAGTATATCCTATTCTTCTTTTGATGATGCTTTGTGGAAGATTCGTGCATTAGGCCATGGAGAGTTGTTAGCTAAGGCTGACGTTAAATCTGCCTTCCGGCTTTTGCCGATTCATCCTTCAGCATTTAATTCTTTAGGTTTTTGTTTTGGAGACTCCTTTTATATGGATAAGTGCCTGACTATGGGCTGCTCATTGTCCTGTAGCTATTTTGAGATGTTTTCTTTTTTAGCATGGGTGGTGTCTTATCGTGCAGGTTCTTCAGGTTTGTTACATTACTTGGATGATTTTCTTTTTATTGGGCCAGCGGATTCTGATGAATGCTTATATCTGTTTACTGAATTTCGGGTTGTTTGTCGTAGTTTTGGTGTGCCTTTGGCTGTCAAAGTCCGTCTATCCTACGACGTGTTTGGAATTTTTAGGAATTAGTATTGACACTGATCTTATGCAATTTTGCTTCCCGCCACAAACGGTTGCTAGGATTACATTTTTGGTTGACTATGTTCTTTCTAAGAAGAAAGTTACACGAAAGACTTTACCGTCTCTGTTAGGTTTGTTGGCCTTTGCATCTAGGGTCATTCCTGTAGGAAGAGTTTTTTCTAAGAGATTTATATGGCTTTATCTGGTGTAAAATTGCCATTTCATTTTATACGTATTACTACGTCTTTACGTGAAGATTTGTTGGTTTGGAAAAAGTTTTTGAGTTCCTTTAATGGTTGTTATTTTTGGCAAGATCCGTTTTGTACATCAGTTGAACTTAATTTGTTCACTGATTCCGCTGGCTCTGTTGGTTATGGGGCTTATTGGCAAGGCCATTGGTCAGCAGGTACGTGGCTGGTTTCATGGGTTGATAGTGGTTTGACTAAAAATATTACCCTTTTAGAATTGTTCCCTGTTCTTCTTGTTACATTCTGATAACAAAGCAGTTGTTTATGCTATTAATTATTTGTCTTCTAAATCATTTCCAGTATTAGCTGTTCTTCGTCGACTAGTATTTAAGTGTTTAGAATTGAATGTTTGGTTTAAGGCTAAATATGTGCCTGGAGTGGATAATTTGATAGCTGATTCTTTGTCACGTTTGCAGCTGGATCGTTTCCACCTATTGGCTCCAGGATCGGACGACTGCAGTATGCCTTGCTCCTTATATCTGTGGGATCTGGTTTTGTGAATGTTGATTCGGCTATCCGGAATTCATTGGTGCCTTCTACGTGGGCGGATTATCATGCCGCATGGAAATTGTGGTGTAATTACCTGGACTCTTGTGGTCGGGTTGGTTCTTTTTCTGAAAGTCTGCTTTTATCTTTTTTGGATGTCTTAATGGGGAAAGCTTATTTTTATTCCCATATTGTGAAACAATTGGCTGGTATTTCATTTTTTGCTATGTTGTTGGGGTTTCCATCTTGTTTTTGTTTTTGTACTTAGTTGATTCTCGTTTACCGATTTCGGTTGGCCTTTTGGAACAGCTTTGCTCCTCTACTGATATTGTTTGCTTTTCTGTTTATGAAGCTTTTTGCCTCAGTTTTTTTGGGGCATTTCGTATTTCTGAGCTGCTTCCTTCTAATATTTCAAGCAATTCCGGTATGTTTTTATGTGATTTCGTTTTTTGTACCGAATTTATTAAAATTCGGATTTCTCTGAGCAAAACTGATCATTTAGGTTGGGGTAAGTGGGTAAATTTGCATCACTTTACTTCATCCAATATATGCCCCATTTTATTGCTTCGGCAATTTTTACAAGTTCGCCCATCAATGTTTGTGTCATTTGGGTTTGGTTCATCTTCCCATTACGTCTCACTCATTTCGTATAGGTGCCGCTACTACTGGTTCCGATTTGGGTTTATCTGACAATGTTATGAAGAGTATTGGTAGATGGAGATCTCGTTGCTATAAATCTTACATACGTCATGATTTTTCTGTTTGATTTTAGGTCCTCGTTGTAACGTATGGATCATCGGCCATTCATATGTTTTTTGGGATTTTCATAGAGCTTTTAATAGGGTATATGGTTCTAATTTGGGTTTTCCTTTTGAAAACTTTGTTTTATGGTGGTATGCTTTACGCGGTATGCGGCTGAGTGATGTGCGTCAGACATTTTCATCCCTTTTTTCTTCATGGCTTTCTCCTAGCATTGTTATTTGTCATATTGCAGGAAATGATCTTGGACATTGTCTTACTTTAGATATCATTTCTCAGTTGAAATGAGATTTTTTACATTTACATTCTGTTTTGCCTCATACTGTCATTGTTTTTTCAGAAATTGTCCCCCGATTAATTTGGTTGCAGGATCTAGAATTTAAACATTGTTAAAAAATCCGTAAGAAAATTAATAGGGCTATTTCTAAATTTATGTCATTGATTGGGGGATTATCTTATAGACATGTTGACTTGGAAGGAGGCCATGCTGGTTTTTATCGTTCTGACGCTGTTCATTTAACTGATATCGCTTTGGATATTTTCAGTGTTGGTATTCAGAATTGTGTTGATTTTACAGCGGTTAGGGGGTTGTGTCAGGTTCATTGTTGAATGCCCCTGGCATATGGGACAGTGTTATCGTTTATTAGATATGCCTTTGGTTAACCCAAGCTTTATGGCTGGGTTAAATTGTTTTTGATATTATTTAGTTGAGTATAGTATTAATATTTAATAGGCATGCTCTCATTATTGGTTAAATATGTTATAATACCAATAAATAATGGTCCGGGGCCATTTCAATCCAATTTTGTGAATTTGTCTTTATTATTTAAAAATAACATATGTATTAAGTTCTGCATACAAATCCATGAAATTGGAGGAGCATAAAATAGTATCCTCCCATCTATGGGGTCGGGGTAGACAAAGGGTTAAGTATATATCAGTTTGATTTTAAATGTATTGGTTAAAACAAGTCACATGTTATGGCATGAGCTACTATATGGTATATATATATGAATTAACTGCATAGGAGGCAGCAGCTGCAACGGATCACAGAAGGAAGAAGGAGCATCCCACCCTCCCTCCCTTGTCGTGGACCATTTTAGGTGGTTATAGTCCTTTTCATCTGAAGAGGGACAGTGTTATTGTTTATTAGACAAGCCTTTGGTTAACCCAAGCTTTATGGCTGGGTTAAATTGTTTTTATATTAATTGGTTGAGTATAGCATTCAGATTTAATAGGCATGCTCTCATTATTGGTTAAATATGTTATAATACCAATAAATAATGGTTCGCGGCCATTTCAATCCAATTTTGTTAATTTGTCTTTATTATTTATTATTTAATAATAACATATGTATTAAGTTCTGCATACGACTCCATTTTCTTTAGGGACGTGTCTAGACTGTGTAGAGTGATTCCATTTATATGCATAATCTCCATTATGAGTAGCTTGGACACATAGAAATTTGTTTTCCTTTCCCTTAATAATTTCAAGCGTATATTTATCAATATGTTCCTTAACATAATTTACAATTGGCTCACCCATAGAGATACAAGCTCCCTTTAGGTAGGCACCACATCCCCAAATAAACAGTATAGTAAAATTGGAGGATGAATAGGGATTTTAATGGGGCTACCTATAAAGAGAATTAGACAATGTACAGTATAAAATTATACAATTTTTATTCTAAACATGATTAAGATTAAAAGCCAAAGAGATTATAGAGTTGTGATTTGACTGATCAAGACAATTGATTGAATGAAGATGGATTTTTGCACATTATCCCAACATGTTTCACAGATATGCTTCCTCAGGGGATGTGAGTATTGGTTAATCGATAGAAAGCTCCAAACCACTGCCAGATAATAACCAATTACTGGAAACCCCACAGATTTATAAACACCAGAAACTGTAGAGGGCAAAAGATCCAGCTAAAAAATTAAGGAAATATTGCTTCTCAATAAAATAAAAATTACTAGTAATATTATTGCAAATATTTGCAACAATAAGGATAAACATCCTCTAATGTTAAAGTATTAGTAATTTACTCACTTAAAATCTAAATTGGTAGAGCTCAAGAGGAAAATGACTAAAGGATATACTCTGGTGAGCCAGACAGAGTTGAGGAATTACAAAGGAAAAAGGACTAGGGACAAAATCAAGAAAATCAAATAAGCAAAAAAGTATGATAAGGACAATTTAGCCATGTTAAAAATAAAAAAGAAATGTTTTTTTATGTAAATAATAAATTAAACTGAAAGTAGATAAAAAGTGGGGCAGGTCATATTGATTTGAAGAAAAATAGCATGGGAGATAATAACTCCCAGCAAACACAAACAATTCAAGTAACATAATAAAAAATATATATAAAAAAAAGTATATATGTTTACTACAGCCAAGTTGCTTTATAACAGGGTTCCAATATATAAGGCAGGAGGGGAGGTCCACCCTAAAGTGGACCTTCCGCTCATTGGAACCCTCCCCCCCTCCGGTGCCACAATTGGCACCTTTCAGGGGGGAGGGGGGTGCAGGTACCTGTACAGTACAGGTATCTGCACCCACTTCCGGCGTAGATTCTGCAGAAGGTACGCCCCTTTCCGCAGAATCTACGCCCCTTTCTGAAGGTCCCCCGCTGCCTGCTGGGAAACACACGGATCCCAGAGACAGCGGGGACCATCCTTATTGCGCAGCACGACTCGCGCATGCGCAGTAGGGAACCGGGAAATGAAGCCAAAAGGCTCCACTTCCTGATTCCCATTCCCAAGATGGCGGCGGCAGCACCCGAGAGACGATCGAGAGATCGGCTTCGGGTGCCGACATCGCGGGCGCACTGGGCGGGTAAGTGTCATTATTTTAAAAGTCAGCAGCTGCAGTATTTGTAGCTGCTGGCTTTAAAAAAAAAACAAAAAAACGGCGGACTCCTGCTTTAAACAATACTATTAATGATATTTGATCATGGATATAAATATTAACCACAGGAAAAAAAAATAAGCAATACCACTTACTGAACAACTCTGGCTCATGAAATATAAGTCATGTCCTCTGGCGTATACAGTAAGGACTGACTGTCTGTGTCTGGCTTTTGTATTCCCTGCCATTGAGCCAGCATCTGGCGTCACCGGCTCAATGCGGACAGAAAGGCACTATCTTGCATGCTCCCAGGGCTAAGGAAGCCTTGAGCCTACAAACCCCATAAGACACTGGGAGAGGAAGGGGGCGGAAACACGCTTTTAAACAAGTGGTGGTGCGACACCAACGCCGTCAGAATGAAAGTAATCCCTCAACCCCTAAGCAACAAAGGGGGAAGGGAAGCTCAGGAGGTGGAACACTGCCAATAAAAGGCAGTTGATGAAACGTAAAAACATACAGCATCCCCAGCTCAAAGGAAGCGCAGCGCCAAAACGGGCAGATACCAATTTAAACTATTCCAAAAAAGTTTCTCTATAGCGTGATGTGATTGCCACACACAAAACGATGACAGATCTTTCGTGTAAAAAGATGTAGCCACAACCTTCCACGTGATCCTTCACCACAGCCTCGATCATCCACACCAAATAAGTGATTGTAATATGATTCAGCTTACCAGATTTTATTGACCACTTTAAAAAAGTTAGTCATTGATCGCTTCTGCAGGATTGTGCCTGCTCACATGCTTTTACCCTGTAAACAAATTCAGCCTTCCTCCTCACAGACAGGTACGGTAAGTGCGGTATATAGAAAACAGATGGAGAGCCTCCATAGCGTAATTCAATTTTATTAAAAATAATAATAATAATAATTAATACATAGCCAAATGGCTCCTTAGTTGGAAAAGTGCCTTTCTCCCGGCACTGGGGCTTCTGGCATTGATCTTGAGCGAGCTGCAATACCAAAGGTATCCACGCTATCCACTACAGATCATGTCACTGGGGTGTTATCACATGAATGTGTTAATTGTTGTTTAAATTTATTTTTATTTATATATTATGGTAAATGCACTATGAATAGTTGCACATATGATATTTGTTAAAAAGTGGCTAATTAATGATTGTTAATGAGAGGGTTAATATTCACGTTGATGATTCATTTTTTTGCTAATTAGCGCCCCCTACATGTTATCAATACCACTTACCGAACAGCTCTGGCTCATGAAATATAAGTCATGTCCTCTGGCATATACAGTGAGGACTGACTGTCTGTGTCTGGCTTTTGTATTCCCTGCCATTGAGCCGGCGTCTGAAGTCACCGGCTCGATGCGGACAGAAAGGCGCTATTGTGCATGCTCCCAGGGCTAAGGAAGCCCTGAGCCAGGGCGGAAACAGGATGAAACGTCACCGCCGCTGACACCAACGCCGTCAGAATGAAAGTAATCCCTCATCCCCCAAGTAACAAAGGGGGAAGGGAAGCTCAGGAGGTGGAACACTGCCAATAAACGGCAGTGGGGGGAAACTGAAAAACGTACAGCATCCCCAGCTCAAGGGAAGCGCGGCGCCAAAACAGGCAAATACCTGGCGGAGCCAGGCAGTGCCCTGGATGTCCGTACAGAAAATTGGTGTAGAATTGTAGGGACCCGCGTGGAAAGCAGTGGGTGGCAGTGGAAAACAGGAATGGCCAAGGAAAACAGATATATGTTCATACATCTAAGCCCCATATATAGGACCACAATTCGAACAATGGGCTGAAGTACACATCAAACGATGTATCAAAATATAACACAAAATAGTAAGAGCAAAGAAATGATAAACACAAATACATATACTTAGATTTTAAAATTAAATTAATTGACAATACAATAAAAATAAAAATTAAGAATGAAAATAATAAATAAAGGGGGGGGGGGAAGGAGAAGGGGGTATTTGAGCATGAGAAGTATTCATAGAAAGGACTTAAAACTTAAGTTTTCATTAAATCCCGGGAAAATAGTAGTCTTTAATAAATCCACATGGCTTCAATACCACTTACCGAACAGCTCTGGCTCATGAAATATAAGTCATGTCCTCTGGCATATACAGCGAGGACTGACTGTCTGTGTCTGGCTTTTGTATTCCCTGCCATCGAGCCGGCGCCTGGCGTCACCGGCTCGATGCGGACAGAAAGGCGCTATTGTGCATGCTCCCAGGGCTAAGGAAGCCAGGTATTTGCCCATTTTGGCTCAGCGCTTCCCTTGAGCTGGGGATGCTGTAAGTTTTTACATTTCTCCCACTGCCTTTTATTGGCAGTGTTCCACCTCCTGAGCTTCCCTTCCTCCTTTGTTGCTTGGGGTTTGAGGGATTACTTTCATTCTGACGGCGTTGGTGTCAGTGGCGGTGATGTTTCATCCTGTTTCCGCCCCCTTCCTCCCCCAGTGTCCTATGGGGATTGTAGGCTCAGGGCTTCTTTAGCCCTGGGAGCATGCACAATAGCGCCTTTCTGTCTGCATTGAGCCGGTGACGTCAGACGCCGGCTCGATGGCAGGGAATACAAAAGCCAGACACAGACAGTCAGTTCTCGCTGTATATACCAGAGGACATGACTTATATTTCATGAGCCAGAGCTGTTCGGTAAGTGGTATTGATAACATGCAAAACTTTTTATCAATAGTAAACTTCATATTTAAATTTATTGACCCATTTTGCCACGATTCTGTATCTTTTTTTTTTCATTCTTTCATACTTTGCCGGGAGGCCATCAATAGATGTCCTCCCCTTTGCACGTTCCCCACGCACCCCCCCAGCAGGGCGCTCACGGCCCACGCTGTGATCAGTGAGTCAATGATCCCGGCCCCTTACCTTGTGATCAGCTGTCAGCCAATGACAGCTGATCACGTGATGTAAACAGAAGATTGGTAATCGTTTTTTTTTCTGATTCTTTTGCTGATAGCGTGAGAAGAAAAAAAAAGCTGATCAGCAGCTTCAGTGCAAGGGACATCAGTCCCGAAGAGGAAGAGGCAAAGCCGCCTCATCTGTGCCCACCAGTACTGCCTTCCAGTGCCACCTGCCACTGCTCGTTAGGCTCTCTGACATTTTTTTTAAATGTTTGGGGGTTATCAGTAATTTTTCTAGCAAAAAATACTGATTTAAACTTGTAAACAGAAAGTGCCAGAAAAAGGCTGGTCTGCAAGTGGACACTTGCAGACCAGGCTATACACTGAGCAAACTTATAAACGCAACACTCCCTATTTATCATGAGCTGAACTATGACTTTTTCTAAGTGCACAAAAGGCCTATTTCTCTTAAATAGTGTTCACAAATCTGTCTACATCTGTGTTAGTGAGCACTTCTCCTTTGCCAAGGTAATCCATCCACCTCAAAGGTGTGGCATATCAAGATGCTGATTAGACAACATGATTATTGCACAGGTGTGCCTTAGACTGGCCACAATAAAAAGCCACTCTAAAATGTGCAGTTTTACTGTATTGGGGGGCCCGGAAATCAGTCAGTATCTGGTGTGACCACCATTTTCCTCACGCAGTGCAGCTTATCTTCTTCGCATAGAGTTGATCAGGTTGTTGATTGTGGTCTGTGGAATGTTGTTCCATTCCTCTTCAATGGCTGTACAAAGTTGCTGGATATTGGCAGGAACTTGAACACGCTGTCGTAATACGCCGATCCAGAGCATCCCAAACATGCTCAATGGGTGGCATGTCTGGTGAGTATGCTGGGCATACAAGTTTTCAGCTTCTAGGAATTGTGTGCAGATCCTTGCAACATGGGGCCGTGCATTATCATGCTGCAATATGAGGTGATGGTCTTGGATGAAGGGCACAAAAATCAGTCTCAGGATCTCGTCACTTTATCTCTGTGCATTCAAAATTCCATCAATAAAATGCACCCATGTTGTCCATAGCATACGCCTGCCCATACCATAATCCCACCACCACCATTGGCCACTGGATCCACAACGCTGACATCAGCAAACCACTCACCCACCCGACACCATACATGTTGTCTGCCATCTGCCTTGTGCAGTGAAAAACTGAATTCCTCAGTGAAGAACACCTCTCCAATGTGCAAGCTGCCATCAAATGTAAGCATTTGCCCACCCAAGTCAGTTATGATCAGGGACGAGCTTTATGTTCGAGTCGAACTCATGTTCGAATTGAACATTGGCTGTTCGCCAGTTCGCCAAACAAACGAACTTTAAAAGTCGATGGGAGAAATTAAAAGTGCTAATTTTAAAGTCTTATATGCATGATATTGTCATAAAAAGTGTTTGGGGACCTGGGCCCTGCCCCAGGGGGCATGTATCAATGCAAGAAAAAGTTTTAAAAACGTCAGTTTTTTTCGGGAGCAGTGATTTTAATAATGCTTAAAGTGAAACAATAAAAGGGTAATATTCCTTTAAATTTCATACCTGGGGGTGTCTATAGTATGCTTGTAAAGGGGCACATGTTTCCCGTGTTTAGAACAGTCTGACAGCATTTCTAAAGGAAAAAAAAGTCATTTAAAACTACTCGCGGCCGTAATGAATTGTCGGTCCGCGGCACAGTGGTATAGTGGTTAGCACTCTCGCCTAGCAGCAAGAAGGGTCACTGGTTCTTAATCCCAACCACGGCACCACCTGCCTGGAGTTTGCATGTTCTCCCTGTGCCTGGGTGGGTTTCCTCCGGGTACTCCGGTTTCCTCCCACAATCCAAAGACATGCAGGTAGGTTAATTGACTTCTGTCCGAAATTGGCCCTAGTATATGAATGGGAAATTTGGGTTGTGGGCTCCTTGAGGGTAGGGACAGATGTGAGTGTGCAATGTACAGGGATAGGGACAATTGTAGACACCAACTCAGGTTGAACTGGATGGACTAGTGTCTTTATTCAACCTTACTAACTATGAAACTATGAATACACATAAAAGTTGATTGATAAAAACACAGGGGAACCCAGAACCAATTTTTTTTTTTTAAATGCATGTGGGTCCCCCTAAATTCATTACCAGGCCCTTCAGGTCTGGTATGGATATTAAGGGGAACCCTGCGCCAAAATAAAAAAAATGGCTTGGGGGCCCCCCTCAAAATCCATAACAGACCCTTATCCGAGCACGTAACCTGGCAGGCCGCAGGAAAAGAGGGGGGATGAGAGAGCACTCCAACTCCTGAACCATACCAGGCCACATGTCCTCAACATTGGGAGGGTGCTTTTATGTAGCCCCGACAAAGCACCTTGTCCCCATGTTGATAGGGAGATGGGCCTCATCCCCACAACCCTTGCCCACTGGTTGTGGGGGTCTGAAGGTGGGGGGCTTATTGAAATCTGGAAGCCCTCTTTAACAAGGGGACCTCCAGATTCCAGGCCCACCCCATGGATTATAAGGGGAACCCCGCACCAAATTTTTTTTTTAAATGGCGTGGGGTCCCCCCAAAAATCCATACCAGACCCTTATACAAGCACGCAACCTGCCAGGCCTCAGGAAAAGAGGGGGGGAGGAGAGAGCGCCCCCCCTCCTGAACCATACCAGACCACATGCCCTCAACATTTTGAGGGTGCTTTGAGGTAGTCCCTCAAAGCACCTTGTCCCTATGTTGATGGGGAGAAGGCTATTATCCCCACAACCATTGTCCAATGGTTGTGGGGGGTCTGCGGGCGGGAGGCTTATCGGAATCTGGAAGCCCCCTTTAACAAGGGGACCTCCAGACCCCCCCCCTGTGTGAATGGGTAATGGGGTACAAATGTACCCCTACCATTTCACAAAAAAGTGACAAAAAAGTTAAAAAAGACAAAAGACAGCTTAATATTTTAAGCAACAGACAGCATGGATTCATGAAAGAGAAGTTCAGATTTTTTTTTTTTAAGAGTTAAGTAAAACCTTAGACAAAGGAGTAAGTGTAGATGTGGTATACATGGATTTTGCAAAAGAATTTATGTTCAATGTTTTTTTATTGAATTATATTGGATGGTACATAATAACAGTTTCTGTCATAGGTTAGCAATATAAGAAAAAAAAAAACACTTAGTCAAGTACAAATAACAGAAGATAATAGTATCAAGTAGAGTAGAAGATATTATTGCTACTACTCATCAGGCAAGAGTATTGTTCATCCTCCCCCAACACCCCACATAGGATCAAGCTGTGTCAAGGGAGGGACAGCACCCCCACCATCAGCGAGGTTTTTTGTTTTAATGAAAAACAAAGCTAATGCAAAGGTAATGCATAACAAAAAATAAAATATCTATTGGGAACTTGAACAAGAGACACCTGTTAGAAATAGCAGTAATAGAACATATAGAACATATGGGCCTTCTTTTATTGTCGGTAAAAACATATTAGAATAGTCATGCAGGGCACTTATAAGAGTAGATAAGGTGCTCTAGAAAGGGTGAGGGAAAGAGAAGAAGGAAGAGAGAGAGGGAAAGGAGGGGAGGGGGAGAGAAGGGAGAGAAGGAGAAGGGCAGAGATAGGGTAGTCACCATTTGTTAGATATTATGATAATATATGGACTGGGTCAAAATAAGGTCAGATTATGAGCTATAAGACTTTGACTGTGCATTTAGGATTGGATAGCCAAATATCCAATTTGGTTCCAAATGGTATGAGCTTAAGACCGATGATTGCTAGCAATTTCTCCATTTCACACTGATGGTTGAGAGTGGAGATGGCATCAGTAGGAGATGGAGGGTCCGTAGTGTTCTATAGTCTAGTGAATGTAAGTTTTGCTGCTAGCAAAAGTTGTATAATTACTTCTTGTAAGTTGAGTGAACATTCGTGGATATTTAGAGGTAATATGGCTAATTCAGGATTGGGGTCTATCCTCTGGTTGCATATATCTGACATTGTAGAGAAGATTTTGTTCCAGAAGAATCGTACAGGCCTACACAACCAGAGGATGTGGTATAACGTGCCAGGTTCTCTGCATTTCCGCCAGCAAAGGGCTGATTGAGTGGGTTAGAATTTATAGAGTTTGTAGGGAGTGTAGTACCAGGAGTGTATAACTTTCTGGTAATTTTCCGTTATCTAGGCTTCTGGAAGATGAGTTGGTAGTGGAAAAAGTTTTATTCCAGCAGATGTCTGTAAAACCCTAGAGTTTTCTCCCATTTGACAATAGTGATAGTCTTAGAGAATGAATTTTAATTATTGTAAAAATTGTAAAATAGTGTGATTCCTTTTACTGGGGAGTTAGGTTCCTTGAAGAGTGCATATATCAAAGCTGGCAACTCTAGGTATAAGGGTAGGGGGTGTTTCAGTAGGAAGGATCGGATTTGTAAGTAAGGGAAGTATGCCGAAGGAGGGAGATTAAATTGGGAGGACAAATGGTCAAAGTTGTGGAGAGAAGTATTCGGGTATAGATTTTTTAAAAGGATCAAGCCACTAGAAGCCCAATGAGTCAAATTAAGGCAGGTATGAAGTGCTGGAGGACTGATAATGGAATAGGAAATTTGCAGAGTGACCCACTAGATGACGGGGAGAAAGGATCCTCCAACCATAATTTGGCGGAGATTTGAACTGTAGGGATGGGGGAGGTTGGTATTGGGGCTCCTATTTTCATGGCGATGAGTGCTAATTTAAGATCTTTGTGCAAAATATCTGTGGTTTCCAGTAGAGTCCAAGATTTGTGTTTGGAGGGGGTCCACCAATATGTAATCTGGCCCTTTACACACGCTTTGTAGTAGGCTTGGACATCGGGGACTCCCATTCCTCCCTGTCTTCTATTGTATGTTTAGGCATAATAGTGAGGGAGCATCCAGGAGGATTGTGGTTCCAGACATATTGTGTAAAAAGCCTTTGCACAGAGGAGATGAAGGTAGTCGGCAATGTGGATTATTAGGATAGGAAATAGGTAGAGGAACTTAGAAAGGATCAGCATTTTTGGGGTCGCTATTCTCCCTGCAGTTGATAGTTCATGCGATTTTAGGTGGGATAATTGTTGGGGTAATGATTCTAAGAAGGTCTTAAAGCTGTGTTTGTAATGTTGTGAGGTATGTGTTGTCAATTGAACTCCCAGGAAGGCCAGAGAGTGAGGAGACCATTTAAAGGGGAAGTTATTGGTTAGGTATTTCTGTGTAGTGGTTAGGATGTTGATTCCTAAGCTTTAAGATTTAGTGCTGTTTAATTTGTAGTACGATACGGCACTAAATTCAGTTAGGATTTTCATTGTCTCGGGTAGTGACTTCTTAGGGTTGGATATCATGAGCATGACATCCTCTGCAAAGAGACTTATTTTATGTTCTTTGCCCGCTAGATTCCGCAGCGATTCCTGTAATGTTGGGGTGGGATCTAATACTCTCTGCCAGTGGTTCCATAAGGAGTGTAAAGATGATTGGTGATAGGGGGCAGCCCTGTCTTGTTCCATTAGTGATTTGTATTGGTTTGGAAGTGATGCCTGAGGTAAGAATGGTGGCTGATGGGGTGGAGTAGAGGGCTAAAATAGCTCTCTGTATCCAACCCGTTATTCCAAAGGTGTTGAGTACTGCTTGAAGGTAACCCCAGTGGACCCTGTTGAACGCCTTCTCCGCATCCAAGGAGAGGAGCAGAGAAGGCGTTCAAGAGGATCCAGCCTGTGAGATTAAGTTGATAAGATATCTAGTCCCTTCGGGGGATTGGCTGCCATGGACAAAGCCCACCTGATCCCAGTGGATGAAGCATGGGAGAACTTTCTGTAGTCGGAGTGCTAACAATTTGGCATAGAGCTTTACATCTGTATCGAGAAGGGATATGGGTCTATAATGTGCAGGATTGTTGGGATCTTTGTTCGGTTTCGGGATTGTCACAATTACTGCTCTTAACATTTCATGTGGAAAGGTGCCAGAGGATGAAGCAAGAGTGAAGACTGATTGCAGGTATGGGGCAATTTCTGTGGAGAAGCGTTTGTAATATTCATTTGAAAAACCGTCCTCTCCTAAGGACTTACGATTAGTCAATTTATTGATTTCTAAGCAAATTTCTTGGGTTGTAAACGGCTGTGAGTCAATTTGGCTTTCAGTAAGATTGGGGAGTTTTATTTTACGCAAGAAGGCACTAATAATGGCAGATGACAGTTGATGGGTGGAGGGGTGGAGGTTTAATTACAAAGGTCTCAAAGAGACTGGTAATAACCAGCAAAAGTATTCGCAATATCCTTTGGATTGGATAGAGTACTGTGGGTAAGGTGGTGAGTGAGGGAAGCTATTTTTTTTTTCGTCTGTTTTGCCTTCACTTTCCTAGCTAACCAAGCTCCTGCTTTATTGTGTAGACCATAATATTTGGCTTTAAAGGTATTTAAGATTGTTTTTGTGTTTATAAAGAAGGAGAGACCGTAGGTCCTGCCTATCCTGAAGGATGTCTAGCATAAGTTGAGGGTATGGTTTAAGTTTGTTGTCTCGATCTTTTAGAGTTATGGTGTAAGTCTGAAATCTGCTTCATCCTCTGCCTTTTAACATAAGAGGCAATTTTAATCAATATTCCCCTCATATACACCTTGTAAGTGTTCCACAAAGTAAATCTATTCATTTCAGGGGAGTCGTAAATAAAGAAGATGTTCCTGCACAATCTTTTGGCACAATATCTTGTCCTCTAGTAAGGAGGTGTTTAGTCTCCAAAGTGGGGGGGGGGGGCTATTTGTCATCAAATTGTAGAATGATCAGTGCATGATCCGACCAAGATATGGTGGCAATGCTCGCGCTCAGAACATTTTCTTTTTTTTTTCTTTTCTATGCCACTTCAGTGAACTTCATTTGAGAGACTTAAATCAACTTGTCCGTTCATTTCTCTCCCTTCTACCCTGTCGAAAGCTTTCTCAGCATCTATCGACAGGAATAGACCTGGGGACCTACTTTCTTTGATTTTCTGGAGAAGGATTAGTGTTCTCACCCTATTATCCCTTCCCTGATAAATCCCACCTGGTCGGGGTGTACCAAGGTGTTCATCAAACCTTTCATCCGTCCTGCCAATACTTTTGCGTACAGATTTACATCTGCGTTTAGCAGTGATATTGGCCTATAACTGAAACACAATGAACTATCCTTCCCCTCCTTCGGGATTACTGTAATCGTAGCAGACGGGGCTTCCCTACTCATTTCATATTCTGTCCCCAGGCCGTTCATATACCGGCATTGCTTTGGAATTAAGATCTCTTTATATTTTTTTATAATAATACTTTGTAAACCCATCTGGGCCGGGGCTTTTCCCCAAAGCTGTTTCTTTCAGGGCTTTATCTATTTCCCCTTCAGTTATAGGTGTTTCTAAATTCTAATATCCCCCTTTCTTCTTCTGTAATCTGTGTCTTGCATTTTTTAAGAATTCTGTTATTTTCCCACGTTTCTTTCCTGGCTGGTCCCCCCTCTATTCCACTGAATACAACCCCTTATAGTAGTTTTTAAATATTTCCGCTATCTCTTTTGCCGTATACACCATTTCTCCTTCTTTGGTTTGAATTTTTT
Organism: Lithobates pipiens; assembly: GCF_037356315.1. NCBI lineage: Eukaryota > Metazoa > Chordata > Amphibia > Anura > Ranidae > Lithobates > Lithobates pipiens. The sequence continues at coordinate 89,111,953 of NW_027507686.1, forward strand.
CTATATAGTTTATGGATTTTTTCTTTTGTAATATTCTAGCTAAGTGTTTACTAGCTTTATTCCCCCATTGGTATCTTTCCCTGGCTAAATGTTAAATGTTTTTTTTGTCTCTTGTTCCATGAGATCCTTAAGTTTGTCTCTTTTAATTACTATTTTTTGGTACAGTTCTGGGTGTTGGCCCTGCTGTTTTTTGTGTTCTTGTTCAGCTCTAAATATATCTATTAATGTTTAATTTTCCCTGATCTCGCTTTTGTTTTCTTGCTCCTATGGCTATTAGGATCCCCCTGATATAGGCTTTGTGGGCCTCCCATAGGACAGACCCTGATACCTCTTCAGTATCATTCCTTAGAAAATACTGTTCCAATTATTTTCCTACTATGTCAAGACTGTCCTCATCTCGGAGTAATTCTTCGTTTAGTCGCCACATGTGGGGTTGTCTTTGATATCCAGGTACTATCATTTTCATTTTTACTGGGGCATAGTCCGATAGCGTAGATATTTCTATGGTAGTTTCACTAACCTTCTCCAACATGCTGTGTCTCCCAGGATATAGTCTATCCTGGAGTATGTCCCATGCACAGGGGAGTAAAATGTAAATTCTCGGGTTTTAGGATATTGAATCCTCCAAACGTCAACCATTTGGCACATATGCATTTTTTGTTTTATCACTTTTAATTGTGCGTTATTTGTCCCTTGTGCCTGGGACATGCTATCTATTCCCGGTTCCATACAGAAGTTCATGTCTCCCATCAAAATCACGTACCTTAAAATCCATCAACTTTCCCATGATGTTTTTTAAATATTTGATTGCGTTCGTGTTGGTGGCATACACATTTGCTAATGTACATTCCATTCCACTCAAATTCCCTTTTAGGAAGAGAAATCTTCCTTCTGAGTCAACCATTCTTTCCTCTAGTTTAAAATGTCTCTTTTGCAAAGCCTATTGCTACTCCTCTGGCTCTCTTTGTTATTGTATCTCCATAAAACCATGTTGGAAAATTATTTGAATGAAGTTTCACATTTGATTCATATGATAGTTGAGTCTCTTGTAAATATACTACCTCTGCCCTATACCGTTTAAGCTCTTTTAGGATCTTATGTCTTTTAGTAGGTGTATTTAATCCCTTTACATTATAGGTCATAAAGTTTATTTCTGTCATCTCTTTTTTTTCCTTCTCTCTTTTTTTTTTTTGCTATACGGAGCTCCCTTCTTCTGTCAATGTGGGGGTTTTGCCTTTCTTTAATATACACTACCAAAAATTAGGGATGAGCCCCCCACTCCCTCCCATCCACCTCCCCTCCCTCTCCCCCCTCCTCTTGTAACCCTCCTCTCCCTTCCCCCCTCCCCCCTCGTGGCCCTAGCCAGGCCTCTGAATCATTGATGGTCACAAATACTATGGCCATCCCCGATTCTCCTAATTCCGAGGTGAGGTGGGGCTCTGGGTGTGCCCTCAAACCCCCCAAGTTGTAATTGGGGGTATGGGGAGAGTGGACTGGCCTTGTGCAAGCATTGATACTGGGTCAGCATGTCTCGACCCTCTTCTGCAAACCAACCGGTGTGAACCAGTGTTGGCCTGGACCTTTTCTGAGCTGGCCTGAGAGGAAAAGGGCAGGAGGAGAAGGAGGAGAAGGCAGGTGAGGCCTGGGACTGCTAGCGTTTCAATACCACATGCTTTTTAGAGGGGCATGCGTGTCAGCTCACTAAAGGAGAGGGACTATTCACTCACATACATCTGTATCCAGAGGCAACTCCTATTCTGTGCATCACTTATGTGATAGTACCTGCCGGAATCGGGACTAAAGCTTGTACAAGTTTGTACATCTCAATCCAGAGGCAATGTATATCTGTGCATCACTGACGTGATAGTACCCGCCGGAATCTGGAATAAAGTTAAAGTTTTGAACTGTTCTACACGTGTCTGTGCTTTACTACAGCGGGGATAGAAGAAGTGGGGGTTAAACCAGCCCTCCTGTATGAACTACTAGCAGCTCCCAAAGGACTAGTGCGCTTCACCAATTTCAGGAGCATCTCCGTCATTTCTCCTTTTGTTGGAATTTTGGGCATCTGCCCTTTGTTCTTCAACTCTGTTTATCTCTAGTTCACTCTCTGTTGTTATATCATCTCTTGATTGATCTGGTGTCCCTCCTGTTTTTTTTTTATACTTCCCCTCTTATCTGTCATACCTTGTTGTTGATTAGGGATGAGCTTCGTGTTCGACTCAAACATCGGCTGTGCTTCCGTTCGGCGAAGTCCGAACATTTTGGTCCGTTCGCGCCAATTTCGTGTGGCGCTCACGGCCCACAATGCACTGCGATGGCGCAGTGCATTGCTGGCTCATGATTGGCCAAGCATGCACTGTGACCCCGTATGCTTGGCCAATCGCAGCGCCAGCAGCGAGGAGAGCCATGATTGGCCACAGGCAGGATGCCTGTGGCCAATCATAGCTCAGGCTGTGTAGTGCACGCCCCACACTATATAAGGCCGCCAGCGCGGCGGCCTTGTGTAGTGTGTTGGCGTCTGAAGCAGTGGGTGTTCTGTGTACCTTCAACACAGTACACACCGATCGTTTTCGGCCGATTTTCGATCTTGCTGTTGTGTAGTGGTTGTTGTCTGCGTGCCCTGACCGCAGTATACACCGCTATATTCACCTCACCTATATAGCTAGTGATCTATCTTTTATAATAGAGCTTGCAGTCAGTAGTGTTAGGAGCTTGTGCGTGCTGTCTGCGTGCTCTGTACCCAGTACATACCGCTATATCCACCTACATAGCTGTTCTCTATTTGAGCCCACTTGCCATCTGCAGGAGTTATTGGAAGTTGTGTGTGCCTCCAGCACAGCACAGTATACATCTGTATATACCCCTTTATCTCTGGTGTTCTATAATAAAGGCATCTGCAGGAGTTAGTGGGTGTTGTGTGCCTCTAGCACAATTTACACTACCCAACTGCTTTTTTACCCAACTCCCTTCAGGCCATTACCAGGTCTGGAAGGCCAGCAAGGAGAGGCAGACAGGCGCGAGCCGATAAAAGAGGGCAAGCAGGCTCTGTGTCTAGAGACAACAGTGCTGGTCGTGGACGTGGTGCATTGTCATCAGCACGTGGCCATGGGACACGCTTGTCCTTCTTTTCGGCAGCTGGACATGTTGAGCCGCAACATGCCAACGACTTGGTAGAGTGGATGACCAAGCCCTCTTCATCCTCCTCATCCTCTCTCACCCAGTCTCAGGGTACTAGCAAAGCAGCTGCCAACGCATTGTCTTCCCTCCTCTCAATGTCATCATCAGTGACTCCTTCCCTAGACCCACCACGTCCTCCTGAGGAGTCTCCTGAACTCTTTGAGCACAGTGTTGGGTACATGCTCCAGGATGATGCCCAGTGTTTTGTGGGCTCTGATGATGACACTCAGCTAGAGGAAGGCAGTAGCGTGAGCGCAGAGAGAGGGGATGCTCAAGAAGGACAGCAATCTGGCAGTCATGTTCCACAAGCTGCAGCATACTGCCAGGTTTGCTACAGCGATGAAGAGGGAGGGGATGATGAGAGCACTGACTCCACGTGGGTGCCTGGAAGGAGAGAGGAGGAGGAGGAGGAGGAGGAGGAGGCACATGTCCAACGAGGTAGGATGCCCTCCGGGGGCCAGCTTAGGGGCAGCACACTGACTAAATCACACCGCAGAGCTTCGCCTGTGCAGGGCGCTGCCTCTGCGCGTTATTCTAAAAGTTCTTTGGTGTGGACCTTTTTTGAGACGAGTGCATCAGATCGCACTGCTGCTATTTGCAACATATGTCTCAAGCGTATCTCGCGTGGCCAAAACATCAGCCGCTTGGGCACCACATGCTTGACCAGACATAGGTTGACCTGTAATGCAGCTCGTTGGCAAGCGTACCTCAAAGACCCACACCAAAGAACAAAGCGGACCGCTCCTTGGTCCTCATCAGCTGGCATCTCTAACCCCACTAGACCTTCAGTCCTCTCTGAAACCTGCTCTGAGAGGAATGAAGGTGTAGAATTAGGTGTGTCACAGCCAAGTGCTTCCGGGAACTCTGCTAGCGGTACACCCACGTCCGATTATAGCAGGCAAATGTCCCTGCCCCAGCTGCTGGACCGGCGAAAGAAGTTCACTCCCAGCCATCCACATGCCCAGCGGGTGAATGCTAGCTTGGCTAAATTGCTAGCACTTCAACTGCTGCCTTTTCAGTTGGTAGACTTGGCCCCCTTCCGTGAGTTTGTACAATGTGCGGTTCCTCAGTGGCAGGTCCCCAAACGCCACTTTTTCTCACGGAAGGCGATTCCGGCTCTCTACCGGCATGTGGAAGGCAATGTCCTTGCCTCGATGGACAGGGCAGTCAGCGGTAAGGTGCATATTACCGCTGACTCATGGTCCAGCAGGCATGGACAGGGACGTTACCTGTCTTTCACGGCCCATTGGGTCACTCTTCTGGCAGCTGGGAAGGATGCAGGACAAGGTGCAGTAGTGTTGGAGGTTGTTCCGCCACCACGCCTCCAAAATGCTACTATTGGTTGTGACACACCTCTCTCCTCAACCCCCTCCTCTTCTTCTTCCTCCATGGCCTCTTCCAGTGCTCTGTCCTCAGAACCAGCGGTGCTTCGTAGGCGTTCCAGGGGCTACGCAAGTACGCAGGCAAAACGATGCCATGCCATGCTTGCGCTGGTTTGTTTGGGGGACAGGAGCCACACTGGGGCGGATGTTTTGTCAGCTCTGCAGGGGCAGGCCGAGAGGTGGTTGACGCCACGCCAGCTTAAGCCAGGAATGGTGGTTTGTGACAATGGCACCAACCTCCTCTCCGCCCTCCGACAGGGACAAGTGACCCATGTGCCCTGTGTAGCTCACGTCCTTAACCTGGTGGTGCAGCGGTTCTTGGGCAGGTACCCCGGCTTACAGGATGTCCTGAAGCAGGCCAGGAAAGTCTGTGTGCATTTCCGCCGATCATTTAAGGCCTGTGCTCGGCTGGCTGAGCTCCAAAAAGGAGTTGAACCTGCCCAAGAACCGCCTTATATGTGACATGCCCACCAGATGGAACTCAACGTTGGCCATGCTGCAGCGGCTGCACACGCAGCAGAGGGCCATCAATGAGTACCTGTGCGACTACAGCACCAGGACAGGGTCAGGGGAGCTCAGTTTTTTCTCACAACGCCAGTGGGGCATGATCAGGGATGCATGCACTGTCCTGTCACCATTTGAGGAGGCCACAAGGATGGTGAGCAGTGACAGTGCATGCATCAGTGACACTGTACCTCTTGTCCACCTCTTGGAGCATACGCTGCGTGGAATAATGGACAGGGCACTTGAGGCAGACCAGAGGCAGGAAGAGGAGGACTTCCTTGCCTCTCAAGGCCCCCTTTATCCAGACAGTGTTCCTGCTGTGCCACACATCACACAGGAAGAGGATGAGGAGGAGGAAGAGGAGGAGGAGGATGATTGTATCAGCATGGAGGTGGAGGCTGGCACTCAGCATCAGCAGCAGCAGCAGCAGCAGCAGTCTTGTAGGGATGATTTACAGTCTCAAGAAACACGTGGACTTGTACGTGGCTGGGAGTAGGTAGCTGCGGATCATGTTGTCCTTAGTGACCCAGAGGACTCCGGACCGAATGCCTCAGCTAACCTACGCTGCATGGCCTCCCTGATCCTGCAAAGCCTGCGGAAGGATCCTCGTATTCTTCGGATCAAGGAGAGGGACCATTACTGGCTGGCCACTCTCCTTGATCCACGGTACAAGGGTAAGGTTGCCGACCTTATCTTGCCATCGCAGAGGGAGCAGAGGATGAGACATCTCCGGGAGGCCTTGCAGAAAGGTCTGTGCAACGCGTTCCCAAAGACTGGGAGGTTACAAACTCCTGGTCCTGGACAACGTGTTGCTGAGGCATCGGTCAGAAGGAGCGGTGGAGAAGGTGGCCGTCTGACTGATGCTTTCAGACAATTTTTTAGTCCGCAGCCCCAAGGTATGATCGGTTCCAGCACCCATCGCCAGCGTCTGATTTACATGGTGCAGGAATACCTAGGGGCAAGGTCAGACTTGGACACCTTACCCACCGAAAATCCTCTGGCTTACTGGGTCTTGAGGATGAATCACTGGCCAGAGCTTGCACAGTATGCAATTGAGCTACTGGCCTGTCCTGCATCCAGCGTTCTTTCGGAATGCACCTTCAGTGCTGCTGGTGGCTTTGTTACCAATCACAGGGTGCGCCTGTCCACCGAATCAGTTGATCGACTGACCTTCATCAAGATGAATCAGTCTTGGATCACCCACAGCTGCCAAGCACCTGAAGCTGATGTAACAGAATAATTTGTTTTGAAATATCACATCCCTTCAAGACTGCCTATGCTGATGCTGAGTGACTGTCCTGTTATGTTGATTGTCTATCCTCTTCCTCCTCCGCTGATATGTTGGAAGAACATTTCTGGTTCTGGGTGATGCCATCAGCCCAATTTTTCTGCCCCTGTTTAACAGGGGCGTTTAAGTACAATTTTTGATGCAATGCTTTGCAGCAGGGCTAATTCCTGCAATAAAACTAGAGTATATGGGAGAGGTTGCAGTGTGGTGGCACCAGCACCAGTGCCTAAGGCCCAATTTTTCTGCCCCTGTTTAACAGGGGCGTTTAAGTACAATTTTTGATGCAATGCTTTGCAGCAGGGCTCATTCCTGCAATAAAACTAGAGTATATGGGAGAGGTTGCAGTGTGGTGGCACCAGCACCAGTGCCTAAGGCCAAATTTTTCTTCCCCTGTTTAACAGGGACATGTAATTACAATTCTTGATATAATATTTCACAGGAGGGCCCCTTCCTGTGCCCACCCAGAGTAACGGTGAGGACTTATAGTGTTGTGGCACCAGCACCACAACTACCAAAGGTCAATTTTTCTACCACTGTTCAACAATGGCATGTAATTACAATTCTTGATATAATCGTTCACAGCAGGGCGCTCCAGCGCCCACCAAGAGTCACTTTGAGGGCTTACAATGTTGTGGCAAAACCAACACCTTGTTCCGCCATTTCTGCAGAGCATATAGGGCAGGCCCCTACTTTCAAACATCCAACTTACAAACATCTCCTACTTGCAAACGGAAGGAGACAACAGCAAGTGAGATGAAAAAAGATGGACGACAAAACAAATTATACAGGGGTGATAACCCTTCCCTATGTTTTCCAAAAAGCTTAAAAATAGTTTTTTTGACTGGAGCTACACTTTAAAAATGTACTAGTTGAAAATTACAAACAGATTCAACTTAACACAACAAACCTACACAGTCCCTGTCTTGTTTGCACCGCCTGTATACTGCTGTTCTGAGTATATAGGGCCTGGGGGCCACACGCATTTCCTTTTTTAAATATGGGTACAGGGTTCCCCTTAATATGCGTACAAGACCCAAATAGGCTGGTAATGGGCAGGGAGGGCTACCCATGCCATTTTTCTCAATGATTTTCAACCATATTGCAGGAACCAGATATAACATTAAAACCGCAAGCAGTTTTAAATGGTGTTATTTCCGTTTAATGTCATTTTGTGCAGGGACTGTTCTAAACACGGGAAACACATGGCACTTCACAGGCATCCTACAGACACCCCCCCAGGCACCATATTTAAAGGAATATTTCACTTTTTTTTTTCACTTTAATCGTCATTAAAATCAGTGCTCCCGCCAAAACGGCCATTTTTAAAAACATTTTAGGCATTGACCCATGTCCCCTGGGGCAGGAGCCAGGTCCCCAAACCCTTTTTAGGACAGTATCTTGCATATTAGCCGTTAAAATTAGCACTTTTAATTTCGAACGTTCGAGTCCCATAGACTTCAATGGGGTTCTAACGTTCGTACGAATTTGGGGTCCGTTCGAAAGTTCTGGTGCGAACCGAACCAGGTGGTGTTTGGCTCATCCCTATTGTTGATCCATACCTGGAATTTGGGAGACTTGCTCCCTGCTTCATATACTGTTTAATTGTGCTAGTTGTCGTTTTTGGGGTTTTAGGAGCCCCTCTCTTTGTGGCTTTACTGGTGATTTTACTCATAGTGCTCTTCCTTAACCCTCATATTTGTTTCCCCAGTTTATTTTATTTTATTTTCCCTCCCCTCTGCAGTCCCTCAACCCTACCTCCTAAAAAAAAAGAGGGTGGGGGGAGCGTCAACCGATAAGGGCATATACTCACAAGGGAGAGGATAAACAGAGAGAGACTGGGCAAAGAAAGGGTATTTAAGGAGTTCCCTGTAAATTTGCAGATAATCAGCAAATGTCCTGTGCAACTATATCAAAGTTCAGCTGATACAATCCATATGAAGTGCCTCCTTTTTCTCTGTTCTGGAATAGCCCTAACTTCAAGCTGTAGTAATAAAGTCTTATATCTACAGACAGTCAACCTAAATCCCGGGTAGTAATTTAAATCTGGGGTCAACTGTTACAGTCCATTTGGGAGTTCGGTTGATAGTATCAAGGATCAGCAGATAATCAACATATGTCCTGAGCAACAAACTATTTCAAAATTCAGCTGTTACAGTCCATATAGGAGTTAGGTTTGATAGTATCATAAAATCACCAGATAAGCAGATAATCAACATATGTCCTGAGCGACAAACTATATTGAAATTCAGCTGTTACAGTCCATATAGTCCATATAGGTTATAGACTATTGTTTTAGCATCCAGCATACCGCACTTAGGGGCTCCACAATGTCACTTCAGGCACTCCAGGGGCAGAGAGAGCGGGGGAAAGAGACAGGGGGCAACAGGGGCCGTCTGACTCACTCCCGTGCAGCTCTCCACTCAATGATACCTGTCAGTAGGGATGAGCTTCGTGTTCGAGTCGAACATACGTTCGACTCGAACATCGGCTGTTCGCCTGTTCGGCGAATACCGAACGTTATGGGCCGTTCGTGACAAATTCGTTGGGCGCTCACGGCCCACAATGCACTGTGCCATCGCAGTGCATTGCTGGCTCATGATTGGCAAGCATGCTTGGCCGATCACAGTGCCCGCAGCGAGGAGAGCCATGATTGGCCACAGGCAGGATGCCTGTGGCCAATTATAGCTCAGGCTGTGTGTTACACGCCCCACACTATATAAGGCCGCCAGCACATTGGCCTTGTGTAGTGTGTTGGCGTCTGTAGGAGTTAGTGGGTGTTCTGTGTACCTTCAACACAGTATACACCGTTCGTTATCGGCCGATTTTGCGTTCTTGCTCTTCTGTAGTGGCTCTTGTCTGCGTGCCCTGACCGCATTATACACCATTATATCCACCTATATAGCTCTTCTCTAATTGAGCCATCTGCAAGAGTTAGTGGGTGTTGTGTGTGCCTCCAGCACAATATACACTACTCAATTGTTGGTTTTCCCATCTCCCTTCAGGCCATTACCATGTCTGGAAGGCCAACAAGGAGAGGCAGACAGGCGCGAGCCGATAAAAGAGGGCAAGCATGCTCGGTGTCTAGAGACAACAGTGCTGGTCGTGGACGCAGTGCATCGTCATCAGCACGTGGCTATGGGACACGCTTGTCCTTCTTTTCGGCAGCTGGAGTGTTGAGCCGCAACAGGCCGAAGACTTGGTTGAGTGGATGACCAAGCCCTCTTCATCCTCCTCATCCTCTCTCCCCCAGGCTCAGGGTACTAGCAAAGCAGCTGCCAACACATCGTCTTCCCTCCTCTCAATTTCATCATCAGTGACTCCTTCCCTAGACCCACCATGTCCTCCTAAGGAGTCTCCTGAACTCTTTGAGCACAGTGTTGGGTACATGCTCCATGAGGATGCCCAGTGTTTTGTAGGCTCCGATGATGATACTCAGCTAGAGGAAGGCAGTAGCGTGAGCGCAGAGAGAGGGGATGCTCAAGAAGGACAGCAATCTGGCAGTCATGTTCCACAAGCTGCAGCATAATGCCAGGTTTGCTCCAGCGATGAAGAGGGAGGGGATGATGAGGGCACTGATTCCACGTGGGTGTCTGGTAGGAGAGAGGAGGAGGAGGCACATGTCCAACGAGGCAGGATGCCCTCCGGGGGCTAGCTTAAGTGCAGCACACCGACTGAATCACACCGCAGAGCTCCGCCTGTGCAGGGCGCTGCCTCTGCGCGTTATTCTAAAAGTTCTTTGGTGTGGGCCTTTTTTGAGACGAGTGCATCAGATCGCACCGCTGCTATTTGCAACATATGTCTCAAGTGTATCTCGCGTGGCCAAAACATCAGCCGCTTGGGCCCCACATGCTTAACCAGACATATGTTGACCTGCCATGCAGCCTGTTGGCAAGCGTACCTCAAAGACCCACACCAAAGAACAAAGCGGACCTCTCCTTGCTCCTCATCAGCTGGGATATCCAACCCCACTAGACCTTCAGTCCTCTCTGAAACCTGCTCTGAGAGGAATGAAGGTGTAGAATTAGGTGTGTCACAGCCAAGTGCTTCCGGTCACTCTGCTAGCAGTACACCCATGTCCGATTATAGCAGGCAAATGTCCCTGCCACAGCTGCTGGACCGTCGAAAGAAGTTCACTCCCAGCCATCCACATGCCCAGCGGTTGAATGCTAGCTTGGCTAAATTGCTAGCACTTCAACTGCTGCCTTTTGAGTTGGTAGACTCGGCCCCCTTCCGTAAGTTTGTATAATGTGCAGTTCCTCAGTGGCAGGTCCCCAAACGCCACTTTTTCTCATGGAAGGCAATTCCGGCTCTCTACCGGCATGTGGAAGGCAATGTCCTTGCCTCGCTGGACAGGGTGGGCAGTGGTAAGGTGCATACTACCACTGACTCATGGTCCAGCAGGCATGGGCAGGGACGTTACCTGTCTTTCACGGCCCATTGGGTCACTCTTCTGGCAGCTGGGAAGGATGCAGGACAAGGTGCAGTAGTGTTGGAGGTTGTTCCACCACCACTCCTCCAAAATGCTACTATTGGTTGTGACACACCTCTCTCCTCCACCCCCCCCTCTTCTTCTTCCTCCACGGCCTCTTCCAGTGCTCTGTCCTCAGAACCAGCGGTGCTCCGTAGGCATTCCAGGGGCTACGCAAGTACGCAGGCAAAGCGATGCCATGCCGTGCTTGCGCTGGTTTGTTTGGGGGACAGGAGCCACACTGGGGCAGATATTTTGTCAGCTCTGCAGGGGCAGGCCGAGAGGTGGTTGACGCCACGCCAGCTTAAGCCAGGAATGGTGGTTTGCGACAATGGCACCAACCTCCTCTCCGCCCTCCGACAGGGACAACTGACCCATGTGCCCTGTGTGGCTTGTTAGGAAACTTCCCTTGTGATCAGTCAAAACTCCAGATGTTCTGAGAAGCAAACAATTTATTTCTGATGTGGCCCACAACAGAGAGACATGCTTACAGGACAAAAGCTGAAGAAAGATGTCTCCCGAAAAGAACGTGTCCCGCCTCCTCATACCCCACAAGAAAAAGACCTCTATGCTTCTATTGGCTGAGGGAACATAAATAACGTTGTCATGGCACAGGATGGCACTTTATTTACTATTCATGTTCCCGTACATTCTTAGGCTATCATATTAAGTTAAATCTAATCATCCTACTTACTATGGAGTTAATTAAGACAAAACAATACAACAAGTTAATACAATAATGTGCTCAGAAGTAAGTTTTTTAAAAATCAGTCTAAGGAATATTGTTTTTCTAATAGTCACACAATAAACATTTAAAACTTTTCTAACATTCCCTCCTCTTTGTGTGACTATTTTATCTCTACACATTTCGATGATAGTCCCTGTGTTATACACTTTCGGACTGTATGTCATTAAGTTGAGCTTCAATGTCCACATAGGTCTCCTCAGAGGTAGAGAGGGTTTGATACATTGTTCTTGAGACTGCAGTTTCAATCAGTTTTTGAGAAAGTCCTTGAATACAGGGAATGCAGCAGCATCCGCAAGTAACCAAAACAGCCAAAGCCACAGCGATTGAGATCAAACAGGATGTGATAAATATAGTCCATTTACCGAACCATCCTTCAAGCCAAGTTGTGAATGGATCATTAATACCTGAGTTTTCCGCCAATTCATTCGATAGCGCAGTCAGTCCTTCCAAGGCTCTGGTCACTGTCCCTCCAGGAGCTGTATTGTTAGGGATAAAGGTACAACACATGCTACCAAACATTTTGCATACCCCTCCTCTTTCAGCTAAGACCATATCTAAAGCCATTCAGTTCTGCCAGGCCATTAGAGATGTGGGGGCTAACTGTTCTGCTAGGCCCCTCACAACATCCCTAGTATAGTTTACAAATCGTTGTTGGTTATAATATATATATAATTAATCCAGTCAACATTTTTATTTATAGTCACCCACCAGAGAAGAGACTCAAACCCAGCTGTCACCTGATTCCTGGCTTTAAACTCATCCGCACCCCGCGAAGAACCCCAATCTCATCTATGTAGATCTGAGAGTCAAATGACCCCAAGGGAGAGGTGTCCCTCCGATACTGTCGGTGACTCTTAGTCTACGGGTATTCTGACAGGATTCTCAGGGGCACAGCCAGCTGGACCATAGCGCAATCCCCTTGGGCATTGGCCGGTAGTCTAGCTCGCAGTTTCTTATCCCCACACATCCACCAGACATCAGCTCTCTGAATCTCATGTTCAACCCAGTCACCGTTGTCCATGTTAATCCTCTCCACACAGTAGTCATCGGGTAGTGACCCAAGATCCACCGCGCTACGGTTCCCTGGGAGTGCAAAACAAGTAAAGTTGCCCGGATAAGCGGTAACCGCTGGAGGTATCTGAGGTCTCTGTACTGGGGGAAACAACAAACTCAATGTGTGACAAGTAGAATTTGCTTCAGGTTTATAGCTCTTATTATATAATTGCAACATACATTTTAAACCTTCTGGATCTGTATTGTGATCTAGAGGAAAAGGAACTGTTGCTAAATGTGGTCTGGCTCCTGCACAAACCAAACAGTTTTCCTTTTTCAGAGTTCTAACCGTGTACCTCAACCATTCTAACCACTCATTTTTTTTCTTGGTAGCCCGTCTCCAAAGCTATGGCATCTTCTATAGTTAGGTTAGTGAATCTTATAGTTTTACTCAGAACTTCTATTTTAGTATGGCCTTCTTTCCCTTCTGAGTCTACCTTTTCCTGTTGTTTAGTTTTATTAGGTGGTAATACCTCAAGGAAAAATGTTCCTGAGTGGTCAGTTCCTGACATCCATGCTCCCATGGAATACAACCGCTGATCTTCCTTCCTCGGCTTCTTTAATGTTATTAATAGTTGGTTACAGTTCTTACTATTGTGAAGGGGGAGTTGGCCGCTTTTGTGATTATGAGTCTCTCCTTTATTCCACTCTTTTTAGCCCCTGGTTGATTATACCCCCAATCTTGATGCGCTGTAGTCCACAGGGCCTGATCCCATGCTTGACATCCTGCCTTATTCCAGAGCCAGCAGATATATTTATCTGCCCATAGAAGTCCTCTAGCCCCAGTAGTATCCCCACAATCTGCAATCTGACAGAAGTCTACCAGTATAGTGCTAGTTATTCCCTCTATAAAGGTTAGATGTAATGCTTTTCCTGTTCTTTCCTAATTCAAAGGTTCCTCTACTCTTCCATAGCGCCTACCCCCTCTTATGGATGCCTCTCCTAGAGTCACCAGTAACCTAAGGATAATTACTGTCCCTTTCATCCTAACCAGCTACAGAGTTCCAGAGGATAGGGTAGGGGAGTTGGAAGGGGAGGGAGATTTCACCGGTTTGAGACAAGTCCCACCTTGTGTGAGACCTCCCTTTGTAGACGGATTTTCTGAACCTCTGGTAGACATCTGGCCCTACTCTGCCTGTAAAACCTTTTTACAATGGGACTGGTGAATCCAGGTAGACCTCTCTGCAATCCTTATTGCAGTAGGGGTAGTTAAAAGGACTTTGAAAGGACCATCCCACCTTGGGGAGTACCACTGCTTTTTTCTTATTACTTTTTATTGAGACCCAATCTCCCACATGCACCTTTTTATCTTCTTAAATTGGACCTTCTAGACCAGAACCAAAATCATTAGTATGTCTTTGTATTAACAACCTAGACATGTATTCTGCTGGTGTGTGCTCAGACTGCTTACTAGGTGTTTCATTTGATTGTAAGGGTATCTTAAATGGCCTTATCATTTCAAATGGGCTTAAATCTACTGGTCACAGCTACTAGTAGGCAATACATCCAATTATTTTTACCTATTTCTTCCATAGCTTTTCTCAGTTTGCTTTTTAGAATGCCATTGTGTCTTTCTACCAATCCAGCTGATTGGGGATGATAGGCACAATGGTATGTCCCTTTAATTCTCATCACTTCTGTCAAATGTTGTATATTTTTTAATTACAAAATGGGGTCCATTATCACTGTAAATCCTTTCAGGGATTCCAAATCTAGGAATAATATCTCTTAGTAATGCTTTGGCTACAGTCTGTGCATCTGCACTTCCTGTCAGGAATATCTCCACCCATTTGGTCAGGGTGCCTGGGTACCAAACAATATTTCTTCCTTTCACATTTGTCTAATTCAATAAAATCCATGCAAATGTGTTGGAATGGATATTGCGGTGTAGGGAACTTCCCTTTCTGTGGTCTTATACCTCCCTGAGCATTGTGTCTTGCACATATAAGACATTGAGAGCAAAAAGTTTTTTGAGTAATTTGTGAATCCATAGGCTGTACATACTTTATTTAACATCTCAGTCATCCCCCTGTTTGACACATGCATTACTCCATGTGTCAATACTGCTGCATACCTAAATAAAGATTTTGGTAATCCCGGTTTCCCTTCAGGTGATGTGTAAATATCATCAATTATTGTGCAACCCTTTGTTTTCCAATATTGTTTTTCCCCAGGGGGGGCATTTTGCTGCATATCAGTAAGGACTGTATGATCTATCACTATGATTTCCTGTTCTGTCATTATTTTATGTGTTTCTTGTGCCGCTATTTTGGCAGCTTCATCTGCCCTTTTATTTCCCTTTGAGATGGGGTCCGTATATTTTGTGTGTGCTTGACATTTACAGATTGCAAGCTTTTTTGGTAACTGTATTGCATCTAGGAGTTCTAAAATGAAGTCCGTATGTGAAATTGGTTTACCACTGGAGGTGACCATCCCCCTGTTTTTCCATTGTTTTGCAAAAACATGTACTGTTGAAAAGGCATATTGACTGTCAGTGTATATGGTTACAGATTTTCCTTCTGACAGTATACATGCTCTTGTCAGTGCTACAAGTTCTGCAACTTGTGCTGAATAATGTTTTGGTAGTGGCCCCGCTTCCAAAATCTCATCCTGTGTCACTACTGCATATCCTGTTGCATTTGTGCCATCTGGATTTTTCTTACTAGAACCATCAACAAAAAGTATCATGTCAGGGTTAGATAATGGTACATCTTTCAGATCACTTCGTGGCAGTACCTTTTCAGCGATGGCAGCAGTGCAGTCATGTGTATACCCGTCAGTAGGAAATGGTAGTAGTGTGGATGGTTTTAATGTAGTACACCTCTGTATTGTTAAGTGAGGTTGTGTCAAGTGTATTATCATACCGGAAAGGTGTCGTGCTGGGCTCAAATGTGATACTTTTGTTGTAACAGGATAACAGACACTGCATGTGGTACCTTTTCAGTTAGTAAAGTTGAATAAAGACACCAGTCCATCCGGTTCAGCCTGAGTGAGTGTCTAGCCCCTACCCCTGTACACCCACATCGTTCTCCACCCCCAAGGATCCAACGTCCCCATTCATATACCAGGGCCAACCCGGGACAGAAGCCAATCAACCCACCTGCATGTCCCCGGAGTGCGGGAGGAAACCAGAGCACCCGGAGGAAACCACGCAGGCACAGGGAGTACATGCAAACTCCAGGCGGGCAGCGCCATGATTGGGATTCGAACCAGCGACCCCCTTCACTGCTAGGCGAGAGTGCTAACCACTACACCGCTGCTGCTACCAGTGCTTGTACACAGGGTGGAAGTGCTCTAGTTGCACTGTCTAATTCTGTAGAGTAATCCTTCCTCTAAAACCACCTGTGCCTCTCCCGCTATGAGACCCCTCTGGTTCTGCCTCAGCAGTGTACTCTTCTGCATCCTCCTCTCCTTCATCACCTTGCACAAAAACCTTTACTTTCACATTCTTTTTTGCTTTTGCTTTCAAATACTTCTCAGAATGCTTAGCATATTGTAAAACGTCTAAAACTGATGCAGTTCGGTAAGTAACCATATTTTTAACAATGTAATCCTTATGATCCTGCTTCAATCCATTTAAAAAAAAACAATCTTTAGCTGTTGTTAATATGCACTATTCACATCCTCAGCTTCGGGGAGCCCGGAGAACACTCTAAAAATCTCTTGTAATTTATTTAGGTAGTCACTGACACTTTCCTTGTCTTCTTGTACTGTCATATTTATTTTTTTGCCAATCAGTCCGTTGTACCCATCTAAGCTGGCATCTGTTCAGTAAGGCAGTCAACCTGTTCCCTAAGTCTGGGCTTTCTGGAGGCAATGTGCATTTTCTGGGGCGCAGGGGTATTCCTCACCGTCCTCCACACCATACCTAATAGGAGGTTTACTTAGTCTCTTAGCTCCTGCTGGGGCACCCAGTGCATGAGTTATGGCGTCAGTTAATGTTTCAAGGATCGATCTGTTCATCTCCAGGACTGAACTACTGTCTGGAGAGATTGAGGAAGTGGAGTTGGGGTTTTGTTCAGAGGCGGTTCCTTTGACAGGGGTGGATGTCACAGGGAAGGTGTTACTCTGGGCAGTTACTTGCACCTGAGGGGGAGGACCATTATAAGGAGGTGGTCTCTGGGTATAGCAGATGAGATCATCCTCTTTGTCCACTAGGGACAATTGGGCTTGGCATTTTTCCTTTGTTCTAACTTCTACCCTAATTCTAGCATGCTGAAGCCAATACTCGCCATTTACAACCCATACCTTTTTTAAACTTTGGGTCCTAACATTTTAAGCTTATCCACAGGGCCCCAAAATAGAACTTTCTTTCTTTTTAATTCATTTTTAGTATTCTGATTCAGAACTTAGCCTTTTGACTTTATAAAATGTACCCAAATATAAACAGCATTGCATCATTAACACTTCACAGTTGAAAGTCTGTGAATTCTAAAAATAACTCGTCCAATAGAAATATTTACTTTAAGACTATTATTCAGACTTTCTTTCCCACCAAAAGTCCTAATATTTTCACAGATGCACAAATTGACCTCTGTCAGGCAATCTGCATTTTCTTGTTTCCGAGAAACAGCTTCTTGACCATCATAGTAATGAAAACATTCTCAGCCTTTTTTTTCTTTCTTTTCACATTCATCAAGCCACCTGATAATAATTTCTACAACATTCTATTCACTCCAAAGTGCAATCCACCTTTTCCCAGCTACCCAAACTATAAACAATTTCTGCCACTTGCTTCCTGTAACACCATGGCATGCTAAAATAATAAAGCAACCTGGTGTTATCAGTGTACCTTCTTTTTCTTTTATGCTAAGTTTCAATATTTACAATATAACCCTTCTGTATTGTCATAGCTAATCAAGGGTTAACTTTTACAACTTCTGACAGGAGCAATCCTTACATGAGGGGAGGGGGAGGGGGAGAGTGAGTTCAGTGTGTTCCTTTTTTTTTTTTACAGACACACAGATCATGAGAACGTGAAGAATGACTTCTTATCTTCTTCTTAGAAATACGCAGCACAAACATGTAAACGAACAAAGTTGTACCGTGGGGTAACAATACAAGAGCAAAAACATCAGCACTCCCCACACTATCGAGAGAATCAAAAAGGGTTAAACATGAACAAAGATAAAGTAAACACACAGAAGAAAGTTAGCCTTGCGATCTTTTTAGATCACTTAACTAAATAGCGCTTAAACAGTCAGGCATTCAACCTCTGACATTCGGTATACCTCAAATCTTTTTGTTATCTGTCCGGACAGCGGGCTACGTAATTTTTTACCTTAGACAACGTCCCCAAGTGTCTCTACGAGCACTGGACCACCTAGAATATTATAGGATCAATACCAATGTCGGCAATTACAACACATTAAACCAGAATCAAAGAGAAAGAGAAGAAAAGACTCTTAGAAAGAATTAAGAATAATTTAAATTATCTTACCTCTCAAACACCTGGACTGGATCCCACAAGGTTCGGAAACAGACAGTGGAATCCAGATCTTTGGCCCCCGCCCCTTTTTCACCAACTAACATTGAATTGGGGGACTGTAATTCTTCAGTGAGCTTCAAAGTCCAATACTCACCGAAGTTTTTTCGGGGCCGTCTGATCTGAAAACCAGGGTGTTGCTTCCGGCTCAAAGGACCAAAAATGTTAGGAAACTTCCCTTGTGATCAGTCAAAACTCCAGATGTTCTGAGAAGCAAACAATTTATTTCTGATGTGGCCCACAACAGAGAGACATGCTTACAGGACAAAAGCTGAAGAAAGATGTCTCCCGAAAAGAATGTGTCCCGCCTCCTCAAACCCCACAAGAAAAAGACCTCTATGCTTCTATTGGCTGAGGGAACATAAATAACGTTGTCATGGCACAGGATGGCACTTTATTTACTATTCATGTTCCCGTACATTCTTAGGCTATCATATTAAGTTAAATCTAATCATCCTACTTACTATGGAGTTAATTAAGACAAAACAATACAACAAGTTAATACAATAATGTGCTCAGAAGTAAGTTTTTAAAAAATCAGTCTAAGGAATATTGTTTTTCTAATAGTCACACAATAAACATTTAAAACTTTTCTAACAGGGTCATGTCCTTACGCTGGTGGTGCAGAGGTTCTTGGGCAGGTACCCGGGCTTACAGGATGTCCTGAAGCAGGCCAGGAAAGTCTGTGTGCATTTCCGCCGATCATTTAATGCCTGTGCTCGGCTAGCTGAGCTCCAAAAGGAGTTGAACCTGCCCAAGAACCGCCTTATATGTGACATGCCCACCAGGTGGAACTCAACATTGGCCATGCTGCAGCAGCTTCACACGCAGCAGAGGGCCATCAATGAGTACCTGTGCGACTACGGCACCAGGACAGGGTCAGGGGAGCTCGGTTTTTTCTCACCACACCAGTGGGGCATGATCAGGGATGCATGCACTGTCCTGTCACCGTTTGAGGAGGCCACAAGGATGGTGAGCAGTGACACTGCATGCATCTGTGACACTGTACCTCTTGTCCCCCTCTTGGAGCATACACTGCGTGGAATAATGGACAGGGCACTTGAGGCAGAACAGAGGCAGGAGGAGGAGGACTTCCTTGCCTCTCAAGGCGAGGAGGAGGACTTCCTTGCCTCTGGAGGAAGAGGAGGAGGAGGACTTCCTTGCCTCTGGAGGAAGAGGAGGAGGAGGACTTCCTTGCCTCTGGAGGAAGAGGAGGAGGAGGACTTCCTTGCCTCTGGAGGAGGAGGAGGAGGAGGACTTCCTTGCCTCTGGAGGAGGAGGACTTCCTTGCCTCTGGAGGAGGAGGACTTCCTTGCCTCTGGAGGAGGAGGAGGAGGAGGACTTCCTTGCCTCTGGAGGAAGAGGAGGAGGAGGACTTCCTTGCCTCTGGAGGAAGAGGAGGAGGAGGAGGACTTCCTTGCCTCTGGAGGAGGAGGAGGAGGAGGAGGACTTCCTTGCCTCTGGAGGAGGAGGACTTCCTTGCCTCTGGAGGAGGAGGACTTCCTTGCCTCTGGAGGAGGAGGACTTCCTTGCCTCTGGAGGAAGAGGAGGAGGAGGACTTGCCTCTGGAGGAAGAGGAGGAGGAGGACTTCCTTGCCTCTGGAGGAGGAAGACTTCCTTGCCTCTGGAGGAAGAGGAGGAGGAGGACTTGCCTCTGGAGGAAGAGGAGGAGGAGGACTTCTTTGCCTCTGGAGGAAGAGGAGGAGGAGGACTTCCTTGCCTCTGGAGGAGGAGGACTTCCTTGCCTCTGGAGGAGGAGGACTTCCTTGCCTCTGGAGGAGGAGGACTTCCTTGCCTCTGGAGGAAGAGGAGGAGCAGGACTTCCTTGCCTCTGGAGGAAGAGGAGGAGGAGGACTTGCCTCTGGAGGAAGAGGAGGAGGAGGACTTCCTTGCCTCTGGAGGAGGAGGAGGACTTGCCTCTGGAGGAAGAGGAGGAGGAGGACTTCCTTGCCTCTGGAGGAAGAGGAGGAGGAGGACTTCCTTGCCTCTGGAGGAAGAGGAGGAGGAGGACTTCGTTGCCTCTGGAGGAGGAGGACTTCCTTGCCTCTGGAGGAAGAGGAGGAGCAGGACTTCCTTGCCTCTGGAGGAAGAGGAGGAGGAGGACTTCCTTGCCTCTGGAGGAAGAGGAGGAGGAGGACTTCCTTGCCTCTGGAGGAAGAGGAGGAGGAGGACTTCCTTGCCTCTGGAGGAGGAGGACTTCCTTGCCTCTGGAGGAGGAGGACTTCCTTGCCTCTGGAGGAAGAGGAGGAGGAGGACTTCCTTGCCTCTGGAGGAAGAGGAGGAGGAGGACTTCCTTGCCTCTGGAGGAAGAGGAGGAGGAGGACTTCCTTGCCTCTGGAGGAAGAGGACTTCCTTGCCTCTGGAGGAGGACTTCCTTGCCTCTGGAGGAGGAGGACTTCCTTGCCTCTGGAGGAGGAGGACTTCCTTGCCTCTCAAGGCGAGGAGGAGGAGGACTTCCTTGCCTCTCAAGGCGAGGAGGAGGACTTCCTTGCCTCTGGAGGCGAGGAAGAGGAGGAGGAGGACTTCCTTGCCTCTGGAGGCGAGGAGGAGGAGGACTTCCTTGCCTCTGGAGGAGGAGGACTTCCTTGCCTCTGGAGGAGGACTTCCTTGCCTCTGGAGGCAGAGGAGGACTTCCTTGCCTCTGGAGGAGGAGGAGGACTTCCTTGCCTCTGGAGGAGGAGGAGGACTTCCTTGCCTCTGGAGGAGGACTTCCTTGCCTGAGGAGGAGGAGGAGGAGGACTTCCTTGCCTCCAGAGGAGGAGGAGGACTAACTTGCCTCTGTAGGAGGAGGAGGACTTCCTTGCCTCTGGAGGAGGAGGAGGAGGACTTCCTTGCCTCTGGAGGAGGAGGAGGAGGACTTCCTTGCCTCAAGAGGAGGAGGAGGACTTCCTTGCCTCTGGAGGAGGAGGAGGAGGACTTTCTTGCCTCTGGAGGAGGCAGCGGAGGACTTCCTTGTCTCTGGAGGAGGCAGCGGAGGACTTCCTTGCCTCTGGAGGAGGCAGCGGAGGACTTCCTTGCCTCTGGAGGAGGCAGCGGAGGACTTCCTTGCCTCTGGAGGAGGCAGCGGAGGACTTCCTTGCCTCTGGAGGAGGCAGCGGAGGTCTTCCTTGCCTCTGGAGGAGGCAGCGGAGGACTTCCTTGCCTCTGGAGGAGGAGGCGGAGGAGGACTTCCTTGCCTGAGGAGGAGGAGGCGGAGGAGGACTTCCTTGCCTGAGGAGGAGGAGGCGGAGGAGGACTTCCTTGCCTCTGGAGGAGGAGGAGGACTTCCTTGCCTCTGGAGGAGGACGAGGACTTCCTTGCCTCTGGAGGAGGACGAGGACTTCCTTGCCTCTGGAGGAGGACGAGGACTTCCTTGCCTCTGGAGGAGGACGAGGAGGACTTCCTTGCCTCAAGAGGAGGAGGAGGACTTCCTTGCCTCTGGAGGAGGAGGAGGAGGACTTTCTTGCCTCTGGAGGAGGCAGCGGAGGACTTCCTTGTCTCTGGAGGAGGCAGCGGAGGACTTCCTTGCCTCTGGAGGAGGCAGCGGAGGACTTCCTTGCCTCTGGAGGAGGCAGCGGAGGACTTCCTTGCCTCTGGAGGAGGCAGCGGAGGTCTTCCTTCCCTCTGGAGGAGGCAGCGGAGGACTTCCTTGCCTCTGGAGGAGGAGGCGGAGGAGGACTTCCTTGCCTGAGGAGGAGGAGGCGGAGGAGGACTTCCTTGCCTGAGGAGGAGGAGGCGGAGGAGGACTTCCTTGCCTCTGGAGGAGGAGGAGGACTTCCTTGCCTCTGGAGGAGGACGAGGACTTCCTTGCCTCTGGAGGAGGACGAAGACTTCCTTGCCTCTGGAGGAGGACGAGGACTTCCTTGCCTCTGGAGGAGGACGAGGACTTCCTTGACGGAGGAGGAGGAGGAGGACTTCCTTGCCTCTGGAGGAGGAGGCGGAGGAGGACTTCCTTGCCTGAGGAGGAGGAGGCGGAGGAGGACTTCCTTGCCTCTGGAGGAGGGGGCGGAGGAGGACTTCCTTGCCTCTGGAGGAGGAGGCGGAGGAGGACCTCCTTGCCTCTGGAGGAGGAGGAGGACTTCCTTGCCTCTGGAGGAGGAGGAGGACTTCCTTGCCTCTGGAGGAGGAGGAGGACTTCCTTGCCTCTGGAGGAGGAGGAGGACTTCCTTGCCTCTGGAGGAGGAGGAGGACTTCCTTGCCTCTGGAGGAGGAAGCGGACTTCCTTGCCTCTGGAGGAGGAGGAGGAGGACTTCCTTGCCTCTGGAGGAGAAGGACTTCCTTGCCTCTGGAGGAGGAGGAGGACTTCCTTGCCTCTGGAGGAGGAGGAGGACTTCCTTGCCTCTGGAGGAGGAGGAGGACTTCCTTGCCTCTGGAGGAGGAGGAGGACTTCCTTGCCTCTGGAGGAGGAGGAGGACTTCCTTGCCTCTGGAGGAGGAGGAGGACTTCCTTGCCTCTGGAGGCGGAGGAGGACTTCCTTGCCTCTGGAGGCGGAGGAGGACTTCCTTGCCTCTGGAGGAGGAGGCAGAGGAGGACTTCCTTGCCTCTGGAGGAGGAGGAGGACTTCCTTGCCTCTGGAGGAGGAGGAGGAGGACTTCCTTGCCTCTGGAGGAGGAGGAGGACTTCCTTGCCTCTGGAGGAGGAGGAGGACTTCCTTGCCTCTGGAGGAGGAGGAGGAGGAGGAGGAGGACTTTCTTGCCTCTGGAGGAGGAGGAGGACTTTCTTGCCTCTGGAGGAGGAGGAGGAGGACTTCCTTGCCTCTTGAGGAGGAGGACTTCCTTGCCTCTTGAGGAGGAGGAGGAGGCGGACTTCCTTGCCTCTTGAGGAGGAGGCGGACTTCCTTGCCTCTTGAGGAGGAGGCGGACTTCCTTGCCTCTGGAGGAGGCAGGAGGAGGACTTCCTTGCCTCTGGAGGAGGAGGAGGACTTCCTTGCCTCTGGAGGAGGAGGAGGACTTCCTTGCCTCTGGAGGAGGAGGAGGAGGACTTCCTTGCCTCTGGAGGAGGAGGAGGACTTCCTTGCCTCTGGAGGAGGAGGCGGAGGAGGCGGAGGAGGACTTCCTTGCCTCTGGAGGAGGAGGAGGCGGAGGAGGCAGAGGAGGACTTCCTTGCCTCTGGAGGAGGAGGAGGAGGAGGCGGACTTACTTTCTGGAGGAGGAGGAGGAGGCGGACTTCCTTGCCGAAGGAGGAGGAGGAGGCGGACTTCCTTGCCGGAGGAGGAGGAGGACTGAGGAGGAGGAGGACACCCAGCATCAGCAGCAGTCTTGTAGGGATGATTTGTGGACTTGTACGTGGCTGGGAGGAGGTGGCTGTGGATCATGTTGTCCTTCGTGACCCAGAGGACTCCGGACCGAATGCCTCAGCTAACCTACGCTGCATGGCCTCCCTGATCCTGCAAAGCCTGCGGAAGGATCCTCGTATTCTTCGGATCAAGGAGAGGGACCATTACTGGCTGGCCACTCTCCTTGATCCACGGTACAAGGGTAAGGTTGCCGACCTTATCTTGCCGTCGCAGAGGGAGCAGAGGATGAGACATCTCCGGGAGGCCTTGCAGAAAGGTCTGTGCAACGCGTTCCTAGAGACTGGGAGGTTACAAACGCCTGGTCCTGGACAACATGTTGCTGAGGCATCGGTCAGAAGGAGTGGTGGAGAAGGTGGCCGTCTGACCGATGCTTTCAGACAATTTTTTAGTCCGCAGCCCCAAGGTATGATCGGTTCCAGCAACAATTGCCAGCGTCTGATTTACATGGTGCAGGAATACCTAGGGGCAAGGTTAGACTTGGACACCTTTCCCACCGAAAATCCTCTGGCTTACTGGGTCTTGAGGATGGATCACTGGCCAGAGCTTGCACAGTATGCAATTGAGCTACTGGCCTGTCCTGTATCCAGCGTTCTTTCGGAACGCACCTTCAGTGCTGCTGGTGGCTTTGTTACCGATCACAGGGTGCGCCTGTCCACTGACTCAGTTGATCGACTGACCTTCATCAAGATGATTCAGTCTTGGATCACCCACAGCTACCAAGCACCTGAAGTTGATGTAACCGAATAATTTTTTTTGAAATATCACATCCCTTCAAGACTGCTTATGCTGATGCTGAGTGACTGTCCTGTTATGTTGACTGTCTATCCTCTTCCTTCTCCGCTGATATGTTGGAAAAACATTTTTGGTTCTGGGTGATGCCACCAGCCCAATTTTTCAGCCCCTGTTTAACAGGGGCAATTTTTGATGCAATGCTTTGCAGCAGGGCTCATTCCTGCACCACAACTAGAGTATATGGGAGAGGTTGCAGTGTCGTGGCACCAGCACCAGTGCCCAAGGCCCAATTTTTCTGCCCGTTTAACAGGGGCATTTGATTACAATTTTTGATGCAATGCTTTGCAGCAGGGCTCATTCCTGCACCACAACTAGAGTATATGGGAGAGTTTGCAGTGTCGTGGCACCAACACCAGTGCCAGCAGCCCAACTTTTCAGCCCCTGTTTAACAGGGGCATGTAATTATAATTCTTTATATAATATTTCACAGGAGGGCCCGTTCCTGTGCGCACCCAGAGTAACGGTGAGGACTTATAGTGTTGTGGCACCAGCACCACAACCACCAAATGTCAATTTTTCTACCACTGTTCAAAAATGGCATGAAATTACAATTCTTGATATAATCGTTCACAGAAGGGCGCTCCAGCGCCCACCAAGAGTCACTTTGAGGGCTTACAATGTTGTGGCAACACCAACACCTTGTTCTGCCATTTCTGCAGAGCATATAGGGCAGGCCCCTACTTTCAAACATCCAACTTACAAATGTCTCCTACTTGCAAACGGAAGGAGACAACAGGAAGTAAGATGAAAAAAAGACAGACAGCAAAACAAATTATACAGGGGTGATAACCCTTCCCTAGGTTTTCCAAAAAGCTTAAAAATAGATTTTTTGACTGGAGCTACACTTTAAAAATGTACCAGTTCAAAATTACACACAGATTCTACTTAACACAACAAATCTACACAGTCCCTGTCTTGTTTGCACCACCTGTATACTGCTGTTCTGAGTATATAGGGCCTGGGGGCCCCACGTCTTTCCTTTTTTTAATATGGGTATGGGGTTCCCCTTAATATCCGTACAAGACACAAAGGGGCTGGTAATGGGCAGGGGGGGCTACCCATGCCATTTTTCTCAATGATTTTCATTCATATTGCCGGAACCAGATATTACATTAAAAATGCAAGCAGTTTGAAATGATTTTTTTTACGTTAAATGTAATTTTGCGCAGGGACTGTTCTAAACATGATAAACACGTGGAACTTCACAGACATACTAGACACACCCCAGGCACAATATTTAAAGGAATATTTCACTTTTTTTTTTTCACTTTGTCATTAAAATCAGTGCTCCCGCCAAAACGAACATTTTTAAAAGCATTTTAGGCATTGACCCATGTCCCCTGGGGCAGGAGCCAGGTCCCCAAACCCTTTTTAGGACAGTATCTTGCATATTAGCCATTAAAATTAGCACTTTTTATTTCGAACGTTCGAGTCCCATAGACTTCAACGGGGGTTCTAACGTTCGTACGAATTTGCGGTCCGTTCGAAAGTTCTGGTGCGAATCGAACCAGGGGGTGTTCGGCTCATCCCTACCTGTCAGCCTCTCCTGCCAATCTATAATGCAAGGCATGTGACCGCAAGGCTTCCCAAGCAGCTCCGGGGATTGGCATCTGTGTGCACGGAGCCTCTCACCCTCTGTGCCTCTCCACCGTTCTCCCCACGTTCACGCTCGCACACACCAGCCGGCTCAGTCAGGCCCCTCCCTCAGTGACGAGCATTACGTCCTCATATCCTCCATGTGTGGGCCAATTGGAGTGAGAGCATTTTGAAGTGATCTTTTATCAGTAAAGAAAAAGTCAATATGAGCATACGAGGAGTATGCTGCAGATAGAAAAGTGAAGTCTCTTTCAGATCCGTGGAGGCATCTCCAGATATCATACAATTCGTATTTGTGGAGTAAGTGAACAATGGAGGAGACCGATTTCCCGGTGGAGGTGGCTTAGTCCAAGGAGGAGTCTAAAACTGTATTGAAGTCTCCCCCCCAGGATAAGGGTGCCCTGCATTACTTCAGCAACTTTGGTGTACAAGGGGGCAAAACATTTCCGCTGTTTGGTGTTGGGAGCGTATAAGTTCACAAGTGTAAAAACTGGTTTCATTCACAAATGAGAATAATGTACCTTTCTTGGGGGTCTTGGATGGTGCGAATGTGGCGAAATGCAATTGAATCTTTAATAGCAATAAGGACTCCGCAGGCTTTCTTGCGACCATTGGCCATAAATACAGTAGGTGAGGGTAATGATGGAAATTTAGTCAAGGACATTTGTCGCTAGCAAAATGGGTTTCTTGAGCGAAGATTACATCCGCTTTTAAGGGAGCGGGCTTCTTTCATCAACGCTGTGCATTTAAAGGGGCTGTTGAGGCCCTTTGAATTTAAAGGACATAATGTTTATAGCATAGTAGGAATCTGTTATTTGTCGAAGAGTTGCGTGGTGTACTCAGATTGCAACAATAAGAATGAAGGACAGAGCACCTGTGGGGGGAAGGTTTAGAAATCCAAGGAGTAGATCCGTAGCTGGTAGTGGAGTGTGACTAGCACGGAATTGTCATGAGTAGCGAAACTTTGATGCCATTGGTGGCCATTCAATGTGGGTGATGTTTCATAGATGGCGAGGAAACACTAGGAAGCAAGAAAACAAAAAACAAACATGGACAACAGGTCCATAAAAAAAAACCTGTCAAAACGCAGGTATAATGGGCAGCCAGGGCTGCTATGGTACCCGGGGGTTATCAGCCAGTAGTGCAGTGCAGTAGGTATCAGAAAGGAGGTACAACCTAATGGTTGGATTCCCTACCTCACGCTACTGAGGAGTTTGTGATGGCAGGGAGAGGCTCACGATTAGTCAAGGAGTTAGGACCATTCTGTTTCCAGATGTTCTGGGGAGGGTTGAACTGGTGGCTGTGCGTCCGAAGGAAGCAGTTGTCATTGCTTAAAAAGTTGTATGCCCCTTTCCACCGTGTATATTGGGAACAGTTAGCCATTCCATGTGACAAGTAGTTTCGTGGGGAATCCCCAGTGGTATATTACATTGTTGTTGCACAGAACTTTTGTAAGCGGGGTAAGCTTCTTTCTGTTCACTGCCATTTGTTGAGATATATCTGTGTATAATGAAATACCAGTGACCTCATCTGGCACTACAGGGTTTTATTTAGCAGCCGCCATTACTCGTTCTTTTACATGGTAGTAGTGGATACGTGCAAGGGTATCTCTGGGTGCTGAGTCAGGCAGGAATTTGGGTTTAGGGATGCGGTGGGCCCTATTGACATATAATTCAATATCAGTCAGAGAAGGTATGAGAGCTTTCATGAGGCGTTGGACAAATTTGGTTAATTCAGCAGGTGGAATTGATTTGGGTATTCCTCTAAATTAAATATTGTTTTGCCTCGAGTGGTCTTCTAAATCCGCAATTTATTTTGGAGGCGTTGCATCTCAGAATCCTGGTCAGTATATGCGTCAACAAGATTGTTATGTGAGGCATAGAGATCCGCCATTTTGGATTCTAGATGATGTATCTGGGTGGTGTGCGTTTGCACAGTATTGTTTAGAGGGGCAAAAATGTCCAAGAAGCCATTTAATAAAGATCTCCTGAGGGACAGGAGCATGTTCTTCATAGTATTCCCTTATATGATTTGATCTGATGCTGGGAACATATCTGAGGCTCAGTGTGTTGTCTCTGTGTGGGGGCTTGTTGCAGGGTGTGCTGCAGTCCTGGAGAGAGTTCATCTACTTCCCTATGCTGCCTGGTTTTAGCTGGGCTGCGCATAGTGGGGGTAGAGGGGGGTGAGATCTCTATCATCTCTGTTTGGGGATTTGTATTATGACTCACCCCTGTGTGCTGGCTGTGAGGGGAGCGGAATGCATCCCTGGAGCTGGGGCCGGTGCCATCTTGGCTGTCTCATGGTCTAGCCACTGGATAGAAGTCTGTGAGGCGTTGGGGCTGTTTTAGCTCCTTCCTCCTTTTAGAAATCGCTGTGGGGGGTGTTAGTCGGTTCTGAGGTCTATTCGGGAGCTCGGGATCCTCTCCTGTAGCGTGCTGTGTTGCTTTAACTAGCGTGAAGCAGCGGGAACTCTGAGCTATGTGCCCATTTCTGGACATGCCCTGCAAAAGCATTTAAAACATTTCCCCACGTATGGCTAATATGGGGAACTGTGTCAGGCAAAGGTCTATCAACTTGGAAAAATCAGTTTGTAAAAGGATAGAAAACTGTCTGAACGTATTCAGAGCATAGTGGTTAATAATTCCTACTCTGGGGGGGGGCGTGGCCGGCGCGTGACTAAGATGGCAGCTTGAGGAGAGAGCTCTCCACACCGACGGCATCCGAAGCGACTCTCGGCGAACCCATTCCACCTTTCAAGCCTCTGACATCCCGGGAGAACTTCCGCTCCACCTCACAGCGATGTCGCTGAAGCGCAAAGACGATCGGCTTCCCCGAAAATTAACGGCGTTCATGTACCAGCCGTCCGCGCGGAAGATCCAAAATGGCGCCGGCGTGGACCTACGGAGCATACAGGCAGAGGCCGCAACTCTAGCGAACGGAGGGGGAGAAACATACGTATCGACACATCCTCCGGTAAGCAGGGGAGACCCTTCCCTCTCGCCACCAGGGACACCCACAGCCCAAAGCCCAGCCAAGGCTAAGATGCGCCTGGACAACACAGGCACAGCACAATGCAGGGACCCCACTAATGGGACGCCTCAGGCCTTCCCTCAGCAGAGCCAGCAACCTTATGCCATAGCAGCATTCCCTACCATCGGGCAGGCTGTCATAGACACCACCTTAAAGGACATGCTCATGTCTCTAAGGAGCTCGCTGCAGTCAGATATGTTCTCTCTCATGCACAGTTTTGGTAGTAAAATAGGAGCAATGGATGACAGGATCACACAAATGGAAGTTACTGTAGGGGACATTACAGGCACAGTAAATGACATTATTGACACTCAGGAGGCGCAAACTCAGGATATTACATGGATAAAGGACAAAATGGCGGATTTAGAGGACAGAGCCAGACGTAACAACTTTAAAATCAGAGGAGTCCCGGAATCTGTCCAAAACACTGAATTGCCTGCCTATGCAAAAGGCCTTATTAAAGCTGTGCTTCCTGAGGCAAAAAATATTGAACTTGTCATTGACCGCATTCACAGGCTGCCAAAACCCGCGTTTTTACCTGACGCTGTACCTAGAGATGTCATCCTTAGAGTGCATTTCTACCACATTAAGGAGCAGTTCATGCACAAGATGAGGGGGTTAGAAAATTTACCAGACCCATACAATCGTCTCCAAATCTATGCTGACCTCTCACAGCATACTCTGAGCAGAAGGAGGCAGCTTAACACGATCACCAAAGCCCTCCGCAACCACCAGCTCCAATACCAGTGGATAGCACCAGCCAAGTTGTCTGTCCTCCGAGACGGGAGAAAATATGTTGTAACGTACCTACAGCAAGGTTTGCATCTCTTACAGAAATGGGGCATCGTCCCTGCCTCCCCCGGCGAGGCGCCTATGGATCAAAGTAATACAGGCTCTATAACAGCCCAACCTCTGCCTCCCAGGAGCCAAAACAACGCTTCCCTTTAACACTCAGGAACGGGCCCATACGTTCTATTTACCGTTTGGTGATGCCATCTGCTCATGCCAGGTCTTAAGACTCGTTACCCCAGTTTTTGTGTTTCTAGGCGCTGTAGCGCTGAGGTGTATCCTCAACAGAAACACCTTTTACAGTTCACGGTTCTCAATACCTTAAAGCTTTCTAAGCTACAACTACCCGCAAATCTCTTTGCTTTTTGGTCTACCTAGATACAATTGTGTGCCTTTTTTTTTATCTTTTTGTTTTGTTTTGTTTTTGTGTCTCTCCCCTCTCCCACCTCTCTTCCTTCCCTACTTGTCTCTCCACCCTACACAGCACCCCGGAAGCCTCCACCCATTGGATTGGACGTGCCTATTCTTGATCTACTCCGGTTTCCAACACAGCTAACTGAACTTTCGGACCCCTCTAGATCACCGCCCTCCAAGGTAACAACCTTCTCAGTTCCTTTTTGTTCTTTTTTTTGGCAATTAAGCACTCCACATGCCAATCACCATTGTCACAATCAATGCAAAGGGGCTTAACCACCCTGCCAAGAGACGATCTTTGTGGTCGTTAACTAAACACACTAAGTGTGACGTTCTATGCGTACAAGAAACGCACTTCCAAGCATGCAACCCACCGGTATGCACTAACAGGGAATTCAGCAATATTTTCAACGCTAACGCGGAAAAGAAACGGAAAGGGGTACTTATAGCCTTCAAAAACACTTTAGCATTTCATCTTGTCCAGTGCACAACAGACCCTGATGGTCGCTATATAATATTGTCTTGCACCATCAATGGTGCTCCCTATACTTTCGTCACCGTGTATGCGCCTAATACACACCAATCTCGCTTTTTACGTAAGCTACATAAGAAAGTTGAAGCCCAAAAGCAAGGAGCTACAATCTGGTGTGGAGATTTCAACTGCACTCCTGATCCGGAACTAGATTCGACCTTTCAGCCCAAGAGATGCAGACTAGCGCTCAACCCTTTGTTGAACAATCTACGCCTTCTAGACATCTGGAGATGTCAGCATGCAGAAGAGAGAGACTACACATACTTTTCCCCAGGCCATAATTCTTACTCCCGAATTGACCTTTTTTTAACAGACCCCTGGACTCTTCAAAATGTATCCTCTTCTACTATACATCTAACTACATGGTCAGACCACTCCCCTGTGAGTATAACCTTGGAAGACAAAATCAAGCACTCACCAGCGTATCTTTGGAGAATGAATTCCAGAATTTTACAAGCGGAACCCTATGCTCAAATATTGAAAAACGAATTGGAGGAATATTTCATTCGTAACAAAGACTCTGTTGCAGATCCGCATATTTTGTGGGCCTCGCATAAAGCATTTATGCGGGGAATTTTTATTCAACTTGGGGCTAAGGATGCTAAGCAAAGGAGGCAGCGGATGAACACCCTTCTTACACGTATACAAACAGTTGACTTGCTTAACAAAGCCCAGCCTACCCAGACACTTAAATCTGAATTAATATCACTGAGACTGGAGCTTAGGGCCCTTTTACTAGAGAACCATGACAAAATCCAAAGGCGACATAAAATGACATTTTACGCTGCAGGTAACAAATCTGGTAAGCTACTCTCCCACCAAATTAAAGGCCACATTACTAGATCTCCCATACCTTATATCCGTCATCCAGACTCCAACTCCAAATTGACTAATCCGCAAGACATCGCTAATGCCTTCAGCGTTTATTACGGCAAACTATATAATCTAAATGCTGATCCCAACCAAACCCAACCCACTCATACGCAGATACAGGATTTCTTAGATTCAGTGAATCTCCCCCATCTGACTACACAACAACTGGAGGTACTCAATGCCCCTTTCACACAACTAGAAATTCAATCCGCTATCCAAACTCTACCTAATGGCAAAGCGCCTGGTCCAGACGGTTTTGTAGGAGAGTACTACAAACAATTTAGTATAATCCTCACTCCACATATGACACCCCTGTTTAATTCTGCTGCCTCCTCTGCTTCCTTTCCACAAGAGATGTTAAAAGCGCTAATTGTAACAATACCAAAGCCAGGGAAGGAACCCAATCTCACTCAAAATTTTCGTCCCATCTCACTACTGAACCATGATATAAAATTGTACTCTAAAGTTATTGCAAAGAGATTAGATGACATATTGCCACTGTTGATACACTCTGACCAATCGGGCTTTGTCAAAGGTCGTCAGACCTCAGATGCCACCCGGCGCATGATTAATCTTGTCCACCATGCAGTGACCCATCGAGTGCCTTCTCTGCTTCTTTCATTGGATGCGGAGAAGGCATTCGATAGGGTTCACTGGCATTACATAAAATTAACCTTAGAGAAATTTGGATTTCAAAATCACATCCTCTCATCTATTTTAGCCCTTTACTCCAACCCTTCGGCCCAAGTTTACTGTTCCTCAATGTTATCGACTTCATTTCATATCACAAACGGCACCCGACAAGGATGCCCCCTCTCGTCTTTGATATTTGACCTAATGATCGAACCCCTGGCAGCCAAAATCAGATCCCATCCCAACATTTATGGTATTAACATTGGCAATACAAACCACAAGATCAGCCTTTTTGCCGACGATGTCATCTTTTCCCTGACTCGTCCCACCTCTTCCCTGGCTTCGGTACAACAAGTACTTGATGAATTTAGTCTCGTCTCATATTACAAAGTGAATGTTTCTAAATCTTATGCACTTCCCTTAGTCCTACCAGAACAACAATGTCTGTCCCTGAAAGACTATTACCATTACGCATGGGCCGCTGATTCTTTGACCTACCTAGGTATCACCCTCACCTCTCGTCCTAACGACTTGTTCAAGGCCAATTTCACCCCCTTTCTCACCCAACTCCCATTGGAACTCGACAAATTATCTAAATTGATGCTCACAAGCTCAGGTAGACTAGCAACATTCAAAATGATCCATCTTCCACGGTTACTGTACCTGTTTAGGGCAATACCAATCCCCATACCTGCACCCTTCTTCACACAAACCCAAACGTTACTCAGGAAATTTGTATGGCAAGGGAAAAAATCTAGAATAGCATACACTACCCTACTGAAGCACAAAACGGTGGGAGGTATGGGTTATATCAATATTAGGGACTACTACCACGCAGCCATACTGGCACAACTCAAAGAATGGTTTACTCCTGACCTCAACAATCACTGGAGCTCCATAGAAGCCTCCCAAATACCTGGTAAAAATTTACAAACGTGGCTCCTCTCTGCACCTAAATTGAGGGTGAGGGATACACTCCTCTCTCCCCCCATAAGAGCATCAGTGAAGGCATTCGCCTATCTGGTCAAACACACACGCACGAATACCAACAACTGCACTGTTCCTCTCCCGATAGATATCATCGGTCTACTGATCTCTGACATGCATATGCATTCTTGGAAAGCCAATGGGATCACACACATAGCGGATCTCTATAAAGATGGCCTCCTAAAATCCTTTTCCTCCTTGAAACAGGAATTTAATCGACCTCCCCGCGACTATTTCAAATATTTCCAAATAACTCATTGCCTAATACGGAATCCCCATCTCCACGTACATATTCCACGACCATCCTGGCAATATCTCACAGGTAATAATTCATCAACCAAAGGTATCTCTCTGTTCTACGCCACACTTAATGAAAAAACGTCCTTTGCCAAACTGCCCCCCATGTTACAATAGGAACAAGATATGGACACCACATATTCATCGCAACAATGGTCACTTGCCATAAAAGCTGTTAATTCAGCGACTAAATCTGCTAACCTCTGGGAACTCACATATAAAATTAATCTCAGGTGGTACCTCACCCCAACCCATCTTCACACCTACTATAAAAATACAGACCCAACCTGTTGGAGAAACTGTGGTCTCCCAGGAACCCTTTACCATACCCTCTGGTCCTGTCCCAAATTGGTCCCTTTCTGGACAGATGTATTTAATCTTATATCAGAAGTCTCACACATTGCTACCCCTCCAAACCCCGCTCTGGCTTTACTCACGATTGGCATTGAACAATACCCTTACAGGCTAAGATGCATAGTAACGCATATTTGCCTAGCCGCTAGATTAACAGTGACCCGAAATTGCAAATCCTCGGCCCTACTTTCCTGTGCTGACGTTATACGAACCACTCATCTGCATGGGATGTATGAATGTATGTATGCCACTGCAGAGGGACATTTACCCAAAACTGCAACACTTTGGGGGGCGTGGACGGAGTGGTTCAACAATTCCCAACCCTTACTTATCTGAAAACTATAACATAAGGCTTCCCTACCCGTTCTTTCTGCCCTTGCTCTACCATCTTCCTGGACCCCCCCCCCCCCCTCGACGAAGGGGGGAGGGAGAGAGGGTCGGGGAGTGTGGAGGGAAGACAAGTCCCCCCCCCCTTTTCTTTTCTTTTCCCCCCCTTTTGTGTGTTTTGTTTTACCTTTTCTTTACTTATCTTTGCATTCTTATTCAGTACAAAGCTCATAGCTTCCTATGCTTTATGCTTACCTGCATCCGGGCATACTTATGATAATTGGTATGTGATGTTATGTTTGCTTCATTCTGAACAATTGGATATATTATTTGTTTCTTCTTAAAGTCAGTTTTAAGTGATTTGACCGGTTTAGTTACAACCTCAGGGATAATTCTTACTACTATTTTCCTACATACATGTTGTTAGGAGATTGTCCTCAACCCTGGACACAGTGAGATCCCATTTGGGGTGTCTGGAATGAGGTTAGTCCCTGAGGCCTGATATGTTCTATATCTATTGTTATGTCTTAGTGTTATATTCAATCCTACAATTAGTTGCTTATTGAATGCATCTACTGTGGACTATAAGGCTACTACATGCAATGTCAGCGCTGTATTTCTCTTTTGTTTTACTTATTTTGTTTTTTGTTTCCTGTATTACCTCTAACTTCAATAAAAATTATTGAAACATAATTCCTACTCTGAATGGTCTAGTGTACCCCAAGGTTCAGTGTTGTGACTCTTACTTTTTAATATATTTATAAATTATATAGGGTCTGGGATCGAAAGTACCATTTCAGTCTTTGACGATGACACCAAGCTATACAGTGAAATAACATCCTTACAAGATGTTTCCAACTTAGAAGCCAACCCCACTGCACTGTTTAACCCCTTCCCGACCAGCTGCCACAGTTGTACTGCGGCAGGTTGGCTCTCCTGGGCGAAACAGCGTTACCTTACGTCAGTTTGCCTTTTGATCACTAAAGAGCGTGTGCAGCCGGGCACCTGCAATCGCTCCACACAGACACAGAATGGAGATCTGTCAATTTAAACAGACAGATCTCCGTGCAGTCAGGGGTGAGGAGAGTGATCTGTTGTTCATACTAAGAATGAACAATGATCGGTCTCCTCACTCAGGCAGTCCCATTCCCCCACAGTTATAATCATTCCCTAGGACACCCAATTAAATCTCCTCCTGGATCTGGACATTTGTGGCTCTGGGCTTTCGCCGTCCTACTTGTTGCTGATATTATCATGCACCTGTTGTCTCTCTGCCATGTGCTCTACCACTGTGCCGAAAGAGAAGGGGCAGGGAACACCCATTAACCCATTGATTGCCCCTGTTAACCACTTCCCTGCCAGTGACGGTTACACAGTAGTCAGTGCATTTTCATACCACTGCTCGCTGTATAAATGCCAATGGTCTCAAAAATGTGCCAAAGGTGTTCAATCTGTCTGCCATAATGTTGCAGCCCTGATAAAAAAAATTGCCGATCACCGACAGTACTAGTAAAATAAAATAATAATAAAAATTCCTCTTTCCCCTATTTTGCAGATACTATAAATTTTGCACAAACCAATCAATATAGGCTTATTGCAATTTTTATTACCAAAAATATGTAGAAGAATACATATCGGCCTACACCGAGGAAAAAATTTGCTTTTTAAAAAAAATTGGGGATAATTATTATAGCAAAAAGTATAAAATATTGTGTTTGTTTTTCAAAATTGTCATTTTTTTGTTTATAGAACAAAAAAGAAAAACTGCAGAGATGATAAAATACCACCAAAAGAAAGCTCTATTTGTGGGAAAAAAAGGATGTTAATTTTGTTTGAGTACAACGTTGCACGACCGCGCAAATGTCAGTGATGCAGTGCCGTATCGCAAAAAATGGCCTGGTCATTGAGAAGCCAAATCTTCTGGGGCTGAAGTGGTTAATTGGGCAACTATGTGGCAATTGAAGTTTAATGTTAATCAATGTAAACTTATGCACTTGGTAGCTAACAATATGCATTCATCATACATACTTGGGGGAGTACAGCTGGAGGAATTAATGGTCGAGCAGGATCTGGGATTTTGGTAGATCATAAACTTAATAACACCATGCAATGCCAAGCAGCAGTTTCCAAAGCGAGCAAAATCCTTTCTTGTATTAAGAGAGGTATAGACTCCATAGAGTGATATATCATTTTACTCTTGTACAAATCATTAGAAGACCTCATCTGGAATATGATGTTCAGTTTTGGGTTCCATGTCACAAAAAAGATATTGGGAACTGGAGAAAGTGCAGAGAAGAACAACCAAACTGATAAGAGGCATGGAGGAGCTCAGCTATGAGGAAAGATGAAAGAAACTGAATTTATTCTTTCTTTAGAATAGGCGATTAAGGAATGATATGATCAAGGTGTATAAATACATAAGTGGTCCATATAGTAAAACTTGCTGCAGAGTTATTCACTTTAGTGTCATCACAGAGGACAAGGGGGCATGCTGTATGTCTGGAGGTAAAGAGATTTAATCTCCAAATATGGAAAAGTTTCTTCACGGTAAGAGCTGTAAAAAATGTGGAATAGATTCCCTCAGGAGCTAGTTTTGTCCAGCTCTGTGGATTGCTTTAAAAAAGGACTAGATTATTTCCTAAATGTAAATAATATAATTCAATACTAACATTTATAGGTAAAGTTGATCCAGGAGCAAGATTGTTTCCTCTGGAGCAAATTGTATCATGCTTTGCTGTTTTTTTCTTTGCCTTTCTCTGGATCAGTTGTAGGTATAGAATTGTACATTTAGGATTGTATACCCCCCCCCCCTTTTATTGGTTAAACTAGATAGATATGTTTCTTTTTTTTCAACCAGACTAACTATGTAATTATGTGGCTGATTTAAATTCTAATGAAAATGACTCTATTAACAGGAACCCTAGAACCAGTTACTGAGCCTAAAGCATTGGCATTTGCTTAAGACACTCTTAAACTAGTATGATGGTATTAATATTGCAAAACTTTTTGTTATTGCTTTTGGGCCTCATTCAAATGGATGTAAAGGTATTCACTTTGCGCTACTAAAGTTTTCCAAACTGCAATGCCTTGTGAATACCTCTAGGGTGTTTGCTCACATTAGTGGAGTGCTCAGGGCCGTCTTTAATATTGATTGGACCCTGGGCAAAATTTTTCTTGGGAACCCCCCCCCCCACCCCCATGCAATTTCATTCTCCACCTGCTCTGAGACATACAATAAATAACAGCTAGACTTCAAATCAGTTTACTGTATCAGATCAGGCAGAAATTGCGATTGTTTTTCAGAAGTTAAAGCATATCATTACTGCTTACTGACTGGTTGCTAGAGGTTACAGCACACATTATGGCTAACTGATTTGTTGCTAGAGGTTACAGCACATCATCACCTCATTGCAGAGGAGCATGATATACATATGAATGTTGCCTTTATTTACATAGCAATGCTACCGGCCGCGTCTATTTACTTACAAATGCTGCTTCTATTTACATATGAATGCCTGTTATTTACATGTAAACACAGGGTCTACAGGTGAGTTACTTGCATACAACAATAGGGCAGAGCTGGGCAGCATTAGTACCATATATCGGGACACAGCACAGGACTAAAACTTCAAGGGACAAGGGAATTTAAACTGGGATAGTTGGCAAGTATGAGGCAGCTGCTTTGGGCCCCCAACAATGACAGGGCCCAGGGCAGCTGCCCCTTTTGCCCTGCCTTAAAGACAGCCCTGGGAGTGCTACAGCAAGACCTCTTTCTTGCTTCAGGAATCTATTGGTATTTGAGTGGCATTTTAGTCCTAACCATTATGTGAATTTAGCCATCGAGTAGAACAAATAATGGTAGGGTAATTGTGCTTGATAGATTTCTTCTTCTTTCAAAATTTTTACCCCGCGGTAAGACAATAAGGTATAATAGAATGTACAGCAGTTGTCTAAAAAGTAAAATAGACTGATACAAATACCAAACGGCATAGCAGCACTAGCACATGGAGTATCAACAGTTATTTACAGTACATAACATAAGACTAAAGATAATACATACCCAGCCCCTCGAGCATTCATTTATGCATTTATATATGACTCTTGTATAATCTCTATCAAAGGCTGCATGAGGTGAAACCCAATGATTCCCCCAAGGTTACCAAAATATATAACCTTCCTAAAGTGGGGAGAAAAGAACCCCAGACTGATGGAAACAACTATGTGGTACCACCGCTAATATAATGGCGTGAGAAAATGTGGTGCTTGGGCTGCAAAAGTAAAAAATATAACATATATTATGTATAGCCATGGTCAAAGGAGTAAAAGGACACTCAGAGTCCGTAACCATAGAAAGAGATAGAAGAATAGAAAACCCCAAAAGGAAAGCATAAGGAAAAAAAGGAGAGGAAATTGTTGGAGGGGCTAATATATGCAGGCAAGGTTAGGGGAAGGGGGAGTGTCCAGGGAGCACATCTCCAGGCCATATATATTAGGCATTATATATATCACATGCAAAGATAGGCTAAAAAGCTTTCCCAAACACCTAGAAAGAGGTAACGTCCACCCAATAAAACAGTTTCTTCCTGAATTTCTATTTTATGATTACTTGTGGAAATTTGATTTTCCATGTTATAAAGAACATGTACCTTCAAAAACCCCAATGGCCTGTGTGTGTGTGTGTGTGTGTGTGTGTGTGTGTGTGTGTGTGTGTGGGGGGGGGGGAGGGTGGGTGAGGTTAGTTTCCATTTGAGTGGAATGCACGTTCTTGTTACATTAGGTAGCAGTATCAAAAGGGAGGGCTTATACCTCTTCCTGGACATATGATTCAGGTCCAATAAAAAAGCAGCGGGATTGCTCCCAAAGTTAACGTCTATCAGTTTATAACATATATCAGCACTGCATTCCAGAAACTTCTAAGGGTGGGTCAGTCCCAAAATGTATATAAAAGTGTACCTGCATCCACCATGCAGGGCCCGCAGACAAGAGAAACCTGCAAGTAGCATCTATAAATGATCATGTGTGCCCTGTACCACTGTGATAACATTTTAACCTCCCTAGCGTAAATCCAGAGTCTGGCTCGGGTTGGCATTTTAGCAACATAAGCGGTAACCCCGAGCCAGACTGGGGATCGCATTGCTGGATACAGGGAGGACACAGGGAGAAGTTACTTATCTTGTCCCCTGGATCCAGCGATGTCCTCCTCTTTTGTGTGATCACAGAGGACAAGGGGGCATGCAACACACAAAACACACACACAGTATTGTAATCTTACAGATTACAGTACTATATAAAAAAATACACACACCCTTTGTCCCTAGCGGTCTGTTCAGTGCCCTGCATGCACTTTTATATTATAAATACAGTTTTTTCTGCCTGG
Source organism: Lithobates pipiens (assembly GCF_037356315.1). Taxonomy (NCBI): domain Eukaryota; kingdom Metazoa; phylum Chordata; class Amphibia; order Anura; family Ranidae; genus Lithobates; species Lithobates pipiens. The sequence continues at coordinate 89,151,334 of NW_027507686.1, forward strand.
AATTTGGAGATTGCCCATAGCAACCAAAAAGTGTCCCTTTATGTCAAAAGTGATTTTAGACCAACTAGAAAACAGCGATAATAAATTATAATCACTTGCAGAATTGAGCGATAGCGATTTGTGGGGAAATTTGTCATCAAACACTAAATCTAATGACAGCGACAATTCTGCAAATGAGCAAATTTCAGTGTTTTTGGATTTGATTACATTATTGAATAATTTTTATTATTATTTATTATATTATAAACTTTATCATACCTGGGATGTCTGCTAGACTCTGGTTTGAACAGATTTAAGAGAGTTATTCCTAAGAATTACAGGACTACAATATAAAACGCCAAATTTCCATGCAAAATAATTGTACCGCTTTCAGCACCTAAAACCAGAACTAATCATACCACCAGGGAGGTTAAAAGCTGATCCCTGGATCTTATTCATAATGAATGATTTGTGAGTACAGTAAAGAGAATTGTCGAGTTATTCAGATGACAGAGATATCCCAAGTTCTCTCTCTCATTTTGGGAGAAAAGGAGGGACATACTCCATAAGCCGTAGATTTATCAATTAGCACGATTAGGATAGGGCATGATCTGGGAGGAGGGGTCCCAAAAGTGTGCTGAAACAGGGCAGGGGAGGCTGCCAGTAGCGGGGGGCTTGAGTCGAGTTAGAACAAAGTATCTAAGCTTAGTTGCTTTCCACAGATATACTGTAGGGGAGGTTCTGTTAGGACCTGGATCTCTGAGACAGTTTACATCATTGGATTGTAGAAAATGTTGAATTCTAAACTTATTTGTTAGTAGTAGAGGTTGGAAATTTTGGTCAACAGTAAGGAGAGGAAACGAGGTCAAGGTCTGGAATGTTACTCCCATCAGGGGGTGGGGACTTGCCAGAGATTTTGACGAACAGGGCAGCCAAAGTAAATTCTCAATTTTGCATCCTAATTGATGTTCCAGCTCAACCCAGTTTGGTTGCTACAAGTTTGTTCTAATTAATGGCTCTGTTCACTGCCCTATGGTAAAGAACTGGGTCTGTAAACCGAATGCCCCCTTGTAATCTATGCTTGACAAGATTGCTGGTGTTTACTTGATGTGTTAAAGCCAATACCCCAAATGTCATTTTTAACAACAGCCACGTCATCGGTATAACACAGTCAACTGCCACTATGTATAAGCTCATAGTACGTACAGTATCCCTTCACAATAAGTTATGAAAGACATATTTAAAAAAATTGTATGTATATTAAGGAGCATGGTAAGTAGTAAGATTAAGGTCATGGGACATGGGAGGATAAAAAAAAAAAATCACAACCTGCTTCCAACACGGTCAGGTTTCCAGTGATGGATGCTGTGCAGAAGAGACAGCCGACAGGCTGGGCAATGCCTGGGAAGTGACATCACCCTAATGCCGCGTACACACGATTGGACATTTCGACAAAACCATGAATTTTTTTCTGACAGATGCTGTCTCAAACTTGTTTTGCATACACACTGTCACACAAGTTGTTGGAAATTCCGAACATCAAGAATGCGGTGACGTGCAACAGGTACGATTGGACTATAAGTATGGGGTAAATGTACCCCTACCCATTCACCTGTGAAAAAAATGTAAAAAAAACACAACACACAAGGGTTAAGATAGTTTATTGCACAGCTCCGGGGGTCTTCTTCCGTCTTCGGGGGTCTTCTCGCTGGACTCCTCCATTATCTTCTGCTAGCTCTTTTACTAGCAGAGGAGCCTGGCTTTCTTCTTTGCCGCCGCCCGGGGTCTTCTTCCGACTTCGGGGGTCTTGTCCCCCCCTTCAGTTCTTCTTGCTGGGCCACTGCACCTTCTTCTAGCTCTTTTACAAGCGGTGTCGCCGTCTTCTGGTCTTCTGTTCTTCTCTTCCTGAGCTGTTGCCTTGTCGCTGTCTCTGGCCACAATGACAGGCACGCGGCGTGCGGCGACTTATATAGGGGCATCGCTGGATGATGTCCCCGCCCATTATGATGTTACAGTCCCAGACTCCCGTGCGGCAGCGAAGAAGAAAGCTGGGCTCCTCTGCTAGTAAAAGAGCTAGCAGAATATAGTCCAGCGAGAAGACCCCCGAAGGAGGAAGAAGACCCCCGGAGCTGTGCAATAAACTATTTTAACCCTTGCGTTTTTTTTTTACATTTTTTTTCACAGGTGAATGGGTAGGGGTACATTGTATCCTATACTCATTCACATAGGGTGGGGGGCCATGCTCCAGGGGCCCCCTTATTAAAGGGGGCTCCCGGACTCCAATAAGACCCTCGCCCGCAGACTCCGACAACCAACGGCCGGGGATGTCGGGAAGAGGCCCTTGTCCTCATCAACATGGAGACAAGGTGCTTTGGGGTGGGGGGGCGTGTGGCCCTCCTTCCCCAAAGCACCCCCCATGTTGAGGGCATGCGGCCTGGTACGGCTCAGGGGGGGGCGCTCGCTCGTCCCCACCCCCTTTCCTGACTGGCCAGGTAGCATGCTCGGATAAGGGTCTGATATGGACCTAGGGGGGGACCACCACGCCGTTTTTTCGGCGTAGGGCTTCCCCTTTAAGTCCGTAACAGGTGACGGGGCCAGCGACACTTCCTGTGCTAGTCCCGGCTACCTGGAGCCGCGCTCAAAATCAGGGCCGTCTTTAAGGCAGGGCAAAAGGGGCAGCTGCCCTGGGCCCTGTCATTGTTGTGGGGCCCAAAGCAGCTGTCTCATACTTGCCAACTATCCCAGTTTACATTTCCCTGTCCCTTGAAGTTTTAGTCCTGTGCTGCTACTAATGCTGCCCAGCTCTGCCCTATTGTTGTGTACAGATGACTCACCTGCAGACCTGTGTTTACATGTAAATACTGGCATTCATATGTGAATAGCAGTGACATGCATATGTAAATAGCTGAGGCCAACTGCATTGATATGTAAATAAAGGCAGCATTCATAGGTATATCATGCCCCCCTGCAGTTAGGAGGAGATGTGCTGTAACCTATAGCAACCAGTGAGCAGTATTACTGTACAGCAATCTCTAGCAGCCAATCAACATGCATAAATGTGCTGTAACCTCTAGCAACTAATCAGTGAGCCTTAAGGAGTGCTGTAACCTCTAGCAACCAGTCAGTAAGCAGTAATGATATGCTGTAACCTCTGGCAACCAATCGCAATCGCTTCCTGATCTGATACAGTAAACGGATTTTAAGTCTAGCTGCTATTTATTGTATGTCTCCGAGAAGGTGGAGAGCGAAATTGCATGGGGGGAGGGGGGCCCTAAAAAAAAATGTTGCCCAGGGTCCAATCAATATTAAAGACGGCCCTGCTCAAAATGAACGGAGTTTCCTACGTGTGTGTGGGCAAGTCCGTTCATTTCAAAAGTACGGCGGATAGTCCGGCAGACTATACGGTGGATAGTCCGGTGGACCTAGTCTGCTGAAAAAGTCCTGTGTGTGTGCGGGTCCGCTCGTTCAGACAGTCCGGCGATTTGTCCGCCAGACTAAGTCCGCCGGATAGTCTGATCGTGTGTACGCAGCATGAGTGTCCTCTCCTTACACTGAATCAAGTTTGCATTTCATTATAGTTACAAACACATCTAGACAACAATGTACTACACTTATTTTCATACAAATAAGCCTGAACAAATGTAGTTAACCTGCATCTGGCAAAAACATGGTATTAGTGGTCGAACGAACGATGTTTACTATGGACGATCGAATGAACAATGTGCACTACAAACGATTACTGTCCCCACGTCATTTTAAAATGTACAACAGTAAAGAAAAGCACATGGAGCAGCATGCAAGTAATAATAACTGGAACACACAATAAATACTTACTTTTTTGCAGCATTCTCTTGATCCTTCTGTACTGATCCTGCTCCCTCAATTTGAGGCCTGACCAGCGTTTCCTCAAATGCTCCTTGGATCGTTGTACCCCAAAATTCTTCTGCAGACTTCTCACAAATTTAGTCATGAACTTGGCCTTTCTCACATTTGGGTTGCTGTACGGTCCATACTTCCCATCATAGTCGGCCCTCTACAAGATGTCCACCATCTCCACCATTTCTACAAAGGACATATTTGAGGCCTTAAATCTCCTCCTGGATCTGGACATTTGTGGCTCTGGGCTTTCGCCGTCCTACTTGTTGCTGATATTATCATGCACCTGTTGTCTCTCCGCCATGTGCTCTACCACTGTGCCGAAAGAGAAGGGGCAGGGAACATACTAGAAAGGAGGTCAGGGGCAGAGTTTCATGCATGCGCAGTGTAGATAAAGCATAACACATGTGCATGGTACATTAGATCTGTGAGCGGATGACAGAGTAGCGTAAGCGCTGATTGTGCAAATGAAGGTACCATTTTAACTTGGGGCATCAGTGGTTAGTGGCTTATACTGCTTTTATAGATTGAGGCCTATACTGGGACAAGATTAGGAGAGTTTAGCCTGACATTAGGGTTTGTCTTGTGTTGTGCCTTGCAGATAAAATGGATACATTTAATGACCATGACTTCCTCCCCAACTTCAGAGAGCTGCCCTGTCTGTGGTAAGTGAAACACCAATTTTATAACAACAAAACAAAGAGGAAGGCAGCGCTGGATCAAATGTTGGAATTGGTGAAGCCAGCGATTCCCACAGCAAACATCACCTATTTGAAGTGCGAAATTGGTGGCCTGAGGAGCACATATAATAGGAAGCACAAAAATGTCCAGGATTCCATGACATCAGGAGCAGCAGCATATGACATTTATGCCCCCAGGCTGTGGTACTATGACAGACTGCGGTTTTTGTCAGACCAGAACCCAGGCCATCGCTCTCAACCCTTCCTTCCACCTCAGATGAGGCTTCTGACGTACAACCTGGGCCTTCCACCCAGGAAGAAGATGTGGAGGAGCCCAGCTTGAGCCAGGTATAACATCGTTCAACACATTTCTGGTCAAAATTTGAATGATGTTAACTAGTTGCTATTATCAGAGCAATAATAAGGTGTGTACCCAAGCGCTGATGTGGTAATAAATAAATAATAGTGAATAAATAGAAAAAAAACTAAATGATTATGCTGCAATCATTTTCGTAGTGTTCTGACACCACAAATCAAAATATATATAATTAGCAATAGTGCTCTCCAATCAACTTCCTATTTAACGTGCACAGATTAAATAGAGTAGTGATAATAAAGTTCAATATATGGAATTATCTAAAGTGCTGAGTGCTATAACCTGATCATATCACAATTATGATCACTATTATGTATAAAAACTCTTTGTCCATTAACCACCTCGCGCCCGCCCTATAGCCGAATGACGGCCGTAGAGCAGGCGCGTTCGTCCGGGTGGTCGTCCCTGGACGTCCTGATGTTTACTTCCGCAATGCGCGCCGCCGCGGGCGCGCATCGTGGAAGTTCTGTGTTCGCCGTGTCCCCCGGGGGAAGGCAAACACAGATCGCTGTAAACGGCCAATCACAGCGGCCGTTTACAGCGTGATCGGCGTGTCCAATGGGAGATGATCTCATATGTAAACATATGAGATCATCTCTCAGCGCCGCTCTCCCTCCTCGCACAGACAGTGTGAGAGGGGAGAGATGAACGGCTGCAGCGGCAGCCGTTCTGCCTCTAGTAAAAAAAGAAAAAGTAAAAAAAAAGTGCCATCCTCTCCCAGCAGTGCCATCCTCCCCCAATAATGCCATCTGCCCCCAGCAGTGCCATCCGCCCCAGTGCCATCTGCCCCAGTGCCATCCACCCCAGTGCTACCTGCCCCCAGTGCCATCCACCCAAGTGCTACCTGCTCCCAGTGCCATCCACCCCAGTGCTACCTGCCCCCAGTGCCACCTGTTGTCAGTGCCACCTGTCGTCAGTGCCATCTGTCATCAGTGCCACGTATAAGTGCCATCTGTCATCAGTGTCACGTGTCATCAGTGCCACATAGTGCCATCTGTCATCAGTGCCACGTATTAGTGCCATCTGTCATCAGTGCCACGTATCAGTGCCATTTGTCATCAGTGCCACCTGTCAGTGTCACGTGCCATCTGTTGTCCGTGTCACCAATGCCACTTATCAGTGCCATCTGTCATCAGTGTCACGCGTCATCGGTGCCATGTATTAGTGCCATCTGTAATCGGTGGCACGTATTAGTGCCATCTGTCATCAGTGCCACGTATTAGTGCCACGTGTCTTCAGTGCCACGTATTAGTGCCACGTGTCATCAGTGCCACGTATAAGTGCCACGTGTCATCAGTGCCACATATTAGTGCCATCTGTCATCAGTGCCACATATTAGTGCCACGTGTCATCAGTGCCACGTATAAGTGTCATCACTGCCACGTATCAGTGCCATCTGTCATCAGTGTCACGTGTCATTGTCCTGGTGCTTCAAAAGTGTAATAAATAGTCAACAAGTTAGATGTGTAATTTATGTTCCTAGAACACATGATGGCGCTACCTGCATGTTGGGCCTCTCTATGTGGCCAGGCTGTGAAAAAGTCCCACACATGTGGTATTGTAATACTCAGGAGGAGTAGCAGAATTTTTTGGGGGGTGTCATTTGTGGTATACACATGCCACGTGAGAGAAATAACCTATTACAATGACAATTTTGTGGAGAAAAAAAAATGAAAAATCTTAATTTTGCAAAGAATTGTGGGGAAAAAATGACAACATCAAAAAGCTCACTATGCCTCTTACTAAATACCTTGGAATGTCTACTTTCCAAAAAGGGGTCATTTGGGGGGTATTTGTACTTTCCTGACTTGTTCGGGTCACAAGAAGCGAGATAGGCCACCAGTACATCAGATGTAATCAATTTTGTGCGATTCGCACCACACCTTGTAGACTCTCTAACTTTCACAAAGACCAAATAATATCCACTAATTTGGGTTATTTTTACCAAAGATATGTAGCAGTATAAATTGTGGCCAAAATTTATGAAGAAAAATTAATAATTTGCATAATTCTGTCACAGAAACAAAGAAATATGCGTTTTTTTTCAAAATTTTCGGTCTTTTTTCATTTATAGCGCAAAAAATAAAAACCCCAGAGGTGATCAAATACCACCAAAAGAAAGCTCTATTTGTGGGAAAAAAAGGACAAAAAATTCATTTGGGTACAGTGTTGCATGACTGAGTAATTGTCATTCAAATTGTGAGAGCACCGAAAGCTGAAAATTGGTCTGGGCAGGAAGGGTGTTTAAGTGCCCAGTAAGCAAGTGGTTAATAATCAGAAATGGAGCGTACACATGCACCACCACAAGCTCAACAGATTCAAGACAGGTTCTCACTAATCCCCAATGCTGCACTACATATGGTATGAATAAAAGAAAAAAAGGAGAAAAAAAAAATAGTTCAAGAAGGAAGTATCTTTCCATCAAGTATAAACAGTATCCACAGTACTTCCATTGTTCAGGCTCAATCCTGCTTTAAAGAGGAGGGCCGGTTTAAAAAAAAAAAAAATCATTAAAAGTCAGCAGCTGCAAACACTGTAGCTTCTGACTTTTAATAAGCACTTACCTGTCCAGGGCGCCCGCAATGTCGGCCGCCCAAGGCCGATCCGTCCCTCGGCTCTTGGGTCCCGGCGCCGCCATTCTATGTAAGGGAAACAGGCAGTGGAGCCTTGAGGCTTCACTGCCCGTTTCCTACTGCGCATGCGCGAGTCGCGCAGCGCTTTGTGAATGGGGCACGCTGTGTTCTGGGGCACACAGTTCCCAGAACACAGCGCGACCCATTACCCAGAAGACGCCGCATGGAGGAGAGAAGAAAGAAGACCTCCGCGGAGGAGGAAGAGGCAGATTAGGATGATGTGCCTAGCAACAGGCATTTCTGGTAAGTTTAAAAAAAAAAATGTTTCATTTATTTTTTTTCTGATTTTTTTCTAATTTTTAATGCATTTTTTTTTTCAGGGTGGCCCTCCACTTTAAGCTTCACCTTTTACATAGATTTGGTTTTTCAATAAGTTCATCCATTTGCATCATAAAAATAAAGAAAACAATCATTGCGCAATGATCATTATAGATGATTCAACAATCAAAAGCTGATCCACTCACATATGAATGAACAATGCCAGCACTTTAGAACAATCAGCCACTCAAAGCGATCCACACACAGCGTCCCCTGTGTTACACAAAGACACCTCAGATGATATCACTGGCTCCTCCCGACATGTTGTGTCACATGTCATGTGACTTTATCAAGGGTAGCCATGTTATCGTCAGAGCTGCATTTATTTGCCTGTTGCAGCGTTTCGGTTGCCATAGTGACATCGGTATCTCGTTTAATCATCATGCTGTTCAGCGCTTACTAGCATACATAAATCCAAATGTACAATACTTTAGTAACAATACTATATAAAATCTGTAGAGCCGCATAATACTAATGAACAGAGGACTAAATACACTCATTGGTGCCTTCTATCCCGCATCTCCCTTTAGTGGTCAGATCAATTATCTGGCTATCTTTGTGGATACAGTGGACAGGGTAACTATACCAATTATATGTACCCCATGTTACTTAACATATGTATAGTGTGCATGAGGAATAATTGTTATATACTTCCCCCACAGACATTTCCTCTGAAGAAGACCCCAGTGAGGGTTGAAACACGTCAGAGTTCCCAGTACTGTGCATCTTTGATATGTATTTGTACAGTGTTGGTAGGACATAATTGACTGTTACATTGTATCCGCTTATTTTTTCTTTTTTTGATTGTGTAATTCCCACTGGAGCTTATGTTTTAACTATTATGTTATGAAGTTTTCTTCATCTTAAATAAATTATTATACCTATAGAGATTGTTTATCTTATTTCTTTGTGTTTGCTGCCTAAAAACCCAATCTGGGGGAGGTTTTCTTCCTTTTTTCTATTCATTTCGGGGTGAGCAGCTCTCTTTTGAACCCTGGTGGGTATGTGTCCTGTTCTTTGCTATATTTAACTGGGTGGTTAAACACCCCGTCCCCTATGTGACACAAAAGAGTTTAGACATGAGCTCCTATTTATGAATAACTGTGTCGCTCAGATTTGTTTGTGAACATTATTGTAAATATAGGATTTGCGATATGAGCCAATTTCAAGGAGATGAATGGGCTATTCTCATGTCAGGTTATGAGACAGAATTTGAGCAGGGCGACCAAGTGGTTACTGTTATTTCAACCTTAATCATGAAACTTAATAGAGTATTGGAGAAAAAAAATCAGCATTATTCTGGCATATAAAATCGCTGGATAGATACAGTAAAGAAAAGATCAATCCATTGGGCCTTCGGATCCAAATTTTCCCAAATTTGGATCAAATCAGCAATGAATGCAAGCAGGAATGGGAAGAGAATCTCAGAGTATGCTCCCAAGAAATGATGAATATTCTCACTAGAGAGTACAGTAAACAAATGATTATCTTGGACACAGAGATCAATGTTTTAGAGTTGGCTCTTAAACCATTTGTGCAACATGCCTTATATGTGGAACTACAGACCAAGCTTTGGCAGGATCTGTCCACAATAAAGGCATCTTGCACAAAAAAGAGCTTAAATATTGGAGGGATAAGACAGTGTTCTCGGATGGGCGAGCATACAAATGGAATGCAAATACATCTAATAAAAATATGACATCCAGACAGCAACCTAAGAATGTCAAGCATGTATCAAAGCCCACTAAAATATCCAATGTTAGTCCCAATTCTAATATTCCCCAAAAAAGGGTGGGGTAAACTTAAGAGGAGCCGTAACAACAAAGGATCACCAGAGCAGGATAATAAAAAACGCACGACTGAGACTGACATAGGGGGAAAACCGAAAGATTACAAAGCCATGAACCATGAACAGCTGCCTGACTTGGGAACCCAGGAGGACAGCTGGAACATGGAACCCCCTGTTTCTGGAAGTCTAGTTAATACTACGCAGGTCGATCACCCTAATGGATTACAAGCCATCTGCAAGACCCCTTTAAACTCAACACGGGGACTTCCCCTACCCCAATTGAACAGGGGAACAGGAAACGTGGATGCTTACATTACACGGATCCAACAGAATCCTTCAGTGTAATTAATTTGTCATCCCATCTATTGTCCCCAGTTGAAATCGATATACTCTCCCGTGGACTAACTTTTTGTCCACAGGAGAAATTTGACTTGTTTGAAGTTGTTACTGATCTTCAGATCTTCACACGCGGACTCCTTCTTAAGAGTCTGCATGCAAAGACTGATATTCAAACTGCTACAACTGACTGGTCTAGTTTTAGTATGAAAGAATTTAAGGCTCTGCGGGACCTGATACTCCTTTTCCAAGAGAACCACACCCTAGATCTAATAGATAAGATGGATCTAGATGCCCTTCTAGATAATGTTAATAAATCTACAGTGAAGCCTAAGACAGCTTTTAAAAAAACCTTCTGGGACCTTTCCCCCTCTAAGCTTGAATTCCAGTATAGACATCTTTGTCAAACAAACCACTCGAGATATTTGCAAACTTACATGTAGGAAAACTCGTCCTGCCAATATGACCCCTGATGAATATAAAGCTATGAACACACTATATAATAATGCAAAGATTACGGTTAAACCCTCGGACAAGGGAGGTAATGTGGTCCTGATGGATAATCTGGACTATGTACGAATGTGTCAAGACATCCTGGGATAATAGAGATTGGTATATACCAATCCTTATTAGAGTAATACCAGCATATTATGCCAAATTCTATGCTTTGATTGATTCAGCACTAGAAAGAGGGGTCATTACGAGAGACCAATATGAATTTGTTAGAATCAAATACCCAAAAGTGGCTACATTTTACAGCCTACCTAAAATCCACAAATGCCAGACCCGACCCCCGGGGCGACCTATCGTCTCGGGAAAGGGTGGGATAACTGAGAACCTCAGTAAGGTCATTGATTCGTTTTTGCAGCCCTTTGTAGTGGGTATGCCCTCCTAAAGGATACTATACACCTGTTACAGTTAGTCGATGATATGGTATTATCCACCAACTCATTATTGGTTGCTATCGATGTGGAAGCACTGTACAGCTCGATTCCCCATGCTAAGGGAGTCGCAGCTGTACAGGCACTCTTACATTGGAGCTGCAAATATGATCAACTCCTCAACGATTTTATCGTTGATGGGCTGGATTATATTCTACACCACAATTTCTTTATGTTCAACAACTCCCACTACCTCCAGCTGCAGGGTGTGGCCATGGGCACATGTTGTGCCTCAGCCTACACCAATCTGTACCTGGGGGAGTGGGAGCAGGCCCTCCTAGACGACGGAGACCTCGCCATGTATACGAGCCATATCAAAATCTGGCTGCGATACATTGATGACGTCTTTGTCACCTGGGAGGGGCCCGAGGAGCTATTATTGGAGTTTTATGCTCGCATCAGTTGTAACTCTTACAACTTGAAATTTACAATGTCATATGATCAGAACAAAATGACTTTCTTGGACATTAACTTGGGACGCACTCTTGAGAACCGAATCAGTACCACACTATTCTACAAGGACACTGCGGGCAACACGGTGCTCCATGCAGAAAGCTTCCACCCTGTTGCACTTAAGAAGTCGATACCTTATGGACAGTATCTTCGGCTACGTAGAAACTGCTCCGATGAGTCCCTTTTCGAACAGGAAGCAAATAAATTGCAGTCTAGACTCCTGGCACGGGGCTATAGCCGTTCCTGTTTACGCAAAGCATATAATAAAACTGCTGTGCAGCCCCGATCTAACTTACTGTTCAAAAAGAAGATGTCAGATGACCCTGGCTTGGATCCAGCCAAGATCATTCTGCGCTTCTCCAGACAACATCAAGCCATTAGAAATATTGTCCAGAAACACTGGTCCATACTTAGGGATGATTCAAAGGTTAATACATTTATTCCAAAGAATCCTCTAATCACCTTCAAACGTGCTACTTCATTACAGGACAAGTTGGTCCAAAGTGAATTCAAAAATTAATTCAAGAGACTCAATCATTGTACAACTTTGGGTTCATTTCCCTGCGGCCATTGCTCGTTCTGTCAGTATATCAGATGGGAACAGGCCTTTCGTCTCCCGAATGGGCAAACATTTTGTCCCCGACACTTTGTGAATTGCCAAACGCGTGGGATTGTATATTTTACAGTATGTCCTGCGAGTGTGGGGCCTTTTATGTGGGGAAGACCAAGCAGGAATTCCACAGACGTATATCCAAGCATGTTTACAGCATGAAAATTGGGAACCATTATCTTTCATTGGGACGTCATGTGGTTTGTTTATTGCACTTGATAGAATTCACATTACAACTTGAGGCGGAGATTGGAATAAAATCTTACTTCAGCATGAGCAGAGGTGGATATTTAAATTAGATGCCACCTCTGCTCCAGGTCTAAACGAATCAATCTCTTTTACCCCGTTTTTGAAGGGTTTTGTGTCCGGCAAAACCCAATAAAGTAATAAATTACTAAACGTTGGTGGTGTTCACCTCTTTTTGATATAACCATTCATTTATTGTGAATGGTTCTATATTTCATACTTTCTTTTATAAAGGGTCTGTGGAATTCCTGACTTGGTCTCTCTGTAGAAATACCATTCTGTTCTTTCTGTTTTGTGACCAGTATTCATACCAGATGCTTTATGTACACAAATAAATTATACAAATGTTGTTTACCTTTTTCTAATATGTAATTGTTGAGTTTATTCTATATGTATATGATACAATATTTTTTTCATATTATACATGGGCATTGGGTGTGCAGGGGACATATATATTTTTTTATCTGTATTATTTGTGGTGTTTTGTTGCCTTCTCTCCCCCTTTTTTTTTTGTCCCATGCATACGCAATATGAACACCATCCCCATGTGTTTTTGCCCTATGTTTCCAGTGTTTGGGATTCTCTGGTGCTCCTGGGGTTGCTGTACCTGGGCGAGGGGTGAGGGGTTTTTCCACCAGCGCTTCTTCCCGGTAGTGGGGGGGGAGGAGTCAAAATGGTACCTTTGGCTCCTCCTTTTGTCCTAGCCTTGGGCGTGTGGGCTGGTCCCGCCCCCTAGGCTTGGGATTCACCCCCCTTGCCGGCGGCGTTCCTGGAACATTTGCGGACGTCTTGCGTCATTGCGCATGCACGTGGCCCCGTGTGTGCACGTGACGTGTTTACGACGTAAATGACGGAATTCAGAGGAACTCCCGAACGCAGAGGAGGTCACGTGAGGCCCTTGGGGCGACCATATCCCGCCCCTATGGGTGGAGTTGTTGTGTCAGCAGCATACATCTGTGTATAATTGGCAGACTGATTAACCGCTTTATATAACAGCCTAATTTCACATGGTGCCATTCCATTCCCAGCTATCAAGCAGGAGCAGCACACACATTTTTATCTATTGCACAGTAGGTGTTTGTGGTGGGACTTTGACTTAACAATGCTTTTCTCTTGCTATTTTCATTTCTTCTATTTATAGGATTTTTTCAATAAATTTGGACTGGTAATTTCTTACTTTTACCTTATAATTTCCTCAGGTTGGGTGAATTTTTCCCTCTTTGGAAGACTCTTATGGTGTGACTGTCTAAAGGCCCGTACACACGGTCGGACTTGTACAAACTTTTCCGTGGACTTTTGTACAAAGGGCGTGGTCCACAAGTTTGTATTGCATACACACGGTCGGACTTTTTGACAACAAACACGAACGTGGTGACGTCACAACGTACGGACGCCACTTCAAAAGAGGACGTTCAATGACTCCAGCGCCACCTTTGGTCAACTTCTGTATTGTAGTCTGATCGTTTGCATAGGTTCTGAGCATGCGTGTTTGTACCTTGTACAAAAGTCCGATGCTTTTGCGTACACACGGTCGGACTTTGCTCCATCAGACTTTTGTTGCCAGAAAGTTTGTCCGTTCGCACAGCCAACAAAAGTCCGATGAAAACAGAAAAAGTTTGTCCGATGGAGCGTACACACAGTCGGATGTTGCTCCAAAACAGCTAATTTGCATGTTTGTTGTCAAAAAGTCCGACCGTGTGTACGGGCCTTTACTGATTAGTCAAAATATACATTTCTACCTTCTGAGAAGTGTAAGCTTTTGTGATTCTCTTTCTGCTACCTATTGCACTACCATCACCATATTCACTACGTGCAATTAACCAATTTGGGCGATACTACTGAAAATCTCCCTCCTTACCACTTTTAATAATATTTGTTGTTTTGCACGGCTGGTTCTTAATTACTTTTTCAACTATATAAATTTTCACTCTGGTTTTTTGTTAGTTTTATCACTATTGGTGGAATCTCCTTTGCTATATGGGACTTTCTGTGTCTATATATACACAACTGGTGTGGCCATACTAATTAGGCATAAGTGGTTCGATTTATACGTGGGGTTATATCCCTTGTGGTGGTTAACCATGTGGTAGATGGCGGGGTGATAGGTGGACTACATACTACATATTCAGCAGCTCACATGAGGGTACCGCTACACCAGCAAGAGTTGAAGCATTGTACATGTACAAATGCAGGAAGTCTACTGTGCATAGAATCAGGAAGTGAAGTGTGTTTTAAGGATCACTAAACACAAAATTCCAAACAGTACATCCCCGTAAACCCTGGGAACACCAAGCCATCTCCCACACTTACCTTGCAAATCAGCAACATCTCCTCATGATAAAAAAAAAAGTGATCTTACCATGATAACGTGCTGACATTCCTGAGCAGCACTAACTTGCAAGTGCATCCGAATGTCCTTCCACACGAGGATGCATTTCCAGGCCAGAAACGGTCCAGGCAACCAGTTGTGTGCCATTGTGAAAAGATATGCGTGATCTCAATAAATTCACATTCGCTAACATCTTTTCACATGTGTTCATTATGCTTATTTTGTTAAATAATTATTTCAAAAATGGTGTGTATGGGCTGGGCACCTTGTGGTGATTAGAGAAAATGAATACTTAATTTGACATGTTCAATTGTTTACTTAGACCATAGTAAAAATCATTGGAACCTGAAAATCAGCATTGGAGCTGTTAAAAGCTTGCTCTTGTAGTTTTGGATTTACCTATTTTTTTCTCTATTTAACCACTTGCTGCCCACCCTATAACAAAAGCACGGCGGCATAGTGGTTTTAATATCCTGACTGGACGTCATATGACGTGATCAGGATATTAAGCCGCTGTTGCGCCCCAGAGGGCGCGCATCGGGGCGATCGTTGTTGCGGGGTGTCAGTTTGACACCCCGCAACTATGATCTCAGTAAAGAGTCTTCCGACTGAGACTCTTTACCATGTGATCAGCCATGTCCAATCACGGCTGATCACAGTGTAAATAGGAAGAGCCACTGATCGGCTTTACCTCACTCTCATCTGTCAGACACGAGTAGAGGAGAGCAGATCGGCTGCTCCTCTGACAGGGGGGGTATGTGCTGATTGATTATCAGCACAGCCCCCCCGAGGATGCCCACACTGGACCATCAGACCACCAGGGGATGCCCCGAACCAGGTATGCCTCCCTAGACCACCAGGGATGCCAGCCAGTGCCCATAATGAATGCCAATCAGTGCCCATAATGGATGCCAATTAGTGCCCACAATGGGCATCACTGATTGGCATGCATTATTGTTTGGCACTGATTGGCATCCATCCCTACAATACTTTAAATTACAATGCTGCCTATCAGTGCCCATCCGTGTCGCCTATCCATGCCCATCCATGCTGCCTATCCATGCCCATTTGTGCCACCTATCCATGCCGCCCATCCCTGCCAATCCGTGCCACCTATCCATGACAATCTGTGCCACCTATCAGTGCCTATTTTTGACACCTATCAGTGTCTGTGTCGCATATCATACATACGGGTAAGATAAAAACACTTAACTTCAAGAGAGCAAATTTTCCAAGGATGAGGGCTGCTTTCCAGGACTTAGACTGGGAGAGAATATTTTCTTCAATGGGCACAGAACAGAAATGGGAATTCTTCAAAAAGACTGTTTGGGACCTCACTGCAAAGTATATTCCCATGGGCAATAAGTTTAAAAGGCTAAAAACAAAACCTATGTGGCTCACAGCCACAGTTAAAAAAGCTATAAACTATAAGAGAAGAGCTTTTAAAAAATATAAAAATTAAGGATCAATAGTGCCATTTAAATGTTACAAAGAATTTAACAGAATATGTAAAAAGGAAATCAAGGATGCAAAAATTCAAAACGAACGACAGATTGCAAAAGATAGTAGGACAAACCCCAAAAAATTCTTCAAATATATTAATAGTAAAAAGGTCAAGTCTGAGCATGTAGGCCCTTTACAAAATAATCTAGAGTGGGTGACTGGGGACAAAGAGAAGGCTCATTTATTAAATACTTTCTTCAGCTCTGTGTACACAAAAGAGCATGGGGGAGCGCATGCCCATAATGGGGGTGATAGTGACACAGCCCCAAATGATCCACAATGGCTCAAAAGTGATATGGTCCAGAAATATTTGGACAGAATAAAAGGTGGATAAAGCACCTGGCCCTGATGGCATCCATCCACGGATCCTAAAAGAATTGAGCTCTGTAATTTCAGAGCCATTGTATCTAATTTTTAGGGACTCAATGATGGGAATAGTCCCACTGGATTGGCGCAGGGCGAACGTGGTGCTTATATTTAAAAAGGATCAAAGTCTTTACCAAGTAACTATAGACCTGTTAGCTTAACTTCTATAGCTGGGAAGATACTGGAGCGTTTAATAAAAGACCACATCGACGAGTTCATGCTGAACAAAAACACTTTAAACAACAGACAACATGGATTCGTGAAAGACAGAAGTTGTCAGACAAATCTGATTTCTTTTTATGAGGAGGTAAGTAAAACCTTGGACAGAGGGGTGGCGGTGGACGTGGTATACTTGGATTTTGCAAAAGCGTTCGATACAGTTCCCCACACACTGCTCATGTGTAAGGTAAAGTCTACAGGTTTGGAAATATCAGTTTGTAAATGGATAGAAAATTGTCTAAAAGACAGAATTCAGAGAGTCGTGGTTAATGATTCTTACTCTGAATGGTCTAAGGTTATCAGTGGTGTACCCCAAGGTTCAGTGCTGGGACCCTTACTTTTTAACATCTTTATAAATGATATTAGGTCTGGGATCAAAAGTAACATTTCTGTCTTTGCAGATGACACCAAGATATGCAGTGGAATAACGTCCTTACAGGATGTCTCCAATTTACAAGCCGACCTCAATACACTGTCTAATTGGGCGACTATGTGGCAGATGAGGTTTAATGTTGATAAATGTAAAGTTATGCACTTGGGGGCTAAGAATATGCATGCATCATACATGCTAGGGGGAGTACAACTGGGGCGATCCATAGTGGAGAAGGATCTGGGGGTTTTGGTAGATCATAAGCTAAATAATTGCATGCAATGCCAAGCTGCTGTTTCCAAAGCGAGCAAAGTCCTTTCTTGTATTAAGAGAGGTATGGACTCCAGAGAGAGAGATATCATTTTGCCCCTGTTCAAATCATTAGTAAGACCTCACCTGGAATATGCAGTTCAGTTTTGGGCACCAGTTCTCAAAAAGGATATCGGGGAACTGGAGAAAGTGCAGAGAAGGGCAACCAAACTGATAAGAGGCATGAAGGAACTCAGCTATGAGGAAAGATTAGAGGAACTGAATTTATTCACTCTTGAGAAGAGGAGAATAAGGGGGGATATGATCAACATGTTCAAATATATTAGGGGTCCATATAGTGAACTTGGTGTTGAGTTGTTCTCTGTACGGTCAACCCAGAGGACAAGGGGGCACTCTTTACGTCTAGAGGAAAAGAGATTTCATCTTCAAGTACAGAAAGGTTTCTTCACAGTTAGAGCTGTGAAAATGTGGAATAGACTCCCGTCAGAGGTGGTTCTGGCCAGCTCAGTAGATTGCTTTAAGAAAGGCCTGGATACTTTCCTGAATGTACATAATATAACTGGGTACTAACATAGGTAAAGTTGATCCAGGGAAAATCCGATTGCCTCTTGGGGGATCAGGAAGGATTTTTTTTCCCCTGCTGTAGCAAATTGGAGCATGCTCTGCTGGGGTTTTTTTTTTGCCTTCCTCTGGATCAATTGTGGGCATAAAATTGGGTATTTGGATTGTACGATTATCTTTTATTTTATTTATTTGTTTTTAAGGTTGAACTGGGTGGACTTGTGTCTTTTTTCAACCTGACTATGTAACCATGTAACTATATCAGTACCACCTCTCAGTGCCGCCTATCAGTGCCACTTCATTGGTGCCACCTCATCAGTGCCCTTCAGTGCCGCCTTATCAGTGCCAGTCACTGCAGCCCCCTCAGTGCCTATCAGTGAAGGAGAAAACGTACTTATTTACAAAGTTTTGTAACTGAAACAAAAAAAAAACATGTTTTTTTTTTCAAGATTTTCAGTCTTTTTTTATTTGTTTAGCAGAAAATAAAAATCCCAGAGACGATCAAATACCACCAAAAGAAAGCTCTATTTGTGGGAACAAAATGATAAAAATGTAGTTTGGGTACAATGTAGCATGACCGCGCAATTGTCATTCAAATTGCGACAGCGCTGAAAGCTCAAAATTGGTCTGGGCAGGAAGGTGTATAAGTGCCCAGTATTGAAGTGGTTAATGACTTGCATGTGTGCAAAATACAATTATTTTGTAGCAAAGTCGATTAAAAAGAGATTGGAAGGTGTGTTAACAATACATTACACTTATATTTTATTAATCCTCAAAAAAAAAAAAAAAAGACCGATTCAACATTTTATTTGGACAATAGGAAAACTAATTTTGTACATTCATTTACTTTGCCCAAAAAATTTACTGGTATTTAACCACTTCCCGACCAGCGCACGACGATGTACGTCGACAGAATGGCACGGGCAGGCATATTGGCGTACATGTACGTCCAATATTCGATTCCGCCGTGCCATCGGGAGCGCGCCGCCGGCGGCGCGCTCCCGCGCTGGTCGGGACCCCCGTGAGTCCGGTCGCGGGACCCGCGGACTCGATCGCCGTGGGCATCACCGCGATCGTCTCACGGAGCGGCCGAATGGAGGAAATGCTGTGTAAACAACATTTTTCCATTCTGCCTAGCAACTAGTGACGCTGATCTCTGCTCCATGTGATTGGAGCAGAGATCAGTGTACACTAAATGAAAGCCCAACCCCCCCCACAGTTAGTAACACACCCCTAGGAACACTTAACCCCTACACTGCCACCCACTGGTTAACCCTTTCACTGCCAGTGTCATTTACACAGGAATCACTGCATTTATATAGCAGTGATTACTGTATAAATGACAATGGTCCCAAAAATGTGTCAAAAATGTCCGATGGGTCCCCCACAATGTCGCAGTCACAATAAAAATCGCAGATCGCCGCCATTACTAGTAAAAAAAATAATAATAAAAAATTATTAATAAAAATGCTATAAAACTATCCCTATTTTGTAAACGCTATAACTTTTGCGCAAACCAATCAATAATCGCTTATTGCGATTTTTTTTTACCAAAAATATGTAGAAGAATACGTATCGGCCTAAACTGAGGGAAAACAATTTTTTTTTATATATTTTTGGGGGATATTTATTATTACAAAAAGAAAAAAATAATGCTTTTTTTTCAAAATTATCGCTCTATTTTTGTTTATAGCGCAAAAAATAAAAACCGCAGGGGTGATCAAATACCACCAAAAGAAAGCTCTATTTGTGGGAAAAAAAGGACGTCAATTTTGTTTGGGAGCCACGTCACACGACCGCGCAATTGTCAGTTAAAGCGACGCAGTGCCGAATCGCAAAAAGTGGTCTGGTCTTTGACCAGCAAATTGGTCCGGTCTGAAAGTGGTTAATGTTGCAACATTTTTCACAGCACTTTACAATATGGTTATAAGGGCCCTGCTCTAAAGAGCTTGCAATCTAAAAGAAGTGCTTAAATTGGACACACATTAAAATGTCATAGTGTACAGCAGGGGCAAAAATAAGGTGAGCACAACAAACCTCAGGACCCCACCCCCATCAAAAGTTTAAGTGCAGGATTAACCACTTTAAGACCGGACCATTTTGCTGGTAAATGACCAGAGGTCTTTTTACACTTTGGCACTGCGCTGCTTTAACTGGTAATTGCGCGGTCATGCAATGTTGTACCCAAACAAAATTTGCGTCCTTTTCTTCCCACAAATAGAGCTTTCTTTTGATGGTATTTGATTGCCTCTGCGATTTTTATTTTTTGCGATATAAACGTAAAAAGACCGCAAATTTTGAAAAAAAATGATATTTTCTACTTTTTGTTATTAGAAAAATCCAATAAACTCAATTTTAGTCATACATTTAGGCCAAAATGTATTCAGCCACATGTCTTTGGTAAAAAAAAAGTCAATAATTGTATATTTATTGGTTTGCGCAAAAGTTGTCACATCTACAAACTAAGGTACGTTTTCTGGAATTTACGCAGCTTTTAGTTTACGACTGCCTATCTCATTTCTTGAGGTGCTAAAATGGCAGGGCAGTACAAAACCCCCCCAAATGACCCCATTTTGGAAAGTAGACCCCCTAAGGAAATTGATAAGAGGCATGTTGAGCCCATTGAATATTTTATTTTTTTGCCTCAAGCGATTGAATAATGACAAAAAAAAAATTTTTTTTTTTTTTTTACACAAAGTTGTCACTAAATGATATATTGCTCACACATGCTATGGGCGTATGTGAAATGACACCCCAAAATAAATTCTGCTGCTTCTCCTGAGTACGGGGATACCACATATGTGGGACTTTTTGGGAGCCTAGCCGCGTACGGGGCCCCGAAAACCAAGCACCGCCTTCAGGCTTTCTAAGGGCGTAAATTTTTGAGTTCACTTCTCACTACCTATTACAGTTTTGAAGGCCATAAAATGCCAAGATGGCACAAAACCCCCACAAATGACCCCATTTTAGAAAGTAGACACCCCAAGCTATTTGCTGAGAGGCATGTTGAGTTCATGGAATATTTTATATTTTGCCACAAGTTGCGGGAAAATTACAAACTTTTTTTTTTTTTTTTTTTTTTTCACAAAGTTGTCACTAAATGATATATTGCTCACACATGCCATGGGCATATGTGAAATGACACCCCAAAATAAATTCTGCTGCTTCTCCTGAGTACGGGGATACCACATATGTGGGACTTTTTGGGAGCCTAGCCGCGTACGGGGCCCCGAAAACCAAGCACCGCCTTCAGGCTTTCTAAGGGCGTAAATATTTGACTTCACTCCTCACTACCTATTACAGTTTTGAAGGCCATAAAATGCCAAGATGGCACAAAACCCCCACAAATGACCCCATTTTAGAAAGTAGACACCCCAAGCTATTTGCTGAGAGGCATGTTGAGTCCATGGAATATTTTATATTTTGCCACAAGTTGCGGGAAAATTACAAACTTTTTTTTTTTTTTTTTTTTTTTCACAAAGTTGTCACTAAATGATATATTGCTCACGCATGCCATGGGCATATGTGAAATGACACCCCAAAATAAATTCTGCTGCTTCTCCTGAGTACGGGGATACCACATATGTGGGACTTTTTGGGAGCCTAGCCGCGTACGGGGCCCCGAAAACCAAGCACCGCCTTCAGGCTTTCTAAGGGCGTTACAGTTTTGAAGGCCATAAAATGCCAAGATGGCACAAACCCCCCCCAAATGACCCCATTTTGGAAAGTAGACACCCCTAAATTTAGGGGTACACTAGTGAGACTAGGTAATAAATGGCGGGTGCCCTGAAACTATAAAAAAATAACTAACCAACCAGCGTCACCTGTAACAGTTATATGGTGATCACTGGTGAAAGGGTTAACTAGGGGGCAATCAGGGGGCTTTATGCGGTAGTATATGGGGGTCCCTGGCGCTATAAAAAGCTGCGGCGAACCTAAATACCTACTTGCCTAACTAGCGTCACCTGTGACACTAATACAGCGATCAGAAAAACGATCGCTTATTAGGCTGGGTTCACACTGGAGCGATGCGGGAACGCCACGAATGCGCGGCGGGTTCCCGCATCGCATGCCTCCCGGCGGCAGTTCACACTGCCCTATGCGAACTGCTGGGAGTGTCAGTGAAATGTTACTGACACCCCCAGATCAGTTCGCATATCGCAGTGCGATCTGAAAACTCGGATCGCATGGTGTGAACACCCATGCGATCCGATTCTGCTGCGGGCCAAAAAAAGGGTCCCGTGCGAATTTGCGGCGGGTGCGGCGGGTGTGGCGGGTGCGGCGAATGGCTGAACTCGAATCGCACAGAGATCGGATGTGATTTGCACTGCAGTGCGGTGCGAATCACATCCGTTCTCAAACCGCTGCAATCTGAACCCAGCCTTAGTGACACTGGCGACGGGGGGTGATCACGGGGTTAAACCTTTATTGGGGGGGTTAGGGGGGTACCTTAGAACTAAAGGGGGCTAACCCTAACTGCCCTAACAGTTATTAGTCACAAATGACACCCGCCGGGTGATCAGGGGGTTAAACCTTTATTAGGTAATAAATGGCGGGTGCCCTGAAACTATAAAAAAATAACTAACCAACCAGCGTCACCTGTAACAGTTATATGGTGATCACTGGTGAAAGGGTTAACTAGGGGGCAATCAGGGGGCTTTATGCGGTAGTATATGGGGGTCCCTGGCGCTATAAAAAGCTGCGGCGAACCTAAATACCTACCTGCCTAACTAGCGTCACCTGTGACACTAATACGGCGATCAGAAAAATGATCGCTTATTAGGCTGGGTTCACACTGGAGCGATGCGGAAACGCCGCGAATCCGCGGCGGGTTCCCGCATCGCATGCCTCCCGGCGGCAGTTCACACTGCCCTATGCGAACTGCTGGGAGTGTCAGTGAAATGTTACTGACACCCCCAGATCAGTTCGCATATCGCAGTGCGATCTGCAAACTCGGATCGCATGGTGTGAACACCCATGCGATCCGATTCTGCTGCGGGCCAAAAAAAGGGTCCCGTGCGAATTTGCGGCGGGTGCGGCGGGTGTGGCGGGTGCGGCGGGTGCGGCGAATGGCTGAACTCGAATCGCACAGAGATCGGATGTGATTTGCACTGCAGTGCGGTGCGAATCACATTCGTTCTCATAAACCGCTGCAATGTGAACCCAGCCTTAGTGACACTGGCGACGGGGGGTGATCACGGGGTTAAACCTTTATTGGGGGGGTTAGGGGGGTACATTAGAACTAAAGGGGGCTAACTCTAACTGCCCTAACAGTTATTACAGTCACAAATGACACCAATGCAAAAAAAAAAAAAAAAAAAAAAAAAATGACATTGGTGTCACTGTGACTGGGGGGCAGGGGTAATTGGGGGGGTGATCGGGGGGTAAAGGGGGGGTGTGAGTGTGCCTGGCATGTTCTACTGTGTGTGTAGAGTGTTGGTGCAACTCACCGATCCGCTCTCCTCCGTGTCGGAACGGAAAATACCGACACGGAGGAGAGAATACATCACTTCCTCTCCTGTGTTTACATTACAGGAGAGGAAGTGATGTCACGGGGGATTTCCATTCGTCGAGAGCGATCGCGAGGGGGTGGCCATGAATGAATGGCCGTCCCCTCATCCCTGATCTCTCCCGAACGAATGCCGACCGCCGCAGGCACCGGGGGGGGGCCCGATCGGGCCCCCCACCCGCGGGCAGGCATGGACTTATATATACGCCAATATGCCTGCCCGTGCCATTCTGCCGACGTATATCGTCGTGCGGCGGTCGGCAAGTGGTTAAACAAACAAAACAGACAAGATATAAAATTTGACAAAATCAAAGGCAGCACAATAACTACACCCCTCTAAATTCACACACACATTTTTTGATTAGAGTTAGCAGGAAGCGTAATTTTTATAAAAATTTAGGCAACTAGATCAACATTAGGAGTTGTCTAACACGTGACATTTGTAAGTAACAATCAAAAGAGAAGGGTCAGCTGATGCTCACAAACATAAAATGCATGGTTACACTGAACAAAGAACTAAAAAAAAAAAATCTACTTTTGAGGGCTGAAATAAAAAACAATTACAGCAGGCAGACAAAACATTCATTATATCACAGCCGGTGTGGGTCATTGTGCACACTATAGCACCCTGCCCGCAAATAATCTGGCCTCTTTTCAGGCAAAGTAAACCGCAGGAGTGCAGGCCTTTATATAACATAGGTTGGATTTATAGCACACCTACATCCGCCCAGTAAAGGACAGGCCCACCAGTGTAATTAATTTTGTCTCTTCATGTATGCCTCAAGTACTCACACCTGTTGATTCAATTCAAAATA